>NC_136410.1:116258233-117485733 GCF_051521515.1 Lactuca serriola | reverse complement strand
TAATCCTCCTACATCATTTGATTTGTAACTGTAGTATATGAAGCCCACCAAGGGGTCTCCGATATAAAGACGTCATTTGAAGGAACATAATGGTAAAAGTCTAAATATTTTGGAAGCAATCAAGTTACGAGGTTGAATTTTAAGAAGTTTGGGTGATTACAATGCAAATATGATACAAAATTACATAGTATGATATGCTAGGTACCTAAGCATATATAAGCTTGTTAGGTATATTCACTTTACCCTATATATATATATATATATATATATATATATATATATATATATATATATATATATATATATATATATATATATATATATGTGTGTGTGTGCATTTAATAACGAATTTCGTAAAATAACATTAACGTCCATATGCAATTATTTGGCCATTAAATTGGCACAACCAAATCTAAAATGAAATGAGTTATTTGGATATTTTGGAAATTCCAATCCCTAACATTTCGTCTATTTTATTAGTTAGTAATTAATGATGATTTAAAAAAAAAACAATACTTGACCTAATTCATTCCTTACATAATAAACTTGTTTTCCATTCTTTTCATACAACCACTTATCACATGAAACATATATTTACATTACAAACACATTTCACAAGAAAACATCTTCTTCTACTAAAAACATGTATCTCAGTTTCTATTAAGATATTGTATCAATTTTACATAGATCGATAATAACGAATTTCCATTTTTCACGGTTTGCTTATAATAAGATATCTTGCATATCGATTGGTTTTTTCTCCTTCAAATGAGAATTTTTTTTTAATAGAATTGGATAAGACGAAACATACTACTCAAAAATGACTTCTACCAGAGGAACAATCAGATGATTTTAATTTGAAGTCAACTTAAAATTAGATTCAAATGATTAAAAAAAGTGACGTAAATAGACCGAAACCCTTTTTAATCAACAGTTTTCATGCCATCCTTCTGGAAAATTTGGACTACATATGAACCTTAGATGTTTTCGCAGGGAATCGAAGAGCATTGCTTAAGACCATCGATATGGAAATGAAGTTTTGAAGTAATTAAAGGAAGAAAGTAGCACATACTCATTAACCACAACTGTTGCTAAGATTATGAAGTAATCAAAGGAAGCAAGTATGATGTATCCTATTTTCATGTTTTGGAATAACGTTTTGGATATGTTATTCTGAATCAAAAGAAACCATACTATCAAAATTTGAACCCAAAACTCAGGAAGAGAGATTCTAAGGATACATTTAAAAACATTAATTAATTACAAATTTTATCATAATTAATAATGAAATGTATTGATTATAATGAATATTACCATAATTAAATTTTGAATGCATTAATAATCTCATCTCATCTCATCTCACTATATTAATAAAATAGAAATTTTTTGACATGTGTCACCTTATTAGACCTAATAATTAATATCATGTTATTTGTTAACTTATTCATTCTTCATTTAAAAGTTTCTATTCTAATAAATTAAATTGATAGATTTAGATTAAAAAATAAAATGAAATTAATACAGATTATAAGGTGATATAATTTCACATATTCATTTAATCAAAATGATTATAATTTTATATAATAAAAAAATATTTGTTAATTAATAATTTATTTAAAATAATTTATTTGAAATAATTAATTAATAATTTTTAGTTTTTATTATAAAAGTTTAATTAATTCTGTAACTGTGGTCCCAACGGGTTATAAACTAGTCTAGGTAATAAATGTATTTTGTATCTAATTATGGTAATATTTTTCTTAATTAATACTTTTTATATGTGCCCTTAGGCACATATTAGAAAATTCACAAATATCAAAAGTAATTAGCGTTCTTAGTCTTATGAGAAAAAATAAAGAAGAAACAACCCTTGTTAATTTTGATGAAAACACTTCTTCAAGTTGTCCTTTTGAATACTCAAGATCACCAATGTCAAACTTTGAAAGAACTGATATCATACTCTTTCTCAGCCGATAAACCCACTAATGAATCTCCCATTTATCATTACCTAATAGCCATAAAACTGACCAAAGATAATCCTTATCAAGATGTAACTTTACCTATCACTGAAACTGAATCTCCTTTCACCAAACACTAAAGAACTCTCTATTCTAGCTGAATGTGATAACCATTCTCATGATGATCCTAACCAAAATTCTGATGTAAGAACTCTGAAAAAATGTTTTGGTTAGTCATAGTATTGGGTTTCACTCAAGAGTTCTTACAACAAACCAGATCTCATTCAATATCTATATTTATGTGAATTTTGTGTGAAAGATGGAGCGAAAGAAGATAGTTGTGTTGGGTTATGAGCAAAACAACATTCCTATGGTGTTCATGCAAACCCTAATTGCTTGGATCTAGTTTTTCTATATGTACATGCAATATTGTCCAAGACTTTCAAACCCTAATCAAGCATACAACAAAACATTAAATCAACATAAATAAACTAGTAAGAATGTTACCTTTGATTGTTGCTTGAAGATCTTTATCATATGAGAACCTAGCACCTCAAATGTGATGCCTCTAATGAATCACAAAACACCAAATCAAGTTGGAAGATCTTGGAGAGAGGGGAGAGGTTCAAAATCGGCCCTTGCATCTATACGGTTCAAGTGGTAGCCAAAATATGAAGCATAGGGGTCCTTTATATAGGTGTGAGATTAGGGTTTCAATCAGACTCCTTTTCCGGTTACTTAGCCACCACGCAACCTATAAGAATCTTCTGGATCCCTATCTTGGACGAAATCTTATGGGCTATCCGTAAGGATTTCGTCTACCCTATCGTAGGGTTTCTCAACCTACTTTGCAACTATCCAATAATTACAATTTCAGTCCCCAAAGTTTAATTAATATATTTTGATCACAAAATTAATTCTTGACAAATATTAACTAAACAAATATGATTTCTCCTTTTATATATTGTTCATATAATATATTAATAAACCATAATAATTTCTCTCTCCATTAATCATCCAGTCAAGTTGCTCTGGTGAAGGCAACCCAAAAGGACCATGCTACAACCAGGTCAAGTACATACCAAATATAGTTATGGACATAGACACTAATCCAACAGTCTCCCACTTGGATAAATCTAATAACTATAGATGCAAGTACGGATTCAAAATCCGATTAGCAATTGTAGCTCTCAAAAGCCATACTTATTGTCCAACAATTTTTTTCTTGATCTCTGATCTTTCTAACATAGAACTTAATTGAACACATGAACTAAGTCCTGACCGGGCCCGTCACATAAATCAAACCAAATCATCGAGGGTGTTGGGCTGGAGTTTATTTTGATGTTGCGTCTTTTGGGCTCGATAGTATAAGTTATTTTGTATTCCGGTTTGGGCCTGTCCAACCGAGAGCCTTTTATGTTTTGTATATAAGTTTATGCTTGCATGCATATTAGGTTAACGATTTAGAGATTAACGAACTAGCGATTCATCTAGAGCATAACAGGTTTCTTTAATCGTTCTTGTAACCTTCTAATGCTCTACAGTTGATGTTCTTAATCGAGCTCTTCTGAGGATTTTGTTTTAATCATTCGACTCGTTTGATTCAATCTTGTCTTGTTCTTATTATTGCGTTCTTACAGTTTTATATTTACATACTTGTTCATGATCTAATCGATCTTCATTGATTAAAGGTTGTTTTAATCTCTTTAATTGGTATCAGAGCAGGAGGTTGTGTAATCGATACACATCTTTTCTGTGAAAAAGATTTCCATTAGGGTTTTTCCGCAACTATCGATATTTATTGAGCCGTCATCTCTTTATTGAAGTATCTTGATATTTATTGTTTTGCCCTAATCTGCTTTATTACAAGTCTGATCTTTGAACAGGTTTTTACGATCATAATGGACGCGACGCAATCAAACCCTATTAATATTTCCAACAGCATCGGTTCGACGACAAAGATTCCAATCTTATACACCCATGACTATGAAGTATGGGCGCATCACTTTGAAGACTACGTGATTGGATCGGAGGATAATGGGTACCTCATATGGGAAGCCATCATCAATGGACCGTTTTCTCATTCTGCAACGTCCAGAATCATTAAGACACAAAAGGAGTACAATGATCTGCTAAAGGACGTGAAGGATATTGCACAAGATGAAAAGGAGAAATTCCAGTGCAATATTAAGGCGTTAAGGTTGATCAGATTCGCCCTTCAGTCCGACACATTCAGATTGGTCAGCTCATGCACGACGGCAAAGGAAGTTTGGGATAGACTTCGTGAACTGTATTCTACAGACGAGGATCTTGAACATTCTATCCAAACTTTGCTTTTATCTGAGTTTGGAGAATTCAGGCAAGGGGCCGAAGAAACGGTGACCCAGACGTTTGATCGCTTCAATCATCTTCTCAGCAAGATGATCAAACACGATATTGAAAGGAAGCTTATCGAATAGAAGGTTACTTTCTTGAATGGACTAAGGTCTGAATGGAGAGCAGTGGTTTCCACAGTCAAAGCCCATGAGCAGTTTAAATCATACTCTTTGGCGAAACTAGTGGGTATTCTCAAGTCCCAAGAAAAGATTGTGCTGCAAGAGAAGAACGTCGTTTCGAGTCTTGGTTCGTTGGCCCTCCTATCTAAAAGTAAAGCTGTGATGGAGGATGAAGACCTCAACTTGGAGGAATATGACCTCACGTCTGAGGATTATGCCATGATGGTGTCCAATCCTAAGAGGTTCATAAAGAAGAGATTCCCCAGCAACAAAAATCGAAACTGGCAGGGGAGTTACAGCTCTGAAAAGGTGAACAATGAACCGAAGGTTGAGGGGCCCAAGAAGGAACCGAAGGTGGATGGCGATTCCGGAGTAAGCTGTTTCTACTGTGGTGGGAAAAACCACTATGCTAAGGACTGTGTTCTTAAGAAGATGGCTGAAAAGGATGATGGAAATGATGAGGAAGCTGTGTTACAGAAGAGAATGGATGAGTTGAGAAAGAAGAAGTCTACTGCTAACCCTTCTATTAATGCTCTTATTGTGCAAGGTTCGGTTGCTGATGACGAGTTTGGTAGCACGAAAGTTTGGTCTACCGACTCAGAAGACGATGAAGTGAGGAAGCCTACCCATGGAAAGGCTTATGTGGCTAAGGAGGAAAGCTGAGGCTCCCAACGATTCACCCACTGACTCCCACCAATCCCGGGCTCGGTCCCGTAAACATCCTGCTGCATACCTCACCTTCGACCCCTCGGGGCAGAAGCTAGTCAACTAGGCAGACTCGATGTCTGTAATCCATCGCCTGGCAACAATGGGGTCTTTCACTCCATGGAAATCCGGCGCACCGCTGCCCCTGAAGTCCTTGAAGGACAGTTTGCGAGATCCTGACTGGCAAGATGCCATATCACTCCTGAATGCCCGAAGGCGATCCTCCATCAACTCCATGATCCCTTCCTTGATCGACCCAAAGATAATGGGAGTCGACTCAAGGATACCCTTGGTGATCTCTGACGCGATGAACTCGCGTAGCCCCTCATCAATCGGCTCGGAACCTGATCCCGAACCTGACCCCTCTCCTGAACCGCCATCTACCGGCCTCGATCGAAGTACCACCATTCTGCAATACATCACAACAATCATTAGTGATACTGATACTCCCTGAGGGATCACATCTACTTACAAGTTCCCTGGTCTTATCTTGGCCATCCTCGGTTCGGGTACGGATCCTCTGCTTTCAGTAGTACGGGCCCATACTACCTTCCACATTTATCCGTACCTTCTTCAAGGAATGCCTCGACTCCACCAGATCCCTTTCACTACTGCTGATCACTGCTATACTCATCCTAGGCTTGCCCTAGGAAAATCTCTAGTTCCACTCTAACCAGTCCTCAGCTGCTGCAGGCCTCCTTATAATGCCAGTTAGCCATTACCCGAATACCATCACATGTGACGAGGCCCAAATAATCCTTCGAGTACCCAACCCGTCCCTACAACGGTTGGACTCAAACAAGAGCTGCGCAGTAGGATCAAATCCGGCACTCTAAGATTATTCAACTCTGGTCACACGTGACGGGACGCATTCGCCTAATGGCTAACTCCCACTATTTAGAGTCCCACGAAGCACGAAGCAAGCAGCATTCAGATAAGGGTAACAATCTCAATTAACTCTATCTATTTTCAGAAACTGAGCTAGCATAAAGTACTAACTCATACTACCAGGCATAACCTAAGCAGGCTATCCTACTTACTGTTTATTCAACAATTAGCATGCAAGTTCTCATACAACTGGAACACATAAAGCAGGCACATAAGGCATCACTCCTAGATGCTTAGTCCTATTCTAGCATGCTGTTCTACAAAAGCTTATAAACATAACATAAACTTGTATGGGTACTTTGGGGATACTTACTTGAGCTCGGCCGGTCGCGCACATCACACACTTCGTTCTTTCTCAAAACTCTTTTCTAAATTTTAGAAAACATTTTCTTTTTGAAAATCTTTTAATCCCTCGATTTGAGTTCAGACACTCCCAAAGGTGTGTCCGAATCCCTCAAACCAGGGCTCTGATACCAACTTGTAACGACCCAATTTTCATGAGCAAAAATTTCGTTTTAAAAACATTACTTTTAGAAAATATTAAAAGCTAAAACATTGTCTGATCAAATTATCACACAAGTGAACCATGTCTAAAAGCCAATTCATACATTCAATCAAAATATCAGAGTACAAATCCCAGTGAAGCTCGTAAATGCGGAAACCGGAGAGTGTGTGTGTGACGTGCCGCTACCGCGCCGGCTCCTTTCCCTAGCTGAGGAGGTACCTGAAACCAAAACTGAAAACTGTAAGCACAAAGCTTAGTGAGTTCCCCCATAATACCACATACCATGCAACATATAACAACCATTGTTCAGCTAGGAGTTACGGGCCTTGCCCACACTCGGGAAGATACGGGCCCTGCCCACACTTCGCTAGCTGGGAGATACGGGCCTCGCCCACACTTGTGAAGATACGGGCCCTGCCCACACTTCGCTATCTGGGAGGTACGGGCTAGCCCACGCTCCAACCTCGGAGAGATACGGGCCCTGCCCACACTCAACCGCTAACCCATAACATACAAGTATCACGCAGACAACAAGTATAAGTAGTTCTATCATATTAACACATATATCATACTTGACTAAACCCAGAGATACGGGCTCGGGCCACACTCTAGAACTAGCATCTCGTCTACACGGGTCGGCCTTGGTGCCTTAGACCCATTCCTACTGGAAAGGAAACTCACCTCGAAATAGCTGCTGGTCTGTGTGGGAATTGATCACCTACTACTGTTGCTGCTGCTCCGGAAACCCTCCGGCTGCAATTCCCACAATATACTCAATCAAACACTGCTCACCGACCTTTGGGTAAAATGACCATTTTACCCCTGACCTTGCCCTAAGTCAAAATCAGAGTCAACTTTCAGTTGACCTCGACTCGCCGAGTTGGCTTTCCAACTCGCCGAGTCCCTATGCAAACGACTGCCCTGAATCCTGGTCCTACTCGTCGAGTTAGGCGCCGACTCGACGGGTTCACCTTCTTAACCAATATTCAAGTCCTTCATCCTACTCGCCGAGTTGTATGAACAACTCGCCGAGTCCATCTTCATCCGATGAACACTTATGCGAAGACTCGTCGAGTTGTATGAACAACTCGTCGAGTCTGTTCTTGATCTAAGGAGATTGCCTTGAACTCGCCGAGTCAGGGCATTGACTCGCCGAGTACCTCCATAGATGAGTTAAGCTTCCGACTCACTGAGCCACACCCCGTGACTCACTGGTCACTCGACACTACGAAAAGGGGACAAACTCGGAGACTCGCGAATAGACTCGCCGAGTCATATGAACGACTCACCGAGTCGTTGCCATGCACCTACTGAATACACGGATTTGCTCGATTCCAGTCCATGCCATTCATAGATCTGGACTTCTAGGACACGAATCACACGTAAAGTTTCCAACTTTACGTGTGGATATTCACCAATATGGATTTTAGGGCTCAAAATGTCTCAAAAGGGTAGATCTAGGACTAACAAGCAACATGGGGCCAAAAAGCTAACAGATCTGAGCCCCTGGAGCTCAATCTTGCCTAGATCCAAAGGCCAAACGCCTTATTAAAACATACAATGCACATACAAGCTTGGGGATTTGACCAAGAAGGACCCAAATGAAGTTTTAAGCATAGAATCAAGGGGAAAACGGGTTATACCTCAAAGGAACTGCTGGAAGAACACAAATAATGCTTGGATGGCTTCCCTTCTTCTAGATCTACTTCCTTCCTCTTTCAAAGCCTTCAAAAACACACACACTAACCTCAAACTCTCAAGGAATAGCTTAGAACGAGAGATACAGGGCTTTAAGGGTCAATGTGGGCCGGCTTGGGGCTAATAAGTCCTTTAAATAGGGTGCAAACCCCTGAAACTTAGGGTTTCATCCAACAGCTGTGACTCGCCGAGTCCAGGATATGGACTCGCCGAGTCACCAACTTAAACGTGTCCCGGGTCCCGCATCCACTCGGCGAGTCGGACCTATGACTCGCCGAGTCCAAGGCTAAAAGAAAGGAAATATTCAAATAACATTTACGTACCAGGAACCGGGTGCTACAGATGTGCCGGGTGTTCAGCAACACGAAGCCACCGGAGTTTGATGGGACTTAGGATCTGATTGCCGCAATGAGATGGATCTATGACATCGAGGGGTGTTTCTACACTTGTTCCTGTCTGGAACGTTTGAGGGTACGGTTCGCGATGAACTAGCTTCGCTTGGGGGCGAAGGACTGGTGGAAGTTTGTGATAGCCAACTTCACTCCTGCAGAGCTCACTGTAGTGTCTTGGGAGAGGTTTACTACTATGTTTCGAAAAGAGTATGTTCCCCCGGTGGAGAGGGAACGTTTGACCTAGGAGCTCTTGTCCCTCAAGCAGAGGACAAAGTCTGTGACAGTGATTATGAGGATGTTCCATGAGAGGGCGATGTTCTGGCCTGAGCACGTGTCTACCGAGCAGGCACACATGAGCCGATACATGAGCATATTGAGGAGGGATATTCGCGAGTTTGTGGTGAGCTCGACATAGCGGACATTTGTTGAGCTTCAGGAAAATGCCCGGAAGCGGGAGATTGAGCTGGAGACTCAGGCCAGATAGGAGGCGGAGTCTCAGGGGAGGGATAGGCGACCGACACAGTCTCAGCCGGCAGCTAAGCAGGCAAAGCCCACTGATTCGAGATCTGGGGGCCAGAAGGGCCGCACTTGTGGAAAGTGCGGCAAGAGTCATGAGGGGGTGTGTCGAGCTGGTGTTTGCTACAAGTGTGGCAGGGAGGGGCATCTCGCGAGGGGTTTCCCCAAGGGGTTTGCAGGTTGTTTCCACTACAACCAGACCGGCCATCGGAAGGCCGAGTGTCCACAACTACTTCAGGGATCAGTACAAACCTCCCCCACTTATTTTAGACTTCGTCCTCGAAGTTTGCTGCTCGATCCTGAAACAGCTCGGGATAATGCTCCATCATCTCGTTCACCGGCTCCCAAGTCCATTCCGAACCCTTGCGGTGCTGCCATTGCACCTTCACTAGCTCGACCTTCTTGTTCCTCAAATCCTTCGACTTCCTGTCGAGGATTGCGACTGGGCGCTCAATGTAATTCAGGCTGTCATCAACCTGAATATCCTCCAAAGGTACTACTGCAGAATCGTCCACTAGGCACTTTCGCAACTGAGAAACATGGAAAGTGCTGTGGATCTGGCTAAGCTCGGCTGGCAGATCCAGCCTATGTGCTACCCTACCCACTTGGGCTACGACCCTGAACGGTCCGATGAATCGCGGGCCCAACTTGCCCCGCTTCCTGAATCGGATGACGCCTTTCCACGACGACACCTTCAGGAGAACCATATCCCCAACCTGGAACTCTAAATCGGATCGACGCTTGTCGGCATAACTTTTCTGCCGACTCTGAGCAGTCTGAAGCCTGCTCCGGACCTGCTGGATCCTCTCAGTCGTCGTGAGCACCACTTCGGTGCTCCCCATGACTCTCTGGCCAACCTCACCCCAGCATATCGGGGTCCTACACCTCCGTCCGTACAACATCTCGAAGGGAGGGCGGTCGATACTCGCGTGATAGCTGTTGTTGTAAGAGAACTCGGCCAGGGGAAGATAGGTATCCTAGCTACCACCGAAATCTAGCACGCATGCCCGCAACATATCCTCCAGAGTCTGGATGGTCCGCTCGCTCTGCCCATCCGTCTGCGGGTGAAAGGCAGTGCTAAAATGCAGACGAGTGCCTAACTCGTCATGGAGTCTCTTCCAAAACCTGGAAGTAAAACGTACATCCCTATCCGAGATCACCGATACTGGCACCCCATGCCGTGCCACAATCTCCCTGATATAGATGTCGGCCAATTTCTCGGCCGATATGCTCTCCTGAATCGGAATAAAGTGAGCACTCTTGGTCAATCTATCCACGATGACCCAAATCGAATCCACTCCACGTGCGGTCCTGGGAAGCTTCGTGATAAAATCCATCGTGATATCTTCCCATTTCCACACTGGAATATCCAACGGCTGCATCTTGCCATGCGGTCTCTGATGTTTGGCCTTGACCTTCCTGCAGGTCAAACATCGCTCGACATACCATGCCACATCCCGCTTCATGCAGGGCCACCAATAGTCTAGACGAAGATCCCTATACATCTTCGTCGCCCCGGGATGAATAGAGAATCGGGACTTGTGCGCCTCCTCCATCAAAATATGGCGCACGCCTCCGTGATACGGCACCCACACCCTACGGTGTAGTGTCAAAAGTCCTCGGCTATCATAATCAAAGGAGGAAACCTGACCCACCACACGCTCGTTCTTCCGATGCTCCTCCTTGAAAGCCTCCTGTTGAGCCTCCCGAATCTGCTCCAACAGGGGAGTCACCACGGTCATCCTCATGCAAACGTCCCTGATCGGCGCCGCCTTGCGGCTAAGCGCATCGACCACCACATTGGCCTTCCCCGGGTGGTAAAGGATCTCGCAATCATAATCCTTTACCACATCCAACCACCGACGCTGCCTCATGTTCAGATTCGGCTGATCCATGAGGTACCTCAAACTCTTGTGGTCCGTGTAGATGGTACACCGAACCCCATAGAGGTAATGTCGCCAAATCTTGAGGGCAAATACCACCGCCCCCAACTCCAAATCGTGCGTCGGGTAGTTCGCCTCGTGAGGCTTAAGCTGCCTCGAAGCGTAGGCAATGACATGCCCCCTTTGCATCAGCACCGCGCCCAACCCAGAAATGGACGCATCACAATAAACCACAAAATCCTCTACGCCCTCTGGCAGGGCTAAGATCGGCGCCTCACACAATCTCTGTCTCAGCGTCTCAAATGCAGCCTGTTGCTCGGGTCCCTACCGAAAGACCACGGCTTTCTTCGTCAGCCGCGTCAGGGGCACGGCTATCTTGGAGAAATCCTGGATAAATCTCCGATAGTAGCCTGCCAATCCCAGGAAACTCCGAATCTCAGATGGAGACTTCGGAACCTCCCATCTCATCACGGCCTCGACCTTGGCCGGATCGACCAGAATCCCGTTCTGGTTGACGAGGTGTCCCAGAAATTGCACCTCGCGCAACCAAAACTCACACTTGGAGAACTTGGCATACAAGCTCTCCCTCCTCAGGGTCTCTAACACCTCTCTCAGATGCTCCTCATGTTCCTCCCGGGTCTTGGAATAAACCAAGATATCATCGATAAAGACTATCACAGACCGGTCCAGCATCGGTCTGCATACACGGTTCATGAGGTCCATGAACGCGGCAGGAGCATTGGTGAGCCCAAACGGCATCACCACGAACTCATAATGGCCATAGCACGTCCGAAACGCGGTCTTCTGCATATCCTCCTCCCTGACCCTCATCTGATGAAAAACCGAACACAAATCAATCTTGGAGAACCAAGATGCGCCCTGAAGCTGGTCAAAGAGGTCATCAATCCTCGGAAGCGGGTAACGGTTCTTCACCGTTACCATGTTCAGCTCCCGATAATCTATACACATCCGATGCGACCCGTCCTTCTTCTTCACAAACAGAATCGGGGCTCCCCAGGGCGAACTGCTCGGACGAATAAATCCCTTGTCTAGCAGCTCCTGCAGCTGCGTAGACAACTCCTGCATCTCGGGAGGAGCCAACCGATACGGTGCCTTGGCTATCGGAGCCGCACCAGGAACAAGGTCGATCCTAAACTCCACCTGTCGCTCCAGAGGTATCCCAGGAAGCTCCTCTGGGAAGACGTCTGCAAAGTCTCGGACCACCGGAACCTCGCTCACTGTCGCCTTACCCGTCTCCCGGGTATCCATCACATACGCGACGTAACCTGCGCATCCCTGTTGAAGGTAGTGCCTAGCCCTCGCTGCTGAACATACAGCGGGTCCATACTGGGGTCTCTCACCATGAATCACTAACTCTCCCCCGCTTAGGGTCCTGACCCGCACTAGCTGCCGCGCGCAATCTATCACCGCCCCATTAGGGCTCAACCAATCCATGCCTATAATCACCTTGTTCCCACGCAACAGAATGAGAACCAAGTCTACCAAATAGCGCTCCTCAAACAAACGCAGCACGCAATCTCGAAATACCGTCGATGCTCGCACCGATCGATCGTTAGCAATCTCCACCTCCAAAGGGCAATCTAACTCGTCCGATGACTCATGAAACTTCCTGCTAAGCGCAAGGGAAACGAATGATCGGGATGCACCCGAATCAAATAACACCTAAACTGGGAGGCCGTTCACATGGAACGATCCTAATACATACATATACATACAGAGCACATATCAATAACATAACATCATAAAAATAAGATAGAGGGAATGAATCATACCCGTCACCACATCGGGTGTGGCGCGTGCCTCCTCGGTAGTCAGCTGAAATGCCCGGCTCCTCACCACTGGAGCCTCTGCCTTGCCCTGCCGACCATCCGTGATCCGCAGGGTCGCTGGAGCTGGCGCCTTCACTGGCGCTGAAACTGTCAACTGGGGGCAATTGGCCTTCTTGTGGCCCCTCTGGTTGCAGTGAAAACACAGCAACTCCGATGTCTGAATAGCTGAAACTGGAGCAGTACAATCCCTGCTAAAGTGCCCTGACTTGCCGCACTTGTAGCAGCCTACTGAACCCATCCTACATGCCCCTACATGCGTCCTGCCGCATTTCCCGCAGCGGCTCGGTCCTGACTGGCCTTTCGGCCTACCATCTGATCCCTTGGGCTTCTTCCCCGAAGCCCCTCCTACTTGACCCTCCTCTAGTTTCCGTTTCCGGATGTGCTCCAGATCTATCTCCCTCTCCCTCGCCCTGGCAATCATGGAGTCCAGGGTAGGGCAAGCCAAAAAGCTAACATGCTCCCGGATGTCAGCTCGTAGCATATCATGGTAACGAGTCCTCCTCATGTCCTCGTCAACGGCATACTGGGGCACCAACAAAGCCCTCTCCTGGAACTTGGCGGTGATCTCCGCCACAGTCTCCGTCGTCTGCCTCATGTCAAGAAACTCCCTGGCCAGCTGCTGAAGCTCGACCGCCGGCGTGAACTCTGCCCTGAACCTGGTCACAAAGTCCGACCAGGTCATAGCCTCGATAGCTGAGGCTCCCAACGATTCACCCACTGACTCCCACCAATCCCGGGCTCGGTCCCGTAAACATCCTGCTGCATACCTCACCTTCGACCCCTCGGGGCAGAAGCTAGTCAACTGGGAAGACTCGATGTCTGCAATCCATCGCCTGGCAACAATGGGGTCTTTCACCCCATGGAAATCCGGCGCACCGCTGCCCTTGAAGTCCTTGAAGGACAGCGTGCGAGATCCTGACTGGCTAGATGCCATATCACTCCTGAATGCTCGAAGGCGATCCTCCATCAACTCAATGATCCCTTCCTTGATCGACCCAAAGATAATGGGAGTCGACTCAAGGATACCCCTGGTGATCTCTGACGCGATGAACTCGCGTAGCCCCTCATCAATCGGCTCGGAACCTAATCCCGAACCTGACCCCTCCCCTGAACCGCCATCTACCGGCCTCGATCGAAGTACCACCATTCTGCAATACATCACAACAATCATTAGTGATACTGATACTCCCTGAGGGATCACATCTACTTACAAGTTCCCTGGTCTTATCTTGGCCATCCTCGGTTCGGGTACGGATCCTCTGCTTTCAGTAGTACGGGCCCATACTACCTTCCACATCTATCTGTACCTTCTTCAAGGAATGCCTCGACTCCACCAGATCCCTTTCACTACTGCTGATCACTGCTATACTCATCCTAGGCTTGCCCTAGGGAAATCTCTAGTTCCACTCTAACCAGTCCTCAGCTGCTGCAGGCCTCCTTGTAATGCCAGTTAGCCATTACCCGAATACCATCACATGTGACGAGGCTCAAATAATCCTTCGAGTACCCAACTCGTCCCTACAACGGTTGGACTCAAACAAGAGCTGCGCAGTAGGATCAAATCCGACACTCTAAGATTATTCAACTCTGGTCACACGTGACGTGACGCATTCGCCTAATGGCTAACTCCCACTATTCAGAGTCCCACGAAGCACGAAGCAAGCAGCATTCAGATAAGGGTAACAATCTCAATTAACTCTATCTATTTTCAGAAACTGAGCTAGCATAAAGTACTAACTCATACTACCAGGCATAACCTAAGCAGGCTATCCTACTTACTGTTTATTCAACAATTAGCATGCAAGTTCTCATACAACTGGAACACATAAAGCAGGCACATAAGGCATCACTCCTAGATCCTTAGTCCTATTCTAGCATGCTGTTCTACAAAAGCTTATAAACATAACATAAACTTGTATGGGTACTTTGGGGATACTTACTTGAGCTCGGCCGGTCGCGCACATCACACACTTCGTTCTTTCTCAAAACTCTTTTCTAAATTTTAGAAAACATTTTCTTTTTGAAAATCTTTTAATCCCTCGATTTGAGTTCAGACACTCCCAAAGGTGTTTCCGAATCCCTCAAACCAGGGCTCTGATACCAACTTGTAACGACCTAATTTTCATGAGCAAAAATTTCGTTTTAAAAACATTACTTTTAGAAAATATTAAAAGCTAAAACATTGTCTGATCAAATTATCACACAAGTGAACCATGTGTAAAAGCCAATTCATACATTCAATCAAAATATCAGAGTACAAATCCCAGTGAAGCTCGTAAATGCGGAAACCGGAGAGTGTGTGTGTGACGTGCCGCTACCGCGCCGGCTCCTTTCCCCTAGCTGAGGAGGTACCTGAAACCAAAACTGAAAACTGTAAGCACAAAGCTTAGTGAGTTCCCCCATAATACCACATACCATGCAACATATAACAACCATTGTTCAGCTAGGAGTTACGGGCCTTGCCCACACTCGGGAAGATACGGGCCCTGCCCACACTTCGCTAGCCGGGAGATACGGGCCTCGCCCACACTTGTGAAGATACGGGCCCTGCCCACACTTTGCTATCTGGGAGGAACGGGCCTAGCCCACGCTCCAACCTCGGAGAGATACGAGCCCTGCCCACACTCAACCGCTAACCCATAACATACAAGTATCACGCAGACAACAAGTATAAGCAGTTCTATCATATTAACACATATATCATACTTGACTAAACCCAGAGATACGGGCTCGGCCCACACTCTAGTACTAGCATCTCGTCTACACGGGTCGACCTTGGTGCCTTAGACCCATTCCTACTGGAAAGGAAACTCACCTCGAAATAGCTGCTGGTCTGTGTGGGAATTGATCACCTACTACTGCTGCTGCTGCTCCGGAAACCCTCCGGCTGCAATTCCCACAATATACTCAATCAAACACTGCTCACCGACCTTTGGGTAAAATGACCATTTTACCCCTGACCTTGCCCTAAGTCAAAATCAGAGTCAACTTTCAGTTGACCTCGACTCGCCGAGTTGGCTTTCCAACTTGCCGAGTCCCTACGCAAACGACTGCCCTGAATCCTGGTCCTACTCGTCGAGTTAGGCGCCGACTCGACGGGTTCACCTTCTTAACCAATATTCAAGTCCTTCATCCTACTCGCCGAGTTGTATGAACAACTCGCCGAGTCCATCTTCATCCGATGAACACTTATGCGAAGACTCGTCGAGTTGTATGAACAACTCGTCGAGTCTGTTCTTGATCTAAGGAGATTGCCTTGAACTCGCCGAGTCAGGGCATTGACTCGCCGAGTACCTCCATAGATGAGTTAAGCTTCCGACTCACTGAGCCATACCCCGTGACTCACTGCTCACTCGACACTACGAAAAGGGGACAAACTCGGAGACTCGCGAATAGACTCGCCGAGTCATATGAACGACTCGCCGAGTCGTTGCCATGCACCTACGGAATACACGGATTTGCTCGATTCCAGTCCATGCCATTCATAGATCTTGACATCTAGGACACGAATCACACGTAAAGTTTCCAACTTTACGTGTGGATATTCACCAATATGGATTTTAGGGCTCAAAATGTCTCAAAAAGGTAGATCTAGGACTAACAAGCAACATGGGGCCAAAAAGCTAACAGATCTGAGCCCCTGGAGCTCAATCTTGCCTGGATCCAAAGGCCAAACGCCTTATTAAAACATACAATGCACATACAAGCTTGGGGATTTGACCAAGAAGGACCCAAATGAAGTTTAAGCATAGAGTCAAGGGGAAAATGGGTTATACCTCAAAGGAACTGTTGGAAGAACACAAATAATGCTTGGATGGCTTCCCTTCTTCTGGATCTACTTCCTTCCTCTTTCAAAGCCTTCAAAAACATACACACTAACCTCAAACTCTCAAGGAATAGCTTAGAATGAGAGATACAGGGTTTTAAGGGTCAATGGGGGCCGACTTGGAGCTGATAAGTCCTTTAAATAGGGTGCAAACCCCTGAAACTTAGGGTTTCATCCAACAGCTGTGACTCGCCGAGTCCAGGATATGGACTCGCCGAGTCACCAACTTAAACGTGTCCCGGGTCCCGCATCCACTCGGCGAGTCGGACCTATGACTCGCCGAGTCCAAGGCTAAAAGAAAGGAAATATTCAAATAACATTTACGTACCAGGAACCGGGTGCTACAGATGTGCCGGGTGTTCAGCAACACGAAGCTACCGGAGTTTGACGGGACTCACGATCCGATTGCCGCAATGAGATGGATCTATGACATCGAGGGGTGTTTCTACACTTGTTCCTGTCTGGAACGTTTGAGGGTACGGTTCGCGCTAAACTAGCTTCGCTTGGGGGCGAAGGACTGGTGGAAGTTTGTGATAGCCAACTTCACTCCTGCAGAGCTCACTGTAGTGTCTTGGGAGAGGTTTATTACTATGTTTCGAAAAGAGTATGTTCCCCCGGTGGAGAGGGAACGTTTGACCTAGGAGCTCTTGTCCCTCAAGCAGAGGACAAAGTCTGTGACAGTGATTATGAGGATGTTCCATGAGAGGGCGATGTTCTGGCCTGAGCACGTGTCTACCGAGCAGGCACAAATGAGCCGATACTTGAGCATATTGAGGAGGGATATTCGCGAGTTTGTGGTGAGCTCGACATAGCGTACATTTGTTGAGCTTCAGGAAAATGCCCGGAAGCGGGAGATTGAGCTGGAGACTCAGGCCAGATAGGAGGCGGAGTCTCAGGGGAGGGATAGGCGACCGACACAGTCTCAGCCGGCAGCTAAGCGGGCAAAGCCCACTGATTCGAGATCTGGGGGCCAGAAGGGCCGCACTTGTGGAAAGTGCGGCAAGAGTCATGAGGGGGTGTGTCGAGCTGGTGTTTGCTACAAGTGTGGCAGGGAGGGGCATCTCACGAGGGGTTGCCCCAAGGGGTTTGCAGGTTGTTTCCACTACAACCAGACCGGCCATCAGAAGGCCGAGTGTCCACAACTACTTCAGGGATCAGTACAGAGATATCCCCCTGCTGCTACACGAGTTACAGAGAGTCGGCCAGTGAAGGCCTAGGTACCGAAGGCTTGCTGGAGATCTTTCCAACTGACAGCGGAAGAGGTCCGCTCAGCACCTGATGTCATGGCCGGTATGTGTTTATTTATTTAATTTATTTGAGTTATGTTGTGCTTATATTGTGTTATGCTCATGTACTTTTCTTGTGAGTTCTGTACCTGCCTTGGTGTTATTTGACTCGGGTGCTAGTCGATCCTTCGTATCATTAGCATTTAGTCGTCATATCAGTATCCGATGAGAGGCGTTTAGTTGACCTTTGAGAGTATCGATAGCTGATGATCATGTGGTGTTTGCAACTGATGTGATCCGGGAATGTGTACTTGAGATTTTTGGAGTTGAGTTTCCAATAGATCTGGTACCGATTATGATGGGGGATGTCTGTGTCATCGTGGGCATGGACTGGTTGAGTCGATTCGGAGCAATGATCGACTACGAGTGTCAGTTGGTGACCATACGAGAGGCCCAGGTGGAGGTCGTGATATCGGAGAACCGCAAGAGGGAGCGGGTGATTGGGCAGGAGTCCGAGTTTGTGACGGACAATTGAGGACTCATGACTTTCCGAGGGCGAATTTCGTTGCCTTACGGGCGGAACTCAGCGTATATTGATGGAGGAGGCTCATAGATCGAGGTTGTTGATCCAGCCCGGGGCCACTAAGATGTATTTGAAACTGAAGAGAGATTACTGGTGGCCTTGTATGAAGAGGGGCGTTGCCTGGATAGTTAAGAGGTGCTTGACCTGCCTCCGGGTCAGGGCAGAACACCGGCGTCCGCATGGTCCATTGTAGCCTCTGGAGATTCCCTAGTGGAAGTGGGAACATATCTCGATGGATTTCATCACCAAGTTATTGAGAACTGGGTTTGGAGTTGATGCAATCTGGGTGATTGTGGACCGGCTGACGAAGATTGCTCACTTTCTTGCTATCAGCAAGAGCTTTTCTACGAAGCGGTTGGCTGAGATCTAAGTGAAGGAAGTGGTAGCACGACATGGAGTGCTGATCTCTATCATGTCAAATTGAGACGTACATTTTTTTCCAGGTTCTGGAAGAAATTTCGTGAAGAGTTGGGCACGCGCTTGCATTTCAGTACTATGTATAACCTGCAGAAAGACGGACAGAGCGAGCGGACGATCCAGACGTTTGAGGACATGTCGCGGGCATGTGTCATGGACTTTGGAGGAAGTTGGGACACCTACATACCATTGGTTGAGTTCTCCTACAACAACAGCCATCATTCGAGTATTGGTATGCCTCCTTTCGAGCTACTGTATGGGAAGAGGTGTTGCACTCCCATTAGTTGGGGAGAGGTGGGGCAGAGGGTGATGGGCAGCACAGAGATAGTGCTGAAGACGACCGAGCAGATTCAGCAGGTCAGACAGAGGTTACTGATAGCCTAGAGTCGCTAGAAGAGTTATGTAGATAGGCGGCGGTCCGAGCTAGAGTTTTAGGTCAGATATTTTTTACTCTTGAAGGTATCCCCATGGAAATGGGTGATCCGGTTCAGGAAGCGGGGCAAGTTGGGGCCCCGATATATCAGCCGTTTTAGAGTGACCGCTAGAGTGGGTAGTGTAGCATACCAGTTGGAGCTACCTGTAGAGTTAAGTCAGATTCATTACACCTTCCACGTGTCCCGGCTGAGGAAGTGTGTGGCCGACGAGACGGTAGTAGTACCACTAGTGGACATTCAGTTGGATGCGAGCTTGAATTACATTGAGAGGCTAATCGTGATTTTAGACCGAAAGGTGAAGGTTCTAAGGAACAAATAAGGTCCCCTGGTTCAGGTCCAGTGGCAGCATCGGAGGGGATCCGATTTGAATTGGGAGCCGGAGTCAGAGAGCCAGGAGCAGTATCCTGAGCTATTTGAGAGTCGGGACTTCAAGGGCAAAGTCTGATTCAAGTGGTGGAGAATTGTAACACCCAAATTTCCATGTATAATATTTTATGTATTTATTTTGAAATATATGGAGTGACTCGACGAGTTGGTGCCTCAAATCGTCGAGTAGAGTTGCGATTGTTGACGTAGATTAATGAGTGGTCTCGACGTGTCTGTGAGCCGACTCGCCGAGTCAGCGCTGCTGAACGAAAACCTAATTTCTTGGGCCTGTGGCCTATTTAAAGGCCCTTATGGCCTCCCTTTTCGGCCACCTTCCCTAGAGAGAAACTGTCACACCCCGAAACCGACGACGGAATGTTCTGGGGCGAGGGACGTCATGCGTAGTATCACAACCATTGTACATAGTAAGCATAGTAAACACAACCGTTATATTACAATAAGAATATTTACATTTGTTTGAAAGTGAAGAAATACCTAGTTTATATAGATCAGTATAAACAAAAGTAAGGACAAGACTTCTATATGCTCCGCCTTCTCCAAAAGTAAGCGATATACTTGTCTAACGTGAACCTGAAAATACAAGCAGTTTTAGAAATATCAACATAAAGCTGGTGAGTTCATAATCAATTGACTTCTGGTGAAAGAAAATGATCCTTTGACTTTGTGAAAAGTTTTTTCCCAAGAAAATCCCATATTTTCTTGTAAAAGAAGTTTGGTTATCCATTTGTTAAACAGACTGTTAATGAAAAGTTGAGTTATCCCTGGAAAACCCTATATTTTCCTTAAAAGTAAATGGTTGGTTATCGATCCGGAAATGAAGTGTACAAGTATCTACCATACTTGTATCGTTAGGTGAAGTTTCCTTGAAAACCCAATTACCCTCGATGAGATACATTAATTTTAATACACACATAAAACTAATAAATAGGTAGTGAACTAATTCCTAAGGGTATTGCTGATACCCTCTAGTAATCAAAACAGTTCTTACTTTGAGGTTAGTTCACTAGGTTCATTATTACCAAAAGTAAATCTCCATTATCTAAGTTGCGAGTTCCATAACCATACAATAAACTAGATATGGCACGTAACAGGGCCAGTATCATTTTATGACTTTGTCACCCGTAGACCTGTCGGTCCCACTGTAGCTAGCAGCAAGGTGTGGGGTAGTCAGTCCCGTATAGATCTATACACAATAGTAACGTTCTCCCTCCAGGAGATTCTGGTTACAGGGTTAGTCCTACACTCTTGTATTCCGATGGAGTGTTACCAAGGACGTGTCTCCAGTCTTAAGAATAACGAATTTACAAGTAATAATATGGAAAATCCTGCTTTATGATTGGCATAAATCCTTTGTAAAATATATAACATTTGATGATGAGATTCACATGTTTCCTTGTTTTAGTTTTGAAAACTAACTCTACAAGTTAATTTGTTAATCGGTTGGTAAAACGTTTTTCTATGTTAAAAGCATACTGAATAGGTAAGTATTTCGTACGAAATAATAGGTTTTGAGTACAAGTTCCCTTGTACTTTTGCTTGTATCCCCCCCCCCTGAAAACATGAAAAACTCGGAAAAATATGTAGGGGTATGAACTCACATGTAGTGATTGGAATGGCTGGAAGTATCTGGTAAAATGGTAGGTGTTAAGTGAGGATTTGAACACACGCGAGGATCCGATCTAACATGAATCGATACATAATTGTATCTAATTAGTTATTTAATCACTAATTAAGTAAGCAAACACACTCTAATGCGTGAAAACACTTTATTTCAAGTGTTTGGAATGATACGTGTTGCATCTAAGGAGTGTATGAGCTCATTATGGAGTTTACTCTTCAAGTGGTGGCCTTAGGGGTGTTTACGGTTGAGGGACCATATCCCCATGAGTTTACAGCCATAAACTCATGGGAATGATGGGTTTGGGTGCTCAAAGGTCTTAAACTACTCAAGGACTTATGCTAGACTCGAATCAAGGGCTATGGAAGTGATTAGGGCTGGTAATTGCCTTATTTGGAGTTTACGGTTTTTGAATGATTCCTTGGTGAGTTTACGGTAGTAAACACATGAGTTTATGGCCGTAAACTCATGTTTGCCACTTTCTTGCATGTTTTGGTGCTTCTAGGGTAAGCATACAAGGTTCTAGCCACTCATTCAACTCATAGAAGGTGTTAAGGGCATTTTAACACCCTTAGAAGGTGTTTACGGTTTTGGGATATTTCGCCAACCGTAAAATCATGTTTACTCCTTTCATTTCATGTTTTGGGGTTCTAAGATCATTCAAGCAAGTTTCTAGGTCATTAGCGAAGCATTGGAAGGGTTTTGGGTCATCAAAACCCCCTTTTAGGGTGTTTACTGTTTTGGGATGTTCCCAAACCGTAAATTCATGATCTTGGGGTTTTTGAGAGTTTAAACCATGTATTTTCAAGTATGCTAAGTTAAACAACAAGCTAGGAAGGTTTACTTACTATTGTGAAGCTTGAAAGGGGCGATTCTTGATCAAAACCCGATTTGTAGAGAGAGAGTAGAGAGAGGAGGTTCCTAAAGTGTGAAAAAGGTTGGAATGAAGACCACTCAACCCTGATATAGGGTTGAGTTTATTGCTAGGGTGGGAGGGTCCACCTAACATCAACCACAAAGGGGATTTTTTTTCGTGCGATTTATCGTTTTTCAACACGTATGAAATTACGACAATAACCCTAATTTTCGGGTTGTCACAGAAACCCTAACCTGCCCTTTCATTGTGTACAGAGAGATAGAGAGAGAGAGAGTCTATTTTGAGCATTTTGGAGGAAAGAGTGGAAGAGCTTGGTGGATCTAATCAAGAGAAGGCTGTGTATCTTGCATTCTTCTATCATTAGCTTCTCTTCTGATGTAAAAAGCTCTTACCTTGGCTTCATGTTTGTTAGATTTCATTTTGGGGAGTTGCTAGGTTTTTCTCCCAAATCATCTTGTGCGTTGAGTTATTTGGACATGGTTGAGGTTAGAACCTCAGATATGGACTAGAGAAGCTCTTGAGAGTCCAAAGATTTGAGCTTTATTGAATTGGAAGCAAGCTCATGTGCATTTGACCTTTCTTGGGGATTGTAATGGCGTTATGGAGCATATAGGCCATGCATGAACGTAATGATCGAAGCTTTACATGAAATTCAAGCTTAGGGAGTCTAGATATAGTGTTTGGAGTGATAGATCTCCCCAAAAACGCCTGAATGGGAGTTTGGATTGGATGGACTCGCCAAGTCCATGTGCAGAATCGACGAGTCGATTAGGGTTTACTCGATAAAGTCTGATTATGTTGTAACTCAATGAGTAGACGGGTCTACTCGGCGAGTAGAGTTGGTTCTCATAAGGCCTCTAAGGGAGCGAGGGTACTCGACGAGTCCTCCCGGTGCACTCGACGAGTTGAGTCAACATCGACTGTTGACTTTTGGAGTTTAGACCAACTATGAGTATTGGAGACCATAGAGGGGTAGAATAGTCTTTTACTCTTAGCAAGAGTTAGATATAGATTAGTAGGAGCTTATTAGAATAATTGGTCTAATTAGAGATAATCACCATATATATTAGGTGGAGGCTTTTTTGGTGATTCGTGTGCAAGGTGTACTAGCTTGCTTACTTCGAGGTGAGTCTTCTCACTATACTTTACCTAGAGTTGTAGTTGTGTGTGACAAGAGGGTCTTATGTGTTTGCTTGAGTTATGCATGTTTGTGTGATATGTATTGCATGCTATATTATTTGTTGCTTAGACCGAACCGGAGGGTCCAACGAACTATGAGGCCGGAGGGTTTTCAATCAGACCAGACTAGAGGGTCCAACGAGCTGTGGGGCTGGAGGGTCCCACTGAGACACATTGACCAGAGGGTCTTTCAAAGCTATAGCCTCGAGTGGCTAATTATTTGTATGCAATATTTTGGGGAACTCACTAAGCATTCATGGTTACCATGTTATGTGTTTATGTGTTTCAGGTACTTCCGAGTATAACAGGAAGACACAAACTTGATTGTACAGACGCCTACTGAGTTGGAGTTATATGTTTTATGGATCCTGGATTTTGTGATAAATACTCCGTAAAACTATATTGTCAATGGATGATTGATGTTTTGAGACATGTGATATGTGTTTTTATTATAAATAAAAAGGAAAAATTTGTTTGAAAATTTACGTTGTTACATATTTGATATTGTGATATGTTAGAACAACATGCTAGTGATAGGATAGGGATCTTTAGTAATTGCATGATAGAATTGCCTGATTATATGATGCCTAGTAGCCTAAGATTCCTTTTTATATGGAATTGACATCATTATTGTAGTTTCCTAGTGTATGCATCATAATTGTACATAAGTAAGATTTTGTAGCCTAAGAAACTTTGGGTTGGCCTTATTTCCTATTCTTTTTTGATGAAGGGTTTATGGTAGTATCTAGTATTCTATTGTCTATAGGATCCAGTGTTATGTATGACTAGCATACACGAGTGCTGCATGGTTGGTGGAAGTTTAATGAGAGGGTGTAGTACAGCGAGTCAGAGCGGGGAATGATTGACCACTCTTGAATGGGTGAGGGAAGGAAGAATGTTGTAACATCCAGATTCCCAGGTATCCTATGCTAAGTATTTATATTGAATATATGAGAGGGACTCAGCGAGTTGGCGCTCAGACTCGCCGAGTGGGTTTGCGCATCTTTTGGTCTGATTTAATGAAGGAGTCGGCGAGTCCATGAGTGGACTCGGCGAGTCCACGCTGTTTAATGAAACCCTAATTTCTCGGGTTTGGGACCTATTTAAGAACCCTTATATCTACCATTTGCGGCTACCAGACCCTTGAGAGAAACCCTAATAGTGCTTGAGTGTTTGTGAGAGAGAAGAAGCCATTATTGTACCTTTGAGGGTTGTTTTGCAAGAAGAATTTGATTCCAGCTTAGAGGAGGCCAAGGAGGTTGCATATTTGTGGATTTCAAGCAGAGGGCATCATATTTACGGTAGCATATTGACCCTCTTTCTGTTTTGTTACAAAATCCATGGATCTAAGGCTTCCTATACCCTTTATTGGGATGATTTGTTGGGAATATGGTCCCTTATCATGTTTAGACTTCAGATCTAGACCCATAGTGGTCCAGAGAATGTTATCCATCCTGCTCTATGTTGAGTTATGGAAGAAATGGACTTATAATGTTGTATTTGGGGCTAAATCATCAACTAGTGTCATTTGGATGTTGCATGAGTATCAAGTTCGAACCTTTATGTGTTTAGTGAGCTTGGGGAGGTTAGATCTATGGATTAGAGGAATAGATCTGACCTCAGAAGGTCATTTGAGTGTGAGCATGGATTGAACTCGCCGAGTCCATGAGAGAACTCGACGATTCGAGTCGGGGTTGCCCCGTGATTCGTGACAGGTGTAACCCGTCGAGTGGAATGATGACTCGACGAGTCAAGAGAGGTTGAAAGGATTCAGAGAACCCGCATGGACTCGTCGAGTACCCCAAGTGCACTCAACGAGTCGGGTCAAAGTTTGACCGTTGACTTTCGTTGACTTTAGGGTTTTGGTCAATACTGATTCAAGAGAGTTCAGGGGTAGAGTAGCCTTCTATCCAGTTTGTAGAGAAGATATCATGAGAGAATTCAGATCAGGATGTTATTTGAATAATAGTAGGAGGCTAAGTCGGGACGTCGAGCACGAGAGTTTATCCGACTTCATTGAGGTGAGTCTTCTCACTATACTGTACCTGGAAGGGTACCTATGTGTGACCGGAAGGTCTTATATGCTATGAGATTTATGAGTTGTATGTTGTTATGTGATATGTATGTGTTATGAATGTAATGTATGTTATGGACCGGAAGGTCAAGAGGTTACAGACCGGAAGGTCGATACGTGTATGACCGGAAGGTCTACCGGGATTCGGGATGGAAGTCCCCTTAGAAATATGGATCGGAAGATTCTACAGATTCATGGCCTGGAAATGCGTATGTGTAGTATGTGGTTTTTTGGAGAACTCACTAAGCATTTATGCTTACAGTTGTTGTGTTATGTGTTTCAGGTACTAGCGAGGATCGCGAGAAGGCGCTGACATGATCCGTACACACTCATGGAGATTATGTTTAAGATTCTGGGAATTGTTTTGTTATGATAACATTGGATACATTATGTTTTGATATTTTTTTGATGATTAAAAGTATGATTTAAAAATGAAAAATTCTTTTGAAAATTTACGTCGTTACAAGTTGGTATCAGAGCCTTGGTTTGAGGGATTCGGGTGCATCTTTGGATGAATCTGAACTCAAACTGAGGATTTGAGAAATTTTTTCCTAAAATAAACTATTTTTCTAAGGGAGTAAAAGATTATGAGAAAGACAGAATGAAGCAATGTGTACGATCAGCCAGCGCCCGAACGGTGATTTCCCAAAATACTATTACATTATGTGTTATGAGATATGTTATGATATGATATGCATGCTAGAGTTGGCTAGGTATTCATATTAGGACTAGAGCGGCCTGATTTTGTGATGCCTTAGCCTAGGAAGAATTTTACTGCTATGTGATGCTTGAGAGCGAGTAGGTATCAGTGAGGAGCTGATGAGAGGCCTACCGAAGGGTAGCCTATGCCAGTGAGATATAGAGTACTTGTGATCTGGGATCCAAGGAGGAGGACTTAGGATGAATACTGATGCGGTGTAGATGGTAGTATAAGGGCCCGAACTACTGAAGACATCCTTTGGGTACTAGGGAACATGTAGGGTCGAGATATCGAGTGCGAGCCTTCTCGAGCGAGTATCTGATATTATTATGTTGTATTTTAGAGACATCATGATTGGGACACGCCATAGACCTGAGGCGAGTGGTGTGAGTGACGAGGAGCTTCATCAGATGATCCACGATAAGGTGGCAGCGGCGATCCAGGCTGAGATTCCGGAGATGTTTGGGTCTATCAAGACCACATTGATTGAGACCTTTGACGAGCGTTATGCAGTGGTGACTGAGGCTGCAATGCTGCAACTACTGCAGTTGTGGCTGCTGCCAGGCCTCAGGGAGGTGATTCGTTGTTGTTTCTGGAGTTCAGCAACACGAAGCCATCTGAGTTTGATGGGACACAGGATCCTATCGCTGCGATGAGATGGATTGATGATATTGAGGGATGCTTCTACACGTGTTCATTTCCGGAGCATCTGAGGGTACGTTTGCGTTGAACCAGCTTCGCTTGGGAGCGAAGGACTGGTGGAAGTTCATGACGGCAAGCTTCACTGTTGCAGAGATTTCAGAGGTGACCTGGGAGAGGTTCACCACCATGTTCAGAGGTGAGTATGTTCGCCCGGTGGAGAGGGAACGGTTGGTTCAGAAGTTCTTGACCCTTCAACAGGGTACTAATTCTGTTACTGTGGTTACCAGGAAGTTTCATGAGAGGGCGATGTTCATCCCTGAGCAGGTGTCTTCAGAGCAGGCACCTATGAGTCGGTATTTGGGCGTTTTGAGGAGAGACATTCGGGAGTTCGTGTCGAACTCGAATTACCGGACATTTGCTAAGCTCTAGGAAATTGCCCGGAAGACAGAGATTGAGTTGGAGACTCAGGCCAAGGAGGAGGCCGAGTCTTAGAGGATGGATCGGCGACCATCACAGTCTCAGCTGGCAGCCAAGCGGGCCAAGTCCGCTGATATGAGATCTAGAGGCCAGAAGGGCCGCACGTGTGGGAAGTGCGGCAAGGGACATGATGGGGTCTGTCGATCGGGTGCTTGCTACAAATGTGGCAAGGAGAGGCATATCGCCAAGGATTTCCCCAAGGGATTTGTGGTTTGCTTTCATTGCAACCAGACTGTCCATCGGAAGGCCGAGTGTCCGCAGTTACATCAAGGATCAGCACAGGGATCTGCACCTGCTACTAGGGTTACCGAGGTTCGGCCAGTTAAGGCCGAGGCATTGAAGGCTTGCGGGAGAGCTTTCCAGTTGACAGTGGAGGAGGTCCACGCACCGCCTGATGTAGTGGCTGGTGTGTATTCTTATTTACTTTTATGAGATTTTGTGCTTATATGATGATATGCGTAGCTACTTTTCTTGTGAGTTTTGTACCTGGCTTAGTGTTATTTGACTCGGGTGCGAGTCGATCATTTGTGGTGATAGCATTTAGTCGGCACATCAGTAGCAGATGAGAGGCGTTGAGTCTGTTGGATTAGTGTCTAAGTCCATAACTATTTTGGTATGTACTTGACCCGATGGTGCATGGTCCTTTTAGGTTGCCTTCACCAAAGGAACTTGATAGGATGAATTATGGAGAGAAAGGATTAAATATGATTTATTAATATATTATGAGAATAATATATTAAAGGAGAAATCATATTGTTTAATTAATATTAGTCAAGAATTAATAAGAATTAAGTTTGTGACTAAAAGAGATTAATTAAACTTAAGGGACTGGAATTGTAATTATAAGATAATTGCAATTGGGCTATGGATTGCCTTATATTTAGGAGTGGACGAATTCTATGGGGAAACCCATTAGAAATCGTCCAAGGCCTTTAAGGAAAGGAGTCCATGGGTTGCTTAGGGCTTAAGCATCCAAATTAGGGTTTCCTTGTTAGATAACCCTAATAGCTTCACTATATATAGAGCCCTTATGCCCCAAAAACGTGAACAAGACTTCTTCTATGGATTCCACACGTTTTAGGCAGCCTCCTTCTCTTCTCTTCTTCATCCTCTTGCTCTTGGTGTTTGTGAACCATTAGAGGAGTGACACTTGTGACTCTAAGCTTTCTAAAGTCAATAAAAAGAGGAGTTGAGATTGTTATTGCTACATAAGAATCAAGGTATGATCTAAACCCTAATTATATGTTATATCGATTATCGTACGCTAGATCTCGGGTTTATAGTCTTGGATAAATTGCATGTACAATAGAGAAACCTAGATCCAAGCATAAGGGTTTGTATGAGCACATAGGATGTTCTTATGACTAAAGCCCATCAGAGTCGACCTCTGTGAGTTTCCATAGTTGATGGGCGAGCGGTGTATGGTACAGAGGTAATACGAGGATGTGTAATCGAGATTTTCGGTGTTGAGTTCCCGATAGATTTGGTCCCGATAGCAATGGGGTATGTGTGTGTCATAGTGGGCATGGATTGGTTGAGCCGATTTATGGTTGTGATAGACTGTAAGCAGTAGTTGGTGACGATATGAGACCCTAGTGGGGGAGTACTTACGGTGTATGGTGAAGGTACCCGAGGTGGGTTGGCGTTCTGTTCAGCTGCCAGAGCAAGACAGAGCTGACAACAGGGTTGTAGTGGGTTCGTAGCCTATGTGATGGACACACGAGAGGCCGCTAGGAGGACATGTTCGATTGAGGACATTCCGATAGTGCGTGAGTTCCTAGACGTTTTTCCTGAGGAGTTGCCGGGTGTGCCTCCCGAGAGGCAGGTAGAGTTCCATATTGATTTGGTTATGGGGGCAATGCCTATCGCCAAGGCGCCTTATCGCCTTGCACCGTCAGAGATGCAGGAGTTATCCTCGCAGCTTCAGGAGTTGCTGGGGAAGGGGTTCATTTGACCGAGTAGCTCGCCATGGGGAGACCCGATGTGTATTGACTACCGGGAGTTAAACAAGTTGACGGTCAAGAACTGTTATCCATTACCGAGGATCGAAGATTTGTCCGATCAGTTGCAGAGAGCGTCTTGGTTTTCTAAGATTGCTCTGAGGTCTGGATATCGCCAGATGAGAGTGCATGATGAGGATATCCAGAAGACGGCTTTCAGGACTTGTTATGGGCATTACGAGATCGTGGTGATGCCTTTCGGGCTCACCATTGCACCAGCAACGTTCATGGATCTCATGAACATGGTGTGCAGACCGATGCTAGATCGATCGGTGATCGTGTTCATCGACGATATACTGGTGTATTCAAGATCTAGAGAGCATCATCAGGAGCATTTGAGGGAGATCCTCGAAGTTCTGAGATCGGAGAGGCTTTATGCCAAATTCTCCAAGTGCGAGTTCTGGTTACGGGAGGTCCAGTTCTTGGAGCATCTCGTCAACCTGAATGGGATTTTTGTCGATCTGACCAAGATTGAGGTAGTCATGAGGTGGGAGGTGCCGAGATCACCCACCGAGATCAGAAGCTTTTTAGGATTGGCCGGCTATTATCGGAGATTTATCAGGGATTTCTCCAAGATCGTCGTGCCACTCACCAGGTTGACCCAAAAGGGTGTTGCTTTTTCATGCGGTCCGGAGCAGTAGACCTTGTTTGAGACACTTCTCCTGAGATTATCCGAAGCCCTAGTGTTAGCTCTCCCGGAAGGGATGGAGGATTTTGTGGTGTATTGTGACGCATAGATATCGGGGTTGGGTGCGGTGCTTATGCAGAGGGGGCATGTGATAGCGTATGCATCAAGGCAGCTGAAGCCTCATGAGACGAGGTATCCCACCCACGATCTGGAATTGGGGGCAGTGGTGTTTGACCTCAAGATTTGGCGTTATTATCTATATGTGGTTTGGTGTACCATATACACAGACCACAAAAGCCTGAAGTATTTGATGGATCAGCCCAATCTGAATATGCGTCGTAGGAGATGGTTGGACGTGGTAAAGGATTACGATTACGAGATCCTGTACCACCCGGGCAAAGCTAATGTTGTAGCTGATGACCTGAGCCGCAGGGCAGAAAGTGCCCCGATTCAAGGCACTTCTATGATATTGATAGTGATGACTTCGGTGTTGGATACCATTTGGGAGGCCCAGGATGAGGCCGTGTGGCTGGAGAACCGCAAGAGGGAGTGGGTGATTGGACAGGTACCTAGGTTTGTTACCGATAGTTGAGGATTGATGACCTTTCGAGGTCGGATTTGGGTGTCGTATGCTGGTGGGGCACGTACCATTTTGATGGAGGAGGCGCATAGATCGAGATTCTCGATCCATCCCGGGGCCACAAAGATGTATTTGGACCTGCAGAAAGATTATTGGCGGCCCTGTATGAAGAGGGATGTCACATGGTTTGTCGAGAGGTGCTTGACCTGTCGCAAGGTTAAGACCGAGCACCAGCATCCGGATGGCAAGTTGTAGCCGCTTGAGGTTCCTCAGTTGAAGTGGGAACAGATTTCCATGGACTTCATCACCAAATTGCCAAGAACCGCAAGGGGTGTCGATGCAATTTGGGTGATCTTCGAACGGCTGACGAAGAGTGCACGTTTTCTTGCTGTCATTGAGGGCTCTTCTGCCGAGAGGTTGGCATAGTTGTATGTGAGGGAGGTGGTATCGCGTCATGGAGTGTCGATCTCGATTGTGTCAGATCGAGATGTATGTTTCACTTCCAGGTTCCGGAGGATGTTCCACGAGGAGTTGGGTACGAGATTGCATTTCAGTACCGCCTACCACCCCAGAAAGATGGACAGAGTGAGTGGACGATTCAGACGCTCCAGGACATGCTCCGAGCATGTGTGTTGGACTTCGGAGGAAGTTGGGACACATATATGCCGTTGGCTGTGTTTTCATACAACAACAGCCACCATTCTAGTATTGGTATGCCTCCTTTCGAGTTGTTGTATGGGAGGAGGTGTCGGACTCCCATCTGCTAGGGAGAGGTAGGGCAGCGTGTGATGGGTAGCACGGACATAGTACTTCAGACGACACAACAGACACAACAGGTTAGACAGAGGTTACTGAAGGCTTAGAGTCATTAGAAGAGTTATCCAGATCGGCGACGATCCGAGCTGGAGTTCCAGGTGGGGGACTTTGTACTCCTGAAAGTATCTCCTTGGAAAGGAGTGATCCAATTTAGGAAGAGGGGCAAGCTGGAGCCCCGGTACATCGGTCCATTCAGGGTGACCGCAAGGGTGGGCAAGGTAGCATATCAGTTAGAGCTACCTGTGGAGCTGAGCCAGATTCATGATACCTTCCACGTGTCGCAGTTGAGGAAATGTATAGCTGACAAGTCGGCGGTGGTACCTTTGGAGGATATTCTGTAGGATGCAAGTCTGAATTGTGTGGAAAGGCCAATCGCGATCCAGGATCGGAAGATCAAAGTTCTGAGGAACAAGGAGGTGTCACTGGTGCAGGTACTGGCAAAATCGGAAAGGGTCCGGGCTGACCTGGGAGCCGGAGTTGGAGATGCGGGAGAAACATTCAGAGTTGTTTGTCGAGCAGGACTTCGAGGGAGAAGTCTGATTCTAGTGGGGGAGAATTGTAACATCCGGATTCCCAGGTATCCTATGTTAAGTATTTATATTGAATATATGAGAGGGACTCAGCGAGTAGGCACTCAGCTCACTGAGTGGGATCGCGCATCTTTTAGTCTGATTTAATGAAGGACTCGGCGAGTCCATGAGTGGACTCGTTGAGTCCACACTGTTTAATGAAACCGTAATTTCTCGGGTTTGGGACCTATCTAAGGACCCTTATAGCTTCCATTCGCGGCTACCAGACCCTTGAGAGAAACCCAAATAGTGCTTGAGCGTTTCTGAGAGAGAAGAAGCAATTATTGGAGCTTTGTGGGTTGTTTTGCAAAAAGAAGTTGATTCTAGCTTAGAGGAGGCCAAGGAGGTTGCATATTTGTGGATTTCAAGCAGAGGGCATCATCTTTGAGGTAGCATATCGACCCTTTTTCTGTTTTGTTAAAGAATCCGTGGATCTTGGGTTTCCTATACCCTTTATTGGGATGATTTGTTGGGAATATGGTCCCTTATCAACTTTAGACTTTAGATCTGGACCCATAGGGGTCCAGAGAATGTTATCCATCTTGCTTTATGTTGAGTTATGGAAGAAATGGACTTAGAATGTTGTACTAGGGGCTAAATCATCAAGTAGTGTCATTTGGATGTTGCATTAGTATCAAGTTCGAACCTTTATGTATTTATTGAGCTTGGGGAGGTTAGATCTATGGATTAGAGGAACAGATCTGACCTTAGAAGGTCATTTGAGTGTGAGCATGGAATGAACTCGCCGAGTCCATGAGCGAACTCGACGAGTTGAGTCGGGGTTGCCCCGTGATTCGTGACAGGTGTAAGTTGTCGAGTGGAATGATGACTCGACGAGTCAAGAGAGGCTGAAAGGATTTAGAGAACCCGCACGGACTCGCCGAGTCGCCCATGTGCACTCGACGAGTAGGGTGAATGTTTGACCATTGACTTTCGTTGACTTTAGGGTTTTGGTCAATACTGATTCAAGAGAGTTCATGGGTAGGGTAGAATGGCCTTCTACCCAGTTTGTAGAGAAGAGATCATGAGAGAATTCAGATCAGGATGTTATTTGAATAATAGGAGGAGGCTAAGTCAGGACGTCAAACACGAGAGTTTATCCGACTTCATTGAGGTGAGTCTTCTCACTATACTGTACCTGGAAGGGTACCTATGTGTGACCGGAAGGTCTTATATGCTATGAAATGTATGAGTTGTATGTTGTTATGTGATATGTATGTGTTATGATTGTTATGTATATTATGGACCGGAAGGTCAAGAGGTTATGGACCGAAATGTCAAGAGGTTACGAACCGGAAGGTCGATTCGTGTATGACCGGAAGGTCTACCGGGATTCAGGACGGAAGTCCCCTGAGACATATGGATCGGAAGATCCTACAGAGTCGTGGCCTAGAAAGGCGTATGTGTAGTATGTGGTATTTTGGGGAACTCACTAAGCATTTATGCTTACAGTTGTTGTGTTATGTGTTTTAGGTACTAGCGAGGATCGCGGGAAGGCGCCGACATGATCTGTACACACTCATGGAGATTATGTTTGAGATTCTGGGAATTGTTTTGTTATGATATCATTGGATACATTATGTTTTCATATTGTTTTGATGATTAAAAGTATGATTTAAAAATGAAAAATTGTTTTGAAAATTTACATCGTTACAAATGTGTATCCGAGATTCTAAAGATCAAGAGTTTCGTATGAGGATATCCCTGATTTTATTATGTCTTAGTGCTAATGGAACCCACTGCCCGAATGTTGCTTGCTTTATGCTTTTTGGGACTCATGTTGTTGTGATCTGACCATCAAATGAATACACTAAGTTACATGTTATGAAGGTTAAATAACCTTAGACTGAAGGATTCGTACCTATTGTACATCTCTCATTTGAGTCTAACTGTGGTAGGGTTGGGTCTTGTTGTCGAAAGATTTTTTAAGTTTTGTTGCATGTAATTGTATTCATGAAGTGGATGGCTGAAATTGACTGGAGTTCCTCAATACCTAATGGCAAGGGAAGTAGGGAATCCAAGGAGAGCCTAGGAAGTATTTTAGTGTGATTGTTTAACTGTTGAGTGTTGGGTTTGAGTTCAAAAATAGTTTCATAAACTTGAAAAACATGGCAACGAAAGACTTTATTTTTGAAGTAACATAAACATTTTACACCCATCAAGGATCTTCTTTCAATTTATAGAAAGATTTAAACACCAACCAAATAAGAGGTGAATAAATTACAACCTTTGTAGTCCTTTGGGTCCTCTTGGTAGGATTGCAAGTTGATGAGTAATGTGGAACCTTTAAGACACCAAAAATGACTCAACTTGAGGTAGATGCTAGTCTAAAACTCTTACACTATTAAGCTTGAAGTTTATAACCAAAGTATGAACTTTAAGAGAGTATAAATGCAAGTAATTGCCAAGTCTTCAAAGCAAAACTAGAGGGAAAGAGAGAAGAAGAAGAGGAACTTTTGGCCAATGCCTTAAGGAAGGAATGAGCACTCTGGCCAAATGGAAGCCCTCTTTTTTATATGCATAAAGTGAAGTTATTAACCATTAGTCCTTAGCACTTTAAGGAATCTTGTCCCCATTGTCATAAGCATGTCTCCCATGCATTTGAAGCATTATTATACAAGTCATACATTTCTTCTTTTTATGTATATCTAAAAAATTGCATAAAGAAGAAGAAAGTTAGTTTAACTTTTAGAAACTCAAGGTTTATAAAATATATACTTTGTCTTTTAAGTAAAAGACAAAAGGTTTTCAACTAGTCCAAAAAGTTGTGCATGACTTTTTAATTTATACCATATGAAATAATATAATGTTACTTGATAATTAAAATTATTATTTCTGTGAAACAAATAATTTCCAATTTAATTATAAGAGTTTTATTGAATATTCATTAAAACCAATTTCTAATATATAATAAATTGTATCAAGTTGTTGTTAGTGTGACCCATTAGTATCATATGTTATTTAGAAACATAACTTTAATATGATTCTTCAGCATACTAAACCTTTCAATCTTCCACTTGCGCAAGAATCATATTTGACCGATATAGACATTGGTGAACGTCTAGGAACATTTCACTGCTCCTAAGACCATATGGTGTATAAGGTAAGTTTATCAATTATCCCTTTGCTACAAACATCATGTTGAACATTAGATGTGGATCGCGATAAATCTCATTAGTTGTTCAACTTTTGGTAAGGTGTCTTATATGTCTAACTCTCAACACATAAGAGGAACAAATCCTATCTTACTATATAAGCCTCTTGCATAGTTCACACCTGTGACAACCCGACACTTTTACACTGAGCAAATCGATCCATATATCTATGATTCACTTGAATTTAGCATCTTTTAATAGTATATTGAGCCCGCGCTAGTGTTTTAGGCTTAATATGTCATAGATATGGACCTTAGGAAGGATTAGGAAGGGTGTTGCATCACAAAATCCAGCCAAACACACCAAGAGAGGTGTGTACGGCCGCACACCCATCAGCAAACCGCTCCAGCCTCACACTCAACCTTATATAAAGTGCAGGACCCCCCCTTTCCATTCACTTTTTGCTGCATCCTTTCTCTCTCTATACTTTCTCTCTCTAGAAAAACACCCAAGAACACCTAGAAGGCCTCCAAAACGTGAAGAATATCATCATTTAGCTTGTCATAGAGGGACTACTTGCGTTCAGAGTATCCATTGACACTCAACACTTATACGAATCACATACTTGAACCCTACATTAAATAGTGAGTTCATACCCCTGAACGAACCTTTTCAACTGTTTTTACATGTTTTTTTGTGGGGGGGGGGGGGGATACAAGTATAATGCTACAAGATTTATTATTGAATCATATGTGATTCACCAATTATCATCAAAAAAAGGAATTTCTCTACACTTTAACTGTCTTCAAATAAAACTTTTTTAGTTGATTGTCAAATGCATTTTAAAATAAAATTGTTATTAAACTGCTTTTAGAACTGTGTTTAAATTTACTTCTCCTTTTAAAATATATCTACACTAATATATTTATATAAGTAAGGCTTGAAAGAGTTAGGACCTATAGCTCGCCTTATTTCATGTTCTTGTTTGATGTGGTCTTAGGGCATCAGTTATCCATCCGACTGTCGTTGATTTCTTAGTTATATAGCATATATATTTGTGTTAGATGTGAAAGTCTACATCATACTCAATACCTTTGTTATTCAAAGGCAAGAAATCATACACTCTAGTCAGCTATAATAGGTATAGATAAGACCACTACTTGTTATCTCCACTACTACTATATTCATTGTAATGGCTATTATTACAAGTTAATACTCGTATAAGAGAACACTCTATGAACTATACAAAAGATTACTCCACTATAATACAAGAGAATACGCTAATCCAGACTATAATACACTATCTCTCTATAAGACACCCTACCGCGCTTATACCATGTGACCAGGGACTTCCAGAAGGAAGGCAACATTACACGTATAGATCTATACGGGGCAGACACTATTACATCCTGACTGTTAACTACAGTCCGAGCTAACCAGGCCTAGGGGTGGCGCTACGTCACTACACTACGTATGACCGGGAAGGACATCGGGTTCTCTACTACTATAAACTTGGTCACATGAAGGGTTAAACCTATATTCAAACGAATACACTAAGACTAAAGTCTAAGCTAACATCCCAAAGTAAGTACGTATCTATTACTAATGGAAGTTTGCACCACTACCACTGTCAGCAGGCATAACTTTTTCTTCATCCATGTTACTCACATGAGATTTATTACCATACTTTGGCAACTGAAGGTTTTCAATGATAATACTTACACACGACTCAAAGGAATTATCTTACATTGTACTTTTCTGGAAAATATAGGATTTTCTAGGGATTTCTACTACTTATAGACATAAATTTCAGATTTTATACTATAAGTTTGTAAGCACTTTTATACTACAACGACAATAAATTCTTATGAACTCAGCAGCTTTATGCCGATACTCGTTTTCAACATAACTCGTATCCTCAGGTCAAAGATAGACAGGTACATGTGCAGCCTTTTGGAGAAGATGGAGCATACAAGACCCATCTCTTATTTTTGATATACTTTTGGTGTCTCTTGAAACTTTACAGAACACGCTTGTAATTAAACTCACTTTGTAAATGAAATGGTTGTTGTCTCTTGTTTTTACTATTATGTAATTGTTATGATACTGTACATGACGTCCTCCACCCCAGAACGTATTCTGCCGTTATCGGTTTTGGGGTGTGACAACACCATACCTAAAAATGACTTTTATAACTGCCCGTTAAGGAACAATATTTGACCATTTCAAAGCATAATACTCCCTACACTTAAGTCCCACTATGTATCTTAGGTGTTAAGGATACAAATATAGTCCTTTCTAATGCGGGTCAGTTCAATACTAGTTCTCTGACAAGTACATATGAAACTTAGTTACAACCACTTGCCTACTTTCATCTAGTGAGAGCCAACCCATCTAATTCATATTATTCTTACTTCATAATTGGTCTGACAATTATAACCGACTATGAACCTTTAGAAAAATAACATTATTCATGGATTAAACATGTTAGTATAGAACACAACAAGTATTAATGTGATGACTATATCCTATTATATCACAACATTATCTAAAAGTTGTTATAATGTTCCAATAACAACATACTAAATCCAAATTAAAAATCCATATCTAGAATAATAAAGTATTATAACTTAAGTGTGACCTACTTAGCTCAAAATAATGACTTTATTAATGGATCTATCAAAATTTAATTTGTGTGAATTCTATGAAGAATATCATCTTTATACTTAACTTTACTCTAAGTATAGTTAAATATCTTAGAGAATATTACTAGTGTTTTTTCGTGACATAGAGTCTCTTAGCTTGATTAAGAATACTCTCGAAGTCACAAAGATTTCTATGTGACCCTCAAATGGCGGAAATCAACATAGTTTTTCAATGATTCCATTTATCCAATCATATATAAATTCAACTTGTAAACTTGTGTATTCTTATTTTGTAGTAGATTATCTCATTATGTTTTCCTTGGACTTCATTCTAACAAAAGTTACCCATCATTCCATAATGAAGTCAAAATCCAATTGTAATTCAGAATTATTTATATCTGTTTAGAAATTTCCATATTCTGTAGCTCTTTCATAAAGATCCTTTCTAAACTGATTGTCTCATATAGATTCTCTTAGTTCTTCTAAAGTACTCTTAGAATGCTCTTTTAGTCATCCAGTGACTTAGCCATGTATTCAACTACTATCCTATGACATGCTTACAACATGATCAAATACCATGTCCTACGCATAATATGGCGTAAATGGCGAATTCATTTGCCAAGCAAATAAAATATAAATCGGTTCATTTAGTTCAAACCGATGAGCTATGTAGTTTTAAGGCTAGCTCAAAATGATGCCATATGACAATGCCAAAAATTCTCCAAAAGAAGATTATGTCTCGATCCCTTTCAAGATATTTCCAATATATGTATAAGGACATAAAACTTTTAACATTCATATTATCTATCCCTTATACATTTTATATTCCTATACTCTATCTTTTCCTTCCTAAGTCTTTTATTTTAGAAACACTTTCCGAGTCAAGGTAAAAATGACCTTGCTTAGTTAAAATGTGATTTCAAATGATTAAGTATGTCTTCTTCATACAATATTATGAATTTCACTATGCTCCCACTAGTTCTTAGCAAACACACATGTTCTATTCATTTTGATATAAAGACATACATTGTGGTTTTACATAAAAAGATGATTGCAGCATTAAGATGTTTGCTTTATATCCATAAGTGGACCTCTAGCTCTACACATCTTGTTAGGATAACTTGGATTAAGAAAACCTTCAGGCTAATATATATATATATATATATATATATATATATATATATATATATATCTTCCTATAGATGTCTATTAAAAAAAGCAGTCTTTCTGGAAATTTATTTACTATGTCTCATATTAAGAATATGAATTTATATAGAATAATATCCTTGTTGATCTAATCATAGAGACCTGTGAAAAAGGTTTGATTACAGTCAATGTCATGGAAATGATGAGCACCATAGTCAATCACCTGAGTATGAGAAAATCCTTTTACTAGAAGTCTTGCTTTAAATGTGTATGGTTATCCATGTAATTTATTCTTTCTAGAAGAATTATTTACTCCTTCTAGCCATGCTATTGGGACATATTTTAATCAAGCCCATTGTTGATTATCATCCACGGATTACATCTCATGTTCATGACTCTAAATCATTTATTGGGTTCGAGATCCGACATAGCATTTTGGTATTTGATGGATTTTCTAGAAACCACTATTAAAAGCTCATCAATTTGTGAATTCAATGAGAGATTCCACATTTCTCAAGTCATAGATGAATTCTACCATTAATGCGAACAATTTGTGTTTGTGAATAGTTATTATTCAATTTTAACAATCCTTGTTAAAATTAGTTCCAACTATTACTACATAAGGTTATGGTTATTGAGATACATTAAGTTCCATGTACCTCCCACTCGCTTTTTCATTAGAAGCCTGCTTTCTACTAACTTAGATTTCACAAGAATAAGAGGACTTATTCTTGGCGGTTGCATATCATAATCTAAGCCACATTTAGAGTATCATACAAATATGTATTTAGCAGATTTTGGGTTTTGAAGCTTTAGTCCAACATCGGCTTCAAAGCCACAAAACATTAAGTAAGATGAGGATGGAGCCTTTCCATTCCAAATATTATAAAGTGTTTAATCTACTTATTATTTGGTGTTTTTATTCAATATACAATTAATAGTAATTGGATTATTATCCCAAAAAGATTAAAGGAGGATATTTCTACCGATTAGAAAGTAAATCATATCAATTAAGATTTAACTCATCCTTTATTATCATTAAGGCCTTAGATGGTTCTTACCGGTTTGCATCTCAACTTTTGAAACCTTCAACAAAGATTTCACAATTATGCTTTACCATGTAAAATATAATTAAATCTACTATAGTTGTTAATAACGTTGATTTGGTATCTTGTGCTTAATCTCAGACATTCGTTAGGAAGGAAGTCATACACCAAAGTGTATAGTTCCTTAATTATTTTCTCCACACCATAGTGAAAATATCATTAGGAATCATTTAAATATAAATAAGGTTCACATAAGTCAAATAAACTACATTATTTGCCTTTAAAGATCCGTTTCTTGAAGTTGGAATATGTGAATGTTGTTTATATAATAAAGATAACAATGTCAAATATAAGTTTGATTTAAAACAAGTTTAAGTCAAAAGTGCTTGTATATAGAACTTGATTTTATTTATAAAATGTTGATATTTAATTCATAATTCTCTTAAGAGATCTAGTCTCATAAATAGAAGTTAATCATTTCAGAATATGAATATTATCGTTATGACAAACGATTAAGTAAATGATCAAACATTTGAATAAAATAATTGAGACGTAAATTTAGACATGCTAAATTGAAAAATATTTTGTTCTAAAACAAATATTGTTTTACATTACAAGTAATTTATGTTCTTAGCATACATAATAAACTAAACACTGAGAGTGTAGTTCTAACTTGATTGTGCTCAGCTGGTACTCTTCAATAAATTTCTGCAAGCCATTTACAAATATTTGGTTAACATTTAAGTACCAAGTACCTAAGTGTTATATGAAAAGTATGAGTTTTATTTAGTAGATACAAGAAGTACTACTCTCTTCCAGAGTTTGTTTCCTAATAAGAGGAGTAAATCCTCTTCTAGTGTTCAGTTTCTTCTAAAAAATAATATCCATCCACGTGGATTATAGTATATTTCTTGTGCTTAAAGGTGTTTAGTCCATAAAACATGGCCCTCCTAGATCAGACAAGGTGATTGTTTTAGCCTTGCATTATTCCAATATTTAAACTAGCTTTAAATAAAATATCATTATATTTATTGGAATATTGTTTGACCTGTCATATCATCAGATATATGTTTAAATCATCCCATACTTCCTAGAAGTCATGAATAACTACTCCTAGCTTAAAGTTTGAAATATCTTTAGCATCACGGTGATGCCCTTACTAGGTATCGTGTTCAAGTTCATTTCTTAAATCAAATAGTTTAGGACTAGGACCTTTAAGCGTATATAATTTCATATCTCTTACGAGATTGTCTCTTAGGATATGAAACCATTCATTGAATTTGTATCTATTGAATGTTATTGTTTCATTAAGTTATTAAAGAAAATGACAATTCATGATAATTGTGACAACCCGATATTTCAACTCTTTGTAATGACCTAAAAAGTCAAGTATTGTAACCACCTTTGAGTTAATAAAATTAACTTTGATAATAAAATGTCCAAAAAGTATCTATTTAAATTCCTACTATGTTTAATTCCATTAAACCGTGTTCGTACATAAAAAGAACGCCCAAATCCTACTTCGTATGTTTAAGTTATGATTTTTCCAAGTTCGGCATAGCAGCAGTCAGCTAAAAACTCGAATCGTAGATTGAGCGACTTTTGGTCGGAATGACCTAAACGAGAATCGAGGGTCTCATCAATGGTAATTCAGCGGTAAAAAGTCTGGAAAAAACCGATGTCAGATAAAGAAGTTATGAATTTTAGAAGAAATTCCTTAAACATGACCCTTTTAAAAATAAATAATAAAAATCATTTCGGAATTTGCCGACGGAATCTAAACGAAAATTATAGAGTATGGTCTCACATTCGCGGGGATATAAAGAACGTCTAAAACGGAGTTCGTATGAAGAAGATATGAATTTTTGAAGTTTATTAAATAAATTATATATAAATTTAAATCAAAAATCCGGTATTATCCGAAGGGGGAGTCAGCGTGCTCATCCGAGTTACGCGCCGCGTAACCCCGTACGCCCCGCGTACGCGAAGGCCTTGGTCTCGGTCCGTCCACGTCGCCCCTATGCGAGCTATCCGACTCGTCCCATCCGAAGCGAGGCAGTCGAGGACTCGGTCATGAGTGACGCACGAGTACGCCCCGCATACCGAGGCTTCTCAGACCCCTATAAATAGAGATGCGAGGGTTCCGGAAAAATCACCCCATTTCTCTCATTTCTCTCACGATATTGCCTCAATTTCCGTGCCCATTCTAACCCGAAGCCCTGGTCATTTTGCTCAAGTCCCGAAGGTCGATTTTACTCCCGAGATTCCCGAGAATCCCAAGAAAAATCCGTTTCCCGAGACAAAACTCTGCCCGGTTTTCATCTCGCTTTCTTCAAACATTCAAGTGAGTTCATACCCCTTAATTAACCTTTTAAATGTTCTATAAATGCTTTTATATGCTTTCAAGGGGGGGGGGGGGGGGGGAATACAAGTAAAACACACGAGTATCATCGTGTGTTATATAAAGAATTTTTATATGCTTTTTCATAACCAAATCATATGTGATTTATAAACTTTATAGGGAACTTTCATATATAAAATATGTTACAATAGCATTCTATCTTTTGAAATATAAATTGTTGTAATGCATGTATAAACTAAACATTTTCTTAGATTATATGTATACTTGTCTATCTTAGGCTCTACAAAAATCTATACTTTCATAACAAGTGATTCTTTTTCTAGGTATTTCTAAACAAACGAGACACACTTTTATAAAACTATAATATGTATAGTTTTACGAGGATATTGCTAACTTTTACATACTAGAAACACGATTTTCAAGAAATCACTTTCATATACAAGAACAACAAACATTTTTAACATGTAAATCTGTTTTTATACCACAGTTTGTGAGACATTAACTTCACGTACGTTCGAGTACACATTTTAAGTCCTGTATTATATACCAGAATCCCTTGGAGGGGGAGCATGGTGTTTGTCTATAGATCTATACGGGCTTGGCAACCCACGCCTTGACTGTTAGCTAGAGTCCACCATTTGGGGTGACAAACGTCATAACATTCCAACGCTTGAAGAACGTTGTGTATAGGCATTCCGAGTCAATAGTATGGTTATAAAACTTACATGGGGTGTTAACAATGCATTGATTTACAAGTTTTTCAAACACATTGGTTATTTTACAATTACATACATTTTCAGAAACAAACATTGGTCTTGAGAGAAGGCTACTTTTATACTAGTAGAAAATATAGGATTTTCTGGAAACAAACAAACAAGGACAAAACATTTCATTTCATACAAACATTGTCATTTAATACTTATGAAACCCACCAACTTAAATGCTGATCTACTCTTTCAAAACTACTTGTATGTCCCAGGGATTCAATAATTTCAGGTACTAATATGCTTTTGAAGAAGAGATGCTGCAGCGCCATTTAAATCTCATATTTTGACATCATATTGTAATTAGTTTTGAACATGTAACTTTTGACAAATGTAAACTTTCAATTATATATATGATGTTTGTATTGCTTTCTTTACTATGTATTCATTTGTTTACGTTACCACATGAAGTCATCCGCCCCCGAACGTTTCCGCCGTTCAGGTTTGGGGGTGTGACAATAATGAGAATGGATTATTTAACTACAAAATTTTAACAAAATTCATTTAGTATTTTCAATATTTAATCTTTAATAATTAATACCCTTTTAGTTTCCAAAAACATTAATTATCAAAGTCTAGGATCCAAGTTGCAAAAAAATAAACGGTTAGGTATCCTTTATCCCATAAGTGCATACAAGAGATGTGCGAGTGTTCTTCAAAATGATTGCATAGATTTGAGGTTTGCAAAAATGTTTTTTATATGTTTTATAATTCTTGTTTAAAAACCATATGATATCATGGTTATTATATGCATACAATAAACCATGGTATCAATTTTCAAAAGAACATCATTTTTAAAGGTTCTATATAAAAAACTAGTTTTTATATAATTTGACGCAATTCAATTTTAGTAACCGGTATTAAGTTTGAATGCATTTGAACCTTTTATATCTTTATTAAAACTATATTTTATTACTTATATATTTGGAGTTTGTATAAGTTACGAAAATCACATTTTAAAATTTATGACGGAGTATTTCAAAATTTGTCGTTATTAACAATTTTATAAAACCGGGTTTTATTTTAAAATAATAACTTGTTACATCTTATGTCCAATTTTGAAAACCCAAACTCCATGTGATCTTTATTTTTTAAAAAATATTTTAGTATGTGAATAACTAATTTATCAACCACACATAATAATTGCATAAAATAAACAACACAAACATGTATAAAAAGATATGTGCATAAACATAACCAACTAACGACATTTGTGAGCCAACACAAAAATGCTAAGTCCATTCCTAAAGGGACATTTAAGGGGACCAAAAATCTTCTTGTAATGTTGTTGAAGAAGCTCCCACTTGAGTAAGCACCCATTTCTTGCAAAAGTTTGGAAAAACTTCTTAAATGTTAAAATTCAGTAACTGTCACCAAAAGCCAACAACCCTTTGTAAACAACATTAGTGACACTTTTCAGAAAATGTCACTGAAAATCATGCACACCTTTTAGACTTGAAAACTGCTCTTATGTCTTGAAAAATGGTTCCAACTTGATTTCTTGTTACATTTTTGTACATATAAATTATTTCTAAAAAATAATCTATATTATTATACAAAAATAAACAAGAAAATCTAATCTATTTAATTATTACATACCAAATGAATAAATAAATTATTACAAGAATTTTATAACAAAAATATCCCACACAACAACATAACAACACATTGGTCCTTGGCTAGTTTATGCACATCATATACATCAGTATACACATCAAACAACCTTCGTTTTTCTAAGACAACTTTAAATGACAAAAGATACATGAAATTTGTCACATAAAATAAAAAAGTTGTCATAGAAAATATGTATGAACTTATTTTTATAGAAAAACACGATATCCATATTCTACGAAAAATACAATTTCCAAAAATCAAAAAATCTAACCAAACTTGCAAGGTGGCTCTAATACCAATTGTTGCATTTTAGTTCGAAAATAGTTTCATAAACATGAAAAATATGGCAACAGAAGACTTTATGTTTGAAGTAACATAAACATTTTATACCCACCAAAGATCTTCTTGCAAGTTATAGAAAGATTTAAACATCAACTAAAGAAGATGTGAAGAAATAACAACCTTTGTAGTCCTTTGGGTCCTCTTGGGAGGCTCGGAAGTTGATGAAGAATGTGGAACCTTTGAGACACCAACGATGACCGAACTTGATGTAGATGCTAGTCCAAAACTCTTAAACTCTTAAGCTTGAAGTTCATAACCAAACTATGAACTTCAAGAGAGTATAAATGCAAGTAATCTCCAAGTCTTTAAAGCAAAACTAGAGAGAATGAGAGAAGAAGAGGAACTTTTGTTCATATTCCTCAAAGAAGGAATGAGCACTCTTGCCAAATGCAAGCACTCTTATTTATATGAATAAAGTGAAGTTATTAACCATTAGTCCTTAGCACTTTAAGCAAACTTGTCTCCAATGTCATAAACGTGTCTCTCATGCCTTTATAGCATGATTACACAAGTCATACACTTCTTCTTTTTATGCATATCTCGAAAATTGCATAAAGTAGAAGAAAGTTAGTTTAAATTTTTTAAACTCAAGGTTTATAAAATATAAGCTTTGTCTTTTAAGTAAAAGACAAAAGGTTTTCAACTAGTCTAAAAAGTTGCACATGACTTATTAATTAATACCATATGAAATAATATAATGTTACCTGCTAACGAAAATTATTATTTCCATCAAACAAATAATTTCCAATTTAATTATAAGAGTTTTATTGAATATTTATTAAAATCAACTTCTAATAAATAATAATTTGTATCAAGTTGTTATTAGTGTGAGCCATTAGTATCATATGTTATTTAGCAATATCACTTTAATATGATTTTTGAGCATACTAGGCCTTTAATTGAGCAGGTATCGGGAGTGTTATTATGAGTAGGTCTTGGAGAACCCAATAGGACTCTTGAGGAAAGTATGGATAGGTGTGGAACATAGTATTGGGCCCATACTCCATGATCCATACTCAGATCGAGGAAAATTTCAGGGATTCTAAAGGTTGGTCGGGAGAGATAACATGGTTTTATACCATGATTCGTAGCAGTTGCTCTGTATCTGTTGATCTTTGGTTATGGTTGCACAGCTATGAGGATGAGTTTGGTAATTTTTCGGCCCCAATGGAAAAATCGGTTTGGATTAATTAGTGTAGACCTAGATGAGCTTGTTGGTTTCGAGGTTTCGAGGGTGTTGGATTGAGGCTATGCATTCGAGTCACGTGACTCAAGAATGGAATGAATTTTATGATCGGTTTGGGGATTGAAATTGGGAGTATAATGGTTTATTGATCGTTTGGTATGTTGCTATGTATGTTGGGGATTTTGCCCTATCAGTTTTCTGAGTTCAGTAAAAGAGTGAGCAAGCTTGTGAATTTCAAAGTTGGGATGTGAGCCAAGCTTGGGGTCTGTTGGTCGCAGGATTTGGCGGTAGTATGTCGGCATAGGAGTGTGCAGGAGGATTGATGTGTTATGGATGCATTGTGATGTGGTCAAAGATTCGTGTTCTTGGGATATACGCATGTCAGGTATCGGATTGGCGGTTGGGATTGCAGGCTACGAGGGTATGTTTTGGTTCATAAGTCAGTATTGGCTTATGCTCTTGCAAGGAATCCTTAATGTTAAAGTGGTCATGATTGGTAAATTTTAGAGGTCCTCACCTAAAATTCATGATTCTCTTAGTATTTGCTTGTTCCTTATCTAGATGTTCATCTTGCGTATGTTATACATGCCAGAGTTAGGAATGGTTGTACCTGGTTGAGCCGGTTTGAGTTATAGTTTGGTTTCAACACCAGTGGGTGGTAGTTTAAACCATATGTGGGGGAGAACTGGGTATTTTGCTTGGAGGATCATCGATCTCTTCGGGTTCGTAGTATTGAGGAATGGATTTAGGGAACTGCGGTGCGAGTATGTGGGATCTTGGATCGGGGTTTGGTCAAGAAAGGGGTATATAGTAGGTAGTGAACGTATGCATGTGTGCAGGAGACACATGGGTGGTCGCTCATCAAGAAGTGGGTGATCAAGGAGCTCGTTGTAGCTATTGGTTCCTTTTGGGGTTGCCAATGAATAGATAATGAGCCGCTGGGATTACTCAGGTCAATTATCGGTGGCAGAGGGAATTTGTTAGTTAGGTGTATGGATGAGGTTATGGGTTCCCTAAGGATGTGCATTCTGGTAATTCATTGTGTGTATATGGGTTGGGCACGATAGAATCGAGGCTTGGTTTGAATGATGTGCATGGTTCTTTTGGGTTATAGCCTTTGAATTGGATCAAGGGTGCAACCCTTTTTCTATTCTTGGGTTGTGGGCGACCATGATTTCATCCGACTCTGCATTGGTAACAGCTAGTTCTGTGAAATGAATTGGGTGTGTTATAGTTATGGCTTTTTTGCACGGTTAGCATTGAGAGAGCTGTTGTTTAGGTCCCTGCAAGGCGGTATAAAGAGGTTGAGAGTCTTTTGGCTCATGGCGTGGGTCGCAAGTTCTAGGCGAAAGATGTGATGTCGAAAAATCGGCGTAATAACGGGAGCATTCAAGGCATAGGTTGCTGGCCTAGTGTTCATGATTTTTTATTTCTTCTGATTTTGGTACTTTCGAATTATTTGCATTATAATCCTGTTTGCTCACAAGCTATTATGAGGTGTTGCTTATCAAGATTGGGAACCAGGTTATAAAGTCTCACATCAAAAGTTCTTCGTTAGTGTATCAGGTGTTCTGCTAGATGGGGGTACACCTAAGTTGTTAAGGATTGGAGATAAATGTGGAGTTCTTGGAATTCTCATCTTTGCACGTAGGAACAGTGGTTGGATTGGCATGTTAGGGAGTCATGGGTTGATTAAAGGCTTTTGGTGCATCTTATGGATTTGGGATTAGTGGGAAATTCATGATTGATGTGTTTGGGTTCTCTTCCCACATGATTAGTAGTGATCATACCCTAAGGCAATGGACGGATTCAATGAATGGATACATGTCAGTCATTGATTATGGATTTCCGGTCTCAGGAAGCATATTGATAGAGTTGATTCGGTGTTGTAGCCTTAAGAGTTCGTGGGTTTTGTGGATCTCTCTCTAGACATTCATTCTTATCCAGGAGGATGTGGAATATGCTAGAATTGTTTGAGCCTCTCTGTAGTGGTTATCTAGCTGGGGCTTGGGTTTTGAGCCATCTTGTTTTCGGATGGAGGGTTAAACAGTAGAGAATGGTCTGGAGCCCTGAATTCCCAGTCGATTCAGCAAGGTAAGTCATGGTCGGAAGAGTTCCATATGGTTCAGATTGTGAAGGATATCCTATCATCTGCATTCGGAGAGGGTTCTGCTTGCTTAAGAATCAGTTGAGGTAGTGGATATCCGAATTGTGAGAAGGTGGTGATAGTTTCTCCAGTAACGAATGTTAGCTAGTCCAGGGTGGTATGGGTAGTCAGCCGCCTGAATGAGCCGAATTTAGCTCAAATCTGGTCCTAGGGGAAGGACCATTTGAGTGACCCGAGGAAGAGATGTGGAAGCACTACCTTGGGCTAGTTACTGCAGCAGACTTCGAGGAATAAATATAGATCAAGTGGGGCAGAATTGTAACATCCTGATGTTAAGGTATGAAACTATTTCCAAACAGTGAGTGATTCGTTTTTGGCCACGGTTTGGTGATAAGCCTTTGGTCCGTGAAGTTTAATGGGCCACCACTGTGCGGTGGTGTTGAACCATGGCGTGGTGCCTGATCGAGAAAACCCTAAAGTTTAAGGGTTGAGTCGTATTTAAGGATCCTTAACCATCACCCCCCATAGCCTCCCTCATATCAGCCTCCATTCCCCTAAATCGTTCCTTGCAAACCCTAATCATCTTCCTCCATTTTTGAGCTAGTTTGGTGCTTTTGAAGCTAATGAATAAAGAAGGAGGAGGAAGGAAGCAAAGATCAAGAAAGCAAGTCCCGATTTTCACCTTGGCATTCTTTTGGACCTTTGTAAGTGTCCGTGACATGATTTTTTATCACTCCAAGTTGTTAGATCTTGAGTTTTGTCCCTTTAGTTTCTTGTTATTGATTGTTGGAATGGTTAGACCTCACAAAGTTTTCAACTTTATGAATCTTCGTGTCAAGGTGATCTAGTAGTGTGTTGGATCTGGCCTATAGTCAAGTTTTGATGTCATGCATAGAGATTAGGTCATAAATCCTCTTTTTGACCTAATATGGGTTCAAGACATACATTGGGCATGTATGTCTATAAAGCAGCAACCTTTGGGATGGTTTAGACGTTAGAGTCACTTCTTAAATAGGATGGAATTCGGAATTCACGGATTAAGTACTTATTGATGAATCCCTTGCCTTACTAAGCTTTATGGTTTAGGTTTTGGACCTTTTTGGGTAGTCCCAATGGATAAAGTTGGAAACTTTATCCTTCTAGATCGCATTTTGGTCTAGATTGGAGCTTTGGAGGTCTTGGGGTTGAAGAAAGCACCTAAATGTATTAAGTTGTTAAAACTTAGGCAACCACGACGTGGTTGCAAGTCAACACGGTGTGTTGGTTGGGAGTTTTCCTAATTGTTTGGATGTTGGCAGAACACAATCTGGCTAAGGCGCAACACGACGTGTTTGGTCAAAATGGACTGTTGACTTTGATCAAGTTTTACCTAAGGGGTATTTAAGGCATTTTGAGTTGTATCTAAGGATCGGTCACTTTTTGATGGATAGGTGACAGGTAGAGCTAATATTCGGAGCCGGGAGCTATTTAGCTACTATTCATATTCAAAGGTGAGTTTTCCTTACTATATCCGTGGGTCGAAGGCACAAATGCCGACTCATTCTGTTATGTATCCTGATACGTAGGGTGTTAGCATGCAGTAGTGATATGTGGATCTATTATCTATTTACCTGTTTCCTGGTTATTTTGTTTATCTGTTATGCACATGCGACATGCTACGATGTATGGTGAGACTGGACTACTCTGTGTCAGTCAACAGACTAAGGGTATTCTAGCCCGAGGTTGATTAGACCCAATATTTTGGTATTCCCGCCCGAGGCTGATTGGGCCAACATGCTTATGATACAAGGGTATTCCGTCCCGAGGATGACTGGACCCATCATGCACATGCCTGGTGTTACATCCCGTGGCTGATTGGGCTAGGCATGAGTGTTTGTACATGTGTTTTGTTTTGTGGTGGCATTTTGGGGAACTCACTATGGTTTAGTTTATACTTTTAGTTTATTGTTTCAGGTACTTCGGATGGTTGTGGAAACGCGAATGTGTGACCGTGCACATCCTCTTGTTGATGGGTTTTTATGATTTTTCGATATTCTGATATTATATAAGCATTTTGAAACTATGATTTTGTAAACATTTTTATTCTTGTAGGTTGGTTTGAAAAGCTTAAAATTGTTTTGATTTCCATTAATGTTACATTTTTGACTTATGATTTTAGGAGATCCAGATGTTGAAAATGAATTGAAAATGATGTTTGTAAACGAATTATGAATTTTGGTTGGTTTTAAAAACTTTAAATTTCTTATGATTTTTATGGGTGTTACAATTAGAAGCTATAAGATTGTTTTCTTGTAGATGCATCTTTCAAAAATTTAAATTCTATCAACCAGATGTCAACAAAGATTTCGTTTGTGGTGACCTTCAAACATATTATACTTTTGACTTCTTTGTAAATGAGACCTCCAATTGTTAAACTTTTTCAATAGCTTTTGCTGAGATTAAATCTTAAATGATCGAATAGATTCAACAGTTAAAAGAATTAAGAACACATAATGAATATAAAATATGTCATATGATTAAATATCACAACGAGGTATTAATAGCATTTTTGGTCTCTTATATATTGATTTGCTGCTTTTGGACCTTGTTATTATGGAATTTGGAAGACAAAGGGACCATTTATGCCAACATTAGATTTTGGAGGCGGAGCCCAAATGCAAGCATTCCCCTGAGGAACATGTTGTGTTCCCTCGCTGAATGCAAACACTAGTTTTTACAGTTTGGGACCTATATAAACAACATTATGACTCAAACCCTAGCCTCCTTACCAGCCTCTTAATCTCAAAAAACCCTAGATAGCCTCCTTTTCTCATTCTTGTGTGTGTTTGGCCTTGTGAAGTTTTTTTTCGAGCTTAGAAGGTTGGAAGAAGGAAGGAGAAGTTAGTGAAGTGGAACTTGAGTATCTTGACCTCATAGATACGGGATAACATCATTATTTAGTACTCTTTGAAGGTATAAAGTTCACAACATTCCTCAAGTATCCTTAGATCCAGTGTAATGATGCTTTGGACCTTTTTAGTCCCCAAGAAAGGATCTTTATGACTCAAATTCGTTTATAAGCTAAGGGTTGCCACATTTGATCCTAATGGTGTCCTTACATCATTAAAGTTTCGATCTTTGAGGTCTTAATGGATTCATGAAAGAGTCAGGACCACGTTTATGGAGGTTGATTGCTATTTCTTGAGATTTGGAATCATGGGGACATGAAAAGTTACCATGTCTGTGACTTTATGACTCTAGAGGTCCTAGATAGCTTGGATTTGTGATTGGATAGAATGGCTTAAGCATTAAGTGCTTAATCACCCGTTTTTGAAAGCTGGACGTGAACGCCCTGCGTAGGTCCTAGGAACACACTGTGTTCCCACTGAGGCTTGCGATCTGACCCAAGGAGGAATGCTCAACGATCCACAAAGGAACGCCTTGCGTTCCTTGCGACAATGAGCCTTTTTGGGTCATTTCCTTGGACTAGTTGATTATGGGCCTTAGTGGATAATTCTTTTGGTCTGATAATGGACTTTATTGTATATTGGATTTGAGGGAAGGCCCATTTGGGAAGTTGAGCCCAATCTAGAAAATTGGGCCATAAGTAGGCTTGATGGATTTGGTCCTTCATGTTATGGATTTGGGTCATGGGTCCATTTAGATCAGGGGTAAAATAGTCATTTTACCCTATGAAGAATTGTTTGGATTTTGAGTAAGTCTTATTTGGTAATGATAGTCGAGGAGTCACGGGAGCTGCCGATAGAGAATCCTTACCGAAAGTTTCAGTAGCCAACTTTATGAGGTGAGTTTCACCGATGCCGACTCGTCTATGTATGTTAGCATATGCCAGACTTACGTCCGATGTGGGGGTTAGACCGAGGTAAGTTATATGTTTCTGGACTTCAGTCCAATGCCGGGGAAAGCCCGGTGAATTTTTGTATGCTCGATGTCTTCGTGATTCTTGAATGTTTTTATTTATGTGTTCTGGGTTTTGGTACGATGTCGGGGCAAGCCCGAGGAATATTTAGCTTATATGTTATGTTTATCTGTTCTGAGCTTCGGTCCGATGCCAGGGCAAGCCCGAGGAATGTTTATATGTTATGTTATGTGCTTATGTTATATGCTTGATGATATGTTATATGTATACCGGATTTCGGTCCGATATCGGGTAGGGCCCGATGTCGGACTTCGGTCTGATGCCTGGTAGGGCCTGATGCTGGGTGGGGCCCGATGCCAGATTCGTCCAATGCCGAGCGGGGCCCGATGTAGTGGGCAAGGCCCAATGTATGCTATTATGTGATTATAGGTATGGTATGTGGTAGTTTGGGGAGACTCACTAAGTTTCGTGCTTACAGTTTTCAGTTTTGGTTGTAGGTACTTCCGCTAGTAAGGGGAAGAGTTCGAGATGATTGCGTGGCGCACACCATAACTTTTAGCCTGGGAGCATTCAATCTGATATTTTGACATATGATTTTGATGCATTGACAAATGTTATGATATTTTTAAGAAACACATTTTTTGGCTTTTTGATACTTATTGTTTTTATTAATAAACTAAAATGAAATGTTTGGACTATATTTTTGGGATGTTTCAAGTTGGCATCAGAGCCTTGGTTTGAGGAATTCAGGCACAATCTCGAGTGTGTCTGAACTTAAACAGAGGACTTTGTATGAAAAAATTGCAATTGAAAATCATTTTTATAAAAAGAACTTTGAAAAAATAAAAGAATCTTGAAAAGAGAAAATAATTTTGAAAAGAGAAAAGGGTGTTGTGACATCCCCATTTTCACGGCCAGAAATTACCGATTTTGTTTATGCATTATAAAAATCAGAGTACCTCTTTTAATAAAAATGTTGCGGAGTTTGTTCCCAGTGTAAGTCCCGATCTATAGATCCAAATCAGTGATCAATAAAATGCAAACAATCAAACAGAGTATAGAAGAAGTAGAAAGAGAATTAAGTCAAGCATGTACACATATATATGACATAAATGTCAGGTACACCTTGGAAAACACATACATACGTTACTCTATAACAAAAACAGACTAAGACTATTTATACCACCTGAAGCAGCACACAAGTGTACAGTCGCACACACGTGTACGGCCGCACACACATGTACAACAGCACACACCCACAACCAAGTTACAATCACCACAAAACTCCCTATTATCCTACCATGACCTATACAATAGAATGCCTAGCCCAAACCACAAAATCATAGACTATCAATCTCCCCTTGGTTTGAGGCTAGCATAGACTTGGACTTCATTCTTCAGGAACTTTGGACAGTTTCAGGTCAGCTTTTTCCCATAGATCCCATCCATAGCTTTCCATTTATGATAGAGGAGACTATTCTAGTGAATTCCTTGGCAGCAACCTCCATGACATCTTTTCTGCAAATGATTTGGTGACGAGCTAGGGTACGAATGTCTCTCTCCCTGAATCTTAGAAGATCCTTTGTGCAGACGAGTCTCAGAACGGTGTCCCTGTTTTTGAACTTGATTGCCGCAGTTGTCGGTTCGTCGTCAAAGGCCCAAGACTCCATATCATCAAGATATCCCTCCTGAAAATGTTGTGGAATGGGAATCTCTTTGACTTGATTAGTAGCAGGCCACAACATGATCTTCATTGGTTGGTTAGTCTCAAGATCAATAATATCCTTATCCTTTATGACCATTGCTTTTGCCGTCTTCATTGATGGGAAGTTATCCTTAACCTATCTATCTAGGAACTGCTTGAAATTTGTAGCACTATGATCATTAGAGGGATTGTGGAATGGGGCTCTTGAGAGTTCAGAAAGATCGACCTTCGTCCATGAGTGAAAATCATGGATGTTTCTGTAGTATTCTGAGTGACCAGAATTCCTCTTAACCACCCATAGATTAGACCTAGGATCATAACCCCACATTTTGATCACGAAGCGATCTCTATACTCGTCACCAAACTATCGCTTTTTAAGATCCGTCACTGTCAATTCAGGATCCTTTGACTTGCGATTATCGTTTGAATTCTTCATAAAGAGTAATCCTTCATTTTTGTCTGCAGTGACGGTCTTCTTTCCATGCCTGATCGTGATTCAAGGTCTGGCATTGTCGGGTTCCTTTTCAAATCGATCCACAATGGTGGTTGTTCTTGGAGGAAGAGGATCAACAGGAAAGTCGCTTTCTGAAGATTGAGAGGAAGCAGTGAGAGGATCTTCAATACCGTGAGGCTGTTGAAACAGAGATTTAAGCTTATCCCCAGAAGCCTCAAAAAGCTTGTTCTTCAAGTCACAGTAAAAGGAAGTTACTGACCCAAGATTAGTTTGTAGGTCAATAATATGTTTTGACTTTGAGGCATTCTCTGCCTAAAGCTCAGCGATAAGGTTGCCATGTTGTTCCAACAAGATGTGCTTTTCAATGTTTTGTTGCTTCAGAATGCCAATTTCTTCTTGAACTTTGGACACAGTAGCATTTCCATCCCCTGAGTGACCTTCCTCAAAAGATATCCCCTTTTCCACGGGAGGAAGATTCTGGTCTATATTGAGACAAGTGCTTAGCGAGTCTGATAGAGGCCTCATCAAGCAACGGTCTCGTTGGGGAATATGCCAGAACATTAAATGATCCTCCTGTCTCATGCATGGTACTTGGACCTTCATGGGATTGGAGGGGTGGTGTTGGAACAGTTGTGGTGATAACAGTGGCTGAAACAGGTGGTGACTGGCTTTGAGTGAACACTCCCTACCTCAAATTCTGATGCCTTCCTTGTACGGGAGGCAGATAGGTCTATGTCTGTGTCGAGATAGATGTAGGAGTAGCAGAATCTAGGGGAGGAATCCTTGAATTTGTACCTTGTTGACTTAAATTTTCTTCCATATGGGTAGACGAAGGAGGCATAGTTTTAAGAGTCTTCTTTGCAGCCCTAGTCTTGGTTGCAGTTTGAGCAACTTCATTGAACTTTTCGAAGAACCTGTCGGAGAGATCCAGACCTGTGTCAAGTTCATTTTCATGTTCAAAGTCGAAGTTGAGGGGAATGGCAACATTGTCAAGGCCTGAGAAGTCCATTTCATGTTGAAATTCGTCATTTTCTTCATGTTCTCCTCTATCTCCATCTACATCAGAATCACTCTCATCTTCCACATTTTGTATCATTTCATGTTCTAATCCAACTCTAGCCACAGGAGAGTTTAAACCTTCTTCAATTTCAGGTTTAGAAGTAGAGATGACCACATCGTCAGTCTCCGTAGGACAAGAAGATTCATTGGGTTCTGACTGATCATTCTCCTCAGCAAAGATGCCAAATCAGATTAAATGATATTTTCCTTCAAAATTGAGCTTTCCTGATCTCTTTTGCTTCATTAAACCAAAAGCACATACTAACTTCATATCCAGGGTCTCTCCTTTCCTTTCAATATCAGGATGCACAACGTTAAGGATCAGTTGGATAAACCTTGGATACATCAGAAACTTGTCGCTTTTGTTTCCTTCAACATTCAAAATCATCTCATGCAAGATAGATTTTTAAAAATTAAAGTTTACTCTAGAGGCCAAAGCAGTGATGGCACCAGTATTCACCAAGGATATCTCGTTAGCACCATATCTCCGTCCTGAAATACAACTCACAAAAACATGAGCCAGATATTTCCAACAAGTTGGCAAAAGCTTAATGTGGGTAGGTGGAAAGGTTCCTTCATAGCCCATTTGTCCAAGAACTTCCTCAATCTGGTTAACATTAATCTCCCTTGGACATTCATGCTTATCACCAATTTGTAGGGCTTTTCGAATGATGTCTTCCGAGACTAATACTTTCTTTCCATGTACATATGCCTCAAGATATTCCTCATCGTCATTGTTCCTCTTAACAGAAGCGCTTCCTCAAAATTCTTTAATCAGACTTTGATAAATTGCTGGACTAAATGTGAGAGCAGAGACGAAGCAACATCTTCTCAAACCATCGACAATAAATTTGAGATCGTTGTGGGCCACTATAGGATCTTCTAGTAAAATGGCCAAGTTGTGCACTTTTGCAAACTCAGAATCTCCCATGATTTTCTGAAAAAAAAGACAAGTATAAATTTAAAACATTAGAAAAATTAAGAGATTTCCCATTAATTAAAAATTTATAACAACATTAGGTTTGCAACCATACACCTAGATTCAGCCACACACACAAGGTATGCGGTCGCACACGGTGTACTGTTACACACTGATTTCAATTGCATACAACGTTAACCGCACACGAGTCCAACCGCATATGGATGGTGCGGTTGTACATTGCTCAATCGCACACGTGGCAACCATACATGGGGATGCGACCATACACAGGTCAACCGCACACAAGGTCAGCCACGAACGGTGTGTGCGGTCGCACACACACAAATGATACCTATTAAATGTCGTTTTTGCTCAAGAACTGTATTTGGGAGTCGATTTCATGATACTTATGAATATTAATCTTTAGTTTCAACGAAAAATGAGATGTGATCTTGAACATTAGAGAGAGAGAAAACGGAAGAGTGTACAGTTGACTTTTCAGAGGAGTAAAAGTGAAAAAGGAAATTTGACAGCACATTCCCCCTTTCATACACTCCAATAAGGCTGCGTCTCCCCCATCATCTTTTATCTTTTGACAATAAAAGTCGAAAACCCAAAATATTTAAAAAGGAGACATTTTGAGGATTAATTAAAGAAAAATAAAAAATAAAAAATAAAAGAAATTTAAATAAAATAAAATAAATTCTAAGATTTTACCAATCCTAAAAATTAAAAAATAAAAATAAAATAAAATAAAAATAAAACAAAATTTTATTCAACCTAAATTTAATCCACTGTATTGAAATCGAATAACCTTTTGTGATATTGGATCAAAGTTGTTAGACAATTATTGTCCGTTTATCAGTCCCTCTCCCTTCATGAATAGATCTGGTCGATCGCCAGTATTGTAGTCCACTTAAACACGAAAAATTTGTGACAAGATTTAGGAATTCTATCAATGACAGAACAAATTGATCCTAAGTTACTAGATAAAAATACCTAAGGACCATTCATCTGACGACAACCAAGAATATTCTTGTCTACCTAAATTAAGCAGCGAGATCTACAAACAATCAAGATTTGTTCAATTTTAAGTGTACTAGAACATGTTTCCCGTTTCCTGATATACCCTAATAATCAAGAACTTCCGAGATACTCCTTACTTTAAGTGAGAAAACTATTATTCATAGAGAGGATAAATTTAGATTATGATTAATTATAGTTTTAGAGGGATTGAGAAGTAGAAGGTTTCATATGATGTGTACCAGGTCGGATTGTTAATCACACAAAGGAGACATCATTTGGCTAACTGATAAGAGGAATTTCATAGATATAAGATGCAAAGAAATAGATTTGCATATGTTGCAGTCCAGGTCGGATCTCTTCCAGTCTCGTAGAGGAGGCAACATATGACTAACAGTAAGAAAGAAAGAAAATAATTTTCTATAGACCTACTTTGTCGGAATTCCCTAGTCGCTCCGTCAATATCGGAATTAAGGACAGAATCCGTACATCGAGGAAAGGTAAAACCACAGTTCTAGATATGGGTTCTTTAGTGTGACTGCTGGATTCTCATGTATATCTCCCTGCCCAACCTATCCGGGCGTCATATTGTCAGGCTAAACGGAACAATCTAGGTCAAGATTTATCAAGTCTCTAGATTTCTTAAGTTCATCTGCACCTAGTCAAGACCATTAAATTATTCGTGCCTAACAGAGCATCGAACACATAGCCTAGACTGTTTAGCTTTGGTACCTTACACAGATTCAGACTGCCCGTTATCACTTGTTGATTTAACTTCCCTGCATATCACTTAATAGAAATATTTTTGTTTTTCTGATTTTCTAATGTTTTCGAATTTTTGACTGTTTTTCAATTTTTGATTGATTTTTGTTTATTTCTCCCCCTAAATTTGTGCATGGGTGAGAATGAAATTAAAATGCGTAAATTTAAACTAACCTAAACAAAAATTAATCCTCAAAACGAATCATTTTCAAAAAGTTTACCAGCACATCGAATCGAGCTTTGTGAAACGGCTTGGTGAACAGATCCGCCACATTATTGGCAGAGAGAACCTGTTCTAGCCTAATGAGCGATCGCTCATAACAACCTTTGATAAAAATGAACTTCGATATCGATGTGTTTGGTTTTTGAGTGATGAACCGGGTTTTTAGCAATTTGGATCGCAGCCTCATTGTCACAAAAAATAGGGGTTTCTTGAAAATTCAAACAGTAGTCCAACAGCAGACGTTGGATCTATATGACTTGAGAACAACAGGAAGACGCATCAATGTATAAAGCTTTTTCTATTGAGGTCGAGACAGTATGCTGCTTCTTGCACTGCCAGGAGACCAGCCTATCTCCGAGAAATTGACATCCGCCTGAAGTCGATTTCCTGTCAAGTTCACAACCACCATAATTAATGTCTGCAAAAGCATAAAGATCAAATTCTGAATTTTTCGGATACCAAAGACCTAATTTTGGGATGCCTTTAAGATACCAAAAAATCCTTTTAACATCAATAAGATGAGACAGTTTAGGATTAACCTGCAACCGTGCGCATTGACAGACCGCAAACATAATGTCTGGGCGACTTGCAGTCAGATACATCAGCGATCCGATCATTGATAGGTAGTATGTTTGATCTACGGATTTGCCTTCAAGATCAGGAGTCAACAGTTGTCTCTCGACCATGGGCGTCAAAGCAGGTTTGGCGTCTCTGAAGCCGAACTTCTCGAGCATATTATCCACATATTTGGCTTGATGAATCAGGATTCCGGTTGAAGATTGTTTGACCTGAATCCCCAAAAACGTGGTCATCTCTCCTAATGAACTCATCTGGAACTTCTTTTTCACGACGTCCTCAAACTCCGTGCATAGCTGAGGACTCGTCGACCCGAAAATGATGTTGTCAACAGAGATTTGAACAAGAATTTGATCTGGACCGAAACGTTTGATGAATAGCGACTGATCAATAGTGTCACGTGAGTAGCCATGATCAAGCAAGTGTTGTACTAGGGTAACATACCAAGATCTAGGAGCTTGATGCAGCCCATACAAATCCTTGTCTAACTTGTAGACATGGTTGGGAAGTTTAGAGTTAACAAACCCAGGAGGTTGGTCAACATAAATCTCCTGCTTCACCTTGCCGTATAAGAAAGCCGTCATGACATCCATTTGATAGACAGTAAAGTTCATGTAGGAAGCATAAGCGAGGAAGATACGAATAGCCTCCAAGTGCGCCACCGGAGCATAGACCTCTTTATAATCAAGGCCTTCAATTTGCCTGAACCCACGGACCACTAATCTCGCCTTATTATGGAAACTGACACCCGAATCATCTTGCTTGTTCCGAAATACCCACCGGGTGTCGAGAGATTTCTTGCCTTTAGGCAGCTCCACCAACTTCCAAACCCCGAGCTTTTCGAATTGAGTGAGCTCTTCATGCACGACATCCACCCAACTGGGCTCATTCAAAGCCATTTTGACGTTCTTGGGCTCTATTTGAGAAATGAAGCAAGAATAGAGACATGAGTTGACATCTCCACTCTGGCTTCTCGTTTGAACTCAGTCGCCCAGCTTGCCAATAATGTTCTCTATCGGATGATCGCTCTGTATGCGAGAAGGGATTTCGTGACTGATGTCATTGAGTGAAACGGGAAGAGTATGAATATTAACAGCTCCTTCATGTGCTAAAGAATCCACGGTAGGTGTACCAGCTTCGTTTAGTGGATTTGGTACAAACTCGTCAGCGATTTGATCGGGAAAGAGGAGGTCCATTAGATTATAAGTGACAACGGAAGCATCTTGGTTCATGAACTCTCTTTCGATCGGGGTGAGAGAAGTATCATCAGCATCTGGAGTAGATTATTGTGTTGAGGACTCAACAAATTCGATTGGAACAGTAGACTCCACCGAAGGATCAGTAGCAAAATCCAATGGTGGTATGTAGACAACCTCGTCATCTTCTTCTTTAATAATAGTCTTCGAGCAAGAGGTAGACCCAACTTGGTTATTAGACAACACACAAAAAGATTTGAATAGTGATGTGTAGTCAAAAAGCCAGTCCAGACCCACCCTAGCGTCCGTTTCATTCTCTTCAAGCCCGCGAACATCAAAAGACTCCACTATTTGTTTCGTCTTCTTGTGGTATACCCGGTAAGCAGCACGAGCAGCGTAACCGAAAAAGTAATAGTCATCGGCTTTTGCATTGAATTTTGGGTTGGATTCCAAGTGGAGAAGAGTGCAAGGGCAAGCAAAAACTCGGAAATGGATGACCGATGGCTTGTGTCCATAAATAATTTCGTATGGTGTTTTCATCCAAGCTTTGTTGATCAAGACATGATTTTGAACGTAACAAGCTGTGTTGATCGCCTCTGCCCAAAACAAGACTGGAAGCTTAGAATCACAAAGCATCGTCCTTGCAGCGTCTTCTTACGTCCGATTCCTCCGCTCAGCAACTCCATTTTGTTGTGGTGTCCGAACTGAACTATATTGACGCATAATACCCTTCTCAGCGCAAAAGTGACCAAGAACAACGTTTTTGAACTCTATTCCATTATCTATGCGTAGCGCTTTCACTTGGTGGTTGGTTTGGTTCCCGATCATTATAATGAACTTCTTGATGAGGTCAGCGATCCCATCTTTGTTGGACAAAAAGAAGACCCACATGAAACGAGAGAAATCGTCTATCACAACGAGACAATACGAATTTCGATTGATGCTGAGGACATTGACCAGACCAAACATGTCCATGTGCAACATTTGGAGCACTTGAATGATGGAGTTGAATTGATTAGGTAGATGTGATTTCCGATGGTGTTTGGCTTGAGCACAGAAACACATTTTTCAAAGGTGATGAAATCTATGACATGAAGACCGTGGACCATTTTGTTCTTAGCAAGCCGACTCAAGTTCTTTTTATTTGCATGGCCAAGTCGACGATGCCATAACATTGCACTTTGTTCGGAGACTTTAGAAAAGAGACAAGTAACTTCATCGGGCACATTGTTATTCATGTCGATAATGTAGGCATTCCCATCCCGCTTAGATTTGATGAGAATCCACTCTTTCGGAATGACAATCCCTGGCTTTAAGATTAGACATTCTTTATTAGTGAAGTGTGTTGAGTAGCCCTTGTCACAGATTTGGGAGAAACTCAGCAGACTGTGCTTCAGCTCAGGAGCATAGTTGACATTCACAAAACTAAGCACTCTGTTCTTCATTGTTCCTTTTTAAGTTATCTTTCTGCCTTCTTCTCCCGTGAAGGAGACATATCCCCCATTAAATGTTTGAATGTCGTGCAATTTGGAGATATCTCCTGTCATGTGTCGGGAGCAGCTGTTGTCGACATACCACGGTCTGACGACATTCCTCCACAACTGTCTTTGCATGATGAGCGGGATCATTTAGATTTAGGAACCCATGTCATCACAGTCGTGGGTTTCCCTTTTGCTTTCTCTGATTTCTCCTTTAATGATTTCAAATTATGATCCTCATTCTTAATCACTTCATAGGGATGAGATGATGGATTGAAAATTGATTTGGGCATCCAATGATATTTAGGTTTTACAACATTATCAGGTGGTTTGGAAATAGGTTTCTTATGAGTTTGCACTGAGCCTCTAGATGTTCTACCAGAAGTGGTTGAAGATCTAGAATTGCTTTTTGACGAAACCGATCTTCGCGGAGCCTTGTTTGGTTTTGGCAAACTATTTGGAGCTTTATAATTAAAAACCATTTTATTCTTTTGAAAAACACCCCTTTTCTGCTTCGATCACATTTCCAATTATCATTTTGAGAACGAGTTCTTGAGGATTTTCTAATTAAAGACCTTCCTCGAGATTCATTCTCTCCTCTTGGTAACATATAGTTCACAAAGATTCTATTTTGACAATTTCTAGCTATATGACCACTAACACCACAACTAAAACAAATTTGATTGTTATTTGAACTTGTGCTGTATTTCTCAAATTTATTATCTTGATAGACACTCTTACTCTTCTCAGAAGAACATGCATGAGAAATAGGTTGTGAGATAAGTGAGGGTGCCTCAGATAGTGTGACTTGTGGTATTGATGGGTTTTCATGAAAATCACAAGCATCAGAATTACCAAACAATTCATCAAACATATCAAAGAAATTAAATTAAACAGTATCAGATGTGGAAACATCACACGAAACATTATCAGTCTTAACATCAGAAATACAAACCTTTTCATTTGAAACAGGAATATCAGAATTAGAAACAGAAACAGAAACAGATTCTCCAACTTCACACTTGGCTTGATCTAAGGGTTGATCTGCAGGGGAAGTAGAAATGTTAGTACTTTCAACATTAATAAATCCGCCTGAAACGAAACCAGATGGCTTACCATAAACCATAAATGGTTCGTTGGCAATCTCTTCCTTGGATAGGGGTTGATACTGATATGTATGATTATAAGGAGGAGGTACACTATTATATCCTAAACCTATAGACTGATTTCATTTAAATTCCATGCAGTGATCAATCTTGTTAGCAGTTACCTCGCTTGATCCATCAAATTTTTGAAAAGCAAAATTTGCAGTATCAAATTCTCTTTTTAATGTATCAAGCTCGGTAATTAGCTCATCATTTTGTCTTTTAACATAATCATAAAGCTCACATTTTTCACGGTATTCTGTTTCAATTCTCTTAAAGTCCTTTATCTTTGTCTCTAACTGGGCTGCTTCTGTCCTTTCATAAGTTGATAGCCCTCATATCTAAGGTCCTCTACTTCTCTATGTAATAATTTAATTTCATCATGAAGAAGTTTAATATATTCATTACAAGCCTGAGAACAAGACGGTAGATTTATGTCACTTTTCCAGAGCTCGGAAGTAGAAGATACAATAAGTTGAGTTGATGTTCTTCTTTTTGGTAATAGAGGGGTATGTTGTTAAGTTTACTTACTATCACGATTTCCTCAAGGCATTCGATAGTTGTACCTTAGAGGAAATGTAGTTGATCAGGCTACATTCACTCCTTAATACGACAATGAACACTCTCGGCTCAACCGAGATGTCAGCATTATCTTGTTTGGTTTGGTACTATGTTGTTTTTCATGTGTCTTATGAGTAGGAGTGTTTTATCGTTGTGTTCTATTGGTTTTCTTTTGTTCAGAGTTGTTTTTTCCCACTTTGGTTTATAGTTGCATATCAATGTGTTGTTAGATATGCTAGTTCACTATAAACAGAGCTCTGATACCAACCTGTCACACCCCCAAACGAGATGGCGGAAACGTCCGAGGGCTCGCGAGACTTAAATTGAATATCATCACAATGAATATACATGAATCATAACATAAACATCACCATGCATCAATATGTTTCAACTGGAATTGTTTACATCAAGTATATGTTTTTAACATTGCAAATCCATACATAAATTGTTTGATAGTTTTCATAAGCAAAACACCCTAACATACTTGGTACTTATTCCTCGGCCTACCTGTTACCTGAGAATACAAGTTATTTTGAAAACGGTCAGCATATGGAATGTTGGTGAGTTCATAAGTATGTTGTGGTAAAAATGATTTGTGTAGTCTGTAAAACCCAGAAAATCCGATATTTTCTGAAAAGGCCATTGTTTATAAAAAAGGTGTGAAGATCTGTACAATACTTCCGTGAGTTTACTTTAGACCATCGGGGATGCGAAAGACTCGTTGGCCCATCTCGCATTTGATTACTTTGACCTTATTGGCAATACTATTGGATCACTAGGGCCCAATAGCACTTAAGAGCCATTGAAGGTCCCTTTATATGGAATTGGGTCATAGAATGCCCAATAACATACAATCGTTATCCATTGGGCCCAAAGATCATGGTAATGGACTTGCAAGGTCCAACAAGCATGATTTGAAACCTTCAAGCACAAGTGTCGAATGTTTACTTGTACTAGGTATGGCATATCTACTGGAGAGTTCGAGTTAACGATTGTTGTTTCGTATCGACTCGAGACCGATCGTTTTGTTTGTAACGATATTTGGAGTTATACGTATATTTGTCTTTCGATTTTTGTAAGCCATAGAAGAGTATTTTTGACTCAATATTCTATAAATAAAATAATTGGTTTAAAAATAGTGATTTGACCTTTTCATCCCCTTTCTTTTGTAAAATGACAAATGTAATCCTTAATATAAAATAAAAGTAATTTTAGGTCCTTAAAACATTTTCTTGACACCTTTGCGTCATAGATTTGTTGAAATGATATTTTTAACTCGAAACTTATTTTGTTAACTGTTTCAGCCCTTCCAGAATGATATTTTCCGGTTAAAGCCCAACTTTTTGCAATTTTTACACTTTGAGCCCAAAATCCAAAAACTCTACATTTTTTATCCTTTTTGGAAATGAAAACCATCTTTAACCCTTGAAATAGTTTTGCTACACTTTTATCCCCCGTTTTGAAGAATTTACTACTTCATCCCTTTTAAATGTCATATTTTCGCAATTTTGGGCTTATTGGGCCGAAAGCCCAAAAATTAGCCCATTAAGCTAAAGATTTACATTTCAAGTCCTTTGAAATTTTTAATATTCAGAAAATCAATTATTTTAACTGTTTTGACTCTTTAATCCTTAAGAAACCATGATTTGGCAACCTTTAACCTAAATTTTGTATTTTTGACAATTTTAGCCCAAGAATGGACTTTATGTTGAAATATGTTTATCAAAATCTTATAAGTTATGATTCTTGACTTGTTGGATGCAAAATAACTTAGATCATGTTTGTTTTCTTTCTTATGTCATAGATCTCATGATATCACCCCTTTTTGGTTACATGTTCATCACAAAAACACATAAAATCATACATACATGCATAAAATCACACATAACATACACATACACATAGATCTACACATTTTCTTGTATTCTCCCCCATAAAACTTATGAAAACTGAAAAGAGAGGGGTATGAAGCTCACCTTGAGTTTGTGGTTTAGGTTTTGAAAAAGAATGGAAGAAGTTTGTTGCAAAATCTCGGCCTAGTAAGCTTCTTGGAGGATCTTTGGATTAGATGTGCTCTAAGATGCAAGATCACGAGTTTGAATAGATTTAAAAGAGATTTTTGATGAAATGATGTAGTTAGATCATGGATTCAAATATCAACTTACCTTGAATGATGATTTTTGTGGAAGAAACTCCTTGAAAAGCCCTTATATCTTGAAAATTTGATGAAGAATGAAGAGAGTTTCTTTGTGAGTGTTTAAGTGAAGTGTGTGTGTGTGTTTATCCCCTTCGATGAAACCTAGTATTATTACAACTAGATTTTAGTCTATTATTTGCCAACTAATTAATAGTCTAGCTATTATTACTATTATATAATCGTTAAAAAATACTTATATAACCCATAATAATAGCACAAGTACTTATTATAAGTTCCTAATAACGTTACTATAATTAAAAAACGATATATTAAAAATAGCATAGGCGTACCTCATTTACAGCAGGTTTTATAGAAAACCGGGCTTTGCTTGGAGCAGCGTTCCCGAGCCAAAAAGCTCTTCTTCTAGGATCCATTGAGCATTCCGGGGCTTCCGCCTTCCCTAGGCTTTTCGGGGGGTTTCGGGGCCAGAGAGAGGTTCTAGAGAGAGAGTAAAGAGATGAAAGAATGGGAAAGCTATGAAGAAAATGAGGGTGGGGAGGTTCTATTTATAGGGTGAAAATGGAGGAACTTGGTTCCACATGTCACCATCTAGTGGCAAGACTTGGGGAGAAAGCAATGGCCAAGATTGTGCCACATCACCCATTTTCACACAGCACACTTCCGGCTTCTAAAATCCATAACTTTCACATACGAGCTCCATTTTTGACGTTCCTTATATCCACGCATAGGTAAAAAATAATATCTACAACTTTCATTTGAACTCTGTCAGCTAATTCTCGACCGATCGTAAATTTAACAGTACGAGAAGATTATATTGTTAAATGTTCGCGTAAAATTCATAACTTCTACATACGGACATTGTTGTTGTTGTCTTTTTACTGTTGAGTTCCTATTAATGAGATCTTCAATTATCATTTAGGTCGCGTAGGCCAAAAACCGCTCGAACTAAAATATCTGAGTTTTGGGTCGTGCACTGCTATGCCAAATCTTAGAAAATTAATAACTTCCTCATACGAAGTCAGATTTGGGTGTTTTTTTTGTATGTTCTCGGTTTAATGTATACTAAAACTTTTGTTTAGATCACTAAGGCTAAAAAGTCCTTTATCAAAAATTCACTACTTACGTCTCCCGGTGCCATGCCAGTTTTGCCGTAAAACTTTGACGGGCTATAACTTCTTCGTTATAACTCGGATTTTGGCGTTCTTTATATGTACGAAACCCTTGAGACATATTCAACAACTTGGTTAAGATAATATATTATAAATAATCTTTTGTATTATCTCTAAATTGACTAGCCCAAATCTACAGGCGTTACAGGTGTGGTGCATGCAATCAGCCGAGCTCAAGTAAGTACTCCCAAATTAGCCATAAAAGTTTATGTTATGATATACTTATGAGAACTGCTTCCTAGATTTGGGCTAAGGTTCTAGGAAGGATGCCTTATGTGTCTGTTATATTTGTATTAGCTTTATGAACTCCATGCTATTATAGATTGGTCAGTGATATGATGGCCTGATTAGGATATGCTTGATTATGTGTACTCAATGCTCGAATGCTGCTTGCTATGTGATTTTAGGAGTTCTATTTATCTCTAACTAACTATTAATCGAATATGTTAAGTTACATATTGCAAGAACTAAATAATTTTAGAAGTTTAGGTTTAGCTCTATTTTGCAGCTCTCGTTTGAGTCTAATCATTGTAGGGTAGGAAATCTCATTTAAATAATTATATGGTCTTAGTGATATGTAATAGTAGTCGCGAACTAGTTAGGGGGAGATAACAAGGACTTCTTCTTCAGTTGATGGCGGAGAGTGGGATGGTGATTACCCTAGGGCAAGCCTAGGATGAGATTAGCATAAGAAAAATAGTAGCAGTAGAAGGGACTTGGTAGAGTCAATGCAGTTCTTGAGGAAAGTACGGATAGATGTGGAAGGTAGTATGGGCCCGTACTACTGAAAGCACATGATCCATACTCGAATCAAGGAAGGCTGAGATGAACCTAGGAAACTTGTAGTATGTGAGATCCCTCAAGTGATGATATGTCTACTAATGTTTGTTATGTTGTATTTTCAGTATGGTGACGCTATGCACTAGGCTAGTTGGTAATTCAGGTGCCGGTGAGGGATCAGGCTCGCGCTCTGGAGTCGGGCAGCTCGACGAGCAGAAGAGAGCGTTCATTTCGTCTATGGTCACACATAGTATTTTAGATGAGAAACATGTGATCTTCGGTACGATCAAGGATGGTATCCTTGAGCTTTTGGATGAGAGACTGAGTGCTTTCCGCACGGAGGTGACGGCCATGCTGGGGTCGCGCATGCTGATGTTCAGAGAGTTCTGAGCTTGTGGAACTCCAGACTACCATGGGGCATCGGACCCCATTGCTCGCAGCAAATGGTTGGCTGATGTCGCCAACGCTTTCCTTACGAGCCGATGTCTTATGAAGGACAGGCACGTGTAACAACCCAAAAAATTTTATCTTGTAAGTCCAACCAATCAATTGAGAGTCATACTTGTTTCTGCTATCTTTTAGCATTGTTAATGATCATTTTGATGGGTTCAAAGCCTTGTGGACATAAGGATTGAGTGTCATAAAGTGTTAGCTTAGTATTGGAGGAATGAAAATGAGCCAGAAAACCAAACACATGGGGTTTACGACTATAAACTCTATTTACGGCCGTAAACACCCTCTAGCCGTGAACTATCCCCCTTATGTATAGATTTCCCCCATTTCTTCATCATTCATCAGAATTCCAACTCAAGAACTTCCATTCTCACTCAAGTATAATCAAGAATTACTCCATTGCTCGTCCAAAACGTAACTGATTCTTCTTTGTATTCCTTGATTAACTTCTTGATCTAGTACACCCCTATGATTTGATCCATGAATTCACCACTTTTTTCTAGATCTTGAAGATCATCATCTTTAACCAAGAACACCAAGAAAACACACTTGTTCTTGGTGGCTGTGAACTCCCAAGGATCCCAAAATTGTAAGTGTTTCATCATGTACCTTGTTATACTTGAAAGACCACTAGATCCAAGCCTTGATTCTTCATGTTTCAGCATCACCTTCATGATGTTGAAGGGATTATGACCGTAAACCCTTCACTTATTTGAAGGTCTATTTAATCTAAAATTATATACAACTTGTGTACATTGTGCAATTATAGGAGGACTTGGTAAGGATCACTCCACAATGTTACACTTAATCTCATAGATTCTTTAGACATTTCCATTCTCGTACGTCAAACCCAGATAGATGTAACCAATCCATCATAGAAATTAGTAGAGGAGTCAAGGAGAAACAAAAAGAGATTTCCAAGAAATGATCAATCGGGTAAAAAAAACGCCATATGCGTCACCCTAACATAACCTTAATCGACTTAGTGAGCTAGTGATTTCACTACTCACACTATGTGTTAGGATTACTTTCTTTTCATGCAGCCAATATCAGATATTCAATTCACAGAAATTCATTCGAGGATAGCCACTTCTAATTCATAAAGTTTATTTTATATAGACTCACTTTATGAATTGTTTCCAGAACCCTATGAAAGTCAGAACCAGATACATTCAGAACTAGGATAACGTAGTCTTTCAGCTTTCGACTTATATCCACCGCTATAGACTTAATTCCATTTCATCTTTGTATTCTTTTTAGCAATATGTCTCTACGTCGATCAGCGAGACGCACTATTCCGATAACTCAAACTCAAACTCCACTACCTCCTCCACAATTCGATCCTGCTGCTCTCCAAGCAGCGATATCAGCCGCAGTAGCAGCTGCTCTAACTCACATCAGCGAAGGTGGTACCAATGAAACTGGTAGCGGTACCCACCTATCAGCCCCCAGAGTTACCGACGGACACCCATGATATTGTTCGTACACGGACATCATGAACTGCAAACCCAAAACCTTTAATGAAAATGGGGGAGTCATTGCTCTGATGCGATGGTTCGAGAAAACAGATTCGGTCTTCGCAATCTGTTCGTGCACAAAAGGGAGCAAAGTTAAGTTTGTCGCCTGCACCTTCTCCGGCAGATCCCTAACATGGTGGAATAGCCATTTAAAGTCACTGACCCTATCAGTGGCTAACTCGATAGGTTGGGAAAACCTAAAAGAGATGATGTTGGAAGAATACTGCCTAAGGGGCGAAGTTCAAAAGTTGGAACACAAACTATGGGAGCATACCATGGTCGGCTTAGACATAGTGGCCTACACTGACAAGTTTAGCGACCTGGCAACACTATGCCCTGAAATGGTTACCCCGGATAGTAAGAAGATAGAAAGGTACATGTAGGGATTATCTCCCCCTGTTCAAGGAGCTGTACTGTCTTCTAAACCAACTACATTCGATAGCGCCAAACGCCTAGCACATCGACTCATTGACCATGGAGTCCGCCATGCCATGGTGGTCCCCGTTCCTGAGCCATCAAAGGGAGGGGACTATAAACGAAATTCAGGGAAAAAGAGGAAAGACCTAACAACCCAGGAAACCCCACAGGAGCAACAAATGGCAACTATATACACCGCCACAACACCTGCTACTCCAGCACCTGCCAGTCGATATGTTGGAACTCTCTCGAAGTGTGGAAAGTGTAACTACCACCATACCAGATTATGTCGGGAAATACAATGCCTGAATTGCCACAGGAAGGGGCACACTACCTAGTTCTTTAGGGCTCCAACACAACCAATCTCCCAAGCCCCGGAATTGAAGTAAATCAAGCCTGCTATGGCTATGGAGAAACAGGGCACTACAAGAGGGATTGCCAGATCACGAAGAACTCAGGAGCAGATGGAAGAATTTTGACGGTCACCGCAGGAGAAACTACCACGGAGTCCCCAACAACCATTGGTACGTCCTCGAAATAATAATTTCTTTAAAAATTAATTTATATTTATATAAGATTAAAACTTTGGGAAATATTTAAAAGTAATTATAATAACTCACTCATATGAAACAAGTCACAACATTCATAAGAGAACTAAGGATCCATAAAGGGAAGCTATGATGGCTTAGTATGTATATCAGGGTTGTGCATAGCTAAGACTTTGCAGACTTAGAGTGAGTGATTCCACTTTAATTCTTGTTGCTTGTTTGGTTGTGGATTTAGAGGAGAGTCACTCAGTTGACCGTCTTATTCATTTTAATTATACATAACTTGTATATGCCAGGTGATCATAGAGGTACCGAGGAGGATCATAAAATAGAGTATCAACACTAGTTATCAAAACACTAGACTATTAGTACTCGCTCATCGCGGTACAATTTGTAGCAGTGGTAATATCAACGGGAAAACAGAAAACCGTAGAACATTTACACAGAGTGCATTGTCGAAAACATTTGGGATGCACCGTCGTATATCAAAACGTTTCTTTCAAATCAACCTAATTTTTTTTTTCTGTAAACAGTCCGTTGTCATCATTCATCATGAATTGGCGTGGTCCTCACCACACTAAGTTCATATATTTCCATCACCTTAACCGTCAAATTCACGAAATCCTCGTCATTCATAACGACATCCCAACCCAGACCTCATAATCATCTACCTCGTATTCTAAACACCGAAGTACTCATGCGAGGAGTACCTTGCCCTCTGAAACCTTGACGACCGTATACTCAGCAAACCTTCCCAAAATACCACTCGTGTAGCAGATCAAGTTCAAGAACAGCGGCTGAGGACGAATACAACCCACCTATCACTACTAAGTGTATGTGCAAGGGTGGCATATAATTATGATTAGGCAGATTTAGTATGTGTGTTTCTACCCTATCTCTTGTTCCTTGTTTGGTTGTGGGCCTGGGGCAGAGTCGAACATCCGAACGTCTTACTAATCTTAATTATATATGACTTGTATACACGAGTTGATGATAGATGGATCAGGTATGAATCCTATCATGAGCGTAAGGGAAAAGTTTCCAGGTCTACGAGTGGATACTCTACCAATCAGAGGAGCACAAACCCAGGAGTACTGCTAATAAAGCTAATTTCGAGATGAAATTCCATCTAATGGGGGGATGATGTGACAACCCAAATTTTTTTATCTTGTAAGTCCAGCCAATCAATCGAGAGTCAGACTTGTTTCTATTATCTTTTAGCGTTGTTAGGGATCATTTTATGGCTTCTAAGCCTAGTGCGCATAAGGATTGAGTGTCATGAAGTGTTAGCTTAGTATTGGAGGATTGAAAACGAGCCAGAAAACTTAACACATGGGGTTTACAGTCATAAACTCTATGTACGGCCGTAAACATCCTCTAGTTGTGAACTATCCCCTTATAGATTTCCCTCATTTCTTCATCACTCATCAGAATTCCAACTCAAGAACTTTCATTATGTCTCAAGTATCATCAAGAATTACTCCATTGCACTTCCAAATCGTAAGTGACTCTTCTTTGTATTCCTTGATATCCTTCTTGATCTAGTACACCCCTATGATTTCATCCATGAATTCACCACTTTTTTCTAGATCTTGAAGATCATCATCTTTAACCAAGAACACCAAGAGAACACACTTGTTGTTGGTGGTCGTGAACTCCCAAGGATCCCAAAATCGTAAGTGTTTCATCATGTACCTTGTTATACTTGAAAGACCACTAGATCCAAGCCTTGATTCTTCATGTTTCAGCATCACCTTCATGATGTTGAAGGGAGTACGGCCGTAAACCCTTCATAGGTTCATTGGCGTACACACCCTAAAAGTGTTCCAAATCATAAGAAATCCACCCTTGACTTGTTGTTTACCTCATTGCATGACTAGGACCTGATTTCCCATGGATCAATTACCTCTTTTGCATGTTTCTTCCATTAGTGTACGACTGTACACTCATTGGCCGTGAACCCATGGCCGTAAACTCAAGTGTGGCTGTGAACACACCTCCCTTTGGCCGTAAACTCCCTTTAGTCAATCACATGTGATTGTAACACTTCCTAGCAAGTGTTTCCTAGTCCTTAAGGTTATTTCCTTGCATGTTAGTTGTTTTAAACACTAATTACATACCTATATATTCCATTATATATCATTTAGGACTCGTTTTTGTTTCGGGAATTCATTCGTGGAACTTCTCATCCTTACACAAATCTACAATTGAATCACCCACATAAGGTGAGTTCATACCCCAATAAACAATCTTTTAAATGTTTTAAATGGTTTTAAGGGGGGAATACAAGTTGAATACAATGATAATTGTGTAAATGTTATTGGCGATAACCATCACATTAAAGGATTTCTTATACTTTTATAAGTGAGCAAAACCATTTCCAAAAATCTTTTTAAGTTATGTTACTTTATTGTTTATAAAACACTGTTTTTAAAGTACAATCATAACTCAGTAGATAAATGAGTCTTTTATGCCAAGTCAGTAACAGTTCACGTAAACACACTAGTAAACTATAATGGGTATAGTTTAGGGGTTCAATACATACAATAACAAGAAACCGGGAGGAACATATAATAACAAGAACAGAAAGAACATACTATAAAGAGAAACATGGATGAACATACAATAACAAAAACAAGATAACAATAATGTGAAAGCTCTACTTCACGGGTTAGCAATATAATTGTTAGGTCGCGTTTTGTAACCAGAGTCTCCTGGAGGGAGAACGGACATTGTGTGTATAGATCTATACGGCACTGACAAGCCCGCTTCCCGACTGTTCGCAATACTATGGCCGGAAGGCCAACGGGTGACCAATGTCACATCAGTTTCAATGCCAGTAGGTCGTTGTGGTTGAACCCTTGTCGATGAGTATGGTTATAGCCATCTCACATTTTAACCTTAAATTAACAAACTGGTTTTCAGGTAGTAAGTGTTGAGTAGTTACTTTTTACAACATTACTAAATACTTTCATTTTCCCATTACATCGTATTATGATATTCTCACATAAAAAGTAATGCAAACTATTTTCTAGTAGAGATAGTCTTAAACTTGGGAAAACTTACAAAAGACAAACTATATGGTCGAGTCTTAGTACATTCACATAGAAAGGGGCCTATAATGCTAACTTTATTATTCCTTAGTGCATACATAAGGGATATGTAATAATCGGGTTTGATAGACAGTAAAGTGTGTGCTTTCCGCTTCATTTCCTGTTCCTTGTTTGTTTGTGTGCTTAGAGCAGATGCACTCAGTCTACTATCAATTTTTTTAAGCCAGTATAACTTAAAGGACCTTTAGTGGTTAATCCTATAATACCTTAGTTTATACATCAGGGTTATATATAATTAATACCTGATAGGTAGTTGGATATGTGCTTTCCACCTTACTTCTTGTTCCTTGTTTGGTTGTGGGCTTAGGGCAGATGCACACAATTAACTATCCGTTCGATATTAGATTATATATAGCTTGTATAAACTAAGTGATTATAGAAGGAACTATTGTGGTTACCATTTTTAATAAAGGAAATAAGGTTTTTTCTTAAAGAATGTTTTCATCAAATATAAAGAACTATTACAATTAACTCCGTAAGTACCAAAAGAATACGCCAAGGTTATATAAAATGAAGATCTAACAAACAATGGGATGTGTGACTTCTGCCTCATTCCCTGTTCCTTGTTTGGTTGAGGACTTAGGTCAGATTCACACAATTGATTGTCTATTTGCTCCAAATTGTATATAACTTGTATCAATTTAGAACTCATAGAAGGAATTGTGGAGTCATTTTCACTAATCTTTCATCACATCAGAACATATAGGATTTTCTGAAAGAACAAGAGAACTTTTCTAAAAGAACTTACAACATAATTTACATCACCAAAATACTTATGAACTGACCAGCTTAAATATTAATCTCCTCTTTCCAAATAACTTGTATTCTCAGGAAACTAGTAGACAGGCGTGCGTTCTGGGGATCAGAAGGTGAAGTATAGTAACTTCATGTCTTATTTTGTTATTTACTTTAGGATTCAATGTTTTGTGAATCACTAATTGTTAAACACTTTAATATTAATACAATGGTTGTTTGTTACTATGATTACTATGATACATGTTTTGTAATAGTAAAAATGACATCCTCCGCCACCGAACATTTCCGTCGTTCTGGTTTAGGGGTGTGACAGCATGTGAGTAGTGCAAGGAGGTCGGACGAGCCATTGGAGATGATGCAGTTCTAGATGCGATGACCTGGAGTGATTTTTCGACAATGTTCAGGGCCAAGTTTGCACTGGTGATTGAGGTGCAGCAGCTTGCTAGAGAGTTCCAGGATCTCTAGCAGATGACTGAGACGGTGACCGGGTTCACCGCCATTTTCAGCAAGAGGGCCCTTCTCGTTCTGTAGTACGCGGCGAATGAGGAGATGAAAAGGGCCCGATATCATGAGATTTTGTGGAGTGATATCCACCAGTTTATGAGATGATCCAACTGCAAGACGCTAGAGGATATGATTTCCAATGCTAGGGATAGAGAGTTGGACTTGCAGATGAAGTGGAAGAGGAGACCCGAGGAGGTTCAGTCAGGAATTGGGGCCAAGAAGCCCAAGCTACCAGACCACAGACCTAGGAGCTAGCAGGGTCGCAACCGTTGTGGAAAATGCAAAAAGTTACATGAGGGGACGTGAAAGGAAGGGAGTTCAGGCTGCTTCAACTGCGGCTGAACTGGTCACATGAGTAGAGACTGTACAGCTACTACCACCACCATGACAAAATCATATCTTATTTGCTTTTAGTGCAATTAGAGGTGACACAAGCGGTCCTAGTGCCCGAGTTTAGCAACTGCAAGGTAGGTGGCAACACTCGCTCCTGCTACGTTGAGGATTACAGACGGCCGTCAGGGTCTGGCAGAGGCACTTGTGGCAAAGAGCACAGCCTTTCAGTTGACAATAGAGGAGGCACATGCAACTGCCGAAATAGTGATGGGTATGTATTTTCTCCTTATCTCTTTACTTATATTGATTATTGCTTATGTTTATGTGTTTCATTATAGGATCTTTCTTTGTGAGCGGTATATCTGCCATGGTATTGTTGGATTCGGGGGCTACCTGATCATTTGTGTCACTCGCACACATCAAGCGGTTTGTAGGGGCTCCGGGGGAGTTGGATTGCCTGCTTGACGTGGAGATAGCAGATGATAGGACTGTCAGGGGTGCGAGAGTTCACCTAGGATGTACACTGCAGTTGTTTGATGAGTAGTTTTCCATGGATTTGCTCCCTATTCCCCTTCGAGGGGATAAAGTGAAAGTACCCAATCTGCTTGTGTATCAATCAGATCCGTTTGATGGTGTGGAATCCCACTCAAACGGATGATGCCAAATCTAATGAAAGATGGCGCTTTTAGCTCGAGAATCTTCAGAGAGAACAATAGAGAGAAACAATCTTATGGATCACTTCAGTAAGTTCATAGGTAGCAGCAGGATGATCGACGAGGCTTCAGTGCAATCCGTAACATAATCTTCAATTGCTTGACCTTGCTCCTAGGGTTGAAAGATTGAATGTTTGAAAGAACAATCTTCATTTGTTGCTCCTTTGAATGAAAATTCTTTGACAATCACGGATGAAGTCGTGGCTCAGAACCTCTCGATACAGTCTCTGTGAGTCTCATCTACATCTGAAAGACAAAACAATAGTAAAAGAAAACTTAGCACACAATATTTTTGGATTTTTCATATTTTCTGAAAAAAAACAGAAACAAAAATATTTTTGGATTTTCTAATTTTTCTAAACAAGAACAAATATATTTGGGATCAAAGTTGTGAGACAGTCTTAACTTTGTTTATCAGTACCTTCACCTTGAAGAATAGATATGGTCAGTTGTCTGTATAGTGGTCCACTTAAACACAAAGAATATTGAGAAACTTTTCTAAATAAACCATTTAGCTAACGAAGACCATGAGTATTATTGTCCACTTAAATTAAGCAGCGAGATCTAAAGACAATCTCTAAATAATTCAATTTTAGTTGCACTAGAACGTGTTCCCCACTTCCCGATATACCCTGGTTATCAAGAACTTCCAAAGAACTCCTTACTCTAGGTGAGTAAACAATTATTAAGAAGGAAGTCAGATTTAGAAATAGGTGCATATGTTGTGTCCTAGGTTGGATCACTTTCAATCACGTAAAGGGGACAACATATAACTAACTAGGATAGAAGGATTGAGAGGTAGAATGTTGCATATGTTGTGTTCCAGGTCGGATCACTTCAATCACAAAGAGGAGACAACATATGGCTCACAGATAGGAAGAATTACATAGCTAAGGAGGTGCGTAGAAATAGAGTTGCATATGTTGCATTCCAGGTAGGATCTCTTCCAATCACGCAAAGGAAGAAACATATGACTGATAGATAAAAAGCAAGGAAATAAATTCCTACAGACCTACTTCATCAGAACCCCTCGGTCGCCGTATCAGAACCATAATTAAAGACATAAGTCCGTACATCAATGATAGGTTGAACCATTATTCTAGATGCGTATTAGTTTAGTATATCCCATGGGTTCCCGTGTTTATGTCACTGCTCAATCTTCCCGAGCGTCGTATGGTCAGTCCAAACAATCCTATCTAAATCCATACTGCCAAATCCTTCGTGCCTACCAGCACATTGAACATAGAGTCTAGACAATTCAGACTCAGTACCTTACACTTGTTTAGACTACCCGTTATCACTGACTTGATATTGCTTCCCAAACAATACCTACTAAAGAAAGACATATAAGGAAATTAAAGAAAATTGTCTTTTAAATGAATCAATGTAAAAGAAACTTAGGAGTATCGAGAAGAAAACTCAAACCGTAAGTCACCAATTGAGTTTGCATCCAGAAGGTCTGAGAACAACACGCATATCTCAGAACAGATCCAAAAATTCTTCACGTCGTTAAGCATAAACCCAATGAGTGACCCCTTCTATTCTTACGTTCCTGCAAAGGAAACATACTCTCACTTAAAGTTCTGAGTGTTACAAAGTTGAGAGATGTCCCCTATCATGTGCCTAGAACAACCACTATCAATAAACCGAAGTCTGATGATATGCCTCCATAGTTGCTCTGACACAGAGCGGGATCAGTTGGTCTTTGGAACCCAGTCCATTTTGAAACTGGGTTGACCTTGGTCATCAACGCAAGGAACTCTATCCTACGACATATCCTGCATATCACAAACAGAAGACGTAGAAATATTAGAAGCATTAGGATATTTGGGTGAGTGAACCTTCGGAGCCCTTTTGTAGTTGGGTTTAACCCATTTCTTTTTCGATCTGATGGGTGCCCCGACACTTGTTTCGGAACTTGAAGCCGATCAGCGAGATGACTTTGACCTAACCGGTCTTGGCTTCACAGGAGCATCTCTTGAACTGCACTTTTGGGTCGGCATTCCCTTCTTGCCCTTGGGATTTTGATTCTTGTCCTTTTACACGTTCCAGTTGCCATTCTCTGAACGTGACCTTGAGGGTTTCTTTTGAAAAATCTCCCTCTTGGCGCGTTCTGCCACCCTTTTGCATAGTAGGGAACGCATGCGTGATTTGGACAATTTTGACAATGTGTCCAGGTGTTCCACAATGAAAGAAAGTCTTTTCCTTTATTGGAAAGTTGTTTCTTCCAGCCCCTGGTGGCATGTCCTTGCCTCGTCTCCGATTGTTACCACAAGCACACTTGTAGCAACTCGGCTGTTTCACTTGATTTGGTGGCCTGTACTTCTCAACAGCAGGTTTGTTTGGAGTAATTGAGTTAGAAGCAACAGATTCAGAGTTCAAGGAGTTATTGGACTGTTTAATAGTTTTCTCCTTGTTCTCATCTTTTGCTACTTTACCTACACATGAAGTAGAAGCATTATAATCATTCAGCTCAACACTTTTTGGCACAACCATGGCAGACACACTCTCTTCGGTTGCTTGCTTGCAATGACTTAGTGGTTCATTTGCAGAAGAAGTAGAAACATTAGTACTTGCAAACTGAGGACCACAACCCGACACAAATACAACAGGTTTTCCATATTTGAGATATGACTCTCTTTGTATTTCCTCTTTTGTCAAAGGGTTATACTGATAGGTGTGATTAAAAGGAGGAGGCACTTTATCAAACCCTAAACCCTTTAGCTGGTTATTTCTAAATCTCAAACTATTTTCCATCATTGACACAACTACTTCACTTAAGACATCAAATTTTCTGAAATTAAAATATGCATTTTCAAAATTATTTTTCAATGTGTCAAGTTCAGCAGTTAACTCAGCAAGTTGTTCTGTCACAAATCTATAGTTTGCACATTTATTACTATATTCTTCCTGAAGTTTCCTAAAATCTTTTGTTTTGGCTTCTAGTTGTGCTTTTAGAGGTTTCTATCCTTTCCTGTTTTGATATCCTTCGTATTTTAGGTCCTCGTTCTCTCTGCGTAATAATTCGATATGCTCAACTAAATTTTTAACATTATCAATACATGTTTGAGAACAAGAAATTTCATTGACCTTGGTGTTTGAAGAACTCATTATTTATCAAAAATATCCTTTGACTAAAAACTCAAAACTCAACCTTAAAAGTCAAAGTTAAATAGTCAAACCTAAAAGTCAAACTTAAAAAAGTCAATCCAAAAAGCTAAATTTGAAAATTTGAAGGTTAAACGAGAAATTCAAAGTTTATAGTCAAAAGTCAAACTTGAAAGTCCATGTCAAAATTTTTAGGTCATAAGTCAATTTAGAAATTCAAAAATTTAAAGCTAAAATTTTTTGTTGAAAAATGGATTTTAAAATTAAAAGAAATTGATTGTTGGGCTGAAAATGACTAATTTGTGAAATTATGAACCGAAGATATAATATTTGAATTAAAAAGGGAAGGAAAGAAGCATCAAGCAAGGTAGATCAAATGGAAAAAGCGCTGGGGTGTTGAAGTGAAGCACCATAGTTCGAATCCTGGCAGTCCCAAAATCGCTTCCTATTTTTTTCAAATGAGCAAGCGAGGATGCGAGGATGAGGTGCGATGTGATGCAAGGATGAGGGGCGAGGCGATGCAATGTGAGGACGAGGATGAGTCGTGAACACCGAGGACCACAAAAGAGCAAGCCCTAAACTCCTCAACCGTAATCAGTCACCCGTAAACTGCTAAGCCGTAAACCTGCCTCACCGAACACGTGTCTTCGAACCATAAACTCGTGAGACCTCGAACTGTAGACTCTCAGACCACAAGTCGTTTCCGGCTGCAAACTCTTCGGAAACCCTACCTCCTGGTCGTACATGCCGCCATCCCCTTGCTGGTTACGATCAAAAACAATGTTTTTTCGACTTTGTAGCTCCAAAAGTCGATCAAAAACTCGTTTTTATCAAAAACGTGAAGAACAAACCCCCCTATTTTGCCAAGATCTATCCAAAAACGCAGAAATCCTTCAAAAATAAGATAAAATAAGCTCCAGATCTGAAAAAATTGATTAATACAACCAAGCTCTGATACCAATTGAAAGTCCCCAATTTGCTTGTGTATCAATCAGATCTCTTTGATGGTGCAGAATCCCAATCAAACAAATGATGCCAGATCTAATGAAGAAGAAAATGATGAATCTTGTATGATTTCATTAGAATGAAGCTCCAATTACAATATTCACACACAACATACATACTTAAGCACCTCTCTTCTCTCTAACTTTCTCTCTTTACCATATACTCTTACTCCTCACATATGAACTCCTCTCCCTATATATATGAGACATGGGCCGTAAACAGGTTCATGACCATAAACACAACCGTAAACACATATACATCCGTAAACACCAAGCTATTTACAGTCCTAGACATAAAAATACATTCTCCTACAAAAGTAAAGGATAAACCATAATTTGACCCAACATAAAGTGATAGTTGGTATGGACTGGTTGAGCCCCAATAGGGTAGTGATTGATTGCGAGGATCAGTTAGTGAGAGTTCGAACACCTAGTGGGGGAGGGTTAGTGATTTAGGGCGAGAGGCCGTAGGGTGGATCGACTCTATGTTCAGCAACGAGAGCGAGGTGCTACCTTCAGCAGGGTTGCGTAAGTTATGTCGCCTATGTTATGGATACCTGGGATAAGGGTAACACGACAGTGGATGATGTATCGATTGTGCGAGAGTATGCGGATGCATTCCTGGAGGATTTGCCTAGGATACGTATGGAGAGGCATGTTGAGTTTAAGATTGACCTAGTCCGTGGTGTGGCTCCAATCCTATTTTTAAAGAAGAAGGACGGGTCACATCGGATGTGCATAGAATACGAGATGTTGAATATGGCAATGGTGACGAACCATTATCCTCTCTCGATGATTGATGATTTATTTTACCAACTAAATGGCGCACCTTGATTCTCCAAGATTGATCTGCAATCGATTTATCACTGAATGTGAGTCAGAGACACGGATGTGCAGAAGACAGATTTTAGGACTCGCTATGGTCACTATGAGTTTGTAGTGATGCCGTTTGTGCTCATCAATGATCCATCTGCATTCATGGACCTCATGAACCACGTGTGCAGACCGATGTTGGACCGGTCTGTGATAGTCTTCATTGATGACATCTTAGTTTACTCCAACACTCAGGAGAAGCATGACAAGCACCTGGGGGAGGTGCTGGAGAAACTGCAGAGGGAAAGAATTTTCACAAAGTTCTCCAAGTGTGAGTTGTGGTTGCATGAGGTGCAGTTTCTGGGACACCCTGTCAACCAGAAGGGTATTCTGGTCGATCCGGCCAAGATAGAGGTCGTGATGCACTGGGAGGTTCGGAGGTCTCCAACTAAGATTCACATTTTCATGGTCTAGCTCGTTATTACCAGTGATTGATCCAGGATTTTTCCAAGATTGTTGTTCCTTTGACCCGACTGACCATGAAGTCGGTGACATTCCGTTGGTGGCCTGAGCCGCAGGCAGCGTTCTAGACTCTCAGAGAGCAGTTATGCGAGGCACCAATTTTGATCTTGCCGGATTGATTCGATGAATTCGTGGTCTACTTCGGCGCTTCGATCATGGGCATGGGTGTGGTATTGATTCAACGGGGCCACGTGATAGCTTACGTTTCGAGGCAATTGAAGCCTCTCGAGGCGAACTATCCAGCACATGATTTAGAGTTGGGGCCCATGGTTTTCACCCTCAAGATTTGGTAGAGTTACCTCTACACGGTTCATTGGACCATTTACATGGACCACAAGAGTTTGAGGTACCTCATGGATCAGCCGAATCTAAACATGAGGTAGCATCAGTGGTTAGATGTGGTGAAGAATTACGATTATGAGATCCTTTACCATCCGGCCAAGGCCAACGTGGTGACCGATGCCCTGAGTCGTAAGGCAGTGGTGGCCCCGATTCGAGACATATGTCTGAGGATGAAAGTGATTACTCCGCTGTTGGAGCAGATCCGAGAGGTGCAGGTCGAGTGTATGAAGGAGGAGCGTCAGAAGTGTGAGCAGATCATACGTCAGGTAGCCTCATTTGTTTCTAACAACCATGGATTGTTGATCATGCATGGGAGGGTCTGGATTTCGTACTGGGGTGGAGTACGATAGGTTCTGATGGATGAGGCCCACAAGTCGAGGTTCTGCATCCATCCCGAGGCGACGAAGATGTATCGGGATCATCGCCCCGATTATTAGTGGCCCTGCATGAAGCAGGACGTAGCATGGTATGTAGAGCGGTGCTTGACCTGCAGAAAGCTCAAGGACGAACACCAGCCACCCCATGGCAAGATGCAGTCGTTGGATATTCCCGTGTGGAAATGGGAAGTTATCACCATGTATTTCATCACCAAGCTTCCCCGGACTGCACATGGAGTAGATTCGATATGATTCAACGTAGATATATTGAGAAAGAGTGCTCATTTTAACCCGATCCATGAGAGTATATCGATTGAGAAGCTGGCTGAGATCTACGTACGTGAAATAGTGGCACGACATGGAGTGTCTGTCTCGGTGGTGTTAGACTGAGATGTTCGTTACACTTCCTGATTTTGGAAGCGATTTCATGACGAGATGGGTACTCGTCTCCACTTCAGCACCACTTTCCACCCTTAGAGGATGGACAGAGCGAGAGGACGATTCAAAATCTCGAGGACATGATGCGCGCATCCCTTCGAGACAGACTCTCGAGTACATGATGTGCGCATCCCTTTAACGGAATTTTCGTATAACAAGAATTACCACGCCAGTATAGACAGACCTCCCTTCGAGATGCTCTAAGGGAAGATGTGTAGGACACCAATTTGTTGGGTTGAGGTCTCACAGAGGGTCATGGAGAGTACAGAGGTAGTACTCAAGACCACTGAAAGGATCTAGCAGGTTCAAAGCATGCTCCAGACTACTCAGAGTCGACAGAAAAGCTATGTGGACAAGCGCCGTTCAGACTTACAGTTTCAGGTGGGCGACATGGTCCTCCTAAAGGGGTCACCTTGGAAAGGTGTCATCCAGTTCAGGAAGCGGGGCAAGTTGGGCCATTGGTACATCGGTTCGTTCAGGGTTTTCGCTCGAGTGGACCGTCTTGCTTACCGTTTGGATCTTCCAGCAGAGCTCAGCCAGATACACAACACTCTTCATGTCTCCCAGCTGCGGAAGTGCTTAGTGGATGAATCCGCAGTTGTAACATTAGAGGAAATACATGTGGATGACAACTTGAACTACATCGATAGACCTGTAGCCATTCTCAACAGGAAGATGAAGGATTTGAGGAACAAGAGAGTGGAGCTGGTGAAGGTACAGTGGCAGCACGCAAGGGCTCGTAATGGACTTGGGAGCCGGAGGAGGATATGAGGGAGCATTACCCGAAGTTATTTCCAAACGCAACGAACTTTGAGGACGAAGTATGATTCAAGTGGGGGAGATTTGTAACACCCAGTCCAGTTATTAATTACATTTTTGGTCCTTTATATATTGATTTTGTACTTTTGGACCATGTTATTATAGAATTTGGAAGAAGAAGGGACCATTTATGCCAACTACGGATTTTGGAGGCGGAGCCCAAATGCGGGTCGTTCCCATGAGGAACACGTTGTGTTCCCGCGCTAAATGCAAACCCTAATTTTTACGGTTTTTGACTATTATAAAAAACATTATGACTCAAACCCTGGCCTCCTTACCAGTCTCTCAACCTCAAAAAACCCTAGATAGCCTCCTTTTCTAATTCTTATATGTGTTTGGCCTTATGAAGTTTGTTTTGGAGTTTAGAAGCTTGTAAGAAGGAATGAGAAGTTAGTGAAGAGGAACTTGAGTATCTTGAGCTCATAGATACAAGATAGCATCATCATTTGGGACTCTTTGATGTTATAAAGCTCACAACTTTCCTCAAGTATGCTTAGATGTAGTATAATGATGTTTTGTACCTTTTTAGTCCCCAAGAATGGATGTTTATGAACAAACTCATTTATAAGCCTAGGGTTGCCACCTTTGATGCTAATGGTGTCCCTACATCAGTAAAGTTTCGATCTTTGAGGTCTTAATGGATTCATGCAAGAGTTAGGACCACATTTATGGAAGCTGATTCCTATTTCTTGAGATTTGGAATCATGGGGACATACAAAGTCACCAAGTCCGTGAAATTATGACTCTAGAGGTCCTAGATAGCTTGGATATGTGATTGGATAACATGGCTTAAGCATTAAGTGCTTAATGGACCATTTTTTAAAGCTGGACGTGAACGCTCTATGTGGGTCCTGGGAACATGCTGTGTTCTTACTGGGGATTGCAATCCGACCCAAGGAGAAACGCTCAGCATTTTATAAAGGAACGCCCTGCGTTCGTTGCGACAGTGGGCCTTTTTGTGCCATTTCCATAAACTAGTTGATTATGGGCCTTAGTAGATTATTCTTTTGGGCTGATAATGGACTTTATTGTATATTGGATTTGAAGGAAGGCCCATTTGGGAAGTTGGGCCCAATCTAGAAAATTGGGCCATTAGTGGGCTTGATGGATTTGGGCCTTCTTGTTATAGATTTCGGCCTATGTCATGGGTCCATTTAGATTAGCGGTAATGATAGTCGAGGAGCCACGGGAGCAGCCGATAGAAAGTTTATGTAGCCAGCTTTGTTAGGTGAGATTTCCTCCAGTAGGAACGGGTCGAAGGCACCAATATCGGCCCGTTTATGTATTTTAGCATATTTCGGACTTAGTTCCAATGTCGGGGTTAGCCTGAGGTAGGTTATATGTTTCCGGACTTCGGTCCGATGCTGGGGAAAGCCCGAGGAATTTTTGTATGCTCGATGTCTACGTTATTCTTGCATGTTTTTGTTTATGTGTTCTGGGCTTCGGTCTGATGCCTGGGCAAGCCCGAGGAATGCTTAGCTCATATGTTATGTTTATATGTTTCGGGCTGTGGTCCGATATCGTGGCAAGTCCGAGGAATGTTTATATGTTATGTGCTTATGTTATATGCTTGTTGATATGTTATATGTATACTGGATTTTAGTCTCATACCAGGCGGCGCCCAATGCCGGACTTTGGTCCGATGTCCGGAGGGCCCGAAGCCGGATTCGTCCGATGTCGGGCAGGGCCCGCTGTAGTAGGCAAGGCCCAATGTATGCAATTATTTGATTATGTTTATGGTTTGTGGTAGTTTGGGGAGACTCACTAAGCTTCATGCTTACAGTTTTCAGTTTTGGTTTCAGGTACTTCCGCTAGTAAGGGGAGGAACTCGGGATGAATGCATGGCACACACCACAACTTTTATCCTGGGAGGATTCACTCTGATGTTTTGACATATGATTCTGATACATTGACAGATGTTATGATATTTTTAAGATAAACAATGTATGGTTTTTTGATACTTATTGTTTTTATTAACAAATTAAAATGAAATTTTTGGACTGTATTTTTGGGATGTTTGATGTAGGGTTTACAATATGATTAGACGATTATATAAAACAGTGCATGCATGCACCATAAATACTATACCCAAGATAATAAATAACGGGTGGACAGCCTCAACATGTATACATAAAATACTAATCGAAAAGGCCCACAACGACGCAGCACTTTAAGCTTTAACAATCTCCCCCTTTGCATCACTGTTGAGTTCGCTTATTCACATCAAATAGTTTCGGAATTACGCTAAGCAGAGCTTTGTGAACTTGGATGTACCACCAAATCATATCCGAAAAGCACTTCATGTTGCTTTTGGTGTTCCTTCTATATTTGTGTACGAAGTCAAAAATATACTCCAGGCACGAAGTGGTGAAAACATGTTTAACAGTGAGTAAGAAACAAACTTTGTGAAAGTTTTCATGTGTTCTCTCTTTCATTTGAAAAGCCACACACCATCCATCCTTTCATATCTTCCCAGATTTCATTTTATCAAAACCTTTATTAGCTTCCTTGGTGAGTATAGTTGGCTTCTTTTGCAGTACAAATGCTATCTCAACATCCATTTTCCTAATCTCCTGGATGTAAGAAATTGGCATTTGTTTAAGATGAGAAACTATTGGTTTGTATTTATGTTCATCCCTCACCAGCATCTTGAACAACATAATCGAATCATACGATTTTAGGCAGGGTAGATCAGCAAGAGTGAATTCGTACTGCTGACTCGTTGAACCTCTAGCAACCTTAAATCTTGGATTTGGGAAGCTATCAATTTCGATTAGACCGATGACCTTCACGTCCGTAATCTTGTGTGCACTCGAGGTTTCGTGTTGCGGCTTCATGTGCTTTATGTAGAACGAGAAAAGCAGATGGTCAACACCGCTATCAATTGGAGGGACCTTCGCAACTTTAACAAAGCTACGAAATTTGAAGGCTTTCCGGGTGATTGGAAGATCCAGTTGCGAATCTTGTGTATTTTACAGAACAAAAGACACAATTGGAAACAAAAGCTTTCGGCTTTCTAGTGTGATTTGAGCTTCACTCTCAACCCTTCTTTTTTGTTTTGCCTCTCGAATATTCGTTGGTCCTCATCCATTTAAGCTTCATAATCTCTTCATCTTTTAAGCTCATGTTCGTCGGGCTCTTCCTCTTCACTTTCATCAATGATTGCTTCTTCATTAAGCTTTTCTTTGCCTTTCAAATCTGAAGTTACATTATTCTTCGGTTTGTTTTCTTTCTTCAGCTTGACAGTAGGTTTGCGGTTTTCCTTCTTGGATTGTTTCACATCTTCTCCCCCTTATTTCAGAATTGAGCTTGATTCTGGAACACATTCTAACTTGTTGAGCATTGTGAATACCGACCTTAGCTTTTCATACAAATTCTTTTTAACCGTGATCGTGATCATAAAGTCACGAGTCTCAATGCTATCTGAAAGCAAAGCATTCACATTTGCTACATAGCTTTTCACGACTGCCTTTTTGGATAAAAGGTCCTTGATCCTTTTCTCAGCTTGCTCAAGCTTATCAATTAGGACTTTGACATTTTCAGTCTTCAATGCGAGAGCATCCATTAGTTTGCTTTCATTAGCCAAGTCAACTTGAAGGTTGTCAATCTTCGACGAAATGGAGAAGTTGTGCTCGGCATTATCGGATTGGAGGCCAGTGCGAACATCTTCGAGCTTTGCCTTCTCTGTGCGAAGAGTTGAGCCAAGACTAGACATAATTTCATTCGTCTTCATAGTTTTGGTCTCAAACGAGATTTGAAAAGTGCTTATGAAGGAACGAGCATCTGAGATTAGTTTATCGACTTTTTCGGTCGTTTCCTGGAATACTGAAGCTGAAGAATCCACCGCTTTGTATGTCTTCTCAAGATTGGCGGTGTGTTATTTGGTGAGGGTCTTAAGGAAGGACTTGATTGTAGCCTAAGAATAGTCTTCGCTGATAGAGGCTTTAGTGGATTGAAGCAACGAATCCAGCTTCTCGTTGATTGCCTTGATTGCACTTTTGTAACAGGAGCTTCGTCATTACTTTCAGTCCGAATGTTGAAAGGACTGTAGGTGAATCCTACAAAGTCTTCATCATCACCACCATAAATCATGTCCGGATCGTCTTAGAGGAATGGTGAGATGGATGGAGTAGAATGACCAACTGTAAAACCTGAAGCACCTGCCCCTGTATCAGATGTGTTGACAGTGACTGGACGTTCAACAGTGGAAGTAGTTGTTGTGGCGATAGAATATGTGAAGAGTAGGGTTTGGGTTTGCGAGACACCCAGAGATACCGGTGGGCAAGGAGCAATTATGATAAGGGTAGAGATAGTAGAAGTGGGTGAAGGAATAGTAAAATCTTGGAAAAATTCATCTGTGATTGGAACATAGGTAGGAATCTTAAAAGATACCTTAGGGTTCATAGTTGCATGCTCCGAAACCTTTGGTTGAGATGTTGTAGCAGTATCATATTCTTTGTGAACCTTTTCCTGAACAGGAACCTCCAAAACCGTGTTTGACTGCGAATCTTTGTGGTCACTCGGTGTTGGAGTTGAAAGCCTGCGAGCCACTTTATTTACCCTCTTCCTTTTAGGAGCTTGAGGAGGTTCAGATGGTACTGCTTTCGCACTCCTTTTCTTTCATCCTTTCTTGGGTTTGTTTGCCTCGTCAAGGACCTTTCGCATTTTATCGGAAAAGGGCGAAAGCCTGAGACAGGTAGATTGTGATAGGTTCGCAGTACATTACTTGTAGTTGGAACCTCATGAAGAATAGACTGCAGAATTGAACCAATGAAGCATAAAATAGAATTATCTACGAAAACGATGTTGGTGGTGTAGAAGATCTTGATCGTTGCCATACAAGAATCTTCCAAGATTAGGATGTTGATCTTGTTGATTTCCAGTTAAGCAATGATGGTCCAGAAATTAGCACATGAGATTTCATTGTGTTGTGTGGTAGAGAGAGTGCTTTGGACCAATTGAGCCCAGAGAACTGAGCCATAATCCAGATTGATGCCGAAGTAGATGTCGTACATGATCGTCATAAATAACTTGCTCGCACAGTTGGAGCTTGTAAATCTCTCCAAGAGTCTTTTGAATAAAAGTATGTCGTTCCACATCGGTGGCAAGTTGGGCTTCTTGAGCTTGGAAAATGTCGTCAATACCTCCTTGTATCCCATCTGGTAGAACATCTCCAGAATGGCTGAGCTGGAGACACTCTTAGGGTCAACCAGGTCACAACCCTGAGGAAGCCCTAAGAGGTTACAAAACCTCGATTTGGTGATTTGGGTTTTCTGGTTGAAGATTTCGAATGTGATTAAATCTTATCCCTTTTGACAACTTGATGTGGAATAAGCTTTTGAGAGATGCATGAAGGGAACAATCTCCAATTTGGTGAGAGCGATAACCAGTGGAGAATACCTCAAACATTCGATGATTGGTTGAAGAAACCCGTCGTATTTTGTTGGGTCAAGATCGAGAATCAAGTTTTAATTTGCCTTAAGGTTGAGGATCAAGGATTGGGCCTTCTGTTTTGCAACTGAAGGTGTCTCTGATGATGCTGCCATTGATCCTTGAGGAAGGAGACGATGAATAGTAGAGGAAAAATCGTCGGGAGGATTTTGTTTGCTTTTTGAAAGTGGTAAATAATTAATGAATCGTCAAAATCCATTTTTATGGTATAGGAGGTGAGAGAAATCCGTCGATTGGTTGCATCGGTTACTGAAAAGTCACCTGAAAAGGCGTGAAAGATAGTTGTAATGTGTGTCAGGCAGCGTCAAATCATCGTCCGTTCAAATTCTCGCGCCCAAATCTTATCCATTAAGATGCCATTTCTGTTACGCCATTTCGCAGTTAAATCCAGATACGAAATTTCACAATTAATAATCATCAAATGTTTTGCGAAACTGAAAGTAAACATGAGTACAACAAACCAGACTTTGGAAAATCACAAGGATCTTCATGAGAGAGTGTGTCAAAGATAAAGAAAGAAATCAGCATTATTCTAAGGGATTCTAGTGATGTCTATTAAGACATGAAGTAGATGGATCCCAAGCAGTGATCTCTTCCTTCCGAGTCAAGAGAGACTTTAAAGCATCTGTGTAGTTTCCCATTGAATTACGATTACCTGTTTGTTGAGAAACAGTGAAAGGCATCTTTTCAATAGGCTTTAAGGGTGGCTTTATCTTCAACCAAAGTACGAAACATGATATAAGTCTGAACGTTCAGATGAAGCACTTGTCTAACCAGTGTAGCCATAAAAACAAGTATGCTTTGGAATTATTTTAAGTGACTAGTATAGACTTAGAAATCTCAAGAAAAAAAACAAAATACTTCAAAATACTTTCTCAAACGTTTTTACATATCAAACTTGTTTTATGTGCTAAATCTTTCCTTTCAAATTCTGTTACAACTGTGTTTCAAACAAAGGATTTCTTATACTTTAAACTGTTTATATCAAACAAACTATTCTTAAATCATTCCTCAAATGTTTTACAAAACTTCTTTTCAAACTTTTATATTGTCAAATGCATGCCTATATATGTATAGTTATGTAAGTAATGTTTAAAGGACTTAGGACTGCTAACTTGCTTTAATTCCTTTTCCTTGTTTGGATGTGGCCTTAGGGTATCGGTTATTTGTCCGAATGTCGTCTAAATATTAGTTATATTTTATGTATACATATGTAGACATAAAGGTTCTATCAGTCAGTTTAGTACCTTTGGGTAGCAAAGGCATAATTTCATTCAGTCATATACATACAATACTAGTAACTATAATAGGTATAGTTTAGGAGATACTATTTACTATTCCTAGTACAAGGAATCACACAAGAGTAAGTTCATTCATGAGTCTATACAAATATACTACATACTATATGAAGAGATACTATTACATACTATATAAAGAGATACTACTAAATACTATATGAGGAGATACTATTACATACTATATGAAGGGATACTGTTACATACTATATGAAGAGATACTACTACATACCATATGAGGAGACACTATTACATACTATATGAAGAGATACTATTACATACTATACGAAGAGAAATACTATATACTACACAAGGAGAATTACTATATACAATACGGGACTGACCATCTTACACTTGGATGCTAGCTACAACGAGACCTGTTCATCGACGGATGTTCTCGGTTGTATTGTTTGGCAAGTTACCGCTTCGTGTTTATCCTAGACAAAAGGATACGATTTCAATGATTATATAATTTTCCCTATTACTTTTATCTTGTGACACATTCACATAAACGATGAGGTAGACTATATTTTGATAATAACAGTTATACATGGGAAAAACCTTCATTCATACCGATAAGCAAACCTTCAAAACAGTCGTGTCTTGGTAGAAGACGACATTTTATACTAGTAGGAAATATGAGATTTTCTAGGGTTTTCCTACTTATACAAACTTTTTCATCAAACATTTACAAGTCTTATCTTTATAGTTTTAGCAATCAAACACATTAAAATACTTATGAACTCACCAGCTTTATGCTGATCTACGCTTTCAAAATAACTTGTATTCTCAGGTTACATGTAGACATGTACGATGACCAGGTTTTGAGAAGACGGAGCAGTCAAGACTCGTGTTTTATTTTGTTAACTTATTTTCATGTCTAATTCTATAAAAGAACACACATGTATTCAAATTTTCCTATTAATGCAATGGATGATGTTGTTGGTTGTTTACTACTTTGTACTGTTGTGATACTTTACATGACGTCCTCCACCCCACAACGTTTCCGTTGTTCTTAGTTTTGGGGCGTGACAGGTTTCGTCTGCATTATCGATTAGAGCTGACCAAAAAAACTCATTGCATCCATCTTTATTGTCGTCTTCAACCATGGACTTTAATTCTGCTTTTTGATTGTTGTTCAGTCCCTTAGTTGCAAAAACATGATTGGCAACAGTTTGAACCCTTGGAAAAACAGTAGCTTTTTCTCTTAAAACTTTTGATTCAAGTTCTGAAAAACGAGCAAACTCACCATAATTTTCAAAAATTAAGACTTTCGGAGGTTCAGGTTAGTTTTTAACAAATTATGAGCAATCAACCTTATCCTCCACATAGATTTCACTCATATGACTATCATTGTTGAATTTAGATGTATTTTCAAAATTACGTTTGTTTTCTAAACTCAACTTAGTCTTCAATGAGTAAAGCTTCTACACAGTATCAAACTTGATTTTCTCTTTATCATTTTCATCCAAAATTTGTTTCAACATGTTCTTATGATCTTTGGACTTTATGAAAGATTGAATTTTGTCTCGTCCAATTCTGTAGGCATCCAAGATCTCTTCAGATGAAACAATAGATTCACACCTGTTACAATCTGCATCAATTTCTTACTCTTTCAATTCAATAAAGGGTAAAATCATCTTGTGAATTTTATTTCCAATCTCACAATCAAGATGTTACTAAGTGATATTAAATTAGAGTCTTTCGACAATCAAACAAAAAACATTATATTGTTTTAAAAGCCCTCAATTATCTCTCTAGAAATAAATCAACTCATCCCTAGACTTAGACAAATCTAACTCCAACTTTTCAATCCACATGCATCTCTCTTCACTTTTTTTTGAAACCCTACCGAGTTGATCGTTTAGGTTAGAATTATTCAAACGGGTTCTTTTTCAACTGTCACTGAAACAAGATACGGTATATCTTCGATCATCTAATTCATTTTGATATTTAGACACAGGAATATTTAGAGATTTAAGAATGATGTGTACCTTGTTTATCACCCTCTCGCATTCACTAATATGCTCTGGGACTGGTACTACAAAACAGTTGTCGGAGTTTGGATTGAGTGTTCAAGATCTGTGTCCGAGCAACTCCGAAAGCAAAAACGCTTGGATTGAGTGTTCAAGATCTGTGTCGCTTGATTATAGTTCCCTAAGTCTCTCCCAAATCTGTTTCGCAGTTTCACATGAACTTACTAAGTGAAATGTATCTGTTGGTAAAGCAAAGCGAATAATCCTCATCGCCTTGACGTTTCTAAGAAGCTTGTCTTTTTCATCTTTAGGAACATTAGTAACTTCATGAAAAAAGATTGTTGTACTCTGCTTGAGTCTTGATGAATTTTTTTGTACCAGTGTGAGAAAACGTGTCTTTGGTTATTGCGTCCCAAATCAAAGACTCATTGTCTTCCAAACCTAGCACATAATATTCAAAATGCAATGTCGATACTTCATAGTCGTTTGGAAACAGAACAGGGATCCTTGAGGTAGATCCAATGCCACTGGAAAGATTGACTGAACCAGCGTGAGAATCGTTAGACTGCATGTTGTCGATTTGATGAAAACCTGTATAAACCAGATGTGTAAACCTTGAATCGAGTTTAGGGTAAAACTAAGATCAAGATTCAACGTCTGTAACCGATGAACTCAAAGAAGACGCAAACTCATATCCTATTATAGCGGAAACCCTATTAGCTCTTTAATAGAAGAGATGCGTATGGATTACACAGCCTCCTGTTCTGATACCAATTGTTTAGATTAAATCTCTAATGATCGAATAGATTCAATAGGTAAAAGAATCAAGAACACACAATGAATATCAAATATGTCGTATGATTAAATATCACAGCCTTAGAAGAGCTCGATTAAGAACTGCTACTGTAAGGCATGTAGGGTTTACAATACGATTAGACGATTATATAAGCAGTGCATACATGTACCTTAAATAGCTAAACCCTATATAATAAATAACGGGTGGACAGGCCCAACCCGGATACATAAAATACTAATCAAAAAGGTCCACAATGTCGCAACACTTTAAGCTCTAACAACTTTTTTATGAATTTAACTGATGGATCTTTATTTATCTAAAATCTTCATAAAACCTCCTCATTTAATTAGTTATCCTTAAACATATTATACTTTAATATGGAATATTTTAAATTAAAGTTACCATGAGAAATTAGTATATAAGCATTTCATTAATGAAAATTATGATAGAAATAATTAAGTAATTAAGTAAATAAAAAATATTTAAAACCAGAATATAATTAAGGGGATGAAATAAAATATATTAAAAATAGAATGGGTTAGATGTTTAAAGCTTTATGCTATATTGACCACTCAATATATTTTGAGTGATCAATATAAATACACATAAAGTAATCAACTCTAATGATATTAATTGAAAATAAGTGATGAATAAATAGAAAAAATCTCTAAAATAAGTCCCCATCGGAGATTATCTAAGCACTAGAACAAAAAAAAGTAAAATAAAAGCTAAATAAAATTAATTTGGAAACAGATAAATAATGTATTTTTAATTAGACTCGATTACACCCTTCATATATGATTAACTTTTGTGTCGTGTAACAAATATTAGTCGTTCCTAATATAGTTAAGACTCTTGGTTCTAACGCTAATGATTCTAAGGATATTAACCCAATGGTCATGATATCAATTTATCCATATTAATAGTTTTTAGTTTGTATCAACGAGGATTTGATCTTTATTGAACTTAATGGTCACGAAAATCAATTAATGCACAAAATGATCATCTTATGCAACTTACACACATTAAAGTTAATTATATTATTTAAGTAACCTTAGGATTTGATGCATAACTAGTCCTAATTGCCAATGCTCATTATAACCTATGATTCAAGAAAACAGACAATAAAGATACGAACTTTAATACATATGGATCTTTGATCAAATAAATATTGTAAATTATATAACTTAAAATATCCACATACAAATCAAATCTAATCTTGAAGTTTCATTTACACTTAATGAAAACTGAAAGGATTTTTATCACAAAACTTGGAACAGAGAACAAAAAGAAATCATCAAATATTGTTAAATAGAGACAGTAAAGAAAATCAAACTAATGCTTTTTTAGTCCGATATTAAATTTATAAAACGAAATACTAGAATTGGGGACTATTACATAACTAGGCATATGTACCGAATCATATAGCAGTATAATTGAGGTAAGATCAGGTTTTTGGACACCATGGGAATACGAATGAAGGTTTTTGGATGCCATGGGAGTGTGAATGAAAAAAAATTAATGGATTTAATTATTAGTTGAAATAACTATAAAATATGAGGAATTGGATTATAAAATAAAAAACTACGAATGTAAATAAATAAATAAACTAACAATAAAACAAATTACTAAAAGCAAGATTAACAAAGAATACTTTCAATTAGACTTGATTCCACATGGAAATAGGGTTAATTTATATGAAGTGCTATATATATTAATTATACTTCACTAATTCCTATGTTGATTAGATCCATTGGTTCATTCTCTATTCATAATGATATAGGGTCTATAATAAGTCTTTAAGTTTATATTATGTAGGACTTAATATGATAATTAATCTCAATGGTCATGACAATCACATGACAATCAGTTAATGAACATAATGATCATCAAATGCACACATACAAATTAATGTTCATTAGTTACTAACCAAACCTTAGGATTTGGTTCACCACTAGTCATTATTATCAATTGTCATATTAATTATGATTCAGGCACACACATTCAGATTGGTCCTTTAAATCAGGTAAACTCAACAAAGCTACAAAGAAGTAAACTTCAACACATATGAAAATTTTGATTAAGCAAAGATAATAAATTAAACTACTTCCAAAATTCGAATAATAGAATCGACACAAAAACTTAGGGTTCATCTATATCTAAGAAAAATAAAGAGTATTTAGCGTATACGGGGTGTTTGGAATGGAGCGTTTGACAAACACCACCATTTTAAACAGAAAGGGAATCTGATAAGTGATATTTCGAGTAAGTGTTTGCATAATCTTCTTCTCTCCCAAGAAGTTGTGCTTGGCCGTACAATCTTTTAGCAGTTAGTTTAAAGAATATGATATTAATCTAAAAGCTCCCTCATGTAGCATTTAACTAAATGTTATAAAATACCCTCTACGCGCTACCATCTAGTTTTGCTGAACACTCTGATAATCTCATAAATAAAATAGAAAAGAAATCATAATAACTATCCTAAACATGATGATTAAGCATACTAAATGACAAGCTAATGATTACTACCTCATATTCATCAGATTCTTCCAATAATAACACGCTCTAGCTTGAAAAGTAGCATTTGGCCATTCGACAACTTCAGATATCACCTAATTCTTCAAGATGATAAGTAGGTCAAACAGAAAGACCTATTTAAACTAATTTTGTCAACCTTTAGAAATGCAGCCTGCAAGAGTTAATGACATTTCATATATTAAAAATATATTTGATGATTTTATGTCTCCCATAGCTCGAAACAACATGCAAATGGAATAGACACGATGCACAAATAGAGAAATCCTTAGCCTCCTACTTATTTAATTCATAATCAGCTTCTCTAATTTTTTTTCTCCTTTATGCACCACAATGTACTTGATCTACAAAATATCATTTTTAAGCATTAAAAGTAGCTTTTATCCATTATTATAATAAAACATAGCTTAAGCAAATATAAAAAATTAAACTACTTCCAAAATCCGAATCATAGAATCGACACAAAAACTTAGGGTTCATCTATATATAAGAAAAATAAAGAGTATTTAGCGCATACATGGTGTTTGGAACGCAGCGTTTGACAAAAACCACTCTTTTAAGCAACAAGGGAATCTGATAAGTGAGATTTCGAGTAAGTGTTTCCATAATCTTCTTCTGTCCGAAGAAGTTGTGCTTGGCAGTACAATGTATTAGCGGTTAGTTTAAAGAAAACGCTCTTAATCTAAAAGCTCCCACACGTAGCATTTAACTAAATTTTATCAACTACCCTCTACCCGCTACCATCTAGTTTTGCTGAACACTCAGATAATCTCATAAATAAAATAGAAAAAATCATAATAACTATCCTAAACATGATGATTAAGCAAACTAAATGATAGGCTAATGATTACTGCCTCGAATTCTTCAAATTCTTCCTATAGTAACACTCTCTAGCTTGAAAAATAGCATTTGGCCATTTTACAACTTCAGATATCACCTAATTCTTCAAGATGATAAGTGGGTCAAAGAGAAAGACCTATTAAACTAATTTTGTCAACCATTAGAAATGTAGCATGCAAGAGTTAAAGACATTTCACATATTAAAAATATATTTGACGGTTTTATGTATCCCATAGCTCGAAACAACATGCAAATGGAATAGATAGGAGGCACAAATAGAGAAATCCTTAGCCTTTTACCTATTTAATTCATAATCAGCTTCTCTAATTTTTTCTCCTTTATGCACAAAATGTATTTATCTATAAAATATCATTTTTAAGCATTAAAATTAGCTTTTATCCATTATAATAATAAAACCTATCACCAAAAATTTATGCATAATTAAAGTTGTATCAAAATACCCTACACTTGGACTTCACTTGTCTTCAAGCAAACTAGAAACTACCCAGGCCAAAATCGCATTTCAGTTTCGCAATTACTGTAATAAATTGTTATTCATCAATATCACAAAAAACAATTCAATTCAAGTACACTAGTTATACCTAGAATCATGCATATATCCGTGTTATGTTCCTTTTTAACTTTTCATGCCTCAACTACTCACATCTCATATAGTTTTCCACCACCTAATTTAAATATTACTCACTTCTGCATTCCTTAAAAATATTCTCTTTAACCCCTACCCTTAGCTTCAAGGTAAGTTTGTAAAATTTCCAAGCCTTTTAGACTCTAATAAAAAGCAAAACTTCAACTATATTACTCAAAAAAATTTCTAACTACAACTATTTATTCCTTTATATTTTTCTCATATTTTTCTTCATTTATTGTTATTATTTATTTTTTCTTTATTTTCTTTTCCTTACTTTTCCACTCATTTGTTTTCGTCTTTTTTACTTGTTTTCTCTCTTATTTTTTTCACTCATAGCTATAATATAAATAAACTTTTAAATAAAGGAGTCCATGAATTTCAATGAAATCTATGTAAGGGAATTCTTCCCGATCAATCCCAGGCTAGTTTGCTAGTGGCTTCTAGATATAAAACATTCCTCACGGGGTATTAGCCGAAATTCAAAGGGGATATATTGAATTTGTAGCGTCCTAAAAATCATAGTAAATTTTTTTCACTTTTAGAGAAATAAAAGTAGTTTCTAAATAACCATGATCCATCAAAACCATTGTTTCACAATATATCATAGAAATCAGAGTATCAAAACAATATATCTCTAAAATCATAAGGACTGTTAGATGATGTGTACAATCATGAATTTGGCTTGCTTTGATCCTTAGAAGTACCTAAAAAATTAAATCCAATATTATAAGACAAAGTTTAGTGAGTTTCCCAAAATACCCCATGTAATAATTCATATACAATACATGCTTAAAAGGCCTACAATACAAGGCTGGACCGCCATCCGGGGCATATAATATCCAAATCGAGCTGCTCCTTTTAGGTCTACATTAAGTGGACCGCCTGGGTGTCTTGGCTTACAACACACAACTAGACTGCCTCAACCTAACCACAATATGTCAACATATATAAATAAAATCAATAAGCAAACACATGTAATCATTTCAGATCTACAAGTCTAACTGATCACTACAACATATCAACATCCTAAAATACAAATGGTATATACTGTAGTACTAAGTATAATGAGAAAACTCACATCACAGAGGAAAATAGAAATCCCTACAACTCATTACACGTAATAAGCCAATAACACACCCACATAATAAAGTTTGGTCCTTAAGTCAAACTTAGTAAAAAAGTAAATGGTTAGAATCAACAATCGAGTCACCACGACGTGGCTAACACCATGGCCATGCCGGGGTGGCTAAAAGCCAAAATAATCACGAAGTCCCTCGCCACCACATCGAGGCAGCAACATTGTGAATCCCTTGTAAAGTCTTAACCAACTTAATCCATTAAGCTCTTAACCCTTATTTCCCGAGCTCTAATGCTCAGATCTGGATCGATTAAGGCATTGCATGGATAAAATTTCCAACTTTATCTCCTCTCTAACCCCTAAAATCCTAGATCTTAAAAACTAACTCAAAAAGGGACTAAATGAAATAGAAGACTCATGCATGGTTGATTAATGATCAATTTACAAAATTATGCGACCATAAGGTCCAAAAAGTAGCATATATCTTATCCAAGGTCCAAAAATCCAAAAAGGGACTTAACCACATCATAAGCAAGCCATAGAATGTGTCACACCCCAAAACCATGAATGGCGGAAACGTTTTGGAGCGGAGGACGTCATGCACAGTATCACAACAATGAATAGTAGTAAACAAGCAACAACATAATCTATTGCATTAATAATATAATTTTAATACAAGTGTGTTCTGTCAAATTATAATAGACACTAAAGTATAAATCAAAAAACAATTCAATTCAAGTACACTAGTTATACCTAGAATCATGCATATATCCGTGTTATGTTCCTTTTTAACTTTTCATGCCTCAACTACTCACATCTCATATAGTTTTCCACCACCTAATTTAAATATTACTCACTTCTGCATTCCTTAAAAATATTCTCTTTAACCCCTACCCTTAGCTTCAAGGTAAGTTTGTAAAATTTCCAAGCCTTTTAGACTCTAATAAAAAGCAAAACTTCAACTATATTACTTAAAAAAATTTCTAACTACAACTATTTATTCCTTTATATTTTTCTCATATTTTTCTTCATTTATTGTTATTATTTATTTTTTCTTTATTTTCTTTTCCTTACTTTTCCACTCATTTGTTTTCGTCTTTTTTACTTGTTTTCTCTCTTATTTTTTCACTCATAGCTATAATATAAATAAACTTTTAAATAAAGGAGTCCATGAATTTCAATGAAATCTATGTAAGGGAATTCTTCCCGATCAATCCCAGGCTAGTTTGCTAGTGGCTTCTAGATATAAAACATTCCTCACGGGGTATTAGCCGAAATTCAAAGGGGATATATTGACTTTGTAGCATCCTAAAAATCATAGTAAATTTTTTTCACTTTTAGAGAAATAAAAGTAGTTTCTAAATAACCATGATCCATCAAAACCATTGTTTCACAATATATCATAGAAATCAGAGTATCAAAACAATATATCTCTAAAATCATAAGGACTGTTAGATGATGTGTACAATCATGAATTTGGCTTGCTTTGATCCTTAGAAGTACCTAAAAAATTAAATCCAATATTATAAGACAAAGTTTAGTGAGTTTCCCAAAATACCCCATGTAATAATTCATATACAATGCATGCTTAAAAGGCCTACAATACAAGGCTGGACCGCCATCCGGGGCATATAATATCCAAATCGAGCTGCTCCTTTTAGGTCTACATTAAGTGGACCGCCTGGGTGTCTTGGCTTACAACACACAACTAGACTGCCTCAACCTAACCACAATATGTCAACATATATAAATAAAATCAATAAGCAAACACATGTAATCATTTCAGATCTACAAGTCTAACTGATCACTACAACATATCAACATCCTAAAATACAAATGGTATATACTGTAGTACTAAGTATAATGAGAAAACTCACATCACAGAGGAAAATAGAAATCCCTACAACTCATTACACGTAATATGCCAATAACACACCCACATAATAAAGTTTGGTCCTTAAGTCAAACTTAGTAAAAAAGTAAATGGTTAGAATCAACAATCGAGTCACCACGACGTGGCTAACACCATGGCCATGTCGGGGTGGCTAAAAGCCAAAATAATCACGAAGTCCCTCGCCACCACATCGAGGCGGCAACATTGTGAATCCCTTGTAAAGTCTTAACCAACTTAATCCATTAAGCTCTTAACCCTTATTTCCCGAGCTCTAATGCTCAGATCTGGATCGATTAAGGCATTGCATGGATAAAATTTCCAACTTTATCTCCTCTCTAACCCCTAAAATCCTAGATCTTAAAAACTAACTCAAAAAGGGACTAAATGAAATAGAAGACTCATGCATGGTTGATTAATGATCAATTTACAAAATTATGCGACCATAAGGTCCAAAAAGTAGCATATATCTTATCCAAGGTCCAAAAATCCAAAAAGGGACTTAACCACATCATAAGCAAGCCATAGAATGTGTCACACCCCAAAACCATGAATGGCGGAAACGTTTTGGAGCGGAGGACGTCATGCACAGTATCACAACAATGAATAGTAGTAAACAAGCAACAACATAATCTATTGCATTAATAATATAATTTTAATACAAGTGTGTTCTGTCAAATTATAATAGACACTAAAGTATAAATCAAAATGAAATATGAGTCTTGAACGAGCTCCATCTTCTCTAAACCTTGCATCGGTACCTGTCTACTGACTACCTGAGGATACAAGTTATTTTGAAAGAAAGTATCAACTTTAAAGCTGGTGAGGTCAAAAGTATTTTAGTGTCTGTATTTGTAAGAATGTAATTGTAAGTATGACTATGTAAAGGTTTTGAATATCCTAGAAAACCCTATGCTTCCTACTGAAGGTAGCCTTCTACCAAGGCATCTAGTAGTGGACTGTTTCCCATGTAAAAGTTTGTATTTTCCCAAATCTGACTATCATTAACCAAAAAAATAGAGCTTCTACATTACCGTCCATCGTGTGAATGTTCACGAAGTGAATGTAATGGGAAAAATGAAATAGTACTATAGTGTAGTATCAAATAACTACAACCATACCAACTACCTTAAATCTATTGTAATTTAAAGTAACATGTGATCGACCTATATCCTGCTACCGACTCTAGTAAAACGACGATGTAAGACGCCGTAAGAAATGACATTTGGCACCCATAGACTTGCAAGTCCCACTGTAGCGAGCAGCAAGGTGTAGGATAGTCAATCCAGTATAGATCTATACGCAAACTCATACACTCCCCAATTAAGGAGATTCTGGATACAAAAACGGTTATGGAAGGAAGTGCCAGGACCCGTTTAATGGCTCACATAACTGCATTAATGTATATGTAATGAATCCTAGCTGTATTGTATGTTCTCCCTTCTGTCTAACCTGTATGTTCTCTCTGTATAGTATTGTAATGTACTGTGTGTACTAGTTGTAATGTGTGTTCTCTCTCTATCTAGCATGTATAGTAATGTACTGTGTGTACTAGCTGTAATGTGTGCTCTCTCTCTATCTAGCATGTATTGACTCATGAATGAACTGACTCGTGGTATAATTCTGCGTTCTAGTAATAGTATTAGTAACTTCCTAAACTATGCGTATTGTAGCTTACTAGTAATATAACTTGTACGTATGAAGATGAACGTATACCCCTGCTACACAAGGTTATTGAATTAACTGATAGAACTTTAATGTCTATATATGTATACATAATATGCAACTAATATTTAGACGAGCTTCGGACCTTCCAAATTCCTTTAAACATTACTTATATAAATATACATATATAGACATGCAATTGACAATATAAAAGTATAAAAAAAGTTTTGTAAAACCTTTGAAAAGTTTTATAACCAGGAAAAGATGACTTGATGTCAGTGTGTAAAACGATTTGAAAACAGTTTGTTTATTGAGAACTGTTTAAAGTATAAGGAGACCATTGTTTTGAAACACAATTGTAATTGAGTTTGAAAAGAAACCTTCAAAATGTAAGACAGTTTGATAAAGTGTCTTAAAAAAGTAAAAACATTTTGGGAAGCCATTTGAAGTATTCTGTCTAGTAAAACAACTAAAAGAGTAGTAAATCCATTTGTATGCGACTTATTAATCACATGTGATTGATATAATAACTAGCATGATTCAACTTGTATCCCCCCCATAAAAGCATTTAAAAACCTTTTAAACCATTGATTAAGGGGTATGAATTCACCTATAGCAAGTGGTTGGGATTGAACGGACTGTATCAGATGCTAGGTGTCAAGTGAAGACTTGTACACACTCTATGATCCTAGTTAACATATAGTATCACATATATGTAACCAATTAGCCTTTAAAAAATTAAATCGCAAAGTTAAGACATCCTAATACATGTTAAACACTTTATGTAAGTGTTATAAGTGCTATGGATTACATCTAAGTGTTATAGGACAAAGCTATTGAGCTTAGGGTTCAAGAGAACCCCTAGTATGTGAATATGAGGTCATAAATGAGAACGAGAGTGTTACATGGTTTTGCATGGTTGTTCACATCTTCTTTGTGATCCTCAACATCCATATCACAAATCAAAGGGCATAATCCAAGATTAACATGCCATTGATTGTCCAATGAATCTCAAGAGATTTAGGAGTTTCATGGTGATTGAAATTGGTGAATTGATTTACCTACCTAAAATATATTCGTGATTTGATTATGGTATCCCCCTTGATATTATAAATCATATTTATGGATCCTAGCCTTAATTAAAAATTAGATTAATAATTAAGTATTGAATCAACTTATTTAAAATTTCTCTCTTCCACATCATTTCACATTCTCAAAATTCTAGCTTCTATGTGTTTTCCCTTGGGAATAGCTCGTTTATTATGGAAACTTCCTTGAAAAGTAGATGCCTTCGAAGAGCATGTACTTCAAATTAATAATGCCAAAATTTTGATAAGTTATTATCACATAAATGTAGATTTGTCAAATAAGGTCTCTTGCATCATTATATCTACGTCCTCGATGTTCCAAAGGATTTATGTGAACATATGAAATGAATTTGTATTTGAGTGAAATGTTTTGCCAAATAGCAAGGAAAGATTAATTTGAAAATAATCAAAAGTTGCAAATTACATTCGAACTGAAGAAAAGAGTTTTAATATGTAATCAAAGAGAGCTACATAGACACAATCGAGAATCTCAACGTTACCCTTGACAAGAGTCTTGTTATAAATATTGTGCATGGATTTTTCATTAGTTCTCATATGATTAGCATGCAGAAGACATTGATCTACTCCCTCTGCCCCACAATTATTATCCGTAGGCAAAAAACACAGATTAAGGAAACATTAATTACCTCTAACTTTATTAAATGAAATGGCAATTATAACCTTTTGTTGCATTTAATTTCATCATTTTTTTGCATTTAATTCGATGGTAGGTTAACTAATAATGAAGGGTATTTTGGTAAAACATATACTTATTTTTAGAAGCAGACTATTATTTTGGGACAAACCAAAAAGGAAACAATGACTATTAATATGGGATGGAGGGAGTAATTGTTAAACCTTCTCTAAATTAAGGAAACCGGAGAAGAATTAGATTTCTTATTAAATTATCTCCTTTCTGAATGTTGGTAGAAAGAAGAAGGAATGTTCGACTCCTAAAAGGAAAGGTTTGTTTTTAGTCGAAACTACCCATTTCGAAGGAATAGAATTGGTATGTCCTCTATTCCATGCAACCGTGATTCAAAGAAATGAACATGTCACAATTAATGAAACGACAAGGATCATAGGAATCAAAGTTTCCCTAAGTACTTTGAAAATCTTAGATATGTTAAAGTTAAAAGTTTGACTCTACATCAAGTGCATGAATAATCAAACACCAAATACGTCCAATTCGTGATTCCTTGATGCATGATTTGGTAATCACATTTTGATGGTATTATATAATCTAAAGGAAAACAAGAAGCTAAGTATAAAAAGGATAAATCCAATCATAGGAATGGACAAATGTTGCATGTCTCGGTGATTAAGGATTTTCAGCTTGTACTTTGTAATGGTATTAGGGTAAAATCGACAATTAAGGATTCCCAAGTACTTAGTAATCATGGGAATGAACCAATTTCGAGATTGTACCAAAATTTCGTATTATGTGTTGCATAAACATGAATAACAATCTTCATTTGATACTAGAGAGGTGAAAATTCTAGTTTATAAAGATGGTTGTTTTCTATTTAACACTTCTTCTTGCGGTTGGCATTCATGAAATTATAGTTTGTTTTTCCAATAATAGTAAGGTTAAATTTAATATTGATTCCTTTAACAGGATAGATATAAACACGCTTGTGGGATAATCACCTTCACCACAAAAGTAAGAGTCGCAATACCAAGCTCCAATTTTATTGGACTTGTAATGATTCAACTTTGGGTTGGATGATATATATATATATATATATATATATATATATATATATATATATATATATATATATATATATATATGAATCTTGTTCATTAGCAAGATAACTAAATCACCATTCACATGATTATGTTAATAAGGTGAAGGATTGTTGGTTCTTATACACACTAATGTGTGTGAAGTTCTAAACTACCATCACATTTCAGTCTGGTGTTGTGAGCTCTCTCATTAGACGAGAAACCAATGAGCAAATTGAATTAAGATCTAAGAAGTGTTATATTGTCGAGTATTCACTCAAGAATTTTGATATTGGTTTTAAAGTCCCAAAATATGGTGCTTATACCTCAAAAGGAATGTTCTTTGATTGAAAGAACATGTACATATCAAGAAGTCAGTGGTATTTGTATTGACCTTAAAGAAATTTGAGATATGACTGAAAACGAACTTGTCATTTGCACTAGCTCTCAACATGAGGTTGGACTACTAGTTAAGCCAAATGGTGTTGCCTTATCTCTTTGTAAATCTCGTAGATTCAATGCACTTTCAATTTGTACAGGTTTCATATAACTATGGAAGGAGACACGTTAGTTAGTGATAAAACATTGATCAATTTGGTTAAGATAATAGCTACTAGGAAGCAATGGTGGGCTATGAGACGAAATCCAGCCCATTAACCAAGTATATGGTGGGCTATGAAAGTGTGATAAATACTTGTGCATGCGGGTTATTAATCACATATAATTGATATGATAACTAGCATGTTTTAATTTGTATTCCCCCCATAAAAGCATGTAAAAACATTTAAAAAGGTTAATTCAGGGGTATGAACTCACCTCTTGTAATTGGATCGGGCGGAGGTGCCGGTTGGGTGCTCGGTGTCAAGTAAGGACTTGAACATAGTTAGTGACCTATTAACATATGATGACATATGTCTACATACAATTAGTAATTATAATACTAATTAAACACATATACGCATCCTAATGTGCAGAAAACACTTTGGTCAAGTGCTAGGAGTGCCCCGGGTAGCATCTAAGGGTGTGTATGACTTGTATATGAAGTTTTCTCTTCAAGAGTAAACTCCTTATGGATTTTTCGGCCCAAATGACCAACTCCCCATGAGTTTACGATCGTAAACTCATGGTGGGGGTGTTCTAGGATGCTTAATGGTCTTAAACTCTTGAGGGGTGATGCTAGACTTAGTTTTAAGGCATTGGAATGGAACTTGAACAACATATGGACCATTTGAGGAGTTTATGGCAGTAAACTAGGAGTTTACGGCAGTAAACTCTTACATGCCATTTCCTTATGTGTATTAAGGCCTTAAATGGAAGGGTCCTAAAGCAGAGCCATACGTTTTGACTCTCCCATCTCTTAGATCTCTTAGGTAAATAGAGCAACTTCGTCTCTAATGCCCCTTCTCTTGGAAATAAAAGCAAATTGACTCTTTTGGAGCAGGACATGGAACTACTTCAGACATTGCCTTTCTCTTATGATCAAACTTTTCGATCATAGTGTAACAAGGCATAATTATTCCAAGTGTCATGTCAAAATACAAATCATAGAATTCCCAAGATCTCAAAACATCAATCAGTGTGTACAGATCACGCCGGCGCCTTCCCACGGTCCTCGCTAGTACCTGAAACACATACGTGACAACTATAAGCATAAATGCTTAGTGAGTTTCCCCAATATAGAACTTACGCACATACGCCTTTCCAGGCCCTGACCTTCCGGTCCATGTGTCTCAGGGGACTTTCGTCCCTGCTGGGTAAACCTTCCCGTCCTACCCACGCCGACCTTCCGATCCATAACACAACGCCTTCCGGCCCAAAAAAAAAATCGCCTTCCGGCCCATAACATAATGCCTTCCGGCCCATAATATAATCGCCTTCCGGCCCATAACATACATAGCACGTATAACAAATAACTTACCACATATAGCACATATATCACATATCATATCTGACCTTCCGGTCACACAATCAAACCCTTCCGGGTACAGTATAGTGAGAAGACTCACCTCGTGAATACCGAAAGCTAGCAAATCCCGAAATCACTCGTGCTCGATCCGCCGAGCTACAATCTCCCTATAACATCATATATCTCTTATTAACACCTTTATCTTCTAAGTTTGACTATCCCTAAGAAGTCAGGCATATGTCAACTCTGGTCAACGGTCAACGATCAACGGTCAACTTGATCGGACTCGGCGAGTGCTAGGGCGACTCGGCGAGTCTAGACGTCCTCACCAATTCTCTAAGATTCCCCTTCTACTCGTCGAGTATCCTCCTTGACTCGACGAGTTACTCCTGGAAGAATCGCAGGGCCACCCCGACTCAACTCGCCGAGTCTGAAGAACAACTCGACGAGTCCCAGTTAATCTTCAAGCTACTCGCCGAGTCTGTTCATCGGACTCGGCGAGTCCATGCCATGCAATCGCTCAAACTGCTTTCTAAGGTCAGAACTGCTCCGACCATTCATAGGTCTGGCCTTCCTAGACTGATCCATCACGTAAGGTCCTCATTTCGATGCTCACAATACACCCCATGACTCATAATTTACATTTTGACCTAAGGCATAAGGATTCCAATCCAAAACCTCCATTAATTCCCGAAATGCTCAGGCATGGGACATTCTGGACCTCCAAAGGTCCCAATACAGGGTTCCAATCGTTTGGGGGACTAAGGTAACATTCAATCTAATCACAAAAGGGTTCCATAAACCCTAAATCCATATACACATCAACATAGCAGAGTATAACTCGAATTCTTACCTGAATAATGTGCTCTCTGTGTCCCCAATCCTCAAAACGCGACTTCCCTTGTTGTTCCCTTAACCAAGCCTTCTCTTCCTTGCACAACAACTCTTCCAAAATCAACAATGGCCTTCAACCTTGCTCCAGACGCTCACAGTCAATTTAGGGTTTCTCTCAGAAGGCTAGAGTGAACAATGACGGCCATAAGTCCTTCATATACGTCCCAAACCTGAACGGTTAGGGTTTTCGCTAAACAGCGCAGACTCGCCGAGTCCATATCTGGACTCGTCGAGTCCAGTCGCGAACCCGCGGCCAGATCTGCGATCCTACTCGGCGAGTCTAGGCTCCAACTCGCCGAGTCCCCTCTTAAAACACCCAAAAACATAATTATAACAATACCTGAAATTCCGGGCTGTTACAACTCTCCCCCACTAGGACTAGACTTCGCCCTCGATGTCTCACTCTGAAAATAGCTCCGGATGTTGCTCCCGCATCTCACTCTCCGGCTCCTAAGTCATTTCCGACCCCTTCCGGTGTTGCCACTGAACCAACACCAGAGGTACCTCCTTGTTCCTCAGAACCTTGATCTTCCGATCCCTGATGGCTACTGGTCTCTCAGCATAATTCAGGCTCGCATCCACCTGAATATCCTCTAATGGAACCACTGCCGACTCATCGGCTATACACTTCCTCAGTTGCGACACATGAAAAGTGTCGTGGATCTGCCCCAACTCTACTGGCAACTCCAAACGATAGGCTACCCGGCCTATCCTTGCAATCACCCGAAATGGCCCAATATACCGGGGTCCCAACTTGCCCCTCTTTCTGAATCGAATCAATCCTTTCCAAGGAGAGACCTTCAGGAGAACGAAGTCGCCAACTTGAAACTCGAGCTCGGATCGGCGTCTGTCTGCATAACTCTTCTGTCGGCTCTAGGCGGTCAATAACCTCTGTCTAACCTGCTGAATCTGCTCTGTCGTCTGAAGCACGATCTCTATACTGCCCATCACTCTCTGTCCCACCTCTCCCCAGCAAATGGGGGTCCGACATCTCCTACCATACAACAGCTCAAAAGGTGGCATACCAATGCTCGAATGATGGCTGTTGTTGTAGGAAAATTCTGCCAAGGGTAAATACGCATCCCAGCTACCCCCGAAGTCTAACACACACGCTCGAAGCATATCCTCCAGCGTCTGGGGATGGTATGCGGTACTAAAATGCAATTTAGTACCCAGCTCCTCATGGAATTTCTTCCAGAACCTGGAAGTGAAGCGCACATCACGGTCTGAAACAATCGAGATCGGCACCCCATGCCGAGATACCACTTCTCTCACATATATCTCCGCCAACTTCTCCACTGAAGAACTCTCACTGATGGCAAGGAAGTGTGCACTCTTCGTCAACCTGTCCACAATCACCCAAATTGCATCGACTCCTCTGGCAGTCCTCGGCAATTTGGTGATGAAATCCATAGTGATCTGTTCCCACTTCCACTCGGGAACCTCCAATGGCTGTAACTTGCCATGCGGTCTCTGATGCTCGGCCTTAACCCTACGGCAGGTCAAGCACCTCTCAATGAACCATGCGACGTCCCTCTTCATACAGGGCCACCAATACTCTTTCCTCAAATCCAAATACATCTTCGTAGCCCCGGGATGGATCGAGACTTTCGATCTATGAGCCTCTTCCATCAAAGTAATACGTGTACCGCCCACGAACGGTACCCAAATCCGACTCTAAAACGTTAGAAGCCCTCGTCCATCCTTAACAAACTCTGAAATCAACCCAACGACCCGCTCTCTCTTCTGCATCTCTGGTCGCACAGCCTCGGCCTGTGCCCCACGAATAACATCCAATACTGGAGCCATCACAGTCAATCTCAAACATACATCTCGCAGTGGAGTGCTCTCCGCCCTGCGGCTCAATGCATCGGCTACCACATTAGCTTTGCCTGGGTGGTACAGGATCTCACAATCATAATCCTTGACCACATCCAACCACCTCCTCTGACGCATATTTAGGTTGGGCTGATCCATCAAATACTTCAAGCTCTTATGGTCCGTGTATATCGTACATCGAACCCCATACAAGTAGTGACGCCAAATCTTGAGGGCAAACACTACTGCCCCCAACTCTAAATCATGCGTGGGATATCTCGCTTCATGAGGCTTCAGCTGCCTCGACGCATAAGCTATCACATGACCCCTCTGCATCAACACTGCACCCAGTCCCGAAATCGATGCATCGCAATATACTACAAAATCCTCCATCCCTTCCAGGAGTGCTAATACCGGGGCTTCGCACAACCTTTGGCGAAGTGTCTCAAAGGAGGTCTGCTGCTCGGGTCCCCATGAGAATGCAACACCCTTCCGGGTCAATCTGGTGAGCGGCACTGCGATCTTGGAGAAATCCTTAATAAATCTCCGATAATACCCTGCCAACCCAAGGAAGCTCCTGATCTCAGAGGGTGACTTCGGCACCTCCCAACTCATCACCGCCTCAACCTTGGCCGGATCGACCAATATCCCTTCCTGATTAATAACATGTCCTAGAAATTGGACCTCCCGCAACCAGAAGTCACATTTGGAGAACTTTGCATAAAGCTTCTCCGATCTCAATACCTCAAGGACCTCCCTCAAATGCTCCTCATGCTGCTCTCTAGATCTCGAATACACTAGAATGTCGTCGATAAATACAATCACTGACCGATCCAACATCGGCCTGCATACCCTGTTCATGAGATCCATGAACACAGCCGGGGCATTGGTGAGCCCGAAAGGCATCACCACAAACTCATAATGCCCATATCGCGTCCTAAACGCTGTCTTCTGGACGTCCTCATCCCGCACTCTCACATGATGGTACCCTGACCTCAGATCGATCTTGGAAAACCAAGATGCTCCCTGCAACTAATCGAATAAATCATCGATCCTCGGTAACGGGTAACGGTTCTTGACCGTCAACTTGTTCAACTCCCGGTAATCAATGCACATCCGGTGTCAACCATCCTTCTTCTTGACGAACAAAATAGGCGCTCCCCACGGCGAGCTGCTTGGTCGAATGAATCCCTTCCCCAGCAACTCCTGAAGCTGCGAGGACAACTCTTGCATCTCTGGAGGTGCAAGACGATAAGGCACCTTAGCAATAGGCGCGGCCCCCAGAACCAGATCGATACCAAACTCTACTTGCCTCACAGGAGGTACTCCCGGTAGTTCTTCGGGGAAAACATATGGAAACTCACGCACTACTGGGACCTCCTCAACTGATCTCGGTCTCTCGGAAACCTCCCGCGTATCCATTACATACGCCACAAAACCCTTACAGCCCTGCTGTAGACACTGCCTCGCCCTAGCGGCCGAACAAAAAGCTGATCCCGAACGGGTACCCTCGCCGTACACCGAAAGCACTCCCCCACTATGGTCTCGTATAGTCACCAGTTGATGCTCACAGTCGATGACAGCGCCGAATCGGCTCAACCAGTCCATGCCCACAATGACACAGACATCACCCATCGCAATAGGAATCAGGTCAATCGGAAACTCAACCTCGAAAATCTCTAGCACGTATCCCCGGAGAACCTCCGTGGCACAAATCACTCTCTTGTCAGCTATAGAAACTCTCAGAGGCCGACTCAACGACTCACGACTAACGCTGATATGCTGACTAAAAGCTAAAGATACAAAGGACCTACTCGCACCCGAGTCAAATAACACTAGAGCAGGCACAGAGTTCACAAGGAAAGTACCTACGCATATAATAAAATAAGCATAACATTTCGACATTAAAATAAATACGTGAATTACAGCATACTTGCCACAACATCGGGTGCAGCGCGGACCTCCTCCGCAGTCAGCTGAAAGGCTCTCCCACGGGCCCTCGGGGCCTCGGCCTTCACCGGTCGAGTCGCAGTAGCTCTGGCAGCAGGTGCAGATCCCTGAAGAAGCTGAGGGCACTCGGCCTTCCGATTGCCTGTCTGGTTGCAATGAAAGCAAACCGTAAACCCCTTGGGGCACTCCCTAGCAATGTGCCCCTCCTTGCCACACTTGTAGCAAGCACCAGATCGACATGCCCCATCATGACCCTTGCCGCACTTTCCGCAAGTGCGGCCCTTCGGACCTCCTGTCCTCGAATCGGCGGACTTTGTCCGCTTGGCTGCCGGCTGAGACTGAGCCGGCCGCCGGTCCACCCGCTGAGACTCAGCCTCTTCCCTGGCCTGGGTCTCCAACTCGATCTCGCGCTTCCTGGCATTCGCCTGAAGCTCAACAAAAGTATGATAGGTGGAGTTTGACACAAACTCCCGGATATCCCTCCTCAAAACACCCAAGTACCGGCTCATCCGAGCCTTCTCAGTGGACACCAGCTCGGGGCAGAACATCGCCCTCTCATGAAACTTCCGCGTGATCACCGCAACAGAATCAGTACCCTGCTTGAGGGTTAAGAACTCCTGAACCAATCGTTCCCTCTCCACCGGGGGAACGTACTCGTCCCTGAACATAGAAGTAAACCCCTCCCATGTCACTGCTGTAATCTCTGCCAAAGTGAAGTTTGCCGTCACGAACTTCCACCAATCCTTCGCTCCCAGACGGAGCTGGTTCAAAGCGAACCGTACCCTCAGGTGCTCCGGGCATGAACAAGTGTAGAAGCACCCCTCAATATCAGCGATCCATCTCATCGCAGCAATCAGATCCTGCGTCCCATCGAACTCAGGTGGCTTCGTGTTGCTGAACTCCCGGAACAGCAACGAGTCACCCCCCTGTGGCCTGGCAGCGGCCACAGCTGCGGTAGCTGCAGCGGCTGCAGCTTCAGTCAATGCGGCGTACCGCTCCTCAAACATCTCCATCAGGGTGGTCTTAATAGACCCAAACATCTCTGGGATCTCAGCCCGGATCGCTGCAGCTACCTCCTCATGAATCATCTGACGAATCTCCTCGTCACTCACACCCCTCGAACTCGCTGCAGCTATCAAGCATCTCATATCGGCAAACTCCCTAGACTAAGGCATCACAAATCAGGCCACTCTAGTCCTATCATGAATACCTAGTCTTCTAGCATGCATAACAATTCATATCATAACTTATCTCATAACATAACATTGTAAGGTATTTTGGGGATCTTTACCGTTCGGGCGCTGACTGATCGTACACACTGCTTCTTTCTTGTTTACCACAAAATCATTTATAAAAGTTTATGCCTTTATTTTTAAAAGTTTTCCTCAAATCCTCGGTTTGAGTTCAGTTACGCCCGAAGGTGCACCCGAATCCCTCAAACCAAGGCTCTGATACCAATTGTAACAACGCAAATTTTCAAACAAATTTTTCATTTCAAAAATAAAGTATCTTCATTCAAACAAGGCATAATTATTCCAAGTGTCATGTCAAAATACAAATCATAGAATTCCCAAGATCTTAAAACATCAATCAGTGTGTACAGATCACGCCGGTGCCTTCCCACGGTCCTCGCTAGTACCTGAAACACATACGTGACAACTGTAAGCATAAATGCTTAGTGAGTTCCCCAATATACAACTTACACACATACGCCTTTCCAGGCCCTGACCTTCCGGTCCATGTGTCTCAGGCGACTTCCGTCCCTGCTGGGTAAACCTTCCGGTCCTACCCACGCCGACCTTCCGGTCCATAACACAACGCCTTCCGGCCCATAACATAATCGCCTTCCGGCCCATAACATAATGCCTTCCGGCCCATAATATAATCGCCTTCCGGCCCATAACATACATAGCACGTATAACAAATAACTTACCACATATAGCACATATATCACATATCATATCTGACCTTCCGGTCACACAGTCAAACCCTTCCGGGTACAGTATAGTGAGAAGACTCACCTCGTGAATACCGAAAGCTAGCAAATCCCGAAATCACTCGTGCTCGATCTGCCGAGCTACAATCTCCCTATAACATCATATATCTCTTATTAACACCTTTATCTTCTAAGTTTGACTATCCCTAAGAAGTCAGGCATAGGTCAACTCTGGTCAACGGTCAACGATCAACGGTCAACTTGACCGGACTCAGCGAGTGGTAGGGCGACTCGGCGAGTCTAGACGTCCTCACCAATTCTCTAAGATTCCCCTTCTACTCGTCGAGTATCCTCCTTGACTCGACGAGTTACTCCTGGAAGAATCACGGGGCCACCCCGACTCAACTCGCTGAGTCTGAAGAACAACTCGACGAGTCCCAGTTAATCTTCAAGCTACTCGCCGAGTCTGTTCATCGGACTCGGCGAGTCCATGCCATGCAACCGCTCAAACTGCTTTCTAAGGTCAGAACTGCTCCGACCATTCATAGGTCTGCCCTTCCTAGACTGATCCATCATGTAAGGTCCTCATTTCGGTGCTCACAATACACCCCATGACTCATAATTTACATTTTGACCTAAGGCATAAGGATTCCAATCCAAAACCTCCATTAATTCCCGAAATGCTCAGGCATGGGACATTCTGGACCTCCAAAGGTCCCAATACAGGGTTCCAATCGTTTGGGGGACTAAGGTAACATTCAATCTAATCACAAAAGGGTTCCATAAACCCTAAATCCATATACACATCAACATAGCAGAGTATAACTCGAATTCTTACCTGAATAATGTGCTCTCTGTGTCCCCAATCCTCAGAACGTGACTTCCCTTGTTGTTCCCTTAACCAAGCCTTCTCTTCCTTGCACAACAACTCTTCCAAAATCAACAATGGCCTTTAACCTTGCTCCAGACGCTCACAGTCAATTTAGGGTTTCTCTCAGAAGGCTAGAGTGAACAATGACGGCCATAAGTCCTTCATATACGTCCCAAACCTGAACGGTTAGGGTTTTCGCTAAACAGCGTAGACTCGCCGAGTCTATATCCGGACTCGTCGAGTCCAGTCACGAACCCGCGACCAGATCTGCGATCCTACTTGGCGAGTCTAGGCTCCAACTCGCCGAGTCCCCTCTTAAAACACCCAAAAACATAATTATAACAATACCTGAAATTCCGGGCTGTTACACATAGCATGTCTTTCGTTGCCATTTTCTATATCCATAGAGTTCTTGAAGGCAGATTCACCAATCAACTTTGCTTTTCTATTGCGCCAAACCATTGTTGATTCAGCAGCAATAAGCATATATGTGACATCTATAAGGGTCACGTCGCAGTTCATCATATAGTGACTGAAGAACCCAATCAATAGCCATCTCCTCACAGACAACAGATCTCAACATTCTTAACCTATCAATGTGTGACTTCATCTCTAGGACGTGTGCACACACTGGCTTTCCTTCTTTACGTTTACTTGCCAAAATGGCTTCAGTGAGTTTGAACTTTTCAAGTCTTCGGACTTGTGGGTTAGGGAGAATAATTGGAGGAGGTGGAGGAAGTGAAGTATGATTTCTTGTTCCTCAATCGAATCGTGGAATATCATCTTCATGTCGAATGCTTGTTCCACGCGATTTGGGAAGACCATAGTTGTCGTACTTTGACATCTACAAAATGGGAGAAAAACAAATTCAAGTTAGTTGATTGATTGAGTCCTTAATAAATCACCAAAATGAGATATTAAGGCTAGGACCCAACACAATATGCTACAACCTAGAAAAGGGATGCAGTAATCTAGTTGCAGAATATTTGAAGGTAAGTGAATGACGATTCACTAATTTCCACCATGAAAAACGAAAAAGAAATTTAAGTTTTAAATCTATGAAAACTCCTAGATCCTTTGAGATTCATTGAACTTTTCAATGGCATGTTTAAATCTCGATATGCCCCTCTAGTTTGTGACTGGGATGTCGAGGATCACAAAGCGGGTATGAATAACCATGCAAACTTACATGGTACCCTCACATGTTACTGTCAACTATTCGATGTGCCGGTAAACCACACACGCTCCACCGAACTATGACAAACATTGAGTCACCCTTTGCTACCTTTGCTGAGAACCATTTAGTGTGCCGATTAACCACACACGCTCCACTAACGTCTTCGCAAGGGCACAAAGTGTAATTTCATGGAGTTGCATCAATTCACTTTTGCCTAAGTAACTAAGATTGAGAATTTGTAAAAAATTCAGTTACTTTTGTACTTCATTATACTTATAATGGAAGGTTTTGTCCTATCCTACCAGTTCGGCTAACGACCCTCCACTAGTCAAGAGTGTGGTAGGCAATTTCCTTAAACACCCCTTATAGACCAGCTTCGTGAATGAGGCCTACTAACGGTAATACTGACTTTTACTCATACATATATATAATATTAGACTTTTAATGTTATATATAGTATAGGGTGTATTTTACACTTTTAAAATATTAGGAGGTCAAATTAACAATTATACATTTAATTCAATTAAATTGTAAACCTAAACTTTAATGGATTTATTAAACCTCTTTTAATTATACACCTTAATTAATTAATAAAACCATAAGGGTGTGATTTGAACTTTTCGAAACAATACTAGGGTTTTAGAATTTAACATTCCTAAATTAAACCTTTTAATCAACTTTTAAATTCCAAAACTTGAGGGCAAGTTTTGAAACATTTCAAAACATTTAGGTTTAGAATTTAAATATACATCAAAATTAAACTTTTAATCAAAATTTAAATTCCAAAACATGAGGGCAAGTTTTGAAACCTTTTCAAAAAATTAGGGTTTCAACTATTTAAATTTCAAAACTAAACTTTTTGAGTTTAATTTAAACTATAAAACCTAAAGGTGAAAAATTGAAATTTTTCATAACACAAGGATCAAACAACAAATAATATAAATTAAACAATTAATTTCATCATTATCTATATTTGACCTAACTTTCAATTTCTTGCAAAATAAGTTACCCAATTAATACAAATAATCCAATCTTTATCATATAAGGAAGTTATTATCTAATCAATTGGTAATTATCTTGTGTTTCGGCAAGGATATTCATTAAGAAACAATAAAAATCCGTATTTTATAGGTTTAAAACGAATATGGTGATAATCCTTAAGCAAAACAGCAACAAAATCCGAAGTTTCCTCTGTCTGACGCTCCGACTCGCCGAGTCACACTTTGGAACTCGCCGAGTAGGGCTGACGCGCCGAGTCAGGTCAAACAGTAAGCCAAAATTCGATTTTCAGCTACATAATGCATCAACACAATAGAAACCAATCAAGGCTCTGATACCACTAATGGGTTTTTGCCATAAGAACATCCTATGTGCTCATACAAACCCTAATGCTTGGATCTAGGTTTCTTTATTGTACATGAAATTCATCCAAGACTATAAACCCTAGATCTAGTGTATGATAATCAATATAACATATAAATAAGGGTTTAGATAATACCATGATTGTTATGTAGCAATAACAATCTCAAATCCTTCTTGTATTGACTTTAGAAAGCTTAGAGTCACAAATGTCACTCCTCTAATGGTTCACAAACACCAAGAGCAAGAGGATGAAGAGGAGGAAAGAAGGAGGCTCTCAAAAACATGTGGAAACCCTAGACCATTAGTTCACCACGTTTTTGGGGCATAAGGGTTCTATATATAGTGAGGCTATTAGGGTTATCTAACAAGGAAACCCTAATATGGATGCTTAAGCCCTAAGAAACCCATGGACTCCTTTCCTTAAAGGCCTTGGATGATTTCCAATGGATTTCCCCACAGAATTCGTCCAACCTTATAATATAAGGCAATCCATAGCCCAGTTGTAATTATCTTATAATTACAATTCCAGTCCCTTAAGTCTAATTAATCTTTTTTAGTCACAAACTTAATTCTTATTAATTCTTGACTAATATTAATTAAACAATATGATTTCTCCTTTAAAATATTATTCTCATAATATATTAATAAATCATATTTAATCCTTTCTTTCCATAATTCATCCTATCAAGTTGCTTTGGTGAAGGCAACCAAAAAGGACCATGCACCATCGGGTCAAGTACATACCAAAATACTTATGGACTTAGACACTAATCCAACAATATATGGGTATGTGTTTGCAGCAAGGGTCTATCTCAACCTAGTGCGATATGAACCTGCACTGCTGGTTCTTGAGATGTTTCTAACGAAAACCCTCGTAGGTTGGTGAGATAGGGTTTTACCAGACGATTGTTGAGAAAGCTTTTAAACATTTCGTCATCGTCTAGCTGACGCTTTCACAATATGATTCCTAACGGGAAATAATCATGCTCTTACTTGTTTTGCTGTTTCATAGACAGCAAGCTCTGCTCAGGGCGAACTCAATCCTTAGAGATTTTCTGAAGTGTTGGACCATTTCGGGAGGTGGTTTTACCATCTCTGCGAGAGATAGAATTCTTGGAACACCTACTAGTCCAATGAATCTCTAAGACATGCTCTTATCTCTAAGGCATCAGTTTATTCTAGTTGTGGAAAGCGCGTGCTCTTGTATAACCTTCAACTAACACCTAGACTAGCGTCAAGTCTATAATCTCTTCGGGATCTGGGTTATAAGGCTTAATGCAACCTATTTTCAAGTATTCTTGGCTGCGGAGGTTATCCTGTGGTTCTTAGCATTCTAGTATTCACTTTGGAGAATGCAGTCTATTGTCTACAGGGTGACGGTGACTTCTTCCATGTGAGGGGGGCAGAGTTTCCTAGGCACTACTCGTCGGTATCGGGGTGCACGAAGTGCCTAAGTAGTGCAAGCATCTTCTGCAACTACTCTTCCAGGGGTTCTGAGTTTTCTTGATTTAGTTTAAGTCTAGATGTATAGGGTTTCGTTACTCGGGACTTCTAGTCTTCTCATCCGCTCTTCTCAGAGTTTAACTTATCGCAGCTTCCAGAGTTCCGGGATATTCGTTGAGATGCTTAATTCGTGGGATTAAGCATGAATGGATGGTCGTAGTCAATGTCCTTGACTCTTACGACTCAAATTTCTTTACCAACTGAGGGTGTTAGCTACTATTTTGGCTTAACCGGGATGACAACAAATTTCGGATTTGTGGTCATTATAGTAACTCAACCCGTAGTGTTTCTCTTGACTCTAGCTCCTACTTTATGGGATAGGATGAAGGGTTTTGCTATGAGGTTCGTGGTAGAGCTCATATTTGGCTTAACCACTAATACTTGGTGTATACAAGCCGTATATAATTGAGGTCGGCAGGATGTTCAGTTGTGCGACTCTACCCCAAACCCATAACCCAACGAGGAACAGGGAGTAGGGAGGAAGCACACATCTTAAATCTTTTTGATCTCAATTACATACCACCCTTATGCATATACTCACTTATGGTAGTTTGTCCCATGATTTATATCCTTCTTGATTCACAAGCCTGATTGCGAGGTGTGAAGGGTCTTTCTGGGGGATCTACGAAGTAGGTTTCGGGTGGTTATCGCCTTCTGGAATACCTACAGTGTCTTTCGCTTCAGTTTCTATCTGTCTAAGAAGGGGTTGGCTAACAGCACACGGTACCCTTCTCCTGGGTACTTCAGAAGGCTTGAAACAAGAGTGACGATTGTCGAATCGCATTAGTTTTTATTATTTTTAGGTTCCGGAGAACCTTTTTTTGCCGAAATGGCTACGGTGAAAGTTCTTTTTACACAGCACTAGGGATTTACACATGGTTGCACTAAGTCGAAGCATGATTGATAGGGGCGTCGAAGTTGGCATACATCGACATGATATAGAATGAGGGCTGATAGGGCCATGTGCTGAATGGGCACACAAGTTCTAGGCATCTCGGGTTTCGTCCCGTGTATCATTGTCGCGGATACTTGGATCGATAGAGTCGACGCTGAATGATAGAGGGTCCTGAGTGTTTCTGAATAATGTACCTTTCATGAATGGATTCTCACGAGGCCTTTCTATAATCACCTAAGATATACTAGTCATGTATAATTAAGGTGGGGAGGATTGTTGACTGAGCTACTCCGCCCTAAATCCACAACCAAACGAGGAATAGGAAATGAGGCAGCATCACTCACTCTAGGTCTATCCATCTTAATTATACATGGCTTTAATGTATATATCGAGCCATTATAGCTTTACCTGATTAAATTTTAGATTTTTATAATAGTGTTGCGACTTTTGCCTTAACGGGGAGTAATTAAATTTAGAATTAGTCTTTTAATGTTTTTGGTTAGTTATCTAGGATTGAGAGATGTACCAAAAATTCTATCGGGTTCCTTGATGCTTCTCTCTAAGCATTAGAGTTAGACTCCTCCTGTGCCCTTGTCGTTTCTTTCAGTTGGGCAATCCTTCTTGAATTGTCCAATCTCACCATATAGACGGCAAACTGGATTGGTCGCCACATTGGTGGTTGATGTGATGAACTCAATCGGGGTTCCGCAGACGCGAGCGGTATGCCCCTTCATGTTGCACCTAGTACAACAGAGTTCCCGGTATACACCATGATGATGGTAGCTACACTTGCTGCAGTGGGGAAGGCTTCCTAGGTATGGTCTTCTTGAAGTCATGATGGAAGGGTTGATAGGGGTATTGACTGTCTCAGCTCATTTCCCTTCGGAAGGTCCTTGAGTCGAGGTACTTCCCTCTTCGTTCTTGAACTTTCTCTTCAGTGGATTTGGTTGCAGTTCTTCGGTTGCTGGGCATGCAAGTGTTGGTTGTTGCTGTCCATTGCTAGGATCGGGAATCCCAATAGGGCTCTTGCTAACATTGGCGTTGTTAGCATTCAGATGAGCCATGACAGCTGCTACGGCTGCCGAGACTACAGCTTGGAACGTAGCTTCATCGAATAGGAGAGTAGGCTTCTTGCCAGTGGATTGGTTACGCTTCTTCGGAGGCATGGTTTTCCTACATGGAAAGGAACACAAGCTGATGAAAGACAATGGTTAACCCTTAGACGTATCTATCCATACTATATTAGGCATAAATTTTTCCCGTGCCTCGGATATTGGTTGTCTGAGTGTCGACCGACATCCCTATGATGTAGTCCAGGTATTCAAGGTAGGAGTAAGGATATCGGAAAGCCATAAGATGGGAATCATTCCTACTAACTTATCTTTATGCTGGAAAGGTTCACTCTCTGGCTTTGGAAAGATTGAGGGAGGTTCGGAACGAAATCACAGAAGAAAAGGCTCATGAAGACTTATGGCTAAACATTCTCAATCGAGGTTTTTGAGACCCAATCTAAACGTATTACTTGCGACAGGAAAAGGTGATTTTCCTAACACATATCGTGAGTAGTGTAATCACTAACTCACTAAATTGTATTATTATATGGGTGTATTAGCGCGACTATAACGAGGAAAAGACACTTCTCGGGTTCCATGTACTGGCTCCCTCTGTTTACCTCATATCCTTGGCTGGGATCGGCGTTGGTTTTCATCAGATGGATACCTAGGGTTCCCTCCTCGTGTAGACATACCGAATCTCTACTCCGCCTTACTTCTGATCTTTGCTTTGAGTGTCATCGCTTAATGATGGATGATTGGAAATCTCGGAGGTTCAGGCGAATTTCCCACCGATGTCCCTAGAAGGTATAGGCACTTGGTGGTTTCACTAGTCTCGTCTTGGTTTATTTATTTCTGAACTGGAAATCTTCTCAATGAACCTCTTCTAGGTCTGAATCAACTCTTCTGTCGAACACTGAAGTGGATAGGGTTTTCTATCGGGTCTGTGCGAGAATGGAAATGTCTAGAGAATCCTAAGAGATTATTAACATTTCACTGGGTGATCCATATCGAGTCCTGCTACAATTACATAGGGTACACAAATTATATATAGCTTAGATCCGATAGGCCTTCGAATATGTGATACTACTCTATATCCACATCCCAACGAGGAAAAGGAAGGAGAGCGAAACCACACATTCTTAGTCTACGGGGTCCTTATTATATATAACTTTGGAAGTATACCCTCTGTAATCGTAGGTCTATCAATAAGGATATTTTTAGTTCTTCACACAATGTTATCTATCGATCCTAAAATACCCCTATGGCATTTTAATTTCTTGTTTGATTCTTAACTTCTGAATATGATTCTGGGATTAATGTGAGTCTTTTAGTATTCCAAAATACTCCCATAGTATTTTTAAACTTTCTGTTTGGCTCTAGCATTCATATTTGGTAAGTTTCAGACCTGTTGCAACACCACTATCACTCCCAAGCACACGTTCATCGCATCTCGAATAAATATAGTTGATCAGGTTACATTTATTGCAGCTTACGATTACATAACTGCCCAGGTTTGATGGTAATGCTCAACATCCGAAGAATTTTATTCTTGTTCTTCTTGTGATACTTTGTTCGAGTGTTTAGATTCTGGATGTTCTTATACTTTGGTATAATATGGTTATATTTTAAAGTATAATTTTTGGTTAGATTGTTTTATCCCTATGTATTTATAGGTTGTATATCTTTTATGAATTGATATACCGAGCTCACTATAAACAATGCTCTGATACCAATCTGTCACACCCCAAAACTGGAAAGGTGGAAACGTTCTGAGGTGGATGACGTCATGTCAAGTATCACAACATATGCAGGTGTACCTGTCTATTTCTGACCTGAGAACACAAGTTATTTTGAAAGCGAGTATTAGCATTTTTATAAATGCTGGTGCGTTCATAAGTATTTAGTGTCATTTGTGTAAGTAAGCATTTTATTCAAAATAACTTTATAAAAAGTAGTAGTTTAGAATCTACGGTGTATTAGCGTCCTTTCCAGAAAATCCTATATTTTCTAATTAAAAGCAGTCTTCTACCAAGACTCGACAGTGTTATGTTTTAAAGAGAAATTTTCCCTGAAATGCTATCATTACCAAAATACGGTATTTGACTTTAAAGAAAGTAGGAAAATATCACTAGTAAAAATACTAGGGGAAAATAACATATGCCTCAGCAGAAAATACTGCTGACTAAGGCAAAAGAAATCATAGACTCCAGGAGAGTATCGAATGAATGATACGCCTAGCTCAGTCTAACAAAAGGAAACACAGACCCCCGACGGTATCAAATGTACGATACGACCAGCAAGGTCTAAAACAAAGGAGCACAGACCCCATACAGTATCAAATGAACGATACAACTAGCAAGGTCTAAAACAAAGAAACACATACCCCAGACAGTATCAAATGAACGATACAGCTAGCAAGGTCTAAAACAAAGAAACATAGACCCCAGACAGGATCAAATGAATGATACAGATAGCAAGGTCTAAAACAAAGGGCAATCCTAAGAGTGTTGTTTCAAGAATACAGTGTTAATTCTCGTTACCTTAAGCCCATGAATTATAAGGTAAACATGGAGATACTCGTAACCATACTGATTGACACTAGAGTACTTGACGCCCTGCAAGCGTCGGAATATATGTGACATTTGTCACCCCTTGGCTTGGTAGGCCATGGAGTGTAGCTAGCAGTCAGGGTGCGAGAGTGTCAGTCCTGTATAGATCTATACACTCAATGCCCGCTCTCCCTCCAGGAGACTCTAGTTACCAACTTGAAAACGGCGAAATCCGCATCCTGAAGATACATCTTGTATTCTGAATTCAATTAGAGGCGCTGGAGTAATGATCTAGACTCGCGAATGAACTGACTCCTTTGGAATTCTCATACTAGAAAGAGTAAATAAAAGCTCCTAACTATTCCTATAATAGTTACTAGTGTCTATGATCTATGAATGATGAATGGAAGGATGCCCTTGCTACCCAAGGGAACTGAACTGGTCGATGTAAACCTTTATGTCTATACGTGTATACATGATATATAACTAATGTTTAAACGACCTTCGGACGGATATCCGATACCCACCAGACGACATCCCAACGAGGAAAAGGAAATAGGGCGAACTAGCCTTCCTAAGTATTTTAAACATTATTTATATAACTATACAAGTACAGGCATGCATTTAACGAAGTAGAAGCATCGAAGTATAGAAGAAAACTTTGGTAAAACCTTTGGAAAACCTTTAAAAATAAGAATTTACGACTTGATATTGTTATGTAAAACAAGCTTTGAAAACCGTTTATAAACACGTTTTGAATATAATTTGATAACACGATATAAGTAAAGAAAACCTTTGTTTAAAACACTGCTATAACTGGTTTAGAAGTAAAACATACAGCATGAGAGAGAATTTGAGAAAAGATTTAAACAAGTAAAGACGTTTTGGGAAACCATCTATAGTATTATACTTGGTAAAACAGCTGAAAGTGTGATAAATCCTTGTGCATGCGGGTTATTAATCACATATAATTGATATGATAACTAGCATGTTTTAACTTGTATTCTCCTCCCCCCATAAAAGCATGTAAAAACATTTAAAAAAGTTAATTCAGGGGTATGAACTCACCTATTGTAAGTGGATCGGGCGGAGGTTCCGGTTTGGTGCTCGGTGTCAAGTAAGGACTTGAACACACTTAGTGACCTATTAACATATGATGACATATGTTTACATACAATTAGTAATTATAATACTAATTAAACATGTATACGCATCCTAATGTGCGGAAAACACTTTGGTCAAGTGCTAGGAGTGCCCCGGGTAGCATCTAAGGGTGTGTATGACTTGTATATAGAGTTTGCTCTTCAAGAGTAAACTCCTTATGGAGTTTTCGGCCCAAATGACCAACTACCCATGAGTTTACGGTCGTAAACTCATGGTGGGGGTGTTCTAGGATGCTTAATGGTCTTAAACTCTTGAGGGGTGATGCTAGACTTAGTTTTAAGGCATTGGAATGGAACTTGAACAACATATGGACCATTTGAGGAGTTTATGGCAGTAAACTAGGAGTTTGCGGTCATGAACTCTTACATGCACTTTCCTTATGTGTATTAAGGTCTGAAATGGAAGGGTATAAAGTTCTATGCATTTTTCCAAGCCATATAGGGGAGTTAGGGCATCATTTGGTCTCTTTAAGGGAGTTTACGGCCCATGGACCAATCCTTGGGGGGTTTACGGCCGTAAAATCCTATTTCCATAGTTTCTTTAATCTTTAAAGCCCCTACTTCAATTGTGGTTGATTCTAGACATTTACCCAAGCCATAGGAGGTGTTTGAGGGTAATTCTAACAACTTAAAAGGTGTTCACGGCCCTTGAAGAGGGGTTTATGGTCCAAGAGTGTTCTTGGGCCGTAAACTCATGTTTACTCTCCAAAATGCAAGGTTTTGGTGTCCTAAGATCGTACATACAAGTCTACAAGTCATATCTAAGCCCTAGGAGTGATTTGGAAGGGTTTTGGGGCTTCAAAACCCCACTTAAGGGTGTTCACGGTCCAAGAGTGTTCATGGTCCTTAAACACATGAATTTTCCTCTTTTGGATGTCTTAAACACGAATTTGCATGCTAAAAGAGTTAAATAACAAGTTAGGGTAGATCACTTACTAGTTTGGGGCTTGAAAGATGCGTTTTTGGATTGAAGGCAACTTGTAGAGAGAGAGTGTAGAGAGAGGGTGGAAAGGCTTCAAATGGTGTCCACTCCCCCTTATATAGGAGTTGAGCTTGTGGCTCAGTGGAAATCTACCAGATACTGACGTTAAACGGGGCTTTTGGTCGCACCCGATTAAATGGTCGTAATTTGACTTGGTTGAAACTAAAACTTTTCAAGGGATTATTGAGGGTGTTTCTAATGTGTTCCAAGCCTTATGTAATCAAAATATGTCCCAATTTAATTAACCTAGTCCCAAAAGGTTAACGGACAATTAATAAAGCGGGTTTTATTAACGGAAGATGAGGTTAAAAATGATGGGATAAATTTTGGGTTGTCACAGCATGGTAAGAGCATTGGCATGAGAAATGTTGACAAGTTTAGTTGTTAAGTCAATTACCCTAAAACATTTATACAATAAATATATAAGTAACTGTATGATGATTAGATACTATGGAATGAGTTATATTCAAATAGTATGATATCTTAGACAATTAGTTTACTATTGTGTTTCATTTTTCATTTTACTTCATGAATATTAAGTTATTTAAATGCCATACTTTTGCGAGTAGGTATTGATTTGAGACTGTAAAGGAATATTTGTAGATTGTCCATGGTGATTGAACATTGCATAGGGATTGTTGGAATATTTATGAGTACTTGGCAATTAGGGATTTTAAGTATTGATTAAACCCGTGCTTAGATATTTCTCCATGGATTTAATCACGAGTAATTCTAGGATGATAATATCTTATATTCTTCAAACGAAGATATATAAGTCATACTTTGCAAGTTTGTTGTACATTGGTTTGCATCAACACATCTGTAGCTGGATGTCATAAAATGTTATTCCATATGACATGAAAACTAAAAAGTATGATTATATTGTCAAAGTTTATTTTTTCCTTTTTCTTATTAAGGAAAAGCAATATCTTGGGCCCCTTGAAGATTGATGTGTTTAATTAGTAGTTTGAACTCAGTCCTCATAAATCGGAAATCAAAAAACAGAATATTGGACTATTAGATTAATATGTATATATTTCTCACATCCATAAGATATCTTTTTGAATAAAGGAATAGTTGATCACTTATCTTAGGGCCAACGTTTGTTAATTAGAGTTCGACAGTGGCTTTGGAAAGCACTCTTTACTGTTTATTCAAAGTCTATACTTCCAATTGTAGTAGACCACTTATCTAAGTGGGAAACTGTTGGATTAAGTTGTCTAAGGTGTTACCTAAATTGGTATAATCTCGGTGAATAAAAGTAAACTACTTTTTTGTTTTCCCCTGTAACTAGAAATAGCTAGGATTTCCAATTGGAGAGAGACTAAATGTTTTGTTAATATATTATATGATTAATATATTAATCATAAATATATAATAATTAACTAGAATTAAATTTTGATTTATTAGAATTAATTAAAGGTACAAGGGTTGAATTGCAATTGTTCAATAGTTGAGCAATGGAGAAAATTCTAGAACCCTCCAGCTTATCGACATTTTTTAGAGGCTTTGGAAGGGTTCCAGAAGCCTCCTAAATCAGATAAGGAAACAAGATTCAAATAGGAATAAAATAGTATTATTTTACTATTTAAATCTAGTTTTCATGGTTATCTAACAACAATATAAGTGGTCATAACCCTAAGCAAAATCATTCCCTAAAATTTCATAAGCAAGGAATTTGAAATTTCCTTCTTCATTTTCTCTCTTAATTAGTTCCTAGGATTCAAAAAATTAATTGAATAATTTCATTCTCGTTTTTATTTTGTTGACTCAGTTTTTCTGCTAACAACTTCTACAAGTGAAAACGTAATTCTTTGACTGGTCTATGTAATCTAAAGATTATGCAATCATTAATAAATAATTAGTATTTGATTTCATTCTTTTCAAGCTTTTCCTCTTTTCAAATCAAATCAACAAAAAATTTGAGCGTGAGTACAATGATAAACTATGCTAATCTGCTTGGTTCATCCGTGAAGATTCCGATGTTGCTTCCTGTATACTATGATCAGTGGGTTGATCGAATAGAGGATTATCTCAATGGAATTCATGAAGATCTATGAATTCCTATTGAGAAAGGTCCACACCATGATGACCGTGTTCAACCAACGGGAACGGGCTCTTAAAGTGATGATATGGCAGCATGAAAAATGAAGCAAGAAGCTAACGATAAAAGATACATTCGTGAGTTACATGGAGCATTACCACTTATTGTATACATTTACATGCACTGGTGTAAGTGTTCACATGAGATTTGGAACACTCTCAAGGAGAAATTTCATGGAAATCTACATACAAAGAAGCCTTTGCTGACTCAGTGTTTGTCAGAGTTAGCAGATTTTAAGTAGAAGGAAAATGAAACTATTGATGTCTACTATGCTCGTTTCAACGAGTTAATTTATAAATGCTCAAAGTATAATGTGGTTTGTACAAAAATGGAGTTCAACATTACATTCATTCTTGTCTTAAGGAAGTAATGGAAGAACATCTGCTTGATGATCAAAACACAAGAGACCTTCAAGTCTTACTTGTTCTCGAATCTTTACAAAATACTCAAAGCTCATGAGTCTAAAGTGAAAGAAGTTGTTGATAAGATAAAAAAAAATGATTTTTGGTGGTCCTTTGGCTTTAGTCTCAAAAACTACTATTAAAGAGGTGTGTTCTGATAATAAAGGAGATGATAGTGAATTAGGCTTGCTAATGAACTCAGATAATGAAGTTGTGGCCTATTATTTAAATAATAGCGTCAGAAAGTTTTACAATAAGCCTTTGAATGGTAATTTAAAAAATATTTCTTTTAAGAAATATCTTCGAGCTCTAGAGAAAGTACACTGGAGATTCTAGTTATGACTGAAACTACTGCAATGGAAAGAATCATCTGGCAAGAGATTATATGTGTAAGAAGCAAGAAGAGAAGAAAGAGGAGGTGAAAGACGAAGCTTATTACACGATGGAAATTGAAGAACTTAAATACAAATTTAATAATGTTTCTTTTGTACCAAGGAAGTCAAGTGAGGAAGAAGGAACCTACCAAATCTGGTCATCTAGATCAAATGATGAAGAGATGCATCACTCGATGCATACTGTCATGTTCGTGAAGCATCAGGGTGGTTAATTGGATAATAATATTGTGTCTAGAGAGTTTTTTTTTATTTTGATGGAAGCGAGGGAGAAAGTGATGTAGAAGAACAGATGGTCAAAGGAAACTGTTGATGGGTTATGGCCATATGAACATTCCTATGTGCACATGCAAACCCTAATGCTTGGATCTAGGTTTCTCTAATTAAACATGCTTGGAATCCAAGACTTCTAATGACTAATTAGGTATAAGAACAATACAAAATCAGATCTAAAAGTTTACCTTTGAATCTCTTGTTTGATCTTGTTGTCTTGGAGCTCTAGAGTCACAATTGTCACTCCTCTAGTGGCTTACAAACACCAACTAGCAAGGAGGATGATTTGAGAGAGAGGGGAGAGGGAAGATTCGGCCAGGGTTTATTTTCTTTAGAAGAGATACCGATTTCCCTTGCCCTAGGGGTCTATTTATACTTGTAAGGCTCCTAGGGTTTCACCCTTAAACCCTAGTTGGATAATCTTTCCTTAAAGCAATCCAAATCCTTTCCATGATAATGCCTTGGACGAATTTGAGGCTATCCCAAGCCCTAGAATTCGTCCAACCCTTATCCCTTAAGGATTTACAGCCCAAAGTGCAACTATCAAACAATTGACAGTTTATACCCTCTTATTTAATTAATCTCTTTAAGTCACCAAATTAATACTAATTAATCTATGACTTATATTAATCAAATAACAATATTATTATTCCTTATATTATTCTCATAATATATTAATAATATCTCTTCTCTCATAATAAATCATCCTATCAAGTTGCTATGGTGAAGGCAACCCAAAAGGACCATGCACAATCGGGTCAAATACTTGCCTAATATAGTTGCAGCCTTACACACTATTCCAACAGTCTCCCACTTGGATAAGTCTAGTAACTATATGCACAAGTACAATCCGATTTGCAATCATAGCTCTCAAAGACGCTGTCAAACTCTGATCTAATCAATCTTGTCCTTTAGATAAGGGATCGTATAGTCCTCTGTTAGATATCATGCTGACAATATCTATGGAATGATTAGTCAAGCATTTAGGTTTCTCGATCTCCGATTTGTTTGACATAGAACTTAATCGAAAACATCAATTCAATTCTGACGGGCCCGGAACATAAGTCAAATCAAATCATCGAGCGGCCGAGATATCGCTTTTATCCTCTTGGGATAAAAGTTACAGATAAACTTCGACTTATATGCATTTACTTATTCATTAATCAACTATACACAACAATGCGTTTTATAACACCGAGTTACTGATGCGTTTTCGCATTATCAATGTACAATCAATTAACAAATAACAAACCATATATCTAGGTTTTAAGACTATATGATATTATCGTCTTGCGATCACCCTTTTTGTCATATTCCATAAGGTGATTCTAGCAAGCGCGGGTTTGTTCCAATGCTCAAAACTAGTTCATAAGCACTCATGAACGTCGCAGAAATCTTTTGCTATGTCTAATACCATTTAGACAATCTACGCACCAATTCACGACAATCTTCATTCATATCTACTTCCAACATATGAACGATTGTGGACAATTTGAATAATTCGATTATTCTTAATAAACTCAATTATTCTTGAAGTCAAAACATGCAAAGTGAAACAATAGTTAAACAATTAACATAAGACAGTAACATTACTCATAAATAAAACTCCTTTATTTAATCATCAAATGTTAATTACATTTATCTATTACATGTTTCTAATACTATCTAATCTATGCTAATATCATCCTTCAGCCCAATACTCCTAGCATGCTGCAAGTGCTTAACCCTACTAAGTCCCTTCGTAAGCGGATCTGCTGGGTTATCTTCTGCTGATATCCTCTTGACTACGAGTTGTCCTTCTTCTACACGATGTCTAATAAAGTGATATTTTATGTCAATATGTCGAGATCTACCATGATCCCTCGGTTCCTTGGTCAAGGCAACCGCTCCTTCATTATCACAGAAAATCTCCATGGGCTCCTTTATGGCGGGTACAACTCCAAGATCACCGATGAAGTTCTTCAACCATATTACCTCCTTTGACGCTTTGCTCGCTGCAATGTACTCTGATTCGCACGTTGAATCAGCTACGGTTTCCTGCTTGGAACTTTTCCAAGTCACTGCTCCTCCATTCAGGGTAAAGACCCAGCCCGACTGCGAATGGTAGTTGTCCCTATCGGTTTGAAAGCTGGCGTCACTATACCCTCGCACCTTCAAGTCATCACTCCCTCCGAGGACTAAAAACCATTCCTTCGTCCTCCGAAGGTGCTTAAGGATATTATTAACTGCAATCCGATGAGCTCTGCCAGGGTTCCCTTGATATCTACTTACCATGCTCAAAGTAAAGGCTACATTAGGGCGAGTACAAGTCATAGCATACATGATTGAGCCAACTGCGGAAGCATATGGAACTCGGCTCATTTCTGCTATTTCAGCTTCGGTACTCGGACTTTGAGTCTTACCCAACTTGGCATTACTTTGTATCGGTAATTCACCCTTCTTCGAGTTTTCCATACTAAAACGTTTTATTACCTTCTCTAAGTAAGTGTTCTGACTAAGTCTTATTAGTCTCTTACTTCTTTCTCTCACTATCCTTATTCCCAAAATATAGGAAGCCTCTCCGAGGACCTTCATAGCGAAGCACTTCCCGAGCCAGGACTTAACCTCCTGCAGAGTCGGGACGTCGTTTCCTATGAGTAGTATGTCATCGACATACAAAACGAGAAAGCTAACTATGCTCCCACTGGCTTTGACATATACACACGATTCATCTTCGCTTCATATAAATCCAAACTCTTTAATTTTCTCATCGAAGCAAAGATTCCATCTGTGAGACGCTTGCTTCAGTCCATAAATGGACTTCTCAAGCTTACACATTCTATTCGGATGCTTCAGATCCACAAACCCCTCTAGCTGAGCCACGTAAACATCCTCAACAAACTTTCCGTTAAGGAAAGCGGTCTTGACATCCATTTGCCAAATCTCATAATCATGAAATGCGGCAATCGCTAGAATCACTCTAATAGATTTTATCTTCGCAACGGGTGAGAAGGTCTCATCATAATCAACTCCGGGAGTTTGAGTAAAGCCCTCCGCGACCAATCGCGCTTTATATGTGTGTACGTTTCCATCCACGTCGGTCTTCTTCTTGAATATCCATTTGCACCCAACGGTCTTACGTCCGGGCACATTATCAACCAAATTCCAAACTTGGTTATCATACATGGATTCGATCTCGCTATCCATTGCCTCTTTCCATTTCGCAGACTCCGGGCCTGCCATGGCTTCCTTATAGCTATTAGGTTCATCAAGGTTTATTAGTGTACCATCACTAATATACGTGTCCCCTTCGGTAGTAATATGAAAACCATAAAACTGGGGTTGAACTATAACTCTTTCGGAACGTCTAAGAGGTAAGGACTCGTCAATCGGTTCAACCGGAGTTTCCTCCTCGGGTTGAGTGCCAGCGGTAGAGGTTCCTTCATCTATCGACTCTTGAATCTCTTTGTTGTGATGTTGATTCTGATGGCATGTGCGGAATTAGAAAGATCTAGTGATTCATCATACAAAATCAAGAACACAAGAAGTAAATAATTCTTTTTAAGCTCTCATTAGTTTCATAGAAAGAGTACAAATGGGTCTTGCAATATTTCTCTCTCTAAACTAATGCTCTCATAAGTGTTCCTTACATAATGGGAGTCACTCACTTCCTATTTATAGGAAAGACTCAACCCATTTACACATATAAAGAGGAAAGCCTAAAACATTACATCCAAGCATGACTTTGCACCCTAACATTCTCCCCCTCAAAGTTAGGATTGGATGTCCGGCTTTAATCTCCAACGAGCTAGCGCGATCAAGACCAAACTCCCCCTTAAAGTAACACCGGTCTTCAAATCCGCAAATGAATATTCGACAAACCCGAGAAGCTTCGAATACCCATCATTCTCCCCCTTTTTATAATCAAAAAATGATTATAAAACCCACTAAGTATGAGAAGCGCCCGAGGAATAGTCTTCACGATACTCCCCCTTGATGTGTACCAAAAATGAATCACCAAAAATCTTGCACGGAAAAACAATCACGAAAAAGCCACAAAAAATTTTCAATTTATGAAAAATTTTGACTTTTTGGGTGAAAGTTGCAAGATTTTTCAAAATCTGGGTAGAAATTGTCATTTTCTGAAACTTGCAGGGACCCGTTGCGCCCAAAACAGCAAAATATGCAAAAATCTCCCCCTTTTTCAAAGTTGGGTAGAAAGCGTCAATTTGCACAAACTGCAGGGACCATAAATGAACATTCTTCAATTTCTCAGAAAATTTGCCCAATTTCGAAGTTGGGTATTTTCTGCCAATATTTCAAAACTGCAGGGACTCATTTCAAAACTTCTGTATTCTTCACTTCACAAACATAACAAAAACACCCATTTTGTCGAAACTGGGTGAAAGATGTAACTTTGCAGAATCAACAGGGACCAATTGTGAAATATTCTATCATCTTCCCAATTCCAACAAAAATAAACCCACACAGCTTCCCATTTGACATCGATCTGTAACCATTCGACTGTAAACACGATTCTCATATGAACCAAATCGTGAGCTCAAATCGATCAGATAGCGAAGCCATTGATGCCAAAACAAACCATCGATCAACGGATCTTGGAAATCAAGCGATCAACCAAAATCGATTTCTTGACCCATCTAATTTCAATTTCAGTTCTAAGTTCTCAAGAACACTGATTTTGACTCCAAAAAGTCAATGCAAACCCAATCAACAATCAAATACTCAAAAGAATTCCCAGTCTTCGTTCTCAAGCAATCGACATAACATAGCAACTTCCATTTTGTTCCAAAACTATGACCATTAATCAACTGTTCGTCATCATTCATCGACCATCGAACCCTATTTCAAGCATTTAACCATCGAATTCAACTTTTTTTTTTCCGCAAATCAACTATAGACTATCTGACTCCAAGCTTTTTCTTTTCAAAAATCAAGTCTTCCCAGTGGACAATACAGTGATCCAAAATAACTATTGTCAATCAAATTTGAACCTTACTAAAAAACAACGCTTTGTTATTACTGGACGTCCCTTCGATTAACTTGAATAATCAATTCTTTTGATTTACTGAACAAAAGAATCAATTTTGACTTTTTCAATTTTGACTTTCCGTTCATCAGACGAACTCGCTTTCCATATTCAATAATCACAAACGACTTGGACTCAAACCCTTTCGCTTTTGACTATTGACATTAACAATTGTACACATCGATGAATCTTAAGCTTCGAAATCAAAAGCATCAATCATCGATTCCAAATCAAATTCGATTTCAGTTGAAGTATTATCAAACCTTCAATATTCTTCTGTCGATTCCAGTACAAATCAAACCACTTCAACTGTGATAGACATCAAATCATCGAGTCACAAACCCAAAATGAACGAAATTGAAATCCAGACTTAACTTTCAGAGATTATATTGACTTTCAATCGATCTTGTAAATTGATACAAGCAGTGAAATCAAATGACAAATCGAAACTACAAATGCTAAAAATGAACACGGAACCAAATTATCCATTTATATATCAAAGATAATCAGATGCTAGACTCGAGATACAAGATACGATATGCGTGAATTGTGATGTGAGAAAACAATCGACTTTGAAGACTAAAACTTGAATAAGCGAGATGAATCTAATTGATCTTGGGCTCACATTTCGTTTGTGATAACCGATGAATACAAATTGGGCTTGAATGAACAGTTATATCAAGATTTAGATCTGGGCTTAGAAAGAATTAAACGAACAGTTTATCATCGGAAATTTGGGATTTCAAATCTGATTATATGAATGTTGAATTAAAATGATTTTGATTTTGGATTGGGCTTGATCTATAAAAAAAATTGTTGGATCAACAATGAGGTTTGAAACGAATTAGATCCAACGAAGCAAATCGATCAAAAATGAAAAACGAAAAGCACGAATCAAAATCATGGATGTTTTGGAATCCATTTGAAAATTTGAGTTACCTTTTTCACAAATCGAGATCCATTTTCAACGAACAAATCAAATTTGGAAGATCTTGGTTCATTTGTCGGAATGAGAAAATCTCCAAATCGAACATTGTACCACCCACCATGCGAGATGTACAACTCGTTCTTTGTGTTCTTCGTGTTCTTCAACGATCCAAGAACATCTTCAAAAGAACCACCAACACATTTGGGTTTTGACTTCAAATTCAATGCAACATTTGGAGATTGTTGCTTTGGAACCCAAATTTGTTTCATGGATTTTGACTTCACAACATATGACGATTTTTGTGAGTAAACCCGCTTGTTCTTCCGATTCATCTTCTTCTTCTTTTTCTTTCTCATCTTTTTGCATCTTGAAGACTTGACTCCATGAACAAACCCACTTTCAACAACATGAACATTTTGAGTTTGAATCAAATCTTTTGGAGTTTGATACTTGTGATTTTCTTGGATCACCGGCTTCCGATAAGGAATCATTCCTTCAAACGAATCACAAGAACACAAAATATCATCGGTTTGAACTCCAATTGAGCAAAACACTTTTTCATCATGAGAATCAACTTGAACTCCTTTTTCTTGAACATCAAGAACATCACATTGAACTCCATTATCAAGAACTTCAAGAAATTTAAGAGCATGAAGATCATTTGTGTCTTCAATAAGAGAAACATATTTCTTATTGAACAAATCTCTTTCTTCTCCTTATTTTTGATTTCTACTACGAACTAATATGGACAAGGCAATTTTATTCAACCATGTAATCTTACAAATTGGTTGAAATACCAAGCTTCCATGATCATCCTTCAAACCTCCATAAGAAACCAAATTACCCCATGAAATCAATTTGTTTAACAACAACCCATAAAATTGATCTTCATTGACTTTGTATTTCACATCTTTAACGATCACAATCCAAGAATCATATGGCAAACCCACCATGATCATAAAAACTTGAAGAATTCTAGAGAGAGAAAGTGATTTTGAATGGGTTTTCTAGAGAGAGAAAGTCGAATTATGGATCAAATCAAAGAAAAATTCGACTTCTAGAACACAAAAACACTCTCTAAACACAAAGATCAATGAACAATAAGAATTACCAAATCAAGATAGCCATCAAGGATAAATTCTTGATCAAATCAAGAACACCCGCTCTGATAGCAATTGTTGTGATGTTGATTCTGATGGCATGTGCAGAATTAGAAAGATCTAGTGATTCATCATACAAAATCAAGAACACAAGAAGTAAATAATTCTTTTTAAGCTCTCATTTGTTTCATAGAAAGAGTACAAATGGGTCTTGCAATATTTCTCTCTCTAAACTAATGCTCTCATAAGTGTTCCTTACATAATGGGAGTCACTCACTTCCTATTTATAGGAAAGACTCAACCCATTTACACATACAAAGAGGAAAGCCTAAAACATTACATCCAAGCATGACTTTGCACCCTAACACTCTTCAAGCTCGATTTGTCTCCCACTGTCTCCTTGGCCTATGAGTTCTCGCTCTCGGAAAACTCCTCTCCTCGCAACAAAGACAACATTGTCCTTCGGTCTATAGAAGAGATATCCAAAGGATTTCTGCGGGTAGCCGATGAAAATACATTGCTCACTACGAGGTTCGAGCTTGTTGTGAGTATCTCGTCTTACGAAAGCCTCGTAACCCCAAACCTTGATATGTGCTAATGAGGGAGCTTTCCCTGTCCACATCTCGTGAGGTGTTTTGGCAACCTTCTTAGTAGGGACTCGGTTAAGGATATGGGCGGCAGTCTGTAAGGCATAGCCCCAAAAAGAGATTGATAGTGAAGCATGACTCATCATAGAGAGAACCATATCCAATAAGGTTCGATTACGCCTTTCTGCCACACCATTCAACTGCGGTGTCCTAGGAGGCGTCAATTGTGAAACTATTCCACACTCCTTGTGATAATCGTGGAATTCAAGACTTAGGTACTCTCCTCCTCGATTGGATCGAAGCATCTTGATTTTCCTGCACAATTGATTCTCCACTTCATTCTTGAACTCTTTGAACTTTTCAAAAGTTTCTGACTTTTGCTTGATTAAATAGATATACCCATATCTACTATAGTCATCGGTAAAAGTCACGTAGAAGCGGTTCCCATCCTTCGTGGTTGATCTAAACGGTCCACATACATCGGTATGTATTTGGTCCAATAGACCCTCACCCCTTTCGCAAGAACCAGCGAAGGGTGACTTAGTCGTCTTTCCAAGAAAACAAGACTCGCATGTGTCATCTTCCCTATGGTCGAATGACTCCAAAACTCCATCCTTGTGGAGTTGGGCTATGCATTTCTTGTTGACATGTCCAAGACGACAATGCCACAAGGATGCTTTATCCATACTATTGGAAGAATCTATGTTCAAAACATCATTTCCTAAGTTATCAACAATCATAACAGTTTCATAAATTCCATTACACGGTATTGCTTCAAAATAAAAGACACCATTTAGATAAGCTAAAATAGAACCATTCTCATTATTAAAAGAAAATCTAAAACCTTGTCTAAACAAACCATGAAATGAAATGATGTTTCTAGCCATTTCTGGCAAATAACAACAATTGTTCAAATCTAAACTTAAACCATTCCTAAGCACTAAAGAATACACTCCAATCTTGGTCACAGGCGACGATCTTCTGTTCCCCATGATTAGATTAACCCATCCATGCTCCACATCCCTATTTCTTCTTAGTCCCTACACATTAGAAAAAATATGGTAACCACAACCGGTATCAAGGACCCAAGAAATACTATGAGATGAATCGTTAGATTTAATTGTATATATACCTGCAAAAGACGGCTTGATATTTCCTTCCTTGATGGCTTGCAGGTACTTTGGGCAGCTTCTCTTCCAATGTCCTATCTTGTGGCAGTGGTTGCACTCTACCTCCTTTGGGTTAGGGTAGGGCTTAGCAGGATCAACTTTGGTCCCACTAGAAGAGGCACCATCTCGGGCTTTAACCTTGCGATAGTTCTTAGACGAAGCCTTCCTCTTCTTTCCCTTTCCTTGTCCAATAGCCAAGACAGGAGCAGCGGGTGGATTGGGAGTTGGTGCAACATACTTGTCCTTGAAGTTGCTCTCAGCGACCCTCAAGAGACCTTGGAGTTTACTTAGGGTGACCTCCTCTTTGTTCATGTGGTAGGTCATCCTAAATTGATTGTAGCTTGGAGGAAAAGAGTGACGCACCATGTCGATCGCCAAGTCTTCCCCAAAGTCGACATTCAACTTGCGAAGACGGTCGACATACCTTTGCATCTTTTGCAGGTGCACGGTAAGAGACTCTCCATGACCCATCTTAGCGAAAATCATGTTAGTGAAAATCTCATAACGGTCTTGTCTCACGTTTTGGTGGTATCTCTCCAATAAGTCTTGATGCATCTCGTACGGGTACATGTCCTCATAGAATTCGGAGTTCATAATGGCTATCCTGATGCAATGTACCTTCGTTGCATCACGCTCGTGAGTTTCAAAAGCTGTCATTTCAGCCGGAGGAGCGATTTCAGGGTTGATTTTTTCGAGCTTCTCATCGAGGACATAATCCTTATCCTCATAGCGAGCAATAGTGCGAATGTCTCTTATCCATTCCCTAAAGTTCGTCCCATCGAAGGTGACCTTTTGCCAAAGGCTCATCAATCTGAAAGAACTAGCAGCAGCGTTGTTCGCGTTCGACATCTACAAATAGAAAGGACAAAGATAGATTAGAATATGAATCCCTAATTATCACCCAATAAGAAAAATTAGGGCTAGGATCCAACAACAATATTTACATATTAGAAAAGGGATGCCGTAAGCTAACATGCAAACAATTTGAAGGTAAGTGAATGACGATTCACTAATTCTCCACCATGAAATCCTAACTTTAAGTTCTAAATGAATTTGTGAATTCGTAGGTTTAGGTGAGATTCATCGAAACATTTCAATGGCATGTTTAAATCTCGATATGCCCCTCTTGTTTGTGACTAGGATACTAAGGATCACAAAGAGGGTGTGAATTACCTTGCAAATTCACATGGTGCTTTCATTGTAATGATCACCTATTCGATGTGCCGGTAAACCACGCACGCTCCATCGAACTATGATAAACAATGAATCACCCTTTGCCACCTTTGCTTAGAACCAATTAGTGTGCCGGTAAACCACACACGCTCCACTAACTTCTTAGCAAGGGTGCAAAGTGTAATTTCATGGGATTGCATCAATTCACTTTTCCTAAAGTAACTAAGATTGGGAAATTTTAAAAAAACATGTAGTTACTTTGTATTTCATATTATACTTTTAATGAGAGGATGAGGTTGCCCTATCCTACCCGTTCGGCTAACGACCCTCCACCGATCAAGCAAGCGGTGGGTGTGAGTGTACACCCATTAAGCGCCATTTTATAGGCCGCAACCTTATACCCACCTTATAGATCGGCTTCGTGAATGAGGCCTACTAATGGTAACACTAGCATTTTAGTTATACATATATATATATATATATATATATATATATATATATATATTAATCTTGTAATATTATATTAGTATAGGGTTGTATTTTAAAATTGTAAAATTCTAGGGTTTGAAATTGTAATGCCCCATCTCTGGTATCTTGTTCCCGTGGCATTTATTTAGAAGTTTTATTGAGGGACTCGGCAAGTCTATGGCCTGACTCGTCGAGTAGGGTCGAGCTTTCGTGCACGTGTTAGTCGGCGACTCGGCGAGTCTGCCTGCCAGGAAGAAACCCTAAATCCCCGAGTTGCTCACTATTTAAGCAATGTTATGTGCCCCAAACTCGCCTCCTTCACCCTCATAGAGCTGTGAGAAACCCTAATCCATCCCTTATTTGTTTTAAGTGCTTTTGTGTGGATTTTAAAGGCTTGAAGAAGAAGAAGAAGAAGAAAGGAGCAAAGAGAAGAGGTGTAGAGCAAAGGTCCAAGGGCAAAATCAGAGTTCATTGAGGTATTTCTCGGATTCCTTCTGTTTTATGCTTTAGACCTCCATTAGAACTCTTCTAGGGCTAGTTTGATGCATTTTCCAAGCCTTATAGTTGTATGGATGCCTTAATAGGTCGGGAGATCCCTAGATCTGTTCATTTAGGAGTTGTAGAGCCCGGATCTATTTCCTTTTTGAAGATGCTTTGCATAAGAACCCTAGATCTAGCCTTTATTATGCTTTTTGAGCCTTATTATCTTCTTGGTCGCTTATGGGCACGTAAAGATAAAATCTTTACGTTCTAATCGAGCTAAGGAAGCCCAGATCTATAAGTTTTAGATGTTGGATTCAAGCAGAATCGAGTTTAGAGTAGCTGCATGGATGTGACTCGGCGAGTCGAAAGAACGACTCGACGAGTCAAGTCGCGAGTCCCGTTTTTCCCCCTTTTTGAGTGATGTCGAGTGGAAGCACTTGAGTAGTAGAGTGGACTCAGTGAGTTGGAGGGCAGACTCAGTAATGGAGGGACACGACGAGTTGTTCATACAACTCGGCGAGTCCAAGGCAATCTTCTTAGCTTAAGAACAACTCGTCGAGTTGTTCATATGACTCGGCGACTCGGATGCAGATTGTCTGAGTTCTTGAATCGAGAGGGTACTCGTCGAGTAGGTGCCATACTCGACGTGTAGTCATGAGTAGGGTCGAGTAGTGAGACTAGAGACTCGGCGAGTTGGCGGCCCAAATCGGCGAGTCAGGTCAACTGTAGGTTGACTTTGACAAGGAGAGTTGACTTTGACCAAGGGTAAAAGAGTCATTTTACCCTATTGCATTGATTAGCATTTGATTGAGTGTGTTTATGGATTTGTAGCCGGGGAGATACCGGAGCAGTAGCAGTTAGCTTCCAGAGCCATTCATACAGCAGCCAGTTTACGAGGTGAGTTTCCTTCCAGTAGGAACGGGTCTATGGCCACAATGCCGGCCCATTTAGTTAGCAGTAGTTCCGGACTTTAGTCTGATGCAGTAGTTAGAGTGCTTGATGTCTTTGTGATTCAAGCACGTTTTGTGTTATGTGTTCCGGACTTCGGCCTGATGCAGTATCTGTGTTATGTTAGCAAATACGTGTTTATGATATGCTATGCTCAGAAAGTCCCGGACTTCGGTCCGATGCAGTAAGTTCTGGACTCCAGTACGATGCAGGGGATAAGGTCCCAGTCAGTTCCAGACTTCGGTCCGATGTAGCTAGTTCCGCACTTCGGTCCGATGCAGTCAGTTCCGGACTTCAGTCTGATGCAGTTAGTTCCGGACTCCGGTCCGATGCAGGGGACAAGGTCCCAGTCACTTCCGGACTTCGGTCCGATGCAGCTAGTTCCAGACTTCGGTCTGATGCAGTGGGCAAGGCCCTGTATGTGCTTTATATGTATTGTATGGTATGTGGTAATTTGGGGGAGCTCACTAAGCTTCGTGCTTACAGTTTCAGTTTTGGTTTCAGGTACTTCTACAAGCAAAGGGAAGAGCTCGGGATGATGGCATCGCACACACCACAGCTTCAGTTTTTGTCCTGGGAGTTGATTCCGTTAGTTGATATGTTTGGATACAGTTGTGATATAGTTTTCTTTCTCTCAGTATTTTATCATGGTTTTTGAAACACGCGACGTATGATGTTGTTATGTGATACTTGGTTTCATGTTTTTGTTATGATAAAAATTGAAATTTTTGGGTCGTATTTTTGGGTTGTTTCAAGTTGGTATCAGAGCCTTGGTTTGAGGAATTCGGATACACCTTCGGGTGCATCTGAACTCAAACTAAGGGAAAGATAAAAAGATTTTCAAAAAGAAAAATGTTTTCGAATGAAATTTTGAAAAGCACTTAGAAAGAAAAGAATTTTTAAACAAGATAAGGGTGTGGTGCATGCGATCAGCCGAGCTCAAGTAAGTACTCCCAAATTACCAATACAAGTTTTATTATTATGATTAATTGTTCCAGTTTCAGTAGAACAGCATGCTAGTATAGGACTAAGGATTTAGGAGGATTCCTTATGTGCCTGCTATATGTGTTACAACTTTATGAGAATTGCATGCTAGTATTGAGTAGACAGCAGTAGGATTGCCTGTTTAGGTTATGCCTGGTAGCGCAAGCTTAGCACTTTATGCTAGTACATTTTCTTGTTATGAGAATAGTTTTGCCTGAGTATGTTTCCTTTATCCGAATGTTGCTTGCTTTATGCTTTGTGGGACACTGAGTGGTGGGAGTTAGCCATTAGGTTTATACGTGACATCACATGTGAGCAGGGTTGAATAATCTCAGAGTGTTGGATTTGGCCCTATTGTGCAGCTCTTGTCTGAGTCCAACCGTTGTAGGACGAGTCTTTTACTCGAAGGATTATCCGAGCCTCATTGCATGTGATGGTATTCAGGTGGTGGCTAATTAGCATTACAAGGAGGCCTTCAGCAGCTGAGGACTGGTTTGAGTGGAGTCAGAGATTTCCCTAGGGAAAGCCTAGGATGAGAGTAGCAGAGATCAGTAGTAGTGACTAGTTTGAGTGGAGTCAGAGATCCTCAAGGCAGTTCTTGAGGAAAGTACGAATAGATGTGGAAGGTAGTATGGGCCCGTACTACTGAAAGCAGAGGATCCGTACTCGAATCAAGGAAGGCCGAGACAAGACCAGGAAGCTAGTAGTAGTATCAATGATCCCTTGAGATATTTGAATTTTCTGATGTTGCTATGATGTGTTTCAGAATGGTGGTTTTGCGTCCGAGGATAGCAGCCGGTAGTGGAGGTGCCGGGGAGGGATTAGGATCAGGCTCGGGGGACAAGCGCACGGATGAGCAGACCAGAGAGTTTCTTGCTTCAGAGATTACTTGTATCATTTTAGAGCAGACTCCTGTGATCTTCGGTTCGATCAAGCAGGGTATCCTAGAGCTGATGGATGAGAGATTGGGCACCTTCCGTGCCGAGATGGCGGCCATGATGGGGTCACGTACACTTATATTCAGGGAGTTCAGGGCATGTGGAGCTCCAGACTATCATGGGGCGCGGGACCCCATAGCGAGTACTAGATGGTTAGCGGATGTGGCCAACGCGTTCCGCACTAGAAGGTGTCCCGAGGGGGACAAGGTTAGATTGGCGTCCTGTCTTTTGAAGGACAGGGCACGGGATTGGTGGGAGGAGGTCGGACATACCATTGGAGATGATGCAGCGTTGGATGCCATGACCTGGGCTGATTTCTCTACCAGGTTCAGGGCGGAGTTTGCACCAGTTATTGAGGTGCAGCAGTTAGCCAGAGAGTTTCAGGACCTCACCCAGACTACAGAGATCGTGGCGGAGATCACTGCCAAGTTCAGGGAGAGGGCTCTTCTTGTTCCTCAGTATGCGGCCGATGAGGAGATGAAGAAGGCCCGTTATCATGAGATGTTGCGGAGCGATATCCGTCAGTTTGTGAGCCGGTCCAGCTGTAAAACGCTGGATGACATGATTGCTAGGGCTCGGGAGAGGGAGATTGATCTCGACATGGAGAAGAAGAGGAAACCGGAGGTGGTTTCAGGTACACACAGTTCCGGCAAAAAGCCCAAGGTTTCTGATCACAGATCCAGGAGTCAGCAGAGCCACGGTTGATGTGGCAAGTGTGGGAGATTGCATGATGGGGTGTGCAAGGCAGGGAGTTCCGGTTGCTACAAGTGCGGTCGGACTGGGTATTTGAGCAGGGATTGTACGGCCCCGGCTACTGCCGTTGCAGCATCATATCTGATTTGCTTTCAGTGAAATCAGAGGGGACATAAAAAGTCCCAATGTCCGAGTTTAGCTGCAGTAGGGAAGTTGGCTGCACCTGTCCCTGCTACTTTGAGGATTACAGATGGCCGGCAGGGCCGAGCCGAGGCGCCAGTGGCGAAGAGTAGGGCGTTTCAGATGACAGTACAGGAGGCGCGAGCGACTCCTGATGTGGTGACGGGTATGTATCTTCCCTTCATCTCTATATTATTATTATTATTGATTATTGCTTATGATTGTATGTTTTATATAGGGTCGTTCTCTGTGAACGACATTTCTGCTATGGTATTATTCGATTCGGGGGCTACCCGATCATTTGTATCGCTTGCGCTTAGCAAGAGATTTAGCAGAGCTCCAGGGGAGTTGGATTGTCCACTAGTGGTTGAGATCGCAGATGACAGGACCGTGAGGGTCGCCAGAGTGCATAGAGGGTGTTCTCTTCAGTTGTTTGACGAGCAGTTTTCGGTGGACCTGGTTCCTATTCCCCTGCGAGGGAATAAAGTTATTGTAGGCATGTATTGGCTAAGCCCTAATGGGGGCGGTGATTGATTGTGAGCTTCAGCTAGTGAGGATTCGCACTCGCAGTGGGGGAGAGTTAGTGATTCAGGGCAAGAGGCCACAGCGCGAACCGACCTTTTGTTCCGCCGCAAGGGCGAGGCGCTATTTTCAGCAGGGTTGCGCTGGTTATGTAGCTTATGTCTTCGATGCCCGGGAGAAGGGCAAGACGACAGTTGATGATGTTCCGATAGTGCGAGACTTCCCGGATGTATTTCCCGAGGATTTAACGGGAATACTTCCTAAGAGGCAGGTTGAGTTTAGGATCGACCTGATTCCTGGTGCGGCTCCAATAGCCAAGGCACCGTATCGCCTAGCTCCCCCTGAGATGCAGGAGTTGTCTACGCAGCTGAAGGATCTGCTAGACAAGGGTTTCATTCGGCCGAACAGTTCGCCTTGGGGAGCACCGATCCTGTTTGTGAGGAAGAAGGATGGGTTGCATCGTATGTGTACAGATTACCGGGAGTTGAATAAGGTAACGGTGAAGAACCGTTACCCACTTCTGAGGATAGATAATTTGTTTGATCAGCTTCAGGGAGCGTCTTGGTTCTCCAAGATCGATCTACGCTCCGGGTATCATCAGATGTGGGTTAGGGATGAGGATGTGCAGAAGACTGCTTTCAGGACCAGGTATGGTCATTATGAGTTTGTGGTGATGCCATTTGGGCTCACCAATGCTCCAGCCGCATTCATGGATCTCATGAATCGCGTGTGCAGGCCAATGTTGGATCGGTCAGTGATAGTATTCATAGATGATATCTTGGTGTATTCCAAGACGCGGGAGCAGCACGAGGAGCACCTGAGGGAGGTGCTGGAAGTTTTGAGGAGGGAGAGACTTTTCGCAAAGTTCTCCAAGTGTGAGTTCTGGTTGCGCGAGGTGCAGTTCCTTGGTCACCTCGTCAACCAGAAGGGTATTTTGGTGGATCCGGCCAAGATAGAGGCCGTGATGCAGTGGGAGGTCCCGAAGTCTCCATCTGAGATTCGGAGCTTCCTAGGGCTGGCAGGGTATTACCGGAGGTTCATTCAGGATTTTTCCAAGATAGCAGTGCCGCTCACCCGACTGACCAAGAAGTCGGTGGTATTTCGTTGGGGGCTTGAGCAGCAGGCAGCGTTCGAGACCCTCAGGCAGAGATTGTGCGAGGCTCCTATCCTTACCTTGCCAGAGGGAGTAGAGGACTTCGTAGTCTACTGTGATGCCTCAATCATAGGTATGGGAGCAGTGTTGATGCAGCGAGGCCATGTGATAGCTTACGCCTCGAGGCAGTTGAAGCCTCACGAGGCTAACTATCCTACCCATGATTTAGAGCTGGGGGCGGTTGTGTTTGCCCTCAATATTTGGAGGCATTATCTTTATGGGGTTCGTTGTACCATCTACACGGATCACAAGAGCTTGAGGTACCTTATGGATCAGTCGAGTCTGAACATGAGGCAGAGGAGGTGGTTGGATGTGCTGAAGGATTACGATTGTGACATCCTTTACCATCCAGGGAAGGCCAATGTGGTGGCCGACGCACTAAGCCAAAAATTATCGGCAGCCCTTATCAGAGATTTGTGTTTGAGGATGACAGTGATTACTCCGTTGTTGGAACGGATCAGGGAGGCTCAGGTTGAGGGCCTCAAGGAGGAGAGGCAAAAGTGTGAGAGAATAGTGGGCCGAGTAGCTTCGTTTGATTATGACAGTCGGGGATTGCTGACACTTCATGGGAGAGTGTGGGTACCTTACTGGGGAGGAGTACGGCAGGTGTTGATGGACGAGGCTCAGAAGTCTCAATTTTCTATCCATCCAGGGGCGACGAAGATGTATAGAGATCTTCGACCCAATTATTGGTGGCCCTGCATGAAGCGGGATGTCGCTTGGTATGTTGAGAGGTGCCTGACCTGCAGGAAGGTCAAGGCGGAGCACCAGAGGCCTCACGGCAAGATGCAGCCGTTAGACATTCCCGTGTGGAAATGAGAGGACATCACCATGGATTTTGTCACCAAGCTTCCCAGGACCGCACGAGGAGTAGATTCGATATGGGTAGTAGTGGATCGGTTGACGAAGAGTGCTCATTTTATCCCGATCCAGGAGAGTATATCGGCAGAAAAGTTAGCCGATATCTATGTGCGTGAGATCGTGGCACGTCATGGAGTGCCGGTATCGGTGGTGTCAGACCAAGATGTCCGTTTTACATCCAGATTTTGGAAGCGGTTTCACGACGAGATGAGTACTCGTCTTCATTTCAGCACCGCTTTCCACCCTCAGACGGACGGGCAGAGCGAGAGGACGATTCAGACTCTTGAGGACATGCTCAGGGCATGTATTCTAGACTTCGGTGACAGTTGGGATACGTATCTTCCGTTAGCGGAATTTTCGTATAACAACAGTTATCATGCAAGCATTGATCGACCTCCCTTTGAGATGCTTTGTGGGAGGAAGTGTAGGACCCCGTTTTGTTGGGGCGAGGTCAATCAGCGAGTCGTTGGGAGCACAGAGGTGGTGCTCAAGACGACCGAGTTGATTCAGCAGGTCCGTAGTAGACTGCAGACTGCACAGAGTCGGTAGAAGAGCTACGCCGACAGGAGGCGTTCAAACTTGGAGTTCCGGGTGGGCGATATGGTCCTCCTGAAGGTCTCACCCTGGAAGGGTGTCATCAGGTTTCGAAAGAGGGGCAAGTTGGGCCCCAGGTTCATTGGTCCTTTCAGGGTTTTGGCCCGAGTGGGTCGGGTTGCTTATCGGTTGGATCTTCCTGTAGAGCTTAGTCTCAGTTGAGGAAGTGTTTGGTGGATGATTCAGCAGTTGTTCCCCTAGAGGATATTCAGGTTGATAGCAGCCTGAATTATATTGAGAGGTCGGTCGCGATTCTGGACCGGAAGACAAAGACCTTGAGGAACAAGGCAATTCAGTTAGTGAAGGTGCAGTGGCAGCACCGGAAGGGGTCTGAGTGGACGTGGGAGGCTGAGGAAGAAATGAGAGAGCACTACCCGGAGTTATTTGCAGATTCAGCCGTAGCAGACTTCGAGGAGGAAGTCAGAGACAAGTGGGGGAGAATTTTAACGCCCCATCTCTGGTATGTTATTCCCATGGCATTTATTTAGAATTTTTATTGATGGACTCGGCGAGTCTATGGCCTGACTCGTCGAGTAGGGTCGAGTTTTCGTGCACGTGTTAGTCGGCGACTCGGCGAGTCCATATTCGGGACTCGGCGAGTTTGCCTGCCAGGAAGAAACCCTAAATCCCCGGGTTGCTCACTATTTAAGCAATGTTATGTGCCCCAAACTCGCCTCCTTCACCCTCAGAGAGCTATGAGAAACCCTAATCCATCCCTTATTTGTTTTAAGTGCTTTTGTGTGGATTTTGAAGGCTTGAAGAAGAAGAAGAAGAAAGGAGCAAAGAGAAGAGGTGTAGAGCAAAGATCCAAGGGCAAAATCAGAGTTCATTGAGGTATTTCTCGGATTCCTTCTGTTTTATGCTTTAGACCTCCATTAGAACTCTTCTAGGGCTTGTTTGATGCATTTTCCAAGCCTTATAGTTGTATGGATGCCTTAATAGGCCGAGAGATCCCTAGATCTGTTCATTTAGGAGTTGTAGAGCCCGGATCTGTTGCCTTTTTGAAGATGCTTTGCATAAGAACTCTAGATCTAGCCTTTATTATGCTTTTTGAGCCTTATTATCTTCTTGGTCGCTTATGGGCACGTAAAGATAGAATCTTTACGTGCTAATCGAGCTAAGGAAGCCCAGATCTATAAGTTTTAGACGCTGGATTCAAGCAAAATCGAGTTTAGAGTAGCTGCATGGATGTGACTCGGTGAGTCGGAAGAACGACTCGGCGAGTCAAGTCGCGAGTCCCGTTTTTCCCCCTTTTTGAGTGATGTCGAGTGGAAGCATGTGAGTAGTAGAGTGGACTCAGTGAGTTGGAGGGCAGCGACGAGTTGTTCATACAACTCGGCGAGTCCAAGGCAATCTTCTTAGCTCAAGAACAACTCGTCAAGTTGTTCATATGACTCGGCGAGTCGGATGCAGATTGTCTGAGTTCTTGAATCGAGAGGGTACTCGTCGAGTAGGTGCCATACTCGACGAGTAGCCATAAGTAGGGTCGAGTAGTGAAACTAGAGACTCGGTGAGTTGGCGGCCCAACTCGGCGAGTCAGGTCAACTGTAGGTTGACTTTGACGGGGAGAGTTGACTTTGACCAAGGGTAAAACAGTCATTTTATCCTATTGCGGTGATTAGCATTTGATTGAGTGTGTTTATGGATTTGTAGCCGGGGAGATACCGGAGCAGCAGCAGTTAGCTTCCAGAGCCATTCACACAACAGCCAGTTCACGAGGTGAGTTTCCTTCCAGTAGGAACGGGTCTACGGCCACAATGCCGGAACGTTTAGTTAGTAGTTGTTCCGGACTTTAGTCCGATGCAGTAGTTAGAGTGCTTGATGTCTTTGTGATTCAAGCATGTTTTGTGTTATGTGTTCTGGACTTCGGCCCGATGCAGTATATGTGTTATGTTAGCAAATACGTGTTTATGATATACTATGTTCAGACAGTCCCGGACTTCGGTCCGATGCAGTTAGTTCCGGACTCTGGTCCGATGCAGGGGACAAGGTCCCAGTCAGTTCCGGACTTCGGTCCGATGCAGCTAGTTCCGGACTTCGTTCCGATGCAGTCAGTTCCGGACTTCGGTCCGATGCAAGGGACAAGGTCCCAGTCAGTTCCGGACTTCGGTCCGATGCAACTAGTTCCAGACTTCGGTCTGATGCGGTGGGCAAGGCCCAGTATGTGCTTTATATGTATTGTATGGTATGTGGTAATTTGGCGGAGCTCACTAAGCTTCATGGTTACAGTTTCAGTTTTGGTTTCAGGTACTTCCGCAAGCAAAGGGAAGAGCTCGGGATGATGGCATCGCACACCACAGCTTCATTTTTTGTCCTGGGAGTAGATTCCGTTAGTTGATATGTTTGGATACAGTTGTGATACAGTTTTCTTTCTCTCAGTATTTTATCATGGTTTTTAAAACACGCGACGTATGATGTTGTTATGTGATACTTGGTTTCACGTTTTTGTTATGATAAAAATTGAAATTTTTGGGTCGTATTTTTGGGTTGTTTCAGAAATTTAAATTTTCTAAATTAAAACTTTTAATCATAAAACATAAAGTTCAAAACTTGAGGACAATTTTTAAACATTTAAAACATGGAGGATCAAATAACAAATAATCTTAATTAACAATTAATTCCATAATTATCCATATTTGATTTATTTAAGATTTCTTGCATAATAATTTACCAATTTAATCAAAATAATTAATTAATTATCACATAAGGAAATTAAATATTTTATTAATTGATAAATATCTTTAATTAGATCAAGATTATAGTCATATATATTAAAAAATCAGATTAGGGTTGATCTAATATGATAAAGGCAAGTTTCCATAAGATAAATATCAAAAAATCTCGAATCTGGCCCTTCCTGACGCTCGGACTCGCCGAGGGCACCATGGGACTCGCCGAGTCCACTATGGGACTCGCCGAGTCCATGACTCAGAAACATAAAATTTGAATTTTTCAAGCAAGATTCAAACAAACAAGCAACAATTTAATAGAAACCAATCTAGGCTCTGATACCACTAATGGGTTATGGCCATATGAACATTCCTATGTGCACATGCAAACCCTAATGCTTGGATCTAGGTTTCTCTAATTAAACATCCTTTGAATCCAAGACTTCTAATGACTAATTAGGTATAAGAACAATACAAAATCAGATCTAGAAGTTTACCTTTGAATATCTTGTTTGATCTTGTTGTCTTGGAGCACTATAGTCACAATTGTAACTCCTCTAATGGCTTAGAAACACCAACTAGCAAGATGGATGATTTGAGAGAGAGAGGAGAGGGAAGATTCGGTCAGGGTTTCTTTTCTTTAGAAGAGATACCGATTTCCCTTGCCCTAGGGGTCTATTTATACTTGTAAGGCTCCTAGGGTTTCACCCTTAAACCCTAGTTGGATAATCTTTCCTTAAAGCAATCCAAATCCTTTCCATGATAATGCCTTGGACGAATTTGAGGCTATCCCAAGCCCTAGAATTCGTCCAACCCTTATCCCTTAAGGATTTACAGCCCAAAGTGCAACTATCAAACAATTGACAGTTTATACCCTCTTATTTAATTAATCTCTTTAAGTCACCAAATTAATACTAATTAATCTATGACTTATATTAATCAAATAACAATATTATTATTCCTTATATTATTCTCATAATATATTAATAATATATATTCTCTCATAATAAATCATCCTATCAAGTTGCTATGGTGAAGGCAACCCAAAAGGACCACGCACAATCGGATCAAATACTTGCCTAATATAGTTGCAGCCTTAGACACTATTCCAACAACTGCTTCATGTCAACCACTTCAAAGTTTCCAATGCTTGATTTGGTATGTGATCTCTTAATCTCTCTTAATATTCCTTCAAATTATTATAATGCTATTTTATCTGATACTGATGATGTTTGTTCTGATTTGAATGACATGTTGATTTCCATGAGTAGTGGGTTGGAGAAAACTAAGGTTTTGCTTTATGAATATAAAAATAAAGTGGAGGAGAAAAACACAAAGATAGCGGGTTTATACATGATACTAACGAACGTTTTGATAGATAGAGATTCAATTGGAATGAAATATATTTTGTTAGTTAAACAAGTAAATATATATTGTAATACCGCTAAGTGTGTAAATGGAAATCTTAATTTTCTTTACCATTCACCAGAAATACATAATGAATAAAATTGAAAACTTCTTCCTTTTATTAACTTCAAAAGGCAATTAGTTGATGAAACTTTGTGTACTTATGAGAGTAAGGCAGTTATGTTTGATAAAGTACCAAGTGATTCATATGCTTATGGTATAGTCAATCTTGATGATTTTTGGGATGCTAATAATTTGGTGAAAACTATGAATGATATTTTAACCAAAATTGAAAAAATTAAAATTCTGAACAAAATTGAATATTCGACACAAAGTTGTCAACAAAATTTTCCTGATATCGAAGATGATTATCACAATATCAATGAAATTGAGGAAGTTGAATGTGTAGATTATACAATTTTTTTGTCATGAACATCACTTAATTAGCTAAAAGAGAAGAAAATGTTGATTAAAAATCGAAGCTAAATGACGATTCATCTTCAACAACCAAAACTAAGGAAACTCAAGATTCTGTTATTGTCAAAGATATAAAAAACTATGAAAGTGATAGTGATGATGATTTTGGTGAAAAGGAAATTTCATGAGTTGTTAAAGCACAAATTTTTGAGGATACTGAAGAATATTCAAAAAAAATTTGAAAGAAAAAGGAAAACATTTTTTTAAACAAAATTTAGTGGTTTTTTGATATTTCAAATATTTTTCCAATCAAGTTTTGTCACAAAAGGAAATGGTAATAAAGTTTATCCAAATATGAATGATTTGTTGAAAGAAGATAATTTGAAAGTGACTGATGAGGGTATTTACTCGAATTAAAACGTTAGGTAAAATGAGTTGAGTCAAAGATCGAAAACTTTTCAACGTCAAAAGAGTCAAACATCTTTTTTCAAATAAAATAAAAATGACAAATCAGGTGTTTGGGTTGTGAAAAGAACTTAATTTGTTGTTGAACATAAGTCAAAATTAGTTGAAAAACTCAGAATAAAGCTTATTGGAAGAAACGAAGAGGTTTTCAAAAGCAAAAGCGAACATAAAATAAGTCACAACAAAATCAACAAAATAACTTTTCAAATCAATCACAAAATCATTTTTCAAATGAATCATCGAAAGTTTCTCAAAAAGGTGTGAACAATAGTGTTAAAAACAAAAATCAAAGTGGCTTTGAACAAGAATCAAAGCTTGATGAAAATCATGGTCAAAGAGGTGTTCAATGGAACTTTTCACAAACTCATATATGTTTTTCACAAGAATCACGTTGTGGATATCAAAATCGATATCAAACTCGTTTTCAACATAAATCATGACAATCTTTTTCACAAGCGAGTCATTCAAAACCAACAAGTGTTAAAAAGAAAAATGTTCATTCAAACCTGATGGTCCATAATTTCCAAATCCAAGTTCAATACAAAAATTGAAGGTTTCGTTTGTTAAAGGAAAATCTGATATGAAAATTTTCAATCATTGGTTTTAGCATAAAGGAAAGAAATATCAATAAAAAGAGTTTTCTCAAAAACAAGTCAAACATTCTTACAATAGTTACTTGTGTGAATCAATGAGTGGAAGTACTTCATCACAAGATTCATTGTCGAGGACACTAAAATGGAAAGAAGTTAAAATAAGAAAGAAGTTGGACTTCTTGAAAATAAGGTTGAAAAAGAGAAAATCAAAGTTGATGCTTCAATATTGAATGATTATGTTCTTTACGACAAACTAATGAGGTTGATTTAATTGATAAACTCAAATCGAAGGTTCGAAATTGGATTTTTAACTCTTCACTTCACACTACATATCACACTAGTACATAAGGACCCTAAAAGCTTGGTTACCTAAATCTATGTGACTGATTGCATATACTATGTGACGAGAAATATGATGAAAACGTGTATATCGATAGTGGGTGCTCACGTCACATGACTGGAAGGAAAGAGAACCTGGGAGATTTTAGGAGTCTTGAGAATGTTGGGGTTCTGAAATTGGAAATAATTAAAAAAAATGTTGTGTCACATGACTGGAAGGAAAGAGAACCTGAGAGATTTTAGGAGTCTTGAGAATGTTGTAGTTCTGAAATTGGCAAGAATTAAAAAAAATGCAAGGTCAAGGGTTATGAAGAGTGACAAATGGGAAGTTTACATTTAATTTAGTCACATCTGTCGAAGGTTTAAAGCATAACCTTTTAATCGTATCTCAGTTGGTTGTCGGAAAAAGGAATCAAAGTTTTGTTTGATGAAGATGGCGTTGTTATTTAAAATAAAGAAACGAAGGAAGTTTCACTAAATTTGAAGCGAAAAGGATATATGTTCACTCTAGACATAAAACCAACTGTTGCTTTACCCTCAGTGTGTTTTCTATCAAAGGCTACTTCTGATCTTAGCTCGTTTTGGCATCCAAAACTTTCTCTTCTTAATTTCAAAAATCTGAATAAACTTGTTTTAAATGATTTAGTTAGAGGTTTCCCTATTCTGAAACTTGATAATGATTCTTTATATGCAACTTGTGAACAAGTAAAACATCGACAAGGACATCCCATAGTAATTGACTGGAAGATTTTTGAAATATTGGAACTTCTACATATTGACTTGTGTGGTTCTTTGACTATTGTGTCTATCGATGGGAAGAAGTACATACTTGTCATAGTAGATGATTTTTCATGTTTTACTTGGGTTCATTTTCCTAGATAGATATTTGAGACTACTCAAGTGATGTGAAATGATTCTTAAGAAGAAAGTTGGTCGAATTAAAAGTAACAATGGAACAGAGTTCAAGAATCATGCTCTCGATTCATTCTTGAAAAATTTGGAATTTCGAATAGTTTTTCTGCTCCTTACACACTGCAAAAAATGGAGTTGTGGAATGGAGAAATCGATCTTTGTGTATAACTGCTCAAACAATACTTAGTTATGCGAATCTACCTTACTATTTTTAGGTAGAGGCTATTTCTCCAGCTTGTTTCACTCAAAATCGTTCTTTCATTCATAGAAGATTTAATATCACCCCTTATGAAATCATTCACAAAAGGAAACCTATTGTAAAATTGTTCCATGTTTCTGTCTGTAGAGGCCTTATCATGAATTTAAAAGATCATCTTTCAATGTTTCAAAGAAGGTTGATGAAGGAATATTTCTTAGATATTTTCAAAATACTATTTCATAAAGGGTGATGAACAAACGAACTCAAAGAATTTAATAAACATTCAATTTGACATTCGATAATTACTAAGTTAGAAGAGTAGAGCTTGAGTTTCCTCATGAACCAATTCTTTCTAATGTAGTGAGGATTCTGAACAAATGCTTACTTTTGACCTTGATTGTGATCAAATTTTTGGTATTCATGAGAGAGCAATTAATTCTAATGTTAATATTGAAGATAATCAAATTCCTGAAGAATCAAAGTATCCTGAAAATTCCACAATCACATATGGTTGATTAAATGAATGTTTATCTTGACACCATGATAAACAGTCGAAAAAGGTCAAACTTTGACACCAGGTCAAGTTGACGGATAGAAATCTCCAACACAACCTTGAGTTGACGCTAGGGGGATCCATTAACTTCGAGTGCTATTGTTGAGGGGGAGTAATACATAGCAAATTAATGTGTTTAAGGGGAGTACAGTCGAACACATATAAAAGATGTCACTACCTCACAGGTCAAAGATCAACATGAAGCTGAAGGTAATGCAAACGTTAATGATGAAATCAATGATACGTTTTCTATTGCAAAAGACTTTTCAGATGCCGACGAGATTTTTGAAGATGCTGATTTGGACTTTGATCCATGATTTCCACCAATGGAGAAATGGACTCTTGATAATCCCAAAGAATATATTCTTGGTAATCCTAATTCTAGTGTGTTAAAAAGAGCACAATTTAGAGAAAGAAATGAAGTTCTTAATGTTCACCAATATTTTTGGATGTCTTATGTTTTCTTTTCAAAAATCGAAACAAAGACAATCAAAACTGCATTAGAACATCCTGATTAGGTTGTTGCAATGCAATATGAGTTGGCTGAATTTTAAAGAAATTAAGTTTGCAAGTTAATTCCTAAATCGGAAGGTGTTTATGTGGTTGTACTAATATGGGTTTACAAAAAAAAAAGTTGTTAAAGAAGGAAATGTTGTTTGCAATAAGGCAAGGATAGTTGTAAAAGGCCATTTTCAATAAGAAGGTACAAATTATGATGAAACCTTTGATCGTATTGCAAGCCTCAAAGCAGTTCGTATTTTTAGTGCCTATACAACTCACAAGAACTTTGATGTGAAACAAATAGATGCCAAGTGTGGATTTTTAAATAGGGTACTCAAAGAAACTATGTATATCGAGTAACCACCAAGCTTTTTGAATGAGAAGTTTCCTGATCACTGTTATACCATCGATAAGGGCTTGGTATACAATGTTAACCAATTTTTTCAGAAATCTATAATATTAAGCAACGATCCATTCATCCCACATTATTTCAAAAGAATGTTGAGGATAATCTGATTCTTGTTCAAATTTATGTGGATGATATAATTTTTGGTTCTACTAACCCTTCTTTGTCGAAGGAATTCGAGGAACTGATGAAAAGTCCGTTTAAAATGAGTATGATGAGAAAGATTAATTGATTTTTGGGATTGAAAATTCTCCAGAGCAAATAAGGTATTTTTATTAATCAAGAGAATTACATGAAGAATTTTCTTAAGCATTTTTGAATGATAAATTGTTCAAATGCAAAGATTCCTATGGCATGTGGCATGCGCTTTAGTCCATCTTTGGATAAGCTTATTGTTGATTTAAAGATATATCGAAGCCTCACAGATTCTTTATTATATATTACTTTAATTCGAATTTACACCATGTTTTCGGTTTGTAATTGTGCCATGTATGAAGAAAACCTATGTGAACCACATCTCACTACTATCAAAAATAATTTCTATATTTTCATGAAACTCCGACACTAGGATTTTGGTATCCAGCAAATACACAATTCTTTATTCAAGCCTTTTCAAATATATACTTGGGAGGTTGCCAAATGGATAGAAAAACCACGACTAGTGGTTGTGAAATTATTGATGGGAGTTTCTGATGCTTGTATTTCGCAAGTGATCTAGATTCAAAGCCAATTACATGACTATGATATTAACATGAAGAAAATTCCTTTATTTTGTGGCTCAGAAAGTGCCATTCTATTTGTCATAATCTTGTGTAACATTTTAAAATGAAACATATTTCACTTCAATACCATTTCATCAAAGATCATGTTTAGGATGACAATATCAAAGTTCATTTTGTTAATACCACTGAAAAACCTGTTGACATTTTCACAAGACCTCTTAATGAAATAATCTTTCATGAGAACTTTAAATGAATTAGGGATGATGGAAGCATGTTATATTCCAACATCTAAGTGTTAATTGTGGTTTTTTATGTCGAAGTTTTGAAGACCCCTTTTCTTATGGTGCTTCGCTTATAGTTCTAGATCATTCAGCAGTTACTATTCATAGATAGAGCTTCGACTCGATTCATATTCGAATTTTACTTTGAATCAATCAACAGATTGCTCAATAATATAAGATTTTGGTAAATTTTCTTTTATTCGTTGTTATATTCGTTTTCCGTGAAAAAATCAAAAATCCAAAAAGATTTTGTTTTTTTTTTTTTTGTTTTTTTTATTATCTAAAATTCAAAAATTTACAAAAATATTTTCATTATTTTTTAATTTTTCTTTATTCATTTATAATTTAGATATATCATTATACCACATACCTTACATCTGTATGCCAAAACAAAGTTCAAAGGAATAAGGTAATCTTCGATTCTTATTGACTACTTAAGTGTCCCTAGAAGCATGCTCTAACGTGAAAGCCTTATCGACGCTTTGTTTGCAAGGCCTTAATGAAAATTTTCTTCTAAAAATTTCTTCCCAAAAGGTTGTACTAATAATAGTCATTGAGCTACCTTTTTCTTCTCAAATTGACTTAAAAGATGACTGCTTGGTCGTTTTTATAGCAGAGGTACAATTATTTCTTTTACCCAATCCTTTTCACCTCGAAGTTTTTACACATTACACACACAATGACGCATATCACAAGACATATATAGTAGAAAACAATTAGGATGTAGGTGTTCCACAAATATGTATTTATGATCTCGAAATCATTTTCACTGTGCAAAGAGCGAGACCCAACAAACAACACACTATAAGGAATTAGCGATGAATAATTTATTGTTCTAGGTTGTTACTATGGAATTGATGGATGAAACTTCGAGTTTCAAAGTACCATTATATGCATGCTCAAAATATCATTTTCATTTTTTTTGTGTGGTCTTAGTGAAGTGTACTAATACTAAGTCATTTCTACCCAAAAAGATCTAGGTTTTTTTATGGAATGCAATTTCTGTTTGAACATTTTTCTCTACCTTTATTCATTATCAACTCTTAACCAAGCTTACTTGATGGTGATTACACTAGTCACTCAAGTATTTCTTTACATTGATTTTCTCTTATGTTAAGTTGTAAACATGTTTGGAAATCAATCCCACTTTTGAGTTTGCCTAAACGAGGCCCTTCGATACTTCTCTACGAGTATTTAAATGTAATTCATGAGAAACCACACAAGTACTTTGATTTCTCTCTTGATTTCAAATAAATATTATCTTTTTCCGAGATCTTACTGCTTTTATATCAAATTTTATTTTATATCACACTTTATCAAAATGTTTCCTATTTTGGTTCTATCTTTTTCATTCGGAACACATTGCACTAGGATCCTCGAGGTTTCAAGTAGTACCAACTTGTACCAAGATCTTGCAAGGTATGGTTTATGATTTCACTTATAAATCCCAAATGTGAATGAGACCCAACCTTACCTATCGAAGACTGGTTCTTGGTTTTTATCGAAGTTTGGACGATGTTTGTTTCTTCAACTAGTTCTTATTCGTTTTTGTTGTAGAGCCAAAGTAACCATTGTATGTTGACATTTTTCTACTCTACTTTGTGGTTGATCAAGAAATACATTCATTATGTCTACCCGTGACAAATAAAGCACATGTCACTTCAGTTACCTAATTTACATGTGGGGTGTTAGTTTAATTATCAATTCAAATTCAAATTTCATGCCATTTATAAAAGGGTTATTGACTGTCCAATTCAGACTTTATGATTTCTGAATTCTCTCAAGAACCCTAACCCTAAAATCCTTTTTCAAAATTATCGCAATCCACGATGTCATCTCTAATCCAACTATGCTAATCGATTAATTTGATACAACCGACGAGATTGAATCTATTTCTCGTTTGAAGATTTAATCGCACAACATTTGCTTTAATCCTAACTTGTCTATTTATCTTGAAGATCTGAAGATGATGATTCAATGCTTGAATGATTTTGTTCTTGCATACACTTGATCTTCTTCTTTTGTGATTCTGATGCAATGGCTTTCTCTGGCTACTTCCACTACTTGATCTTCTTCTTTTGTGATTCTGATGCAATGGCTTTCTCTGGCTACTTCCATTACTATTTATCACACATATATTGATACAATCATGTTCCAGATGGAGTCCAAGGGAACAAATAAGTTGTTGAAAAAGCAGTTTACTCATATTCTTCAATTACCGGTTGCACATCCGTTTGAAGAGCCAACTTCTACACAAGTGTTTTACATGCTTAATGAAATGCGGCATAATCCACCAATTTCTGTTATCAGTGAGTTTAAAAATTCAAATTTGCCTATTAATTGGAGTTTTTCCTTTGGAGTTACTCTTCATTGCTTGAACGGTATAAATTCTGGATTTCACATAGCAAAACTAAAATTGTAATATATCATAGCTGGATTATACTATGGATTAAAGGTTGGTTAATCTTCATTGATATGGACTGAGTTTACAAATTAAATTACTTACTCTAAGAAGTTATCTGAGATTGCATGTGCTCGTTTTTAGAGTTTGAATTTATGCGAAGCATATAATCATGCTGGTATTCACAATCTCGTTTACTTGAAGTTGCTCATTATTCTCTGATTCAGATTCCAAAGATTATGTTTGATAATCCTATTACCTTTCCAGTTGTTGGAAGAATTCCTGATGCTATGCTTCGTTTAGAGGCAGACTCAAATCCTATTTTGATTCAATACATAAAAAATTTTGGTGTTGATCTTAGTGTTTCTACTCCTGTGACAACCCAAAGTTTATTTCGTTACATTACCCCGTTACCGTTAACGGAATATTCCATTTTATAAAAGTTCCGTTAATTTGAGGTCGTAAAATAAATAAACGTTTTATTTATTTATATTTTATTTCGTTACTCGTCGTAATAAAATAAAGTAAAATCACTTAAGTTACATTGCCATATTAATTTGGAAAAGGTTAAATTTTATTACGACCACTAAATCGGGTGCGACCAAAAGCCCCGTATAACGGCAGTATCGGGTAGATTCCCACTGAGCTCCAACTCCAACCCATATATAAGGGGGAATGGACTTCATTCCACCCCTTTTCACTCTCTCTCTAAACTCTCTCTCTATAACTTTTTCCCGAGCCAAAAATCATCCGTTTCGAGCCCCAAACGAGTAGGTAAACTATCCTAACTTGTTATATAGCTTATCTAGCCTGCAAATTCGAGTTTAAAACATGAAATAGGGACAAGATGATGTGTTTACGGCCCAAGAACACTCTTGGACCATAAACACTATTTAATGGGGTTTTTAAACCCCAAAACCCCTCGAAATTGCCCCTAAGGCTTAGATATGACTTTTAGGCTTACATATTCGGACTTAGAACACCTTGGAACAAGTTTTTGGAGAGTAAACTTGCGTTTACTACCCAAGAACTTGCTTGGTCCGTAAACTCCCCTTCATGGGGAGTAAACTCAATTCCATGTGATAGAAATACCCTAAACACCCCCTATGGCCTTGGAAACATAGCTTGAATGCAATACCATTGTTGTAAAGGAATTAAACTTAAATAAAACCAAGGGAGTAGGAGTTCACGGCCGTGAACTCCCATAGATGTGGTTCATGGGACGTAAACTCCCATTTAGTGCCCAAATGGTGCCCAAACTCCTTCATTTGACTTGGAAAAATGCATGGGATTTTATCCTCTAACATTTAAGCCCTTAAAACACCAAAATATATGTACATAGGAGCTTACGGCCGTAAACTCCCTAGTTTAGGGCCGTAAACTCGCATTTGGTCCATATAATTGCCTTAAATCCAATAATACACATTAGAATTGAACCTAGCAAAATTCCACAATTGGTATAAGGCCTTTAAACATCCTAGAACACCCTCACCATGAGTTTACGGCCGTAAACTCATGGGGAGTTGTCCCAGGGCTGTAAACTAAGTGTATAGAGTTTACACTTGAAGAGTAAACTCCATTCCTAAGCCATTCACACCCTTAGATGTTACCCGGGACACCCCAAACACTTAACCAAAGTGTTTTCCGCTCCTTAGAGTGCGTATACTTGTTAAATTAGTATTAAATGTACTAATTGTATGTGAACATATGTTATCATATCTTAAATAGGTCACTAAGTGTGTCCAAGTCTTTACTTGACACCGAGCACCCAACCGGCACCTTCGTCGGATCCACTTACACCAGGTTAGTTCATACCCCTAAATGAACCTTTTAAATGTTTTACATCTTTTATAGGGGGGGGGGGGAATACAAGTTAAACATGCTAGTTGTCATATCAATCACATGTGATTGATAACCCGCATGCACAAGGATTTACCACACTGTAAACTGTTTTACCAAGCAGGATACTATAAATGGTTTTCCAAAAGGTTTTCACTTGTTCAAAACTCTTACTTATACTATTTAATCAAAGTTCATTTTAAACTGGTTTATGAAAACTTTCGAAAGAATTTCTAAAGGTTTTTAAACTTATTTTACCAAAGAACACCAAGTTGTGATTTTCTCAAGTATAAAGGTTTTCTTCCGTGTTTTGATACTCCCTCTTAGTTTAAACTCCTATTTGATAACGCTTTCAATTCGTGATGCGTTTATACTTGTTATTGCCTCTATTTCGCTTATACATGTAGTCGCTTATGCCTACTAGACGCTCTTACTTCACTTGTTGTCGCTTCTACTTCGTGATACACTTATATTTGGTAACACTTATACTTTACGATTCGGTTATTCCACACTATACGCTTATATTTCACAATTCGATTATTCCACACTGTACACTTATACTTCACAATTCGGTTATTCCACACTGTACGTTTATACATCACGATTCGGTTATACTTCACGATACGTTCCCACTTGTTACACACTCAGACATAGTTGGATGTATGCCTGTGCTTGTATAGATGCATATAAATAATGATTGAAAGACTTAGGAAGGCCTGTCCGCCCTATTTCCTTTTCTTCGTTGAGATGTGGTCTGGTGGGATCGGATGCCGTCCGAAGGTCGTTTGGTTCATTAGTTATATATTATGTATGCGAGCATAGACATATAGGCTTACTCCAGTTAGTTCGGTTATGAGTCTCTACCTCTAGTTCAGCACTTATATTGGAACCTACTACTCACTATTTAGGATGCGTCTTCGGGACACGACCTTCTCCGTCGTCTAGTTGGTAACCAGAGTCTCCTGTAGGGAGAGCGGACATTGTTTGTATAGATCTATACGGGATTGACACCCCCGCACCCTGACTGCTAGCTACAGTCCACGGCCTACCAAGCCAAGGGGTGACAAATGTCACATTTTATAGACGCTTGCAGGGCGTCAGGTTCTCTAGTGTCGGTTAGTATGGTTACGAGTATCCTAGGTTACCTTATAATTCATGGCCTTAAGGTAACGGTATTTCACCCGTAATTTACACTGTATGCTGGAAACTCACTCCCAGAGTCACACTGTTCTTAGACCTTGCTAGCTGTATCTTTCATTTGATACTCTCTGGGGTCTGTATTCTTGTTTTAGACCTTACTAGCTCTATCTTTCATTTGATACTGTCTGGGGTCTGTATCCTTTGTTTTTAGACCTTGCTAGTCGTACCTTTCATTTGGTACCGTCTGGAGTCTGTGTCTCTTTTGGTTAGACTGAGCCAGGCGTGTCGTTCGTTCAATACTCTCCTGGAGTCTATGATTCCTCTTGCCTTATTCAGCAGTCTTCACTGCTGAGGCATATGTTATTTTCCCTGATTTCTCCTGCTTTCTTTAATAATCAAATTTTGTATTTTGATAGTGATAGCTATTAAGGGAAAACTACTTTTTACCACATAACTCTGTCCAGTCTTGGTAGAAGACTGCTTTTATTAAAGAAAATATAGGATTTTCTAGAAAAGACACTAATGTAATGGACACTCTAAAACTACCACTTTTATTAAAGGTTTTTGGATAAAACGACACTAAATACTTATTAACTCACCAGCATTTGTAAAAATGCTGATACTCGCTTTTCAAATAACTTGTATTCTCAGGTCAGCATTAGACAGGTACATCCCCGGAGCTTCTGACGAAGACAGTTTAGTACCAAGCTGCACCTATATTATTTACTTGTATTACTTTGATACATTGTAATCTAAACCATGTAAAACTATTACTATAAATGAAATGTTTTCTTGTACTTTGATTACTATAATGCATGTGTTCTAATACTTGACATGACGTCATCCACCCCAGAACGTTTCCGCCGTTCCGGTTTTGGGGTGTGACAGATTGCTATCAGAGCATTGGTTATAGTGAGCTAAGTATATCCATTCATAAAAGATATACAACCTATAAATACAAAGGGATAAAACACTCTGACCAAGAATTATACTTTAAAATATAACCATATTTTACCAAAGTATAAGAACATCCAGAATCTAAACACTCGAACACAGGTATCACAAGAAGAACTATAATAAAAGTCTTCGGATGTTGAGCATTGCCGTCAAACCTGGGCAGTTATGTAATCGTAAGATGGAATAAATGTAACCTGATCAACTACATTTATTCGAGATGCGACGAACATGTGCTTAGGAGTGATAGTGGTGAGCAACAGGTCTGAAACTTACAAAATAGGAATGCTAGAGCCAAACATAAAGTTAAAATACTATAGGAGTATTTTAGAACACTAAAAGACTCACACTAATCCCATAATCATATTCAGAAGATAAGAGCCAAACAAGAAATTAAAATACCATAGGGGTATTTTAGGATCCATAAACAACCTTGTGTGAAGAACTAAAAAGATCCTTATTGATATACCTACAACTACAGAGGGTATACTCCCAAGGTTATATATAATAAGGATCCCATAGGCTAAGAATGTGTGGTTTCTCCCTACTTCCTTTTCCTTGTTTGGATGTGGATATAGGGTAGTATCACATATTCGAAGGCCTATCGGATCTAAGCTATATATGATTTGTATACCATGTGTAATCGTAGCAGGACTAAATATGGATCATCCAGTGAAATGTTAATAATCTCTTAGGATTCTTTAGACATTTTCATTCTCGCACGAACCCTATAGAAAATCCTATCCAATTCACTGCTTGACAGAAGAGTTGATGCAGACCCAGAAGAGGTTCATTGATAAGATTTCCTGTTCGGAAATAGATGAAATGGGTTGAGACTATTGAATTCACCAAGTGCCTATATCTTTTTAGGGACATCGGTGAGAAATTCGCCTAAACTTGCGAGATTTCCAGTCATCCATCATGAAGTGATGACACCCAGAGTCGGATTCGGAAGCAAGGCGGAATAGAGATTCAATATGTATTCACGAGAAAAGAACCCTAGGTAACTACCCGAAGGAAACCAATGCCGATTCCAATCAAAAATACGAGGCAGACAGAGGGAGCCAGTACATGGAACCCAAGAAGTGTCTTACCCTCATGATCGTCACGCTAATACACCTATAAAATAATACAATTTAGTGAGTTAGTGGTTACACTACTCACGCTATGTGTTAGGTAAATCATCATCTCCCGTTGCCAGTAACGCGATTAGAGTGGATCCCCGCACCTCTATTGAGAGTATTTAGCCATAAGTCTTCATGAGCCTCTCTATCCGCGGTTTCGTTCCGAACTGTTCTCAAATCTCTCCAGGCCGGAGAGTGAAACCTTTCCCAGTATAAAGGTAACTTAGTAGTAATGACTCCCATCTTATGGCCTTTTTCCGATACTTTTACTCCTACCTTGATTTCCAGGACTACATCATAGGGATGTAGGTCGACACTCAGACAACCAGTACCCGAGGCATGGGAAAAATGTATGCCTAATACAGCCGGGACAGATATGTCCAGGGTTAGCCATCGTCTCTCATTATCTTGTATTCCTTTCCACGTAGGAAAAGCCATGCCTCCGAAGAAGCGTAACCAGTCCACAAGCAAGAAACCTACTCTCTTATTCGATGAAGCTACGTTCCAAGCAGCGGTCTCGGCAGCCGTAGCTGCTATCATGGCTCACCTGAATGCTAACAATGCCAATGTTAGCAAGGGCCTTATCGGAAATTCCGATCCTAGAAATGGACAGAAGCAACCAACACCTGCATACCCAGCCACCCAAGAACCTCAACCGAATCCACTGAAGAGAAAACTCAAGATCGAGGAGGGAGGTACCTCGACTCTAGGACTTTCCGAAGGACAACGAGCTGAGACAGTCGATAACCCTGTCAATCCTTCCCTCCTGACTCCAAGAAGGCCATACCTAGGAAACCTTCCCCACTGTGGCAAGTGTAGCTACGATCATCATGGTATATGTCGGGAACTCTTATGTGCTAGGTGCAACACGAAGGGGCATACTGCTCGCGTATGCAGAACTCCGGTGGAGCGTATTGCATCAATCACCAATGTGACGATCAATCCAGTTTGCCATCTATGTGGTGAGATTGGACACTTCAAAAGGGATTGCCCAACTGAAGAAAACAACAAAGACACAGGAGGAGCCTAACTCTACTGCTTAAGGAGAAGAATCAAGAAACCCGATAGATTTTGGTACGTCTCTCGATCTCAGATAACTAACGCAAAACATTAAAAGGCTAATTCAAATGTAAATACTTCCCCATTAAGGCAAAAGTCGCAGCACTATTATAAAATTTAAAATTCATCAGGTAAAACTATAAGGGCTAAAACATATACGTTACGGCCATGTATAGTTAAGATGGATAGACCTAGAGTGAGTGAATGCCGCCTCATTTCGTGTTCCTCGTTTGGTTGTGGATTTAGGGCAGAGTCGCTCAGTCAACAGCCCTCCCCACCTTAATTATACATGACTAGTATATGTTAGGCGATTATAGAAATGCCTCGTGAGAATCCATTCATGAAAAGATACTTTACTCGGAAACACTTAGGACTCTCTATAGTTCCGCGTCGACTCTATCAGTCCAAGTATCCGCGACAATGATACACAGGACAAAACCCGAGACACCTAGAACTTGTGTGCCTGTTCGGCGCATGACTCTATCGATCTTCATTTTATATCGTATCGAGGTATGCCAACTTCGACGACTCTATTGATCATGGTTTGACGTAGTGCAACCATGTGTACATCCCTAGTGCCGTGTAAAAAGAACTTTCTCCGTAGCCATGTCGGCAAATAAAGGTTCTTCTGAACCTAAACATAATGCACACAATCAAACCTAATGCGATCCGCCAATCGTCCCTCTTATCTCAAACCTTCCGAAGTACCCAGGAGAAGGGTACCACGCGCTGTTGACCGACCCCTCTTAGTCATATGGAAACCGAAGCGAAAGACACTGCAAGATATTCTAGAAGACAATAACCATCCGAAGCATACTTCGTAGATTCCCGAGAAAGACCCTTCACACCTCGCACATCAGGTTCGTGAACCCAGAGGATAGAACTCATGAGACTGACCACTATAACCAGGTATATGCATAAAGGTGGTATATAGTTGAGATCAAAAAGATTTAAGATGTGTGCTTCATCCCTACTCCCTGTTCCTCGTTGGGCTGTGGGTATGGGGTGGAGTCGCACAACTGAGCATCCTGCCAACCTCAATTATATAGGCGTGCATACACCAAGTATTAGTGGTTAAGCCAAGTATGAGCTCTACCACAAACCTCATAGTAAAGCCCTTCATCCTATTCCATAAAATAGGAGCCGGAGTCAAGAGAACCACTGCGGTTGAGCTACTATAATGACCACAAATCCGAAATTTGTTGTCATACCGGTTAAGCCCACATAGTAGCTAACACACTCAGTTAGTAAAGGGATTAATGTTCCGAATAATGGAACCCTATACTCACTAGATTTGACCTAAACCAAGAAAACTTAGAACCTTCGGAAGAGTAGTTGCAGTAGATGCTCGCACTACTCAGGCACTTCATCCACCTGTTATAGACAAGTAGTGCCTATAACCCTCCACCCTCTCGCATGGAGGAAATCGTCGTCGCCCTGTAGACGATAGACTTCATTCTCCGAAGTAAACACTAGAATATCGAGAACCACAAGATAACCTCCGCAGCCTAAAATACTTGATCAAAGTGCGAAAGTAGTTGCGTTAAGCCTCATGACCCAGATCCCGAAGAGATTATAGACTTAACACCAGCCCTAGTGTTAGTCGAGGGGTTATGCAGGAGCATGCGCTTTCCGCACTAGAATAAACCAAAGTCTTAGAGATTCATTGGACTATTACGTGTTCCACGAATACTATCTCACGCAGAAATAGTAGAACCACCTCCTGAGATAGTCCAACACTCGTCTGGTGAAACCCTATTTCCTCGACCCTAAGGGTTTCCGTTGGGAATATCTCAAGATTTATTCGTGCAGGTTCATTTTGCACAAGATTGAGATAGCCACTCTACCACAAAAAGATACCGTAGACACACAACCCATTCCATGATCTAGAAAGCCTCTAAAAGCCAATTGACAGGAAACACGAAATCAAAGACAACCCGAGCTTCCTAAGAACCAACCTGAAGGACTACACTACCAGTATGAGAGAGAACGTTAGGAACTCCGAAATAGCGATCACGCCAGCGGTGATCTTGCCAAAGAAGTACACTATGTTCTAAGTACCGAAAATATCTACCATTCCAAGAGCTCAGGACCATCTAAGAATCCTCACAGAGATTTGGTCCAACCCTCGTCAGACCACTACTACTTTCGGATATTCCACAAGTTCCACACCAGATCGAGCCACTTCTTAGACTGATATGTGTTTACCCGACGTCACTCTTCGTATCCCACTCCTCTTGAAAGAAACCATTGGGAACCCTAACCTCGTAAATACACCAGTCGGAACCCGCTAACTACACGAGACAGAAATCCGCATCCGGTAGGTGAAGGTTGTTGGAATGACGAACACAGACCAGAGTTCACTTGGGAATGCGAGGATAAACCGAATAGGAAGTACCCCCTGCCTCTATCATTCACACCTACTTCCTTGCCTAGACCTGAAATTCGGGACGAAATTCCATCTAACGGGGGGATGATGTGAAACCCCAAAGTTTATTCCGTTACATTACCCCGTTACTGTTAACGGAATATTCCATTTTATAAAAGTTCCGTTAATTTGAGGTCGTAAAATAAATAAACGTTTTATTTATATATATTCTATGTCGTTATTCGTCGTAATAAAATAAAGTAAAATCACTTAAGTTACATTTCCATATTAATTCGGAAAAGATTAAATTTTATTACGACCACTAAATCGAGTGCGACCGAAAGCCCCGTATAACGGCAGTATCGGGTAGATTCCCACTGAGCTCCAACTCCAACCCATATATAAGGGGGAATGGACTTCATTCCACCCCTTTTCACTCTCTCTCTAAACTCTCTCTCTACAACTTTTTCCTGAGCCAAAAATCGTCCGTTTCGAGCCCCAAACGAGTAGGTAAACTATCCTAACTTGTTATATAACTTATCTAGCCTGCAAATTCGATTTTAAAACAAGAAATAGGGAGAAGATGATGTGTTTACGGCCCAAGAACACTCTTGGACCGTAAACACCATTTAATGGGGTTTTTAAGCCCCAAAACCCCTCCAAATTGCCCCTAAGGCTTAGATATGACTTCTAGGCTTACATATTCGGACTTAGAATACCTTGGAACAAGTTTTTGGACAGTAAACTTGAGTTCTGCCCAAGAACTTTCTTGGGCCGTAAACTCCCCTTCATGGGGAGTAAACTCAATTCCATGTGTTAGAAATACCCTAAACACCCCTATGGCCTTGGAAAAATTGCTTGAATGCAATACCATTGTTGTAAAGGCATTAAACTTAAATAAAACCAAGGGAGTAGGAGTTCACGGCCATGAACTCCCATAGAGGTGGTTCATGGGCCGTAAACTCCCATTTTGTGCCCAAATGGTGCCCAAACTCCTTCATTTGACTTGGAAAAATGCATGGGATTTTATCCTCTACCATCTAAGCCCTTCAAACACCAAAAGATATGTACATAGGAACTTAAAGCCGTAAACTCCCTAGTTTAGGTCCGTAAACTCCCATTTGGTCCATATAAGTGCCTTAAATCCAATCAAACACATTAGAATTGAACCTAGCAAAATTACACAATTGGTATAAGGCCTTTAAACATCCTAAAACACCCTCACCATGAGTTTACGGTTGTAAACTCATGGGGAGTTGTCCCAGGGCTGTAAACTAAGTGTATAGAGTTTACTCTTGAAGAGTAAACTGCATTCCTAAGTCATTCACACCCTTAGATGTTACCCGGGACACCCTAAACACCTAACCAAAGTGTTTTCCGCTCCTTAGAGTGCGTATAATTGTTAAATTAGTATTAAATGTACTAATTGTATGTGAACATATGTTATCATATGTTAAATAGGTCACTAAGTGTGTCCAAGTCTTTACTTGACATCGAGCACCCAACCGGCACCTTCGTCGGATCCACTTACACCAGGTGAGTTCATACCCCTGAATAAACCTTTTAAATGTTTTACATGTTTTATAGGGGGGAATACAAGTTAAACATGCCAGTTATCATATCAATCACACGTGATTGATAACCCGCATGTACAAGGATTTACCACACTGTAAACTGTTTTACCAAGTAGGATACTATAAATGGTTTTCCAAAAGGTTTTCACTTGTTCAAAACTCTTACTTATACTATTTAATCAAAGTTCATTTTAAACTGGTTTATGAAAACTTTCGAGAGAATTTCTAAAGGTTTTTAAACTTATTTTACCAAAGAACACCAAGTTGTGATTTTCTCAAGTATAAAGGTTTTCTTCCGTGTTTTGATACTCCCTCTTAGTTTAAACTCCTATTTGATAACGCTTTCAATTCGTGATGCGTTTATACTTGTTATTGCCTCTATTTCGCTTATACATGTAGTCGCTTATGCCTACTAGACGCTCTTACTTCACTTGTTGTCGCTTCTACTTCGTGATACACTTATATTTGGTAACACTTATACTTCACGATTCGGTTATTCCACACTGTACGCTTATACTTCACAATTCGGTTATTCCACACTGTACACTTATACTTCAGAATTTGGTTATTCCACATTGTACGTTTATACATCACGATTCGGTTATACTTCACGATACGTTCCCACTTGTTACACACTCAGACGTAGTTAGATGTATGTATGTGCTTGTATGGATGCATATAAATAATGATTGAAGGACTTAGGAAGGCCTGTCCACCCTATTTCCTTTTCTTCGTTGAGATGTGGTCTGGGGGGATCGGATGGCCGTCCGAAGTCGTTTGGTTCATTAGTTATATATTATGTATGCGAACATAGACATATAGGTTTACTCTAGTCAGTTCAGTTATGAGTCTCTACCTCTAGTTCAACACTTATATTGGAACCCTCTACCCACTATTTGGGATGCATCTTTGGGACACGGCCTTCTCCATCGTCTAGTTGGTAACCAGTGTCTCCTGTTGGGAGAGCGGACATTGTGTGTATAGATCTACGCGAAATTGACACCCCCGAACCCTGACTGATAGCTACAGTCCATGGCCTACAAAGCCAAGGGGTGACAAATGTCACATTTTATAGACGCTTGCAGGGCGTTAGGTTCTCTAGTGTCGGTTAGTATGGTTACGAGTATCCCAGGTTACCTTATAATTCATGGCCTTAAGGTAACGGTATTTCACCAACAATTTACACTGTATGTTGGAAACTCACTCCCAGAGTCACACTGTTCTTAGACCTTTCTAGCCGTATCTTTCATTTGATATTGTCTGGGGTCTGTATTCTTGTTTTAGACCTTACTAGCTATATCTTTCATTTGATACTGTATAGGGTCTGTATCCTTTGTTTTTAGACCTTGTTTGCCGTACCTTTCATTTGGTACCGTATGGGGTCTATGTCTCTTTTGGTTAGACTGAGCCAGGCGTGTTGTTCATTCGATACTCTCCTGGAGTCTATGATTCCTCTTGCCTTAGTCAGCAGTCTTCACCGCTGAGGCATATGTTGTTTTCCCTGATATCTCGTGCTTTCTTTAATAATCAAATTCTGTATTTTGATAGTGATAGCGATTAAGGGAAAACTACTTTTTACCACATAACTTCGTCCAATCTTGGTAGAAGACTGCTTTTATTAAAGAAAATATAGGATTTTCTGGAAAAGACACTAATGTAATGGACACTCTAAAACTACCACTTTTATTAAAGTTATTTGGATAAAACGAAACTAAATACTTATGAACTCACCAGCATTTGTAAAAATGTTCATACTCGCTTTTCAAATAACTTGTATTCTCAGGTCAGCATTAGACAGGTACATCCCCGGAGCTTCTGACGAAGACAGTTTAGTACCAAGTTGCACCTATATTATTTACTTGTATTACTTTGATACATTGTAATGTAAACCATGTAAAACTATTACTATAAATGAAATGTTTTGGTTTACTTTGATTACTATAATGCATTTTTTCTGATACTTGACATGACGTCATCCACCCCAGAACATTTCCGCCATTCCGGTTTTGGGGTGTGACAACTCCTAACAAAGCTAAGTCAAAGCCAAATGCGGTTCCAATTAAGGAACCATCTAGTGATAAACATCCATAGAAATGAAAATCATCTGGTGTGTTAAAAGTAAACGGGAAGTCACAATCTTCAAAGCCAAAATCAAAGAAACCTAAGAAGACTGTTAAGTTTGTTGTCCATGAAGAAGAAGTGGTTGTTGAAACTGAGAATGAGGAGACATATACTAAAGTTAAGGAATCTAGTCAGCATAGTATGTTTGAAAGCGAAGGCAATACTTGTGATGATAATCAAATAATGCATGACACTACAAATGTTTAACCATGAAAGGATTCTTATGTCAAACTGAATATCGAGGAGACCAACAACCTAGATGTCACTATATAAACATCTCATGTGGATATAAACATCAGAAATAGTGAAATACCTTCGAATTCTGTTCCACAGTCGAATAAAGTCAATCCACACAATGGTCCTACTTCTAAATCCAATCAGGAGGAGGATATGTCTTCAAATATCCCTAAGAACTTATCTATTAAGGACTCAAATGTTAACATGGGTGAGGATATATTGACGGATGCTTCGACTATTCCACCACCACCACCATCGTCACCATTAGCTACTTCCACTGTTCAAGCTACTACATCTTCTTTATATTAACTTTCATTTGAAGGTATTCAATAAAAAACCAATTACTTCTCTATTCTCTTCTCGGTTTATAGATCAAACTCATAACACTAAAGAAGAAGAATGTGTTGAATTCGTTGATCTTGACTTTGACATTGAAGAAGAAGATGTAGAAGATCATGCAATCATGTCTGGAAGGCAGTATATGATTCTTAATCTAAAGCTTAATACTATTTTACAATTTCTTAATGATACTGCTAATGTTTCTTCATCCATTACCAAAGAAGAAGTATAGTCTATGTTGGTTCTTTAGGAAAAGAATGTGAAATCAACAGCTCAAGGTGTTGTTACTAAAATTCAACAAAGGTTGGATGATAATGTCAAGTCTTACAAGCATGATCTTATTGATGTGAAGAATGTTGCTCGTGAACAACATGAAGTGATAGAGTGGGTTGTGAAATCTTCTACGGATAATATGGAACTCAAAGTGAAGTAATTTGATGAACTAATTGTTAAAGAAGTAAAGAATATAAACAATGTTAGCACATGAATGTAGAAGAATGTATTTGTTCTTTTTTCTGCTACTCGAACTTTAATTGAAGATACTCGGGCATTTAATCTCGAATACAAGGAAGAAGTGATCTCGGTGATTGTGTCTAATACAAAGTTGTTAAAGGGAATTGAAACTCCACTTAGTAATTTTCAAGTGGAGTTATCGAAGAATTTTGTTTCTACTACACCATCAATTTCTGATGAGAAGCTTAATTCCAATATTTATTAAATTGAAGAGTCTTTCAATTCCCGAGTATCTCCAATATTTGATTTAGTACTTAGATTTCCTGTAAATGCTCCAAGGCTTGTGCTCGTGTCACATGGGGGAGATAACGGTGGCTTATCGAAGGTTGGAGACGTGGAGAAACCTGTCGTTGTTGGAAATATGTATTCTTCACAAATCCCTACTCTATTCCTTTTTGAGCTATGTACGAATCCGGTGCTTTCAGTAGTATGAGCCCAATACTCCCTTCCACACCAATTTGTATTTGTCTAAAGTTGTCCTCTCAAGACCTTAAGTCACAAGAACCTTATTTCCTCATGTCATCTATACACTCGCCCTGTTGGTGTTGGGTTTTGGTATAATACAACATCCTATGGTGCACATACGACCCTAAATACCTTGGATCTTTGTTTTCACTAATTATACATGCAAATGGCTTCCAAGGCATTAAACCTATAACTAGCATGCATTTGACATAAACCATATAATATACTAGTTAGGGAAACATACCTTTTATGTGGCTTGAAGTCTTCATGTATTTGGCCTTAACAGCTTAGCACCAATAGTATGAAATGCCTCAAATGGCATCACAACACACCTAGGACAAAGGTGGCTCTTGAGAGAGAATTCCATGCACCAAAACACCTCCATATTTCTCTAAGAAAAGAAGTGGTGATTTTGGTTATGGAGTAACCTATTTATATGTAGGATTCCAAGGGTCATGGGCATAACCCATAATCCATACCCATGGGTTTTATGATCCATGGTTCATGTGGCCCAACTCTTTATGTACCCATACATAAACTTGGTCCAAAATGGGTCATAAGCCCAACACATATAAATATAACTAATTATCATAATTAGTCCCCATAGATTTAATTAGTCTCTTTTGATCACTAAATTAATTCCAAATTAATTCTTGATCGATACTAATTAAAACATATGATTTCATATTAATATATTATAACTTATAATATATTAATAAACCATAAATAACCTTCTCTCAAAAGTCCATCCTAACAAATTGTCCTGATGATATGCAACCTAAATGGACCATGCTACTCTCGGGTCAAGTACATACCAATGGTTATGGGCTTAGACATCTAATCCAACAGTCTCCCACTTGGATAAGTTTAAAACTAATATTGCAAGTACGACTTCATAACCCAACTAGAAATCGTAGCTCTTAAAGCCGTTGTCAAACTCTGAACAAATCAATGACGCGTCCATTAGATAAGGGATCATATATTCCTCCATTCTAGATATCATATGGACTGAGACATGGATTATAATCATTCTCTCTGTCCATTTGCTGTTTCTCGATTTCTGATTTATGACGGCTGACTAATTGAACAAATCAAATCAGTCCTGGCCCGGCCGACCACTTCCATTTGTCATCATCAAATCATTGAGGGGCCCACAGATATCGCTTTTTTCCCGAAGTTAAAAGGAATGGATAAACATCGACTCAGATGGCTTGTTCTACTACTTGTTGAATCACACACAAAGGAACGTTTTATAACATCGAGTTACCAATGCGTTTTCATGCAATCAATGTATAACCAACACATAGTAACAACTCATATCTCTAGGTTTGAAGAATATAAGATATTATCTTCTCATGATCACTCGTGATAAAATCCATGAAGTGATTCCAATGAGCGTGGGTTGAATCCAATACTCAGAACTTATGAGCACTCATGAGTGTTGTAGCACCACCTTGTCCAACATCTAAGACCTCTACAAACCCAACCCATGACAGTCTTGATTCATATCGACATCCAACATATGACCGAATATGGATGGTTTGAATAACTTCGTTAATTAGAACAATGACCTAGTTATTCTGGAAGTCAAAACATGCAAAGTGAAATACAATAATAATCAAATCCAATATGGTCTCAGAACTTATGAATATAAATAAAACACCTTTTATTTATCACCATATGATTACACATTATTCATTGTATATTGTTCAGCTATCAACTTTATTCTTGAATGAACACAATAGTTGTCCCATGCTCCAAGCATGTACACTATGTTTTTCTAAACACTAGTCATGCCATACACCAAGTATGCATACTATGTTTGTCTATGATCTTTACTTTGTGAAATAGATCAATTGAACATAACTCCAATGATTCTCATTTCACAGTCCCAAATCTTACTACAAATGCAAGAATTCCAAATTCATGCCAATTACTGAAATCTATTAGATTCTAAACTTATATGCATTGATCCTCTTGTAATGATTATGCACAAATTCACAAAGACTTGGCAAAGATCATTACAGAGTATTCCAAAGGAGATCAACTCCTTGGAAACATCCTTCTTCCATGAAGTTTCCTAATCATACAGATTGAATACTTTATAACTTTGAAGCATTTCCATATTCCATTTTGACTATCACTTCTGAACAAGAGTTTCCTCCTTACAGATTATGTCAATATGGTCCTTCCAGAATTAATATTATACTTCCAACTGTCCTTGAGCAACCAATCTTTGGTAAACCTTAGATTGTCCTCAACAATTGCTTAATCATTTTATCCATATCAATTTCTAGACCTTTTTCCCTTCTTCATGCCCCAGGCATTTGGAAAAACTTAGAAAGAGTGAATATAACACATGTAATTGATACTATATCCAAAGCATATGGCACACGATTCATGATGTCTCACATAAAGACTAAACCAGTCTTTTGCTACAGTATTTCCATTTCTATTTGCCAAGTTCTCATAATTCAGATTATGAAAAGGGATGTCGTAATCATAATCGAATTTTAGAACGTAAATAATGAACCCATATATAGAATTTCCTTATGTTGAGCCATCCCAACATGAAATGCATATATATTCTTGACTAAATACGATTAAGACCTCAATCTAAGCTTTTAGATTTGAGATGAAGTATAATTTCCTCTCTCTTAATTATAGCAAAACAACTTTTTCAACTCCTGCAACCTCACGAATTGAAACTTTTGTTTTCTATAATTAACATTGCTAAATTGCAATACTTATCATAATTATCATGCTCCCACTAACATGATTATTATTAGCATAACACTTATGTTCCCACTAGCTTTGACATGTACCTAGAAATCAACTGAACTTCTAGAAATCAATACTTTATTGACTTTCTTACCAAAGTTCAGATTTCTGATACTAGATTGCCATGATAAGAATTTATCAATATCACACACCTCTCTTAGATAGCTCACATGTGTGTCTAAACAATTATGAAGAGGGATGCCGTAATCATAATCTTTAGACCTTTTGTCATTCCCATAATTGCTATCTACTCAAAATCTACTTAGTGAAAGAGTTTCCTTACCATCATTTTCATGAATCAAAGAGAAACCTTATGACACTTAGATTTAATGGTGTATGTGTTCTTATCCATGTGAATTGTCAAAACCATAGTCACAAGACAAGGATAATGACAAATCCAAACTCATATGGATTGAACTTGTGCAATCTTAACTTCTTGCCACCTGGCAGCTCAAGGGCCTGCCATTGCTTCCAAGTAGTTATGCAAACAACTGAGAAAATGTAAAGCTCAAATGTATAGCCAGCTTAACTGGAATGGGCACAGAAATGTCAGCACGATAGGTTATAAACCTCTACTTGTGTGCTAGCGATGAAATACAAGTTTTATTCTTGATTACTTCTTGAAACCTTTTTTAGGATCTTTTAGACTCCCACTGTCTCCTTGACCTATACAACTTTCTGTCCAAATATTCAAGAAATAGTGTGGATTCTAAACAAGATAGACGTTTAACACAATTAGCCTTAGTTGGTCTTTGTTTTATCTAAAACATCACAACTTACCAATTTCAAATGTACAAGAGTAGAAAACTTTTACTCTTACATTTGACAAGTGTTTTAAACCTTCTTTAAGACATGTCACTCAAGTTACAATCTTAGAGTATAACTCTATGAATTGTTTTGGAATGAAGTATGAATCATCTTCTTGATTTAACCACTTCAACAATTCATAACTCCTCTTCTTAACTATCAAAATGTACTTAGAGGATGAATTGTGATAAGGTCTCAAAATCATTAAGATGACCTTAAAACATGATACTAAAGTACTCTCCCATCTTTTCATATTTGAGAAACTTTTATCCTTCTGCCTAATTTGATTCTTCTTATTCGTTCTGGCATACATTGAAAATTTTCCAATGTTTCAGAATTATACTTAAGCTTGTAAGTATAATCATATTTACTAAACCTTAGTAAATAATGATGAATAGTCTTATCAATCTTTTGTGGTGGACTTTGACAAGTGCACAAGAAAGTGTACTTGATCCCTTAGTCCTTCTCTTGACTCACACATCCATGTGAACAAGTAGTTAGTCTTAATTTTTCCAATGCTCGAAAGTTTTCATTCATCATACTATACAACTTGCATGATTCCAAGTTTCGGTCCAATTGAAACTTGGGTGATGAGAATCTTTCCTTATTTGGTAAATTTAGACACTACCACAAATGAACGAATCAAATTCATATTTCCAATATTGCTATAAACATACAAACATCAAGTTTTCATGAATGCCATTGTAAGGCGATAAAAATAAAGTAAAACAAACTTTTATTTATTTTAAAATGTGGAAAAAACTTTTTCCTTACAGTGTAACTTGAAATGCAAACTATGTTATTACTTATTTCCTAGCAATCTATCATAACTGCTAAGAGTAGCTCAAGAATCCAATCTTCAATTAAGCGATAGAAATCCATCTTCACGATCAGATTCAACATACTCTTTCTTTAAGTTTCCTTCACTTTTCCTTTGTTTCTTAAACATCAACATGTGACCCAGTCACATCTTGTATTAAGAATCTCATAATAGAAACTTAACTGAGTTAGATAGTGGACCTTACCTGAAATAGAGTCAAACTTATTGACTTTACTAGCCTTATGATCTTTCAGGTAAACTTGACAGCTTCGCAACCAATGCCCTTTCCTTTTGGCAATAGGACCATATTGACCCTTAGGTAATAGTACATGGGACTATCTCAGACTTAGCCTTTCTCTTTATCATTTTTTCAACCAAGTTGACTATTGTCGATCCCTTTCCATTGGGAAGAGAATGCTTTTCTGGATTTCCTGTGTCACTATTGTCCCTGTCCATAAAGTTTTGGGAAGTTGATCTCCTAATCAAATTTTCTTTACCAATACACTAAATCATTTCTGATTTAGCGGCACAAAGCAAATAGATAAGATCATTAAGGGTCTTGTCACTGTCTGTTTCATAGGAGTCCCAAGGAACTCACTAGGTGACTTAGAAAGTGATTGAACCACTAACTTTCTTATGACTTTGACACCCAACTCTCTCGGCTTGTCAGTATGTGACTTCATATCCAAGATGTGATCACACCTAGACCTTGCCTTGCCAATAGGGCTTGAGTGACCTTGAACTTGTGGGTTAGGGAGAATAATTGGAAGAGGTGGAGGAAGGGAAGTTCCAAGATATTTGAGAAGATCATAGATGTCTGAACTAGACATCTTTTGGGAGATATTCAATATAGTTGATTTAAAGTCCTTAATATAACACTCAATATGAAATATTAAGGCTAGGACCCAACAAACTATTTTATAACTTGGAAGAGGGATGTCGTAATCCAAGCTATAGAATATTTGAAGGTAGGTGAATGACGATTCACCAATTTCCACCATGAAAAACAAAATAATTTATTAGGTTTTAATTGGATTTGAAACTCCTAGATCTTTTGAGATTCATTGAACTTTTCAATGGCATGTTTCAATCTCGAGTGTTCCCTTCAGGTTTTGTGACTGGGATGCTGAGGATTACAAAACAAGGTGTGAAGTAACCATGCAAATTACTTGGTACCCTTAAGTGTTTACCCCTCAATCGATGTGCCAATTAACCACACACGCTCCATTGATACTATGATAAACATTAGTTAGCCTTTTCCTACCTTGTTAAATACGAGTTAGTGTTCCGGTTAACCACACACACTCCACTAACCGACTTAAAGAATGTGCATAGTGTAATTTCATGGATTAGCACCTTATTCACATTTTCCTAAGTAACTAAGATTGGGTATTTGTAAAAGGTTTAGTTACTTAGTATTTATCATTAATACTTTTAATGAAAGGAGAATTATAGTCCTTGTCCTACCCGTTCAGCTAACGACCCTCCACCGGTCAAGGAAGCGGTGGGTGAAAGTGGACACCCATTAAACTGCCATATTATAGGAAGTAACCTTATACCCCCCTTATTGACTAGCTTCGTGAATGAGGCCTACTAACGGTAAGAATGACTTTACTCTTATATATATATATATATATATATATATATATATATATATATATATATATATATATATATATATATATATATATATATATATAAATATTATTAACTTATAATATTATAAAGTATAAGGGTTGAATTTTAACTTTTAAAATTCTAAGGCCTAGTTTAGAATTAAAGTATACATGGGGGGTAACTTTACAAATTCCAAAACTTGAGGACAAGTTTTGAAACCTTTCAAAACTCTTGGCTTTTTCATAACTTATGAGTTTAATTAAGGTTTAATGAAAAAAAAATCAAGTTCCATAACTTGAGCACAAGTTATGGAAGACATTAAATCATTTAATGATGACATTAAAAATAGAGCATGTTCTATTTTCATAACCTATGATACTTAATGACACTTTAAAAAGAAAAACTCTTCACTTTCCATAACTTGAGGACAAGTTATGGAGTTCATAAAAACCATTAAGATCAAATATTCCAATTATCACAATAATCAAATAGTTTTTCTATGATCTAGATTAAAGTCATAAGTAAAGATAATTCACATCAACAATTATACTAATACAAATCTTGAAACTTTGACAATTATCCTTTGAAGACTCTTGGACTTCATAACCTAAAGAGTTAATAAATGAGACATTTCACATCCATAACTTATGGAAGTTTCAAAACTCTTAAGATCATAACTTTAAAAAAAAACTTTTGAGTTCCAAAATTTTATGACAAAATTTGTAACTCCTTAAAACCACTTAGATCAAACTTTTAAAAAAAATAAAATAATCATATCATTCTATCTTTTAATAAATTGACCTAATTCAACTCTTGTAGTAAAGTGACTCAAATTTTACAAATAATTAGTTTTTCATAAAATCAAGTAATTATCATAATATTTGACAAAGTTCATGTTTTTTTTTTATTTTTTTCTCATCAACTTGAAAAAAATACATTTGCATCAAATATAGTAGGAAACAACCCATGGCTCTGATACCACTATTGGGTTTTGGTATAATAAAACATCCTATGGTGCACATACAACCCTAAATACCTTGGATCTATGTTTTCACTAATTATACATGCAAATTGTCACACCCCAAAACCAAGAACGGCGGAAACATTTTGGGGCGGAGGACGTCATGTAAAGTATCACAGCACAGTATAACAGTAAATAAGAAAAAAACATCATCCATTGCATTAAATATATAATTTTAATACAAGTGTGTTCTTTACAGTTATAGACACCAAAAAGTAAATCAAAATAATAAGATGAGTCTTGGATCCGCTCCATCTTCTCAAAAGATGGCCTCGGTACCTGTCTACTGACGACCTGAGATTACAAGTTACTTTGAAAGAGTTTATCAACATTAAGCTGGTGAGTTCATAAGTATTTTAGTGTTGGTGTTTGTATCAAAACGTTTGAACGTAGCTTTAAGCATGAGTTTGTAAACGTTAGCGATAAAAGTATGTGAATGTTTGTAAGTGTTTGTAAAAGTTTGAATCTCTCAGTAAAACCTATATTTTCTATTAAAAGTAGCCTTCTACCAAGGCGTAACTGTTTTGTATGTTCGTTTACTGTAAAAGTGTGTAATTTTCCCAAGTGCAACTATCATTAAGAAAATATATTTTGTAAATTAATGTTTAAGTGAAATAATCACTAAATATATGTAAAGGGTAAAATTACTGTAGTACTGTAGTGTTGTATTATAGGAACCACTGCTATACTAACTAGCTTAAACCGGATTTATATTAAGGTATCATGTGATTAATTGTACCATACTATCGACTGGTAAAAACGACAAAGGTATGGTCGTAAAAAGATATGATGTTTGGCACCCGCAGACCTGCAGGTCCGGCTCTAGCTGGCAGCAAGGTGTATGATAGTCAATCCAGTATAGATCTATACGCAAACTCATGCTCTCCCTCCAAGAGACTCTGGCTACAACTCGGGCCATGACATTGAAGGCATGCTCCGATACATTGGATCACAATTTGTTAACGTATTCATGTATATGTAATGTATTGTTACTCGTTCTAGTATCGTTATATATGTTCTCTTTCTAGTATAGTTGTATATGTTCTTCTTCTAGTATAGTTGTATATGTTCTTCTTCTAGTATAGTTGTATATGTTCTCATAGTAATGTATTGTATATGTTCTCATAGTAGTGTAATGTATAAGTTCTCATAGTAATAAGTATTGACTCATGAATGAACTGACTCATTGATCTAGCAATAGTATAAGTATGATCCTATGCTACCCCGATGGTAACTCACTAATGATGTAACTAGTACGCATGAATATGGAAGCACTTTTATGTCTATATATGTACACATGATATATAATTACTATTGAAACGACTTTCGGACGGCTACGCGATATCCCACCAGACTACATCCAAATCGAGGAAAAGGAAATAGGGCGAACGGCATTCCTAAGCCTTTTAAACATTGCATATATAACTATACATATACGGGCATGGAATTTATAATAATTATAACAAGGTTTAAGTAAAAGTATTTGATAAGTAAAAGAGTTTGTAAAGCAGTTTGAAGTAAAACAGTTTGATAAATAGTTTGAACAGTAATAAAATCATTGGTTTTGTAGTTATTAATCACATGTGATTGATGTAATAACTATAAGTATTCAACTTGTATTACCCCCCCCCCCATTAAAGCATTTAAAACATTTAAAAGTATTTCAAAGGTTAGTTAAGGGGTATGAACTCACTTGTGGTGAGTGGATTGGATTGAAGTGTCAGATACTGTGCTAGGTGGCAAACGGAGACTTCTACACACGCATGAGCCTAGTTATCATATAATGAACATATATATAACTAATTAGCCAAATAATAACTAATAAATTAAGTTGGGACACTCTAGAACATGAAAACACTTTGTATAAGTGTTATAAGTCCTAAGGGTTGCATCTAAGTTGTTGTGGGACAAGGCTAAAGGGGTTTAGGGTTCCAAAAGACCTTATACATGTGTTTACTCTTCAATAAACCCCACACAAGGAGTTTACGGTTGTAAACCCTTGAGTTTACGGCCGTAAGCTCCCAAAATTAATGATATTATGTGTTTTGAAGTGTTACTTGATTCCTAGAAGCAATTCTACTTGGGGGTTTAATCCTTGGAATAGTTTAGGGCATTAAGACACTCCTTTTAGGAGTTTTCGGCCCCAAGGCCATTTCCTTTTGATTTTACTGCCGTAAACTCATATGGAAATGGGTATTTTTGTGTTTTCAATTCCCATACTCATATAGGATAGGTTCTAGACAATTATCTAAGGCTAATGAAGGCATTAGGCACATTTTGGTACCCTTTCTTGATGTTCACGACCCAAGAACCATAACAATTGGATATTAGGGCCGTAATCTCTCTTTGGGAGGGGTTTTTGATGTTTTAAGGTCCCTAAATTAACTAGGAATAAATAGAGGCTATTGTCCAAGGCTTTAGGAGTGATTAAAACACTCTTTGTCCTTTGATTTTTGGAGTTCACGGTCCTAGAACTTTTTGGGCCGTGAACACCTAAATCTTGGTGTTCTTGAAAGATTTATAGTCTTAAATACACCTACATATAAGCCTAAGATAGTTACTTAACAAGGGGAGGGGAATACGCATCATTTAACCCTTATAAAAGAGTTTACTCCCCAAGAATGTTCTTGGGCGGTAAACTCTCGAATCTTGCAGTTTTGCTATGTAATCTATGTTATTAAACACATTATAAGCCATATAATACAACTAGAGAGACTCACGATTTGGGATGAAAACCCGAAGATCCATGAGAGAGAAAATGTCTTTTCTCTAGTTGGAAATGTAACTAATGAAATAATTTGGTTAATAATCATATATATAGTCCTGGGATTTTTGGCAGAAAACATTATTATCCTAGAAATGAACTCTAATACCATGAAGTTTTGAAATACTCAAGTTGCACAAACCCATGTGCATCCACTCTCCCGATATCTCCTTAAATGTAAACCCTGAAATACTCAAACTTATTCGGAAAAGTATGAAATTCACTGTGACTGGTCTAGCTTCTATTGACTTGATAATGTTCGTACAGAATGGAAATTTCAGGTTGTCACACAAATGGTTTCCAAGGCATTAAACCTATAACTAGCATGCATTTGACATAAACCATATAATATACTAGTTAGGGAAACATACCTTTTATGTGGCTTGAATTCTTCATGTATTTGGCCTTAAGAGCTTACCACCAATAGTATGAAATGCAACAAATGGAATCACAACACACCTAGGACAAAGGTGGCTCTTGAGAGAGAATTCCATGTACCAAAACACCTCCGTATTTCTCTATGAAAAGAAGTGGTGATTTTGGCTATGGAGTAACCTATTTATATATAGGATTCCAAGGGTCATGGGTATAACCCATAATCCATACCCATGGGTTTTATGATCCATGGTTCATGTGGCCCAACTCTTTACATATCCATACATAAACTTGGTCCAACATGGGTCAGAAGCCCAACACATATAAATATAACTAATTATCATAATTATTCCCCATAGATTTAATTAGTCTCTTTTGATCACTAAATTAATTCTTGATCGATACTAATTAAAACATATGATTTCATATTAATATATTATAACTTATAATATATTAATAAACCGTAAATAACCTTCTCTCAAAAGTCCATCCTAACAAATTGTCCTGATGATATGCAGCCCAAATGGACCATGCTACTCTCGGGTCAAGTACATACCAATAGTTATGGGCTTAGACATCTAATCCAATAGTTGGTTCCTTAGAAAAAATCTAAACACTAACTCTAGACTACTCCCCAACGCTACTCCGTCTCACAAGATCTGTGTCCTCGCCATTTTCTTCGTGCATGCCAAATGTACACAATATGAGACTCGATAGACATTCAAATAAATGATTCTACTTCAATTTCACAGTCAAATAAGGAATAGGAAGAAAGGCTAAATTAGACATTCCAAGCCTATAAAATCCTAACTATGTACAAATATATAGCATACACTAAGCAAGTAGCAATGACAGACTTAACCTCATAAGAACGAACTCCTAGGCTAAAGACATCACAATTTAGGAAACATTATCACATCATTCCTGTAGGATCCTTAGCCTATCAGTAACTAGTGTGCATTTCTATCAGCTCTTAGCATATCAGCTCTACACTACTCATAGTATAAATTCAGGTATTTTGGGAAACTACCATTCGAGCTCTGGTTGATTGTACGAACTTCTTCACTGGTTTTTTCTTCTTTAAAAATCTTCATACCTTTGATAAGTTTTTATGAAAATATGTAGATCCTTAGTTTGAGTTTAGAATTACCCTAAGGTACATCCAAATCCCTCAAACTAGGCTTTGATACCAACTTGTAATACCTTAAATTTTAAACCAAAATTTTCATTTTTAAATAATCAAAATATTGATCATAAACCAAGTCATCAAATACACATGTGTTAAATACAAATCATCATAACAGAATATCAGAGTATGACATATTGTCCTAGTGACAAAATCTCCCAGCAAGTGTGTACACTCAAACCTTCACTTTCCCGCAGTCCTCAGAAGTACCTGAAACACATATATCAACGGCTATAAGCCCAAATCTTAGTGAGGTCCCTAAGATACCACATACAACACAACATAAATAAACAACTATGGGTTATTAGAAACCCTAGGGACTATTAGCAGCGTCAGTAGGTAATAGCACACTTTATGGGTTATCAGTAACCCTGGAGACTATCTGCAGTCTCAGCCACATTTAAATAACATAATACAAAATAACAGTAAACCCAGCTAGACGTCACAAATACAACTATTCTACCATACAGATAAGAAGAAGTGAGGAGACTCACCTAATACTGATGAAAGATAAAGCTCACACATGAACTACCGGAACTAGACTCTTTCAATTAACACAATAATTAACACTAATTAATAATTAATGTCTATAGCTCGACTCGTGATTCCAAATCCCATAACTAAGCTCCTTAAAGGTAAAAAGAGCATTTTGCCCCTCCAATGGTTCGAAACCCTAAATATTGATCAATGTTCAAAAGTCAACTGTCCAGCGCATACTCTAGGCATACTCTCTCTTATGCATGGCGTACAATTAATTCTACGACCAATCAGGGACGGGACTGGAAACGTGAGGCGTAGCTAGGATTATGCCTAACATACTCTTCCTGATCAAACTTCATGAAGTTTTATGTCTTAATACTGTAAGACACTTATCGCAACTTCAGATCTGACCATCATATGGTGTTTTAACCCATAAAGTCATCTACTTTAAGCCTTTCCATGGCTATAAAGGACCCAATGCAACAAACTCTAACTTCCATCACACTCTATATCACTTTACTCATGCATGGGCCAAGAGAAATGATCAAGAAACCATTTTTATGAATCGACAAGACCTAAAATACATGAAAGGGCAACTAATATTCTCTAGAGTGCCTCATACTTAGAAAGGTTCAAGATTTAGGATAAAAAGCTCAAAAACTCATCTATGGAGATCAAAAGGAAACTCATCAAGGTATAAACTTTATATCTGAAAAAGATGCACAATCATGTGTAGTTTATGGACCAACAAGCTTTCTAGCAAAACCTTATTCTCCACAAACTTTCTTCTTCCACAAATAAGCACCAAAATCACTATTAAGCTCCAAACTCTCACAAATAAAGCATAGATTCGAGATTAGGGTTTTTTAGGGAAAGGTGGCTGATAAGGAATGTACAAGGGAGGCATAAGATGGTTTAAATAGGGAGCAAACCCTTAATATTAGTGTTTAGAGGTCGGGTTAGTACACCCGACGTACCACACGTATGTCAGTGTACTAGCATGGCTTCCGTGATCCTGTATCCAATAAGTACGTTGTGTGTACCCTCATGTATGCCCAACGTACAGGATAAAATGTGAAACTTAAACCAGAAAGCACCAAATGGGCAAACTTTGATGAATTTAAGGTCTTAAATGATAATACCTGATAATCGGATGTTACAATTTTTAGCAGCGATAGTATAATAATCACCAATATCGCTCCATGTGTAATGTGCACTCCACACTTATTTGTGTGTCAGCCTCCTGCCTTCTTAACATAATAATTCAGCACTCTTGCATGTTGTCATATCTTAGCTAAAGAGAATAACTTGTAATAAAAAATAGAAATAATCAAAATCACTTTTATTCAAAACTAAGTACTAAAAGTAAAATTAAATTAAAAACTAAAAGAAAATCCAAACTGATTTTTAAAAGTACGGGTTGCCTCCTGATAAGCGCTTCTTTTTGTGTGAGTCTTGAGATGGATTCCTAACTTAATACTTCAAATATGATCGTTTGAATCTGTATGTTTCTTCGAATATGAAAAATATTTCTTTAGTCCAATCCAGAAGACTTTCACGGCTGTCACTACATCGAGATGTGGAATATCTAGGGATTCTTTTCCGAACCTGCTAACATAAACCCTCAAGGATTCTTCATTGCCTTAGGTTACTTTATAAGGGCGTTGTTAATTTCTAAAAAGTTCTATTACAAGAAAATCGATTATTAAAGAAGTTAATGATATTTGAGAAACAAGTGATAGAGTAAGGAGAAACATTTAGGAGCCTTCTTAGTGTAGATCATGTAAGGGTTGAACCAAAAGCTTTTGATAGACAAGCATCCTTAAGACGTTGGGGAATTAGTACAATCTTTATGTGTTCTCTATATTGGGCGACGTGCTCTTCAGCATCCCTGGTCAAATCATATATCATCATGTTGGGCATCTAGAGCCTCTTTGGAACTTCAGTGTCAAATATAGGGTGTAGTGCCAGTGTTCCAGGAAATTTCCATTTTAGCATTGTTTCTTAAAAAGTTTACAAAGTTGGTCACCATGTGTGACAACCCGAAATTTTCAGTCAGTCAAAACCTAAAAGTCAATCACTTCATATTCTAAGTCAATTTCATTTCTATTTATTTTTAACAAATTTAAAGTTCGTTTGATTATTATAATAATTATTCTTTAAACGAACGGGTGAAAGGATGTGCCGTCTCGAGCCTTGAAATTTCAAAAGCACGAATACCACGTAGCTTAGAAGTTCACGGCCAAACTTTTATGTTTGGGCCGTAAACTCCCCTAAAAACCATAAACTCATGCCTTTTGCATGAGTTTACTCCCAAAACTTATCACTTTTTACTTTCACTCTCAAGAGTAAACTCCAAACTCTCTCAAGTATCATCCCGGTTTTCTTCGAAATCTTCAATCTAGTAAGTGTTTCTAGCGTTCTTAAGTTGTTATATGACTTAATCTAGTGTTTTAACACACTTCTAACCATGAAATCCATCCAAAAGGGTTAATCTTAAATTTACACCAAGAACACACACTTGTGCTCTTGGCCTTTTGGACCCTTTCGAGCTTCTAACTTGTAAGTGCTTCTATCCTAGAGTATTACAAGCTTTGTTACACTTCTTTACTTCAAGAAATCATCTAAGAACACCAAGATCAAAGGTGTTTACGGTCCAAGAACACCTTGGACCGTAAACCCTATTTAGGGTGCCAAAGTGTGCTTTATCTTATCCTAAGCCTTGGGTATTAACTTAGAATCCTTCCTTGATGTGTTTAGCACATGAAAACCACCAAAATCCCTCATTTATATGTGTTTACGTTTTGGGAATGTCCCAAAACCGTAAAAACACCAAAGGTGTGTTAAAATGGCCCTAGTCCCTTCACAAGCTTAGGAAACTAGTCTAGATTTATTCCTTCTTATGCTTGGGACTTGATAACATCAAAATACCTTAGTCCATAAGAGTTTACGGTATTAAAATCATGGAGAAATGGTCCACGGACCGTAAACTCCATTTAGGAGTGTATTGATGCCACAAAACATTTGCTAAGGCCTAAACATGAAGTAGGAATGCTTGGAATGGCTTATAAGTCTTCAAACCAACAAATGGTCAAAAGGTTATGAGCTTACGGCCGTAAACTCAATGGGATATGTTCTTTGGGGAGTAAACTCATATTAGGGGTTCCCTTGAACCCTAAAACCCAATACCCTTGCCATACAACACTTAGATGCACTCCTTAGCACTTATAACATTTATACAAAGTGTTTATCATGCCCTAGGATGTCTTACCTTTTTTTATTAGTTTTTTAGAGACTAATTGGGTACACATATGTGATATTATATGTTATCTACGATCATAGAGTGTGTACAAGTCTTCACTTGACACGTATCATCCTATTTCAGTCCATTCATCCCAACCACTTGGTACAGGTGAGTTCATACCCCTTAATCAATGTTTTAAATGGTTTTATGGGGGGGGGGGATACAATTAGAATCATTCTAGTTATTATATCAATCACATGTGATTAATAAGCAGCATTCAAATGATTTACAACTCATTAGCTGTTTTACCAAACAGTTTTCTTCAAATGATTTTCATAAACGTTTTATATGTTTAGAACTCCTTATTAAACTGTTCATTATATAGTGTATGTTTCATTTCAAACTCATTTACATTTGTGTTTCAAACAAATGTTTCTTTATACACGACATTTTCTTAGATAGTAATCATGTTCAAAGGTGTTACAAAACTTTTTTATGCTTTCATATTGTCAATTGCATGCCTATGTATGTATAGTTATATAAGAAATGTTTAAAGGAATTAGGAAGGCTAGCTGCTTTATTTCCTTTTCCCCGTTGGGATGTGGTCTGGTAAGGTATTGGGTATCCGTTCGAAGGTCATTTAAATATTAGTTATGTATCATGTGTACATATATAGTCATAAAGGTTCTTCTAGTCAGTGCAATACCCTTGGGTAGCAAGGGTATACTTCCATGTTCATACATACCAGTTATATTACTAGTAAGTTACCATAAGGGTAGTTTAGGAAGATACTAATACGTTTACTAGAATGCAGAATCATACCACGAGTCAGTTAATTCATGAGTCTATACATGCTAGATAGAGAGAGAACACACATTACAGCTAGTACACACAGTACATTACTATACATGCTAGATATAGAGAGAGCGCACGTTACAACTAGCACACACAGAACATTAGAGTACACTACTATACTATTACATGATTACGTTTACATGATTACGTTTAGATGATTATGCTTATATGAGTATGTTTATATAGATACGTTTACATAAGTGCGTTTACATATACGATAATAGGACAAACATCACTAGGTGCTATAGCATGGAACGATTTCAGGATCTAACTATACCAATGAATCACAACGCATTGTGATAGTTATATTGGGTATACATGATCATAGTAATGTGGATGTTCACGACTTGCAATCATGCCGGGGTCGTGTATGGGTCCCAAAATCTCTTTGACATAGGATCTAGCCATCACATTATGCCTTATACCTCAAATAAGGCAATATTAGTACAAAAGTAGTCACTGATTACAAATACTACACTACTTACGAGATTACAATATGTCAAAGGTAGTTATTATGGTTGTAGTTATTTGATACTACACCATAGTACTATTTTATTTTCCCATTACATTCACTTCGTGAACATTCACACGATGCACGGTAATGTAGAAAGTATATTTTGGATAATGATAGTCGGATTTGGGAAAATACACACTCTTACATGAGACACACACACAGACACTAGATGCCTTGGTAGAAGGATAATTTTAGTTGGAAACATATGGTTTTCTAGGATGTTCAAAATGTTTTCATACTTACATTTCATATACATACAAATACTTACATTTCACATACATACAAATACTTACATACAAATTAAGACACTAAAATACTTATGATCTCACCAGCTTTAAAGCTGATACTCTCTTTCAAAATAACTTGTATCCTCAGGTCAACAGTAGACAGGTATAGATGTAAGGTTTAGAGAAGATGGTGCTCGTTCAAGACTCATTTTTCATTTTGATTTATACTTTAGTGTTTATCATAATTTGACAGAACACACTTGTAATAAAATTATATTATTAATGAAATGGATGATGTTGTTGCTTGTTTACTACTTTTCATTTTTATGATACTGTACATGACATCCTCTGCCCCAGAACATTTCCGCCATTCATGGTTTTGGGGTGTGACAGATTGGTATCAGAGCATTGTTTATAGAGAATTAAGTATATCAACCCATAAAAGATATACAGACTATAAATACAATGGGATTAATATACTCCGACCAAGAGTTTATACTTTAAATAATAAAATATTTAATTAAGTATACGTGCCTGCATTCATACTAAAATCAGTGTCACTAGGAGAGCACAAAATAATTATGATTGTTGGGCAACACAGGTGGACTTAGAGACATATGGTCAAAACTGGGAAGATATAGCTTGATCAACTATATTATTCGAGGGTTGACTAGCATGTGCCTAAGTGTAGTTGTGGGGTTGCAACAAGTCTAAAATCTTACCAACAATAGCACAATGAGAACAATAAAAGATAAACCTAAAATACTATAAGGGTATTTGGTGTTATTATAAGTACTTCATATTTGAAAACTAAACGAGATCTTCATTACTAAGTTGATAGTTGCTAAGTGGATACACTAAGGCTATATGTAACTAGGATGTTATAGACTTAGAATCTGTGAAAATTTTTCTTTACCCCTATTCTTTGTGAATTTGGAGTTAAGGTCACTTATTCGAAGGCCTATCCTGTTTCGATTACATATAACTGGTATGCACTTCACAAATAGTGATGTAACTAATGAAGATTTTCTAAATAATTATCTAGATAGTTCGTCTAATAATTATTTTTTTACCCCAATTCTCACGTAGATAACATGGTTGGACTCCATCCCCACGGCAATCCGTACCTTCCGAACGAAGTCATTGATGGATGGTTTGGAGAAGAACTAGAGATTGCTCATCCTATCCATTTTAATGATCACCATGATGAAGACCTTTCGGATGGTGATAACTCCAAACCCGAGGTTGAGAACCTACCCCAGGCAGCTCCCTTTCCAAACCCTAACCCTCGTCCGACTTTTCATGGCCCGACGCCTCTGTGGATGGAATGCTTGGAAACATGGAGCCAAGGACAAGATCAGCCCATGCCATTTAATGGTGACCGAAGCTTTTATAACCTGAGCAATGGGGGCTCAGCAGACAAAATCTTGTGAATCCTGGTCCGCAGAGTGGCTCGAAATGAGATTCAAGGCAGGACAGCCCTACATCAGATCACAGAAGTTGTCACCAATGCGAGAATGCATACCCTCCGCACCATTCGCCTGGAAGATGCTCGTGAGAGATCTGAGAGAGACCATGAAACCATGCCGCAAGCACTGGCTGAATCACGAGCCGAAGTCATAGAACTCCGAGTACGCCAAAGGGTGTACGAAAGGCACCTACTTGATGTGGAACGCCAGCTGGCTGAACTAAGAGTTCACTAGAGGGATGACCGTCGCCAGTAGTAGATGCTTTACTTTATCTTCCTTGATAAAAGGAATCATTTTCTGTCTATGCTCGATGTGGCATTTTCTATGAAACTATCTTGTATTGTAAGTACTTTAGTTAGGCCTTTATGCTGTCAAGGACTATCTTCTCAGGATATGATGTAAGACCTTTTACAAGGTCATTTTCCCGAACTTTTACATCATGAATATCAAAGATATTGACAGACGGATAACTTCTGTGTCATTCTTTATTCAAATACTCTCATCATACTTTCATTGGAGTCTATCTGAAACATGCTTTAGCTAGGACATTGGACTATAGTAATTTAACTCCGGAGACACTTCTAAGTCTCTTTTAGCCGTTGGATCATGTTATTCACCAACCAACCATACCTTGGATTGAACGACAAACGTCTTGAGACCATTCTACGAACTTACTTCCACTCAGTACTAGGACTGCATCATAGGGATGTAGGTCAAACCTTCACAAACATACTTCTAATCCGTACTAGGACTACATCATAGGGATGTAGGTCAAACTTTCGAGATCATACTCTTACTCTTTACTTGGACAATCGAATCGCATCTAGGGTCAACCAAAAACACTCACAAAATCCTTATCTTTCGTGTTAGAATAATTATGTCATCATCCGGAAACAATTAGCCGAACAACGAAACCCCTGCCTTTCCTATAGACGTCGCTACATTCAAATCCGCAGTTACAGCTGCCGTGATGGCTGTCATGACAGCTGTCCTTGCAAATCGTAACGCTATCAACGCAAGCAATACCGACGATGGGTTGAAAATCCTGATCGTAGTATTAATCCAGGAAGCCAACAAACGATAACAGTCGCAGGCTCGTGAAGCCATAACTCAGAATTCAAGAAATGGAAGCGTCAAGCCCAAAAGGGATGCAAGCAATATAAGGGAACGCTTCCTAAGTGTAGCAAGTGTAGCTATTATCATAAGGGATCCTGTCGTGTATTGCAATGTATTAATTGCAACAAGATGGGACACATTGCTCATTTCTGTAGAACTACGTCCACCACTAGAGCAAGCCTAGTTTGCTATAGTTGTGGTGAGGCAAGGCACTATCACAGAAATTACCCAAAGGAGAAGATCAACGAACGCAACCGTGTCCCCATAACTCCTACTCGACACTTCACTTCCACCACCAATATTGGTGCTGTCCAGATATGTCACCAATGCGGTGAAATTGGACACCTCAATAAGGATTTCCTGAGAGCAAAGAACTATGGCGCAGATGGGAAGATTCAAAGGATCATAGCTATAGGAGAACCTGCTCCGGACCCACGTTAATGTAATTAAGGCGTTTTGTTGTAACACACTTAGAAACCATCCAAAACTAGTGCAACTAGATTTTTACCTTTTTCAAGATCTCGTCGGTATAGGGATGCTCGTGCTACGTATACTTGTATTTTGTAGTATACTTTGTTTGCAGCAATAGTCTTGTAGTAAGTCTAAAGTACTATAACTCTGTTGATGGTTGCACGATTGTGTTTTTTCTGTAACGCCTTACGTTCAAATCCAATGTCTTTAAGTTTCCTTATGATTCCGACATTACCATACGACTAGATTCAATATAATCCGCATAATACCAGCTTCATACGTACATCTCCTTCTTCAAAATCGCCTTTCCAGCGAAGCCGTCATAGCAGAAAACCGAAGTAATCATGCATGGAGTACCTCATAGTTCTTTTCCTTCCCATAGAAATCCCCGAAGTACCACTCGTACAGTACGTCAAGTTCAATCCAAAGATCCATACGGTTGATATGTCGCTGTGGAATGTATACATATGGGTGATATATAATCGAGGTTCTATAGGTTTAGAATTGATGATTCCACTTTAACTTCTTTTCCTTGTTGGGATGTAAGCTTAAAGAAGAATCAGTTATTTGACGACCTTTTCAATCTTAATTATATACGACTTGTATGGACGAGACTGCAATTGATGAACCATGTATGACGTCTAATATGAAATTCAGGACGGATACTGCCCAAGACTACGAGTAATCGCATCATCGTGTGAACAAACTTAGAACCCAGTACGACTTTTGTAAACATATCGCCCTACGGTCTAAAGGCCATGGAGATACAAGAACCTTCCGGACAGTTTAAGGACTAATCAGCACTAGAATAGAAAGACCAAAGTTCTCATCCTAGAGAACTTCGGTCTTATTCGTTAAGAAGATAAACGGATTGCTTCGTAAGTCCCTCATCTTCTAAGGCCTCGTCAAGATTTCAATTAGAAATCATTATCTCTGCCTCGCATGAATGTGTGGGCTAAGCAAACACAAGGAAACAACTTACCTTTTAGGAATGGAACGAGATCCGAATATCAGCAGTTTCGAGTGTTAGGGAAGGATGTCCCGAAGACTACCTTCCGAACTCGATGAAGACACTTCGAGTCAGTAATGATACCCCTCGGATAGGACCAATACGTCCATAGTATTCATGAGCTTCATAAATGGGTTACGCCATTCTTACTTGGATCAGTTCGTCATTCTCCTTGTAATGACTTACTTATCTACCCTCGTAGTAAGAAGCAACCCATGGAAACATTACCCTCAGAGAAACCCGTCGCGAAGTTCTCTAAACACGAGTTTTGGAATTTAAGAGTCAAATTCCTAAGACACACGAGTAGTGATGGGAAATTTTGAGTACTCTTTAAATTTATCAAAACCGTTGGGAATTTGTCGGCACCAAAGACGCCGACAGAAATTCTCCAAATTCTAGGTCTTGCAGACCTACTATCGTAGTCCATTCAGAACTCCTCACAAATTACAGAAACCCTTACGACTTTGACCCAACGGAGGGTGGCCCTCAACTGGGAAGATAAGAAAGAGAAAGAAACCTTGGAATTCCATGTAAGAGAACAAATTATTTTGGAAGTCTCACTCTGGGAATGGATTAATACGCTTCGTAACGTGTGGAAAGCTAAATCCAAGATAATCATGACCTCCGAGATTCTTACCGGAATCGGTCTTGTATCTCATAGACTAGACCTACTCCGCGAGCTTAGTAACGTACATTTTACCCTTCGCGTCTCGATCTTGAAACCGTACCTTTCCGTTAGGACTCTCGTAAATCCCACTCGAAGAGATCGAGTCCCACAAGAGCCTCACCTACGTGGAAGAACTGTAGTGACCATGGACCGAGAGGTCATGCAAACGATTCCTAGTTGTTTCCCTTCAAGTGAAGGTTCGCTGAGATGCCAACCAGGGACCCGAATTCACTTGGGAGCGCGAGAATCGATCGATTAGGAAGTATCCCAACTTCTTGGCTTGATAATTCATGCATACTTCCTTACCTAAATTTTAATTTCGAAACGAAATTCCTTCTAATGCGGGGATGATGTGACAACCCGGAATTTTTAGTCGGTCAAACCCTAAAAGTCAATCACTTCATATTACAAGTCAATTTCATTTCTATTTGTTTTGAACAAATTTAAAGTTCGTTTGACTATTATAATAATTATTCTTTAAACGAACGGGTGAAAGGATGTGCCGTCTCGAGCCTTGAAATTTCAAAACCGCGAATACCACGTAGCTTAGAAGTTCACGGCCAAACTTTTATTTTTGGGCTGTAAACTCCCCAAAAAACCGTAAACTCATGCCTTAAGCATGAGTTTACTCGCTAAACTCATCACTTTTTACTTTCACTCTCAAGAGTAAACTCCAAACTCTCTCAAGTATCATCCCAGTTTTCTTTGAAATCTTCAATGTAGTAAGTGTTTCTATCTTTCTTAAGTTGTTATATGACTTAATCTAGTGTTTTAACACACTTCTAACCGTGAAATATTTCCAAAAGGGTTAATCTTCAATTTACACCAAGAACACCAAGAACACACACTTGTGTTCTTGGCCTTTTGGACCTTTTCGAGCTTCTAACTTGTAAGTGCTTCTATCTTAGAGTATTACAAGCTTTGTTACACTTCTTTACTTCAAGAAATCATCCAAGAACACCAAGATCAAAGGTGTTTACGGTCCAAGAACACCTTGGACCGTAAACCCTATTTAGGGTGCCAAAGTGTGCTTTATCTTATCTTAAGCCTTGGGTATTAACTTAGAATCCTTCCTCGATGTGTCTAGCACATGAAAACCAAAAAAATCCCTCATTTATATGTGTTTACGGTTTGGGGATCTCCCAAAACCGTAAACACCCCAAAGGTGTGTTAAAATGGCCCTAGTCCCTTCACAAGCTTAGGAAACTAGTCTAGATTTATTCCTTGTTATGCTTGGGACTTGAAAACATCAAAATACCTTAGTCCATAAGATTTTACGGTATTAAACTCATGGAGAAATGGTCCATGGACCGTAAACTCCATTTGGGAGTGTATTGATGCCAGAAAACATTTCCTAAGGCCTAGACATGAAGTAGGAATGCTTGGAATGGCTTAGATGACTTCAAACCAAAAAATGGTCAAAATTTTATGAGCTTATGGCCCTAAACTCAAGAGTTTACAACCGTAAACTCAATGGGATATGGTCTTTGGGGAGTAAACTCATATTAGGGGTTCCCTTGAACCCTAAAACCCAATACGCTTTCCCTACAACACTTAGATGCACTCCTTAGCACTTATAACATTTATACAAAGTGTTTATCATGCCCTAGGACGTCTTACCTTTTTTTATTAGTTTTTTAGAGACTAATTGGGTACACATATGTGATATTATATGTTATCTATGATCATAGAGTGTGTACAAGTCTTCACTTGACACGTATCATCCTATTTCAGTCCATTCATCCCAACCACTTGGTACAGGTGAGTTCATACCCCTTAATCAATGTTTTAAATGTTTTTATGGCGGGATACAAGTAGAGTCATGCTAGGTATTATATCAATCACATGTGATTAATAAGCAGCATTCAAATGATTTACTACTCATTAGCTGGTTTACCAAATAGTTTTCTTCAAATGATTTTCATAAACGTTTTATATGTTTAGAAATCCTTGTTAAACTGTTCATTATACACTGTATATTTCATTTCAAACTCATTTATAATTGTGTTTCAAACAAATGTTTCTTTATACTTAAACAGTTTTATCAAACAAATACTTTCAACTCGTTTTACAGGCTGACATCAAGTCGACCTTTTCTTAGATAGTAATCATGTTCAAAGGTGTTACAAAACTTATTTTATGCTTTTACATTGTCAATTGCATGCCTATGTATGTATAGTCATATAAGAAACGTTTAAAGGACTTAGGAAGGCTAGCCGCTTTATTTCCTTTTCCCCGTTGGAATGTGGTCTGGTAAGGTATCGGGTATCCATCCGAAGGTCGTTTAAATATTAGTTATGTATCATGTGTACATATATAGTCATAAAGGTTATTCTAGTCAGTTCAATACCCTTGGGTAGCAAGGGTATACTTCCATGTTCATACGTACCAGTTATATTACTAGTAAGCTACCATATGGATAGTTTAGGAAGATACTAATACGTTTACTAGAATGCAGAATCATACCACGAGTTAGTTCATTCATGAGTCTATACATGCTAGGTAGAGAGAGAACACACATTACAGCTAGTACACATAGTACATTACTATACATGCTAGATAGAGAGAGAACGTGTAACGCATGTGTTTCCGGGCTTGCCATTTTTAGCAATGTAATAGTCTAGATTAACCTTTGTAACCCGTTTTGAAATAATAAGAGTGTATTATTTGAGTATTATGTGTTTTGTGCTTAATTGCTTAATTATGTGGTTTGATTAATTAAGAATAAAAATAAGCGTCAAAGTTTAAGTGTAAAAGAAACTTAATATCTTTGGATAATGTTGTAGTAGTTGAAACGAGGTTTCCGAATATATATAGAACGCCCAAATCTGACTTCGTATGAGGAAGTTATGATTTATCGAAGTTTCGACTTAGCAGTATGCAGCCTGAAATACGATTTGAGATCGAGCGGTTTTTAGCCGAAGCATTCTAAACGAGGATCGAAGGTCTCGTTGTTGGTATCGAAGCGATAAAAAGTTAGGCGAGAACGGACGTCAAACGAAGAAGTTATAAATTTATAACGAAGTTTTTCTGTCGCGGCCTATTAAAAATAAATAATAAAAATAAAGTCGAAATTAGCCGACGAAGTCTAAACAAAAGTTGTAGAGCGTAGTCTCACCTTCGCGTGGATATAAAGAACGTTGAAAACGGAGTTCGTATGAAGAACATATGAATTTCCGAAGTTTATTAATTAATTTGTATTTATTTTTAATTGGAAATTCCGGCATTATCCGAAGGGGAGTCAGCAGTCCGATCCGAAGTACGCCCCGCGTACTCCGAGGATGTCGACACTCGCAGCAAGTGGCTTCAGATGACGAACGCAGTGACGATTTCGGACCTGTACGCCCCGCGTACAGGCGTACGCCCCGCGTACGTGCGAGGCTCAGCCTCTATAAGAGGCTTGCGAGGGCAGCCGAGAGTTTTGTTCATTTTCTCTCTTCTCTCTCCCGTTTTGCATCGATTTGCATGCCAGAAATACCCCGAAGCCCCGATATTATTATCGAGCCCCGAGGCAAGTCCCGAGATCCCGAAGATCCCAAGAAGTGTGGTTCCCGAGCCGAAGCTCTACCCTCGAGAAGTTCGATTTTTGTAGAGATCTTCCAGATCTGCTGAGGATTACTACTTCTGCAAGTCGTAGTGTTGTCCGATCGTCTTCTGATCAAGTGAGTGTATACTACCTTTCATAAACACGATAATAATACAAGTATGGTTCGAGTGTATTAAGTATATTGTTGTTTATATGTGTGAGTGCGTAGTTACTTTCTTCTAACGCATGATTATGAAGTATTTTATACGAAATACGTGTTATGTGTAGAATTTGTTGTTATGTGTGTGAATGTATGTTCACCCTCTTCCATCTCATAGATCTGAATTGCTTTCTATGAAATACGTGTTACGTGGGTATGCCTCATCTGTTATGTGGAATATATATTGAATGAAAATGATATACAGGTTTTAAACTATGTATGAAAATATATATTTTATCTACTAATATGTTGGGTAGAACATGGGTAGATAGTTGGTGTGTAATAAACAGATGAGAGGCCTCGATGTTGTTGTTGTTGTTGATCTAGTTATTCAACGGAGTATGGATAACGACCACGGACTCTTTCTAGACAGTCCAGTGGAACGCTAGCAGGTTCATAACCTGTAGGTGTTGTGAACGATGTGTTCACCGGTGTACTCTATCCCCCTCATGGTTGCCTTTAGGATATCTAATGTTGAGGAAACCCCTTAGCAGTGATGTCCGTCCCGATGAAAAATCCTAGATTAGGTCCCTTGAGATAGATGTTATTTTAGGGACGTAAAGTGAGGATAACGGGAATGGGTAATCGGGATAGTGATTGGTTGGTGAAATTAAATATAATTTATTTATTGTGGGTTGAAAACCCTATATGCTCACCAGGCTCCCAAGCCTGACCCACTCAGTTTTATTTGTATTACTGGTAGTGGCGCGAGGGCATAAGATGGTTGAATCATCAAGTTGTTTTGTTTGCAAGTCTGTATATGTATATATTTGTTGAATGACTTGTAATGTTATCGTTTATGCTTTATGGTCTGTATCGGAACATGACATCCCGAGTTTTGATTATATAATGAAAATGCATCTCTTGATGAAATGCTTTGATAAATATTATTTTATCATGTTTTGTTTTGGGAAAAAATTCTGCAACTCTTTCAAATCAAAAGGATTTACTCTGAAATTATTAAAAGCATAAATGAAAATCGGTCTTTTCTGGCCGTGATTTTGGGGATGTCACAGAACGCACATTATAGCTAGCACACGCAGAACATTACAGTACACTACTATACTATTACATGATTACGTTTACATGATTACATTTAGATGATTACACTTATATGAGTACGTTTACATAGATACGTTTACATAAGAGCGTTTACATATACGATAATAGGACAGACATCACTAGGTGCTATAACATGGAACGATTTCAGGATCTAACTATACCAATGAAACACAACGCATTGTGATAGTTATATTGGGTATACATGATCATAGTAATGTGGATGTCCCAAAATCTCTTTGACAGGGGAGTGTCTAGCCTGGGATCTAGCCATCACATTATGCCTTATCCCTCAAATAAGGCAATATTAGTACAAAAGTAGTCACTTATTACAAATACTACAGTACTTGCGAGATTACAATAGGTTAAAGGTAGTTAGTACGGTTGTAGTTATTTGATACTACACCATAGTACTATTTCATTTTCCCATTACATTCACTTCGTGAACATTCACACGATGTACGGTAATGTAGAAGTTATATTTTGGATAATGATAATTGGATTTGGGAAAATACACACTCTTACAAGAGACACACACACAGACACTAGATGCCTTGGTAGAAGGATACTTTTAGTAGGAAACATATGGTTTTCTAGGACGTTCAAAACGTTTTCATACTTACAATTCATAGACATACAAATACTTACATTTCACATACATACAAATACTTACATACAAATTAAGACACTAAAATACTTATGATCTCACCAGCTTTAAAGCTGATACTCTCTTTCAAAATAACTTGTATCCTCTGGTCAACAGTAGACAGGTACAGATGCAAGGTTTAGAGAAGATGGTGCTCGTTCAAGACTCATCTTTCATTTTGATTTATACTTTAGTGTTTATCATAATTTGACAGAACACACTTGTATTAAAATTATATTATTAATGCAATGGATGATGTTGTTGCTTGTTTACTACTTTTCATTATTGTGATACTATACATGACGTCCTCCGCCCCAGAACGTTTCCGCCATTCATGGTTTTGGGGTGTGACACTATGTTGGGCATACGAGTCAGATACATCGGGCGTAGGACTTTGCATGTGATTGTAGAATCTCTCACATACATTGGGCATAAATATGCGTATACTGGGTGCATGCATGTAGGGGACAAACCCTAATTTTTAGGGGTCAGAACCTACATAAATAACTTGTGGCATCTAGCTCCTCTTACCCCTCAGTCTGCATCTCTGTTTGCGTCCACTTCGAACTCTAATCCTTGTGTGTCAAGTTTTGAAGCTTTAGAGTAACTTTTGGTGTTCTTGTGGTGAAAGAAGTTCATAGGATTTTTGATAATTCCCTCTAGCTTGTTGGATCCAAAATGTCTTCATCTTGGTGCATCTTCTGGAGGTATATAGTTCATACATTGGAGCTTTCCTTGTTAGATCTTATTTAAGCTTAGTTTTATGCTCTTTTGGTCCCAAGACCATGATCTTTGTGAGTATGGAATACTCCATAGCTTTTAAGTTATCCTTTTAGGCGTTTTAGGGTGAGTTAGATCATAAAAATGCAAGCTTGGACCTTCTATTCTTCCATGAAAGAGTTAAGGAGTCTTAGATGGCTAAACGAGTGAGGGTTTTGGTGTTGGGATCATCGTAGCCTTCTAAAAGCTTAAATTTTGCAACTTTACAGCTTTAGACATCTTATTAGACTTGGATCTGAAATTTGTTCGTTAGTTATTAAGGCATTAAGTTATCAAAAGAGGGTTTTCGTTTCAGGACAGTACGTGAGGCGTACTCTCGCATACGTTGATCATAGTGGGTTAACACCCCATAAACCCCCTTCGCAAGGTCACACAGTATGTTGGTCATAAGGTAGGAACATCGGGCATACTCCCAAAAAACGGTTGGGCTATTTTAGGGCCTTGGGCCAGTAGGAGTTTTAGGCTTGGATTAGATGGGTGATATATGGAAGGGTTAAATGGTCTTTTTCCTTTGATATGTTAAGGGATGGTTAGACCACTGATTTTAGATTAAAACCATGATTATTAATTAGGATTTCAATTGGGTTTTTTAGTGTGAGGAGACATGTTAGCAATAGCTCGAGTATGCGATTCTGTTATCTTCAATTAAAAGTGAGTCTTCTTACCACCTTAGTGGGTCGAAGGCACCTAGGTTAGCCCACTGTGTTTTATGTGTAGAATCTATGCTATTGTATGGATATTACCTATGTGGTTATATGTTATATGCAAGGAGTTAGTTTGGGCTCGAAGTCATTATGGACTCGGGGTTGATAGGAACACATGGGTTAATATGAACATGAAACATCTATTGATGTTACTTGGGGTTGGTACGGACTTGGGGATTGATACGTGCCTGACACAATATGTGCTTTTATATTATCTGCATGATATATGTGGTATTTTGGGGAAGATCACAAATCTTTATGCATACAGTTATGTTTTGGTTTCAGGTACTTCCGGTACTAAAGGAAAAGGCTCGGAGTGATGGCACAACATCCTACCCCTAACGATTTTTCACACTTTATGATATCTCTTACTCTAATATTTTGTGATAGTTTGTATTTTGGATAATTTTGAGGCATGTGGTGTTTGGATAGATGAAATTTAAATGAAAATTTTACTTATAAATTTTGGGTCGTTACAAGTTGGTATCAGACCCTTGTTTGAGGGATTCAGGCACACTTTCAGGATGGTTAGACCACTGACTATGGATTCAAACCATGATTATTAATTAGGATTGTAATTGGGTTACGTTTAGTGTGAGGAGTCGTATTAGCAGTAGCTCGAGTGTGCGATTATGTAATCTTTAGTTAGAGGTGAGTCTTATTACCAACTTAGTAGGTCGAAGGTACCTAGGACGGCCCATAGTATTTTGTGTGTAGAATGTATGATATTGTATGGCTATTACCAATGTGGTTATATGATATATGAACAAAGTCATTTTAGGCTTGGAGTCATTTTGGACTCGGGGTTGATAGGGACACAAGGGTTGGTACGGACCAAACACATCTATTGATGTTACTTGGTTTTTATACAAACTCGGATGTTGATACGAACCTGACATAACTATGTACTTTTATATTATGTGTACGATGTATGTGGTATTTTGGGGAAGCTCACTAAGCTTTGTGCTTACAATTATGTTTTGGTTTCAGGTACTTCTAATACTAAAGGGAAGGGGTCGGTGTGATGGCACAACATCCTCCCCCAGACAATTTTCACGCTTTATGATATCTCTTACTCTGATATTTTATGATAGTTTTCATTTCGGATAACTTCGAGACATTTGGTGTTTGGATTTATGAAATCTAAATGAAATTTTTACATATAAATGTTGGATCGTTACTATTTGGTATCAAAGCCTTGTTTGAGTGATTCAAACACAATTTTAGGATGGTTAGGCCACTAATTTTGCATTAAAACCATGACTATTAATTATGATTGTAATTAGGTTATGTGTTAGTGTGAGGATCTGTGTAAGTAGTAGCTCGAGTGTGCGATTCTATTATCTTAAGTTAGAGGTGAGACTTCGAACCACCTTACTGGGTCGAAGGCACCTAGGCCGGCCAACAGTACTGTGTGTATTTTTTGTATGCTATATTATGGCTATTACCGATGTGGTTATATGATATATGCATGGATTCATTTTGGGCTCGGAGTCATTATGGAATCGGGGTTGACAGGGACCCAGGGGTTGATACAAATCTATTGATGTTACTTGGGGTTGATACTGATTCGGTGGTTGATACCTACTTGACACAACTAGGTGCTTTTATATTATGTGTACGATGTATGTGGTATTTTGGGGAAGCTCACTAAGCTTTGTGCTTACAGTTATATTTTGATTTCAGGTACTTCTGGTACTAAAGGGAAGTGCTCAGTGAGCTGCACAATATCCTCCCCCTAGAGATTTTTCAAACTTTATAATATCTCTTACTTTGATATTTTGTGATAATTTGTATTTTGGATAATTTTGAGACATTTGATGTTTGGATTGATGAAATTTAAATGAAATTTTTACTTATAACTTTTGGGTCATTACAAGTTGGTATCAAAGCCTTGTTTGAGGGATTCGAGCACACTTTCGAGTGTGTTAGAACTCAAATTGAGGAAATGATAATCTTTTCAAAAGAAATTTTAATTTCTTAAAAGATTTCACCAAGTAAAAGAGGGGTGTGATGCGTACAATCAGCCGAACTCAAGTAAGTAATTCCCAAAATACACATACTTATGTATTATGATTAGCATAGATGATATTTGAATTGTACGCTAGCATAGGGATAAGGATACCCTCAAGAGTCGTATGATATAATTGCCTGACTTGTGTGATGCTTTATAGGCTAAGGGAATTAGTTGTCATGGAATTGATATCAGCTCAGTTAATTTCTAAGTGTATGCTTATAAAGTTGTATACGAGTAGGATCATGTAGCCCTAGAATTATTGATTTAGCCTCATTTTCTATTCCCTGTTTGGTTGTGCATATAGGGTAGCATCATCATTTGATAGCCTATGTGGTCCCATATTGTGTATAAGTTGCATGCGTAAAGTAACTGGCAGTTTTGATTGAGATTAATTGTATGGTAGGGGCGGTCGGATTAAGAATTCCTAGGAGAGCCTAGGTAATTCCATAGTACACTTGTATGTTGTATAGCATTGGATTGGTTTATAAATAAACTGTGGTAACTTTGAAGAATAAGGACATTTCTTGAGGAGGGTACAGATAGGTTTGGAAGCTAGTATTGGGCTCCTAACACTAGAAGCACAGGATTTGAACTTGAGACAAGGATAGACCTGGGGATTCTAAAGAGACATGTATAGTGAGATTTCCCTCAAGTTTTATGTTGATCATTTATATGTTTATATTTCAGTGTGAGTATCGTGAAGATCACTCCAGAAGGAGATTCTGACTCGAGTTCGGTTTATGGTTCTGGTTCATGCACATAACCAAATCATGAGAGGCTACACGAGTTCATTGCGGTCGAGGTCACTCTCGGTATCTTCGATGCTACTCCTATGATGTTTGGTACCGTAAAGCAGGGGATTATGGAGCATATGGATGAGCGGATGATGGCTTTTCGATCCGAGAATGTTGCGGGTCAGTTTGGAGCACGAACTTCCTCATTTCAGGAGTTCAAGGCTTGTGGAGCTCTAGATTTTTTTAGGACTAAGGACCTATTCGCTAGCCAATCCGGGATCGCTGACATGGAGAATTCTTAGTAAAGACGTTTCTTCCCAGTGGGGGAAAAGGTAGGGTTTGCATCCAACCTTCTAAGGGACTGAGCACGTGACTAGTGGGATTAGATCAACCAAGTTGTGGGATTGCGGTAGTGTTAGACATAACTTGGGATGAGTTTTTTACAAGATTCCAAATGGAATTTGCACCAGCGATTAAGGTGCAACAGTTGGCAAAGGAGTTTCAGGACCTTCGCCAGACTACTGAGACTATGGTGAAGATCGCCGACAAGTTCCAGGACAGGACTCTTTTGGCTCCACAATACATTGCAGCTCAGGAGATAAAGAAGATGAGATATCATGACATGTTAAGGGGTGACACCAAGGATTTCTTGAGATTTTCACATCGCAAGAACCTAGATGATAAGATTGAGAGGGCCCGCGAGTGGGAGATTAAGTTGGTGCTTCGTACAAAGCCCAAGCTAGAGCAGATGAAGAATGTCGTGGGCCAGGCCAAGAGCCCCAACACTTCTGAGTTGCATGCTATGGGCAAGCAGGGTCGTGGTCACTACCACAAGTGCGGAAATCAACATAGCAGGGCCTGTCGATCAGTGGATTAGTGTTCTTACAGATGTAATTAGACTAGTCATATGAGTAGGGATTGTCCCCAGAGTGCATCGATCTGTTTTCATTGCAACCAAACAGACAATAAAAAGGTCGATCGTCCAGGGTTATCAGGAGGGGCAGTGGTGGTACCTACACCATCCACCTTGAGAATTACCAATGGCCTTCAGGGTAAGGCAAAGATACCTTTGTTGAAGAGCATGGCATTTCAACTAACTACCGATGAGGCTCGAGCAGCACTGGATGTGGTTACCATTAGCTAATCTTATAATATCTTTATTGCTTTCTTTACTTATGCTTATACTGTCACTGATCATGTATAGGGACCTTATTAGTCAATGGTATGATTGCTCATGTTCTGTTTGATTCAGGTGCTACCCGATCCTTTGTATCTCTTGCCTTTAGCAAGAAGTTTAATGATGCTTCTGGGATTCTAGATTATCCGTTGGAGGTCGAGGTTGCTGATGATTGTTTTGTGAGTGCTTCGAGGGTTCATTGTGGATGTGTCCTGAACCTATTCAACGAGAAGGTTATTACCGGGATGGACTTTTTGGGTCGCAATAGGGCCACGATTGACTGTGAGCGCCAACTAGTGAGAGTTCTGACCCTAAGTAAGGGAGAACTGGTTATTCCTGGAGAGATAGATTCGAATGGGCCAACTCTTAGTTTAGCTATGAGGGTCATTAGGTATCTTCAATAGGGATGTTCAGGGTTTCTGGCTTATATGGTGGATACTCCAGTTGAGGGCATGAAGTCATTCAGTGAGGTGCCCATTGTTTTGGATTTCCCTGATGTATTTCCTAAGGATTTTCCAGGAGTTCCTCCTAAGAGGCAGGTCAAGTTCCGGATTGATCTGATACATGGTGTTGCCCAAATAGCCAAGGAGCCATATTGGTTGGCACCACGATAGATGTAGGAGTAATCTACGCAGCTTCAGGAGTTGCTAGACATAGGAGTTATTCGGCTGATCAGCTCACCTTTGGGAGCACCGATCATATCATGAAGAAGAAGGCCCTTTCACAAAGGATGTACATTGAGTACCGGGAGTTAAATAGATCATAAACATAGTCGGTTACATTTATAATAATAGAAATATTATTTTTGGATGTGATTTGTATGATATCGTTCGTGGTATTGTCATAATTGACCAAGTGAAAAGAAATCTCATCACCAACTACACAGTTACTTGCTGTTGTACAAGTCGTATTGTATAGTATATGAGAATCTTTTTTTTGGAAAATTATAAATAATTCATTGATCACATGTTTATGTGAGGCAAGTGAAAGGAGTGATGGATCTAATTCATGTTGATATAGACTATGCAAATCCACCACAAAGGACGATAACTCTATTCATCATGATTAATTGACGCTTTAGTAATTATGGTTATGTTTATGTGGTTAAGCATGGTTCTGCTGCTTTAAAAGAATTAAGAGAGTAGCAGAACGAATTGTCACACCCCCATCCGAGGCTACGGAACATGTCAAGTTGTACGACTTAGTTCATGGATCATAGGTAAATGAATATATAGCACCAGTACAACAGTATACAAAACAGCATTTGTATTTCATCTTGAAGTTCGCATACATGGTTCTTACAGATAATAGTATAGTACATGAATTACTTTAAATAAAGAGGCAAACATAACAAAAGTAGTTAACTAGATAGCTTTAAATCCATGACTAATACATTTTCTGAATTGCTTCATTACTAATTCCCTGAGAATACATGTAGTTTTGAGGGTCAACACAAGGTTTGTGAGAGTTATACATTTCCTACTAACAGCAGTGATACTTTTAAAAAGTCTACAAAGTATTTGTTGTTTAGTTTTATATACTACAACATCCTATGGTGCACATACAACCCTAAATGCTTTGGATCTATGTTTTCTCTAATTGTACATGCAATATTGTTTCCAGAGCATAAAGCCCAAAACTACCATACAATTGACATAATAATTATAAAAGTGAGTTATAGAATTACCTCTTTGTTGTAGCTTGTAGTTTTGGCCATTAAGAACTTAGCACCCCAAGTGTGATGCCTCAAACGGTTCACGACACACCCTTGGACAAAGGAAGACTTGAGACAGAGTGTTCTTGCACTAGAAATCGGCTCTATGAACTCTTGGAACATGTAGGGGCCGATTTTAGCTCATGGGACATCATATATATAGTTGTAGGATTCATGGTAAACCCTAATCCATACCCTTGGGCTTATTATCCATTATCCATGAATCAAGTGAATGGTCCAGGTTTATAACTGAAAATAAATATAAACATGTAGGGGCCAAAAAAACTCTGTTTTCTTAAGATGAAAGTTATTCAGGTGAATGGTCCAGGTTTGGGTCTTGAGATGAAAGTTAAGAAAACATAGTTTTTTTGGCCCTCCGGTGATGGTAGGAAGCTTCGTGCCGATTTATTACCAGCGGATATAGGGAGACCATATTTTCGAGTGAAGCTCCTTGGGGGGGGGGGGGTTGTTAGCAGAGACGCAGTGTTTATTAGCGAGCTGGCCATGAAGAAAGCGGTCAATGCTATTGATTTGATGATTCTTCTTCCACAACTATGTGTCCCGCAGAGTGATCTCCTTTTGCTTCGTTCATGTATAGGCATTGCAAAAATTTTCTTTGGTTTAAGTATATACCAACAAGTACACGTAGAAAAGGCGACTTTGTTCTTTGAAAAAGGATTTCACGAGTCTATCGAGGATATGGTGGTATGTGGAGGCCCCTTTTTTGGAGACATCCAGTGGCGTCTGGGTTCCTTACCTATTCGTTTCGTTGGTTTGAGTTTGTACTCAGCATATGAGGTTTCCTCCTACGTATTTGTAGCCTCAAGGGCCCAATCTTGGACATTACAAGACCACATCTTACGTGACAGTAGCATGTGTGGTATAAATAGGTTCTTTGACTCGTCTTCGCGATATGATTCCAGGATTCGACTGTAGCGGTTTCAATAATAAGGACACCGCCCCCTAAATCCCAAAAAACATTGGCATGTGCCCTTTTTAGCAAAATAGTCAAAGATATGCAAGTTGACTTTGACATGACTGTTAGACAGAAAGGAATTTTTGAGTGTCTTTGAGCACCTCATGCACAAGATTTTCTGCTAATTATCCATGTTGATGGTCTCGGCCAGCATATGTCTCCTGTGGAGTACCGAACCATCCTTTGTTACCACCTCATGATTCCTCTATTCCCAATTGACGAGATATGCCAAGTTTGCCGCAACGCATGTTTGGACACGTTTGGGGAACATGTGGTTCATTGTACAGAGCTCCCTGGTTTCAAGTGCCGACATGATGTGGTTAGGGATGTTCTCTTTGATGCTTGTCGATGTGCTAGTATTTCCATGAAGAAAGAAGCGCCAATGAACTTTTTGACGGTCCCGCGTGATGGAAGATTCACACTCAGACTGGCTGGCATTTTGGTCTTTGGATGGGTAGGAGGGAAGCACACTTGTGTGGATCTTACTGGGGTCTCTCCTCTCGTTGGTTTGAGGAACGGGGTTTTACAACAAGGCATGCCGCTTTGAAAGCTATTGCGTGCAAAGTGGCAAAGCACGAGAATGCATTTATAGAAAATCAACATGTGTTTGTACCCTTTGTAATTGATATATTTGGTTTTTTTTTGCACGTGTTGGGTCAATATTTTGGTTTATTCTTTGCTTTTCTAGGAAATTGATTTGTTATGTAATATTGTAAATGTGTTTACGGTCAGGAAGTGAGTTTACGACCGTAAACAGGGTTTACGGCCGTAAATACGTTTACGACCGTAAACCCTATTTACGGCCCGTGTTTCCCGTGTGTATATATATAGGGGTGAGGGGTGTCAGGAAGAGAGTGATGAACACTAGAGGAGCTTAAGTGTGTGCATTTGAAGGTGTTATAGAGAGAGAGAAAAGAGAGTGTGTGTTATTGTGTGTGAATCTTGTATCCGGATCTTCATTCGTATCAATAAATACAAGATTCATCATCTTCTTCTTCTCCTTCTCTTCTTATTGTGATCTGGCATCATCCGTTTGATTGGGATTCCGCACCATCAAACGAATCTGATTGATACACAGGCATTTTTAGGGACTTACAATTGGTATCAGAGCTTGGTTGTATCAATCATTTTTTTCAGATTTGGAGCTTATTTGATCTTATTTTGAAGATATTTTTGCGTTTCTGGATAGATCTCGCAAAAATAGGGGGGTTTGTTTTTCGCGTTTTTCGTAAAAACGGGTTTTTGATCGAGTTTTGGAGCAAAAAGGGTGAAAAAAACGTTGTTTTTCATCCAGAACAGCGATTTCTGGAGAGTTTACGGTCTTTGAAGGAGAGTTTACGGTGTTTGAAGGGCTTACGATCCGGAGTTTACGACCGGAAACGAGTCGCCGGAGTTTACGGCCGGAAACGGGTCGTCGGAGTTTACGGCCGGAAACGTGTCGCCGGAGTTTGCGGCCTTGGCTCGGTGGTCGGCGGATTACGGCTTGGTACAACTCGGTGATCGGCTTGAAGAACGGCTCGGCTCAGCAGGATCTCTTGTTCGTTCAGCAGCTTCAAATAAAAAAAACAAAAAAAAAGGGACACGAAGTTGGGGGTAGCGGGGATCGAACCCGCGACCTCTACGTCATTGACACAGCGCGCTTAGCCAACTCGACCAACTGATCATTTGTTTCAATCCCCCGAAATATTAAACTTAACCTCTCCTTATCGCACCAGTTTCGCAAATTTTACACTTTTTGCCCAAAAATCAATTTCTTTTATTTTTAAGCTCCATTTTCAACCAAAATTTTAGTTTTTAAATTTTTAATTTTTATTTTTGACTTTTTACTTAAAATTTTGATTTTGACTTTTAAAGTTTGACCTTTGACTTTAAACTTTGACTTTCTCGTTTGACTTATAAATTTTCAAATTTAGATTTTCGGTTTGACTTTTAAGTTTGAATTTGCAAGTTTGACTTCTAGTTGTAGTGATTTACCACACTCACTACTGAGATGAATATAGCTGGGATCTTCTTGACCAAATCTGAGATAAACAAAAAGTTGTTGAATGCACTTCCGAAATCGTGGGACATGAACGTGGCTGACATCAAGAAGACAAAAGATATCAATTGTCTTAGTCTGGCTGATATAATTGAAGAACTTGACGCTTTGAATTGTCGAAAAACAATGAGTTCCGCAAACCTTCCGGTCAATGAAGTGTCATGTTCCCATTCATGTGAAGTTTCATGTTCTCAATAATGTGAAGATACGATTAAACTTCTTCAAGAACAAATTGATTTATTAAAAAGGGAAGTTGAGGACCTGAGATATGAACGATATCAACTCAAGAAAGGACAGAAACCCCTGAAGGCTGAATTAGAAGCAAAAACCAAAGACTTTAGGAAACTTCAGGAAGAGTATAGCAACAAGTGTGAAAATTATAACTATATTAAGAGACAACTTGCTGATGTAACTGAAGAACTTGACACTTTAAAAAATTAAGTGTGGAAAAACAGACGTTAGTTTTAAAAATTATACTGCATCAAGTCAGACAGTCGAGTCCTTATTTGAAACCCAATTAAAATTCAAAGATAATCAAAACAAGGGTCTAGGGTATGATAGTGTTCCTCCACCTTTCAATCATAACTACACATCCATCCCAATGACACATGAAGAAATTAACAGGGAGGCACATCTTCGATATTGCAATCCAGCTGGATTTGTGTCACGAGGTATTCAAGTTGAAAATACTAATGCTTCTACTTTATGTGCTGGTAAAGTAGCAGAGGACGAGAACAAGGAGAACACCATTGAACAAACCAACATCTCCTTGAGATCTGAATCTATTGCTTCGAATTCATCTGCTTCTGATCAAACTGCTGTTGAGAAATACAGGCCACCAATTCCAACGCAACAGAGTTCTTGTTGCAGGTGTGCATGTGGGAACAACAACAGACAAGTTAAGGATACGCCACCAGGGGCAGGAACAAACAATTTCCCATTGAAGAAAAAGACTTGTTTTCACTGTGGAACACCTGGTCACATTTCCCGAAATTGTCCAAATCGCGCATACGTTCCTTACTACGCATAAGGCTGGCAGAACGCGCCAAGAGGTAGATATTTCAAAAGAAACCCCTCGAGATCACGATCAGACATTGACGACTGGAATACCAAGAAGGCCAAGAATTAAACTCCGAAGGCCAAAAATCAAACCCAAAAGGCCAAGAATCTGAATCCCAAGGGCAAGAAGGGAATGTCGGCCAAGAAGTCCAATCCAAGAGATGCTTCCGTGAAGCCAAAATCAAAGTCATCTCAACGGCCGACATCAAGTTCCAAAGCAAGTACTAAGCCACCCATCAGATCGAAAAAAATGGGTTAAACCCAACTACAAATGGGTTCCAAAGGCTCACTCTCCCAAATCAACTAATGACTCTAATATTTCTTCATCTTCTGTTTGTGATAAACAGGATATGTCATGGGAGAAAGTACCATGCAAGGATGAAAAAGGTCAACCCAATTTCAAAAAGGATTAGGTTCCAAAGACCAACTAATCCCGCTCTGCGTCGGAGCAGCTGTGGAGGCATATCATCAGACTTCGGTTTGTTGGTATTGGTTGTTCCTTGCCCTTGATAGGAGACATCTCTCAACTATACAACACTCAGAACATTGTTTGGGAGAATGTGTCCTTTGTGGGAAGGGAAGAAAACAAATGATCACTCACGGTGTTTGTGCTTAATGACATGAAGAATTTTCGGATCTGTTCTGAGTTTACGCGTGTTGTTCTCAGACCTTCTGGATGCAAATTCAATCGGTGACTTACGATTTGAGTTTTCTTCTCTATACTCCTGAATTTTTTTTTTCTTAAGCTGATTCACTTTAAAGACTAATTTTTGTTTTAGGATAGTTTAAATTTGTGCATTTACTTTCGTTTCTCTCCTATGCACAAATTTAGGGGGAGAAATAAAAACAAAACAAAAATTAGAAAAGTTTCAAAAATCTAAAAACATTAGAAAATCAAAAAATCAAAAATATGTTGGTTATGAATTGTGCTTGAGGGAGATGTTATGGGAAGTGATATTATCAAGTGATAATAGGCAATCTGAGTCTGCGTAACATACCCAAAGTTAAAGGGTCCATGCTCTGGTTTGATGCGTCGGTAGGCACAAAAGATTCTAAATGGACTTGACTAGGCGGAGTTGAACTTAAGAAATTCTTAGTCTTGACAAATTTTGACCTAGTTAGATCCGTTTAGCCTGACAATACGTTGCTCGGATAGGTTGAGCAGGGAGATATATATATATATATATATATATATATATATATATATATATATATATATATATATATATATATATATATATGGGAATCCACTCGTCACATTAAATGAACCCGTACTTGGAATTGTGGTTTAACTTTTCCTCGATGTGCGGATTCTATCCTTAATTTCGGTTGGATGGGGCGACTGGTAAATTCCGATAAATTAGGTCTGTAGAAAATTGTTTTCTTCCTTTCTGTCTGTTAGTCATATGTTGTCTCCTTTGTGTGACTTCCAATCCAACCCGGTACACAACATATGCAACTCTATTTCTCTGCATGTTATATATATGAAATTCCTCTTATCTGTTAGTCATATGTTGTCTACTTTGCGTGACTTCCAATCCGACCTGGTACACAGCATATGCAACCTTCTACTTCTCAACCCCTCTGAAACAATAAGTTATAGCAATCTGAATCTGTCCTCTCTTTAAATGATTGTCTGCTCACCCGGTGTAAGAAGTACTCTGGAAGTTCTTGATGGCTGGGGCATATCAGGAAGCGGGAAACATGTTCCAGTACAATTAAAATTGAACACTCAAAGATTGTCTATAGATCTCGCTGATCAATTTAGGTGGACAACAATATCCCTGGTTGTCGTCAGCTGAATGGTCCTTAAGATATAGTACTGAGGAACTTAGGATCAGATATAATATCTAGGAAATTAAGTTCACCTTGTCTTGTATCAAATAGTATGTCCTAAATAAGTCACAATTTTTCGTGTTTAAGAGGAAAACAATACCGGCGATCGACCAGACAAAGACGTGAAGATAGAAGGTACCGACAAATGGATAAAGGCTGTCTAAAAACTTTGATCCCAAATCACTCTTAAAGTTAGATATCATTTTTATTTTTGTTAAATTTGTCATAGTTTCTTCTAATTTAAATATTAAGGGAGAATTAAAAATTAAAAATAATGAAAATAAAAAAATTCAAAGAAAAATCAGAAAAATTAAAAATCCAAAAATAGTGTTATTTCTGTTTTATTTCTTATTTAGAAAAATCAAAAATCCAAAAATATTTTTGTTTTTGTTTTAATTTGTGTGCTAAGTTTTGTTTTGTCTTGAAAAGTGATTTCAGGTATAGATAAGACTCATGGAGATTGTGTTGAAAATTTCTGAGCCAAGGGTTCATTCGTGAGCATCTAACAATTCGCATTTGAAGGAGCAAGAAATGAAGATTATTCTTTCGACATTCAATCTGTCAACCCCAAAAGAAAGGTCAACCTGACTTGAAGATTATGTGACGGATTGCATTAAAGCTCCTCAATCAGTTTGCTTCTATCTTTGTACCTGCTGAACTGGTCTAGAAGTTCAGTTCTCTCTAAAGATTCTCAAGCTGAAAGCGCTATCTTTTAAGAATCAGTACGTCAAGCATCCTCACCCAACGTGCGTACAAAGCCAAACTCTGAAGAAAAGCCCGACTGCTCAATATGAAGTCATTCATTGAAGATTCATCAAGTTCATATTGAAGCTGTGAAGAATTTGAAGATTAATGCTGATGCTAAGTTCCTAATTGTAACACCTGTGTTTCCGGGCTTGCCATTTTAAGCAATGTTATAGTCTAGGTTAACCTTTGTAACCCGTTTTGAAATAATAAGATTTTATTATTTGAGTATTATGTGTTTTGTGCTTAATTGCTTAATTATGTGGTTTGATTAATTAAGAATAAAAATAAGCGTCAAAATTAAAGTGTAAAATAAACTTAATATCTTTGAATAATGTTGTAGTAGTTGAAACGAGGTTGCCGAATATATATAGAACGCCCAAATCTGACTTCGTATGAGGAAGTTATGATTTATCGAAGTTTCGGCTTAGCGGTGTGCAGCCCGAAATACTCGATTTGAGATCGATCGGTTTTTAGCCGAAGCAATCTAAACGAGGATTGAAGGTCTCGTTGTTGGTATCAAAGCGATAAAAAGTTAGGCGAGAACGGACGTCAAACGAAGAAGTTATGAATTTATAACGAAGTTTTTCTGTCGTGGCCTATTAAAAATAAATAATAAAAATAAAGTCAAAATTAGCCGACGGAGTCTAAACGAAAGTTGTAGAGCGTAGTCTCACCTTCGCGTGGATATAAAGAACGTCGAAACGGAGTTCGTATGAACAAGATATGAATTTCCGAAGTTTATTAAATATTTTGTAATTAGATTTAATTGGAAATTCGGAAGCATTATCCGAGTACGAGTCACCGGTCTGATCCGAGGTACGCCCCGCGTACTCCGAAGTGTCGACATTCGCAGCAAGTGGCTTCGGATGACGAACGCCATGACGCATTCGGACCAGTACGCCCGGCGTACTCCGAGGCTCCAGCCTCCTATAAATAGGATCCGAAGGCAGCCGGGTCTTTTGTTCATTTTCTCTCTTCTCTCTCCCGTTTTGCATCGTTTTGCGTGCCAGAAATATCCTGAAGCCCCGGTATCATTCTCGAGCCCCGAGGCAAATCCCGAGATCCCGAAGATCCCGAGAAGTGCGGTTCCCGAGCCGAAGCTCTGCCCGCGAGAAGTTCGATTTTTGAAGAGATCTTCCAGATCTGCTGAGGATTACTACTTTTGCAAGTCGTAGTGCTGTCTGATCATCTTCTGATCAAGTGAGTGTATACTACCTTTCATAAACACGATAATAATACAAGTTTGGTTCGAGTGTATTAAACATATTGTTGTTTATAAGTGTGAGTGTGTAGTTACCTTCTTCTAACACATAAATATTAAGTATTTTCTATAAAATACATGCTATGTGTATAGTATATTGTTGTTTATATGTGTGAATGTGTATTCATTCTCTTCTATCTCATAGATATGATTTATTCTCTATGAGATATGTGTTATGTGTGTGTATGCCTCATCTATTATGTGGATTATGTGTTGATTAAAGCATGCTATACAGGTTTTCAAAACTATGTATAAAAATGTATATTTTATCTACTAATATGTTGGGTAGAACATGGGTAGATAGTTGGTGTGTAATAAACAGATGAGAGGCCTCGTTGTTGTTTGATTTAGTCATCTAGCGGAGTTTAGATGACCACCACTGGCTATTCTAGACAATTTTGTGGAAACATTCGCAGGTTCGCCACCTGTAGGTGTTAATGAACTTGGGTGTTCATTCGCTGTACTCCATCCCCCTCATGGTTGCCTTATTTGACTTATATTGCTGAGGAAACCCCGAAGCATGTGTTGTCGCCCCGATGAAATATTCTTAGACTAGGTCCCTTATGTTAGTTGTTTTAGGGACATAAAGTGAGAATAACGGGAATGGGTAAATGGGTTATTGTTGGTTGGTGAAAATTAAATATGATTATTTATTGTGGGTTGAAAACCCTATATGCTCACCAGGCTCCCAAGCCTGACCCACTCAGTTTTATTTGTATTACAGGAAGTAGCGCGAGGGCATGAGATGGATGAACCATCAGTTGTTTTGTTTACAAGTCTTTATATGTATATATTTGTTGAATGACTTGTAATGTTATCGTTTATGCTTATTGGTCTGTATCGGAACATGACACCCCGAGTTTTGATTATATAATGAAAAATACATTTCTTTTATGAAATGCTTTGGTAAACATTGTTTTTTCATGTTTTGTTTTTGGGAACAAATTCCGCAACTCTTTCAAATCAAAAGGATTTACTCTGAAAATATTTTAAAAGCATAAATGAAAATCGGTCTTTTCTGGCCGAGATTTTGGGCATGTCACAGTTGGTATCAGAGCATTAGTTTAAGCGAACTAGGAATTTTTAGGATTTCTAGACTTAAACTTAGAATGCTAAGTGAAATTTTAAGATGTGTGTCTGTTGTGTTTTAGACACGAGCACTGGTTTATTTTAGGAAAGTTGCCTAAAATGCTTTTATGTGCTAAATGTTATATGTTGCCATATATGATATTATTTGTTCGGGTCTATGGTCTGTTGCCGACCGGATCTAGAAACCTTATGTGTGTAGGATTCTAAGCGTACGTCTACGATATTAGAACTAGCAGGTAAACGTTTCGGTGTGATAAGGAAGATTTGAATATTTATCATGATTGAGGATCTAATTTCACCTTATTCGGTGTGTAGATCAAAATGGTGAGAACAAGAAGTGAAGTTGGAAATGCTGATGAAAACAGGAATCAACCACCAGTGATTGAACAAGTACCTGTCGTAGCAGCAGCACCTGAGCTAATAACCATGGCTGGTGTGCAAATGATGATTCAGACGATGTTGGATCGTCAGATGGATGAAACTAGACGGTTGCTTCAACAGAATCGTGAAGAACTGTCAATTCGTGTGGAGGAGCCTGAATTAAATGAAGGGCACTCGGAAGGTGGAAACTTCAGTGGGTCTATTGGTCAAGCCAACCCACCGATAGTTAGGCAAAACAACCATGATGGAAGGAATGATGGAATGGGATGTAAGTACAAGGACTTTCTAACTTGCAAACCATCGACCTTCAATGGAAAGGAGAATCCGATTGGGGTTATGGATTGGATCTCCGAAATGGAGTTGGCCTTTATGACTTGTGGCTGGAGAGGTAAGTTGCAAACTATCTATTCAGTGCGTCAATTCCGAGGTGGAGCCGTTCGTTGGTGGAACACTCTAGGGAAGACGTTAATCCCTAATGAGCCACTGCAATTGTCATGGGCAGAGTTCTTGGTGCAGTTCAAGCACAATTTCTGTTCGGCTCAAAATTTGTTGGAGTTGGAGAACAAGTTCCTGACATTGACGAAAGACAGCATGTTAGTTGATGAATACACCAATAACTTCACCGATAAGATGGAGTTTGCCTTGTGTATCGTCCCATACGAGTTGACAAAGGTGGACCGGTATGCGAAGGGACTCCCATGGGAGTACGAGGTGGCAGTACGTCAGACACTTACTCTAGAGGCAGCTATTTGGGCTGCCAAGTCTGTTGAGAACATGATAAAGGGAAGAACCACTGTCAAGGTTGAGTTTGGTGAGAAAAGAAAGTTTGAGGGAACATCTGGTTCCGGTAGGAAGGGCAAATTTTTGAAATCTGATTCGAAAAAGTTTGGAGGAAAAGGAGGCGAAGCGAAGTGGTGTGATAAGTGTAAGAAAAAGTACTTTGGGAAATGTAGCGAGGATGTGACCTGCTACAAGTGTGGAAAGGTTGGACATTTTGCCAAAGAATGTCCGAACAACAAAAGGATGTGTTTTGGTTGTAATGAAGAGGGGCATATTTTGAAAGACTGTCCGAAGAAGAAGGAGGCAGCTAGGCCCAACATTCCACCAAAGCCGAAGGCGAGAACCTTCCAGATGACACATGAGGCTGCGAAAGATGAAGTTGATGTCGCTTCAGGTACCTTTCTCGTAAATGAATTACTTGCTCAAATTTTGTTTGATTCTGGAGCCAACTACTCCTTTATTTCGCATGAGTTTGGTAGAAAGCTAGCATTGCCTGTTGATAGACTAGATGATGCTTTATTAGTCGAAGTAGCTAGTGGCAAGTTTGTACCTGTTAGCCATCGTATGAAAGACATCTTAATCGACCTTAATGGGAATAAGTTTCACGAGGAATTATTGCCTATCGAGCTTAATGGTTTCGACATCGTTTTGGGAATGGATTGGCTTAGCGTCAATGATGCCGAAATTTTATGCAAGAAGAAGATAGTTAAAGTAAACCAGCCTGGTAAGGATTCATTTATGGTGTATGGGGACAAACGGCGAGTGAATTCTGGAATCATTTCTCTAATGAAAGCCAGAAAGTGTTTGACCAAGGGATGTACATCATATTTAGCATTCGTGATCGATGCTAAGAAGGAAAAGAAGGTGATGTAGAGTATTCCAGTGGTGTGTGATTATCCGGAAGTATTTCCCGAAGATCTTCCTGGATTGCCACCTGATAGACAAGTAGAGTTCAGAATAGACTTGTTACCAGGAACCATGCCAATAGCAAAAGCACCTTATCGATTAGCACCGACGGAGATGAAGGAGCTAATGATGCAACTTCAGGAGTTATTGGACAAAGGTTTCATTAGACCTAGTTCATCGCCCTAGGGAGCTCCGGTATTGTTCGTGAAGAAGAAAGATGGAAGTATGAGAATGTGCATCGATTATAGAGAGTTGAACAAGGCAAACATAAAGAATAGATATCCGTTGCCAAGGATTGATGACCTGTTTGATCAATTGCAAGGTTCAAGCTATTTCTCGAAGATCGACCTAAGGTCAGGATATCATCAGCTGAAAGTAAGAGAGCAGGATATAGAGAAGACTGCATTCAGAACTAGATATGGACACTACGAGTTCTTGGTTATGTCGTTTGGACTAACCAATGCTCCGGCAACATTCATGGATTTAATGAATAGGGTATGTAATCCTTTCCTTGATAAATCTGTGATAGTGTTCATAGACGACATTCTGATTTACTCGAAAAGCCAAGAGGAGCATGGAAGACACTTGCGAGAAGTGTTAGAAGTCTTGAAGAAGGAGAAGTTGTATGCTAAGTTCTCCAAATGTGATTTTTGGATTCGTGAAGTCCAATTCTTGGGTCACGTGGTCAACCAAGAAGGGATAATGGTTGATCCAGCAAAGATTGAAGCTGTGACAAAGTGGGAGCAACCGAAAAGTCCCACGGAGATTCGAAGCTTTTTAGGATTAGCTGGATATTACCGAAGGTTTATCCAAGGGTTTTCTTCGATTGCTACTCCATTGACAGCTTTGACCCACAAAGGAGCTACTTATGCTTGGAGTGATAAGCATAAAGAAGCATTCGAGAAGTTAAAGAAGAAGCTATGCGAGGCACCGATACTTTCTCTACCCGATGGAGTTGAAGACTTTGTTGTTTATAGCGATGCGTCTGGGGTTGGATTGGGTTGTGTTTTGACCCAAAGAGAAAAGGTGATAGCATATGCGTCTCGACAGCTGAAGGAGCATGAAAAGAATTACCCGACTCATGATTTGGAGTTGGCAGCGGTAGTTTTCGCTCTGAAAATATGGAGGCATTACCTCTATGGCACGAAGTGCAAACTTTTCACTGATCATAAGAGTCTCCAATATCTCTTTGATCAGAAAGAATTGAATATGAGGCAACGACGCTGGCTAGAATTACTTAAGGACTACAACTGTGAGATACTTTACCACCCTGGCAAAGCTAATGTTGTTGCTGATGCTCTCAGTCGGAAAGTCAATCTTGAAAGGAAAAGGCCAAGAGCGTTGAGAATTGAAGTTGTCTCGACCATTGTGGAAAGTATAAAGAAAGCTCAAGAGGAAGCTTCTGAGAAAAATGACCGAAAGGAGGAACGTTTGGGTAAAACGTTGGTGTTTGGTACTAACGGTCATGGACTGAAGGTATTCCAAGATCGTATTTGGGTACCTAAGTCAGGAGGAATTAGGGATCTTCTGATGGAAGAAGCTCACAAGACCATGTACTCGATTCATCCCGGTAGCACTAAAATGTATAGGGACCTGAAACCCTACGATTGGTGGCCGACGATGAAGCTTGATGTTGCAAAGTATGTGGCTGAGTGTCTGACTTGTGCGAGAGTCAAGACACAACATCAGAAACCTTATGGGAGTTTAGAACCATTGCCTATGCCTATGGGTAAGTAGGAAGACATTGCTATGGACTTTCTCACTAAACTGCCCAGACACGACATGATTTGGGTGGTCGTTCATCGATTCACTAAGAGTGCGCATTTCATAGCAGCCAAGGAGAAATGGTCTATGGAAAAGCTTGCAAATTCTTACGTGAGGGAAATTGTGAGGCTTCACGGTGTTCCGTTAACGATTGTATCGGATCGTGATAGTCGTTTCACCTCAAGGTTTTGGAAAAGTCTACAAGAGGAAATGGGTACCAAGTTATGTTTAAGCACAGCTTACCATCCGCAGACTAATGGTCAGAGTGAAAGAACGATACAAACACTTGAAGATATGCTGAGAACATGTAACTTGGAATTCCTAGCTAATTGGGATGAACATTTACCTTTGGTAGAATTTTCCTATAATAATAGTTTCCACTCGAGCATTAAGATGGCACCTTATCAAGCTTTGTATGGACAGAAGTGTCGTACGCCGTCTTGTTGGCTTGAGGCTGGGGAAAAGCAGTTTATGGGACCGGAGATGGTTCATCAAACTGCTGAAAAGCTGAAAATAATTAGGGAAAGAATATTAGCAGCTCAAGATCATCAAAAGAGCTATGCTGAAAAAAGCGGAGACCGATGACTTTTGAGATTGGAGATTCGGTTTTGCTTAAAGTCTCGCCATGGAAGGGACTTATAAGATTTGGTAAAAGAGGAAAGTTGAGTCCAAGGTTTATTGGACCGTTTAAAGTTCTTCAGAGGATTGGGAACCAAGCTTACAAGCTCGAATTACCCGAGGAACTGAATGGAATTCACAACACTTTTCATGTGTGTTATTTGAGGAAGTTCACGGGAGAAGTTCCCGATATAATTCCAATTTCTAAATTGAGAATTGATGAGAACAAAATGTTGATTGAAGAACCAGAGGCAATTGTTGACCGAAAGACTAAGAAGTTGCGACGCAAAATGGTTGGGTTAGTGCTTGTCCGATGGAAACACACGAATGGACCGAATCTCACCTGGGAGACGGAGAGTGACATGTTGAGTCGCTACCCGCATTTGTTTGTTGATGTGTGACTCCGGGGATAGAATCATTCTAAGGTGGAGAGAATTGTAATGCCTGTGTTTCCGGGCTTGCCATTTTTAGCAATGTAATAGTCTAGGTTAACCTTTGTAACCCGTTTTGAAATAATAAGATTTTATTATTTGAGTATTATGTGTTTTGTGCTTAATTGCTTAATTATGTGGTTTGATTAATTAAGAATAAAAATAAGCGTCAAAATTAAAGTGTAAAATAAACTTAATATCTTTGAATAATGTTGTAGTAGTTGAAACGAGGTTTCCGAATATATATAGAACGCCCAAATCTGACTTCGTATGAGGAAGTTATGATTTATCGAAGTTTCGGCTTAGCGGTGTGCAGCCCGAAATACTCGATTTGAGATCGAGCGGTTTTTAGCCGAAGCAATCTAAACGAGGATCAAAGGTCTCGTTGTTGGTATCAAAGCGATAAAAAGTTAGGCGAGAACGGACGTCAAACGAAGAAGTTATGAATTTATAACGAAGTTTTTCTGTCGCGGCCTATTAAAAATAAATAATAAAAATAAACTCAAAATTAGCCGACGGAGTCTAAACGAAAGTTGTAGAGCGTAGTCTCACCTTCGCGAGGATATAAAGAACGTCGATAACAGAGTTCGTATGAAGAAGATATGAATTTCCGAAGTTTATTAAATATTTTGCAATTAAATTTAATTGGAAATTCGGAAGCATTATCCGAGGACGAGTCACCGGTCTGATCCGAGGTATGCCCCGCGTACTCGAGTACGCCCCGCGTACTTCGAAGTGTCAACATTCGCAGCAAGTGGCTTCGGATGACGAACGCCATGAAGCATTCGGACCAGTACGCCCGACGTACTCCAAGGCTCCAGCCTCCTATAAATAGGATCCGAAGGCAGCCGAGTCTTTTGTTCATTTTCTCTCTTCTCTCTCCCGTTTTGCATCGTTTTGCATGCCAGAAATATCCCGAAGCCCCGGTATCATTCTCGAGCCCCGAGGCAAGTCCCGAGATCCCGAAGATCCCGAGAAGTGCGGTTCCCGAGCCGAAGCTCTGCCCGCGAGAAGTTCGATTTTTGAAGAGATCTTCCAGATCTGCTAAGGATTACTATTATTGCAAGTCGTAGTGCTGTTTGATCATCTTCTGATCAAGTGAGTGTATACTACCTTTCATAAACACGATAATAATACAAGTTTGGTTCGAGTGTATTAAGTATATTGTTGTTTATAAGTGTGAGTGTGTAGTTACCTTCTTCTAACACATAAATATTAAGTATTTTCTATAAAATACGTGCTATGTGTATAGTATATTGTTGTTTATATGTGTGAATGTGTATTCATTCTCTTCTATCTCATAGATATGATTTATTCTCTATGAGATATGTGTTATGTGTGTGCGTGCCTCATCTGTTATGTGGATTATGTGTTGATTAAAGCATGCTATACAGGTTTTCAAAACTATGTATAAAAATGTATATTTTATCTACTAATATGTTGGGTAGAACATGGGTAGATAGTTGGTGTGTAATAAACAGATGAGAGGCCTCGTTGTTGTTTGATTTAGTCATCTAGCGGAGTTTAGATGATGACCACTGGCTATTCTAGACAGTTTTGTGGAAACATTAGCAGGTTCGCCACCTATAGGTGTTAATGAACTTGGGTGTTCATTCGTTGTACTCCATCCCCCTCATGGTTGCCTTATTTGACTTATATTGCTGAGGAAACCCCGAAACATGTGTTGTCGCCCCGATGAAATATTCTTAGACTAGGTCTCTTATGTTAGTCGTTTTAGGGACATAAAGTGAGAATAACGGGAATGGGTAATTAGGTTATTGTTGGTTGGTGAAAATTAAATATGATTATTTATTGTAGGTTGAAAACCCTATATGCTCACCAGGCTCCCAAGTCTGACCCACTCAGTTTTATTTGTATTACAGGAAGTGGCGCGAGGGCATGAGATGGATGAACCATCAGTTGTTTTGTTTACAAGTCTGTATATGTATATATTTGTTGAATGACTTGTAATGTTATCGTTTATGCTTATTGGTCTGTATTAGAACATGACACCCCGAGTTTTGATTATATAATGAAAAATACATTTCTTTTATGAAATGCTTTGGTAAACATTGTTTTATCATGTTTTGTTTTTGGGAACAAATTCTGCAACTCTTTCAAATCAAAAGGGTTTACTCTGAAAATATTTTAAAAGCATAAATGAAAATCGGTCTTTTCTGGCCGAGATTTTGGGGATGTCATACTAATGAAGATTAACAAGAAAAGCCAGCTACTTCTTAGGGGGAGCTTGTTGGGTCATTTAAGAAAAGAAAAGAAAGCTATAAACCAAGGGGGAGATTGTTGGGTCAATATTTTGGTTTATACTTTACTTTTCTAGGAAATTGATTTATTATGTAATATTGTATATGTGTTTACGGTCAGGAAGTGAGTTTACGACCGTAAACAGAGTTTACGGCCGTAAACACGTTTACGACCGTAAACCCTGTTTACGGCCCGTGTTTCCCATGTGTATATATATAGGAGTGAGGGGTGTGAGGAAAAGAGTGATGAACACTAGATGTAACACTCTAAAAATTTCGAACAATTTAAACTTTTCAAAAACAACTTGCTTTCATAAAGTTATTACAAAAAGGTTTTCAATACAATTATTATCAGAGTCTTCCCAGAACCACATCATAAAACATAATCATGAGGAGTGGTACGATCACGCCTTTGCCTTGCCACGGTCTCCTAAAGAACCTGAAAAACATTAAACCACAACCGTAAGCCCGAAAGCTTAGTGAGATGCCCCCAAAATACCAACCACATATACCATACACGCACAACATGCTATATCATAACAGAACACAGAACAACCATGCACTTAGGGTCTACTGTGTGACTGGTCCACTGCACCGGCCTTCAGTCCACCTGGTCCACCCTCCGAGTTTAGACATATACATCGAGTCTACAGTGTGATTGGTCCGCCCGCACCGGGCCTTCAATCCACCTGGTCCACTTTCTGAGTCTACAATATGATTGGTCCGCCCGCACTGGGCCTTCAGTCGGCCTGGTCCACTCTTCGAGCCTCAGCACGTCTGGTCCGCCCTCTTGGGACCTATAGCCTATCCGGACCGCTCGCTGGGCCTTCGGGGTAACCGATCCGCCCTGGATATGTTGGCCTACAGCACAAAGCAGGACTCGCCTCAACCCAACCCCAGTCCAACAACCATGTGCACATAAACATTCAATCATATAACAATTCACATCCAATCAAATCGATCTAGCTGATCACATAGCATAACATCATCCTAACTAGGATACCGACCTAACCGGTCAGTAGCATATACCATCCTAACTACCAGGATGCAAACATAGCAAAGCAATAACATACCAACGATACCCAGATCACAATCCGATAAATGGCCGGCCTTGGTGCCGTAGACCCTGTCGATATAGTGACGATAACTCACCTCGCAACTACCGACGGAAAAGATAAGACCGAGTTGCTACGACCACTGACAAAATCTCCACCACTATCCAACACCAACACTAAACTCAAAACAAATGCCAACAATTACCAAAATGCCCCTAGAAGTCAACTGGTCAACCCTTGGTCAAAGTCAAAGTCAAAGTCAACCTCCTGACTGACTCTATTCACCGAGTCAACCCGATGACTCGTCGAGTCCCCATGCTTAGAACTTCCCCAATCCGCGACTCAACTCGCCAAGTCACCCCGATACTCGCCGAGTCCCACAACTCTGAGTCCCCTCGCACTCAACTCACCGAGTCCTCCCTTCACTCACCGATTCACGGCTCAACCAGAAGAAGGTTAGGACCTCACGACCAGACTCGCCGAGTCCAAGAACAGACTCGTCGAGTCCAACGCTATCTTCAACTAACTCGCCGAGTTGTTCTTCCAACTCGTCGAGTTCCTGCCCATCTTCAAGCAACTCGCCGAGTACACCCTTGTGACTCGCCGAGTACCCCTAGATCTTAATCCATACAGAAGCTTTCCAGGACATGCAGATGATCCAAACCATAGATCTACCCTTCTACAACCCATCCATCACGTAAAGTGGCAAACTTTACGTGAATCCAAAGAGATCTAAGCATATAACATTCTAGGGTTAGGGTTTGGGACAAGATGGTTTCACCAACCACTCAAGAATAGGGACTTTAATGCACTGTAGACCTTCTCCATTCCAGATCTGAGGTAGCAACCTCAGATCTAACCTCCAAACTCAAAATATCACAAGCTATTCTTTCCAAATACTCCAAAATGATGAATCTAGATGAATATCAGCCCAAGCAACGAAATAATACCTCAAAAGAAAGCTCCAACAGAAGAGAAATCCAAATCCTTGCAAAGCCCCTTGCTCCAAGCCTCTAACTCTCCAAGATCTCTTCCAAAATCTCTTTTCCAAGGTTCAAATGCTCTCAAAACACTCACAAACGCGCCTTAGGGTTTTCTGGACTTCAAGAGAGGGTAAAGAGGCTGGGGAGAGGGTATAATGTCCTTTATAAAGGGCTCATCCTCCGAAATTAGGGTTTTCTCCACACAGCACCAACTCGCCGAGTCCAGCCACCGACTCGCCGAGTTGGCCACTTAACACGCGACCAGAATCGCGACCCTACTCGCCGAGTCCACCCATGGACTCGCCGAGTTGCCCATTCACATTTTCACTTTGAACCCTGAACTTGCACTCCTAAACTCGGGATGTTACACTAGACGAGCTTAAGTGTGTGCATTTGAAGGTGTTCTAGAGAGAGAAACTAGCGAGAAGCTTTGTATGTGTGAATCTTTTGTATCCAAATCATCATTCTAATCATATCATACATAGATTCATCATCATCTTCTTCTTCTCCTTCTCTTCTATTTGATCTGACATCATCCGTTTGATTGGGATTCCGCACTATCAAACGGATCTGATTGATACACAGACATTTTTGGGGACTTACACTTTACCGTCATCTGGTTCTATTTGCGGTATGTGACAACTCCAATGACAAAAATAGGTGAGAAAGAACTGGAAGAAGGCTTGGACCTCTAGTTGCTTGATTCTATGAAGACCATCATTTTGAAGACTATAATTCATATAATATTTAACTCGAAGCTTATGTTTTTATGTAATTGAAACGCAAACTACGCTTTTTTTCATGTATTTATTAGTTCAAACTATATTGGCATATGTATTTTAATTATTTTCTAGGTTTATGATCGTTTTTTATGATTGTTTATGTGTTTTAGATATTTACTTCAAGGTAAAAAAACTATAATTCCTATTATTTCAAATTCGAAAACTATAATTCATATTATTTCAAATTCGACACTTATAGTTTTATGTAATTCTTAGCTCAATCTAAGTTTCCTTTCATGTATTTCTAATTTCAATGTTAGTATTACAACTATTATGATTAAATTTGAATTAAAAAATAAATATAAAATTGATTTCTTATTGGTTAAACCGAAACCAATATGAAATTAAGCAGTCAAAAATCGGAATTTGAGAAGATATCACATTTTATATTAAATACGTGATTGAAATTTTAGAATATTTATTCTATTTTATCTTTACCTATACGAAATTTGAATTTTATGTCTAAATTATGAATATGAAATATACTTGTTTGCAGGGCGAACGTAAGATTTTACAGTAGGGATTGCACAAGAGAGTTAGGGATTGCACGGTAGTAGAAAAATTAAAAATTCTAAAATATTTTAAAAATTTTTCCACTGCGGCCGAAAAAGTTAGGGGTTGCCGGTGCCACCGTAAACCACCCCTAGGTCTGCCCCTGCTTGTTTGTTAAAAAAAAATATTTTAATGTGAATAAAGTTAGTGTAAATAGTGTGAGTAATTCTTTTTGATCATGGATATAGTCGGGGTAAAACCAAGAAAAAAAATATTGGGCAATTTTTAAATTCTAAAATTTAGATTGTCTTTTTTTAATACTCAGTAAATTGTTTTTGAATGTTCATTTGTTGAACCACCCAATATAGAGCTGGTGTCGATTAGTTATATACTGAATGATGGTGAAACATTTCTCTTCATGACGACGAACAACTTTCTTTAGGTAATTCTTTTCTATTCAAAAATATCATATTCCAAATAAAATGTAACAGATTTGCAAATATTATCTACCAGATTTGCAAAATGTTCTTAAACTTTGGGATACAGACAGATGCTTTATTGAAAACCCATTTGATGTTAAGGAGATAAAGGAGACAATTTGGAGTTGCGGTAATGATAAAGCCCCCGGGCCTGACGGTTTTACCTTTAAATTTATTAAACAATATTGGGAGATCATGAAATGAGATATTATGAAATTTGTCAAACATTTTGAAAAATATGGCTTTTTCTTTAGGGGATGTAATTCTTCCTTCATTTCCTTGTTACCAAAGGCTAAAGATCCTCTCACGCTTTATGAATTTCGTCCCATAAGTTTAATTGGGTGTGTATACAAAATTATTGTCAAAACTCTTGCCAGAAGAATTAAAAGAGTTATCGGATCGGTGATTGGGGAAGTTCAAACTGCTTTCATCAAGGGGCGAAGCATTCTTGACGGGCCAATGATTGCCAATGAACTATGTGCATGGGCTAAAAAATCTAAACGAAAAACATTCATTTTCAAAGTCGATTTCGACAAAGCCTTTGATTCTATTAATTGGAATTATTTGGAATCAATCATGAAACAAATGGGTTTTGGTGATAAGTGGTTATTTTGGATAAAAGGTTGCCTCTCGTCTTCTCGAGCTTCTGTTCTACTCAACGGCTCCGCCACGAAAGAGTTTCCAATTACCAAAGGGGTTCGACAAGGGGATCCTCTATCTCCTTTCTTGTTCATAATCGCTATGGAAGGTTTAAATGTCGCCATGCGCTCGACTTGTGATTATTCGCTTTTTCATGGGGCTAAAATGCCTAACGGAGGCCCTATAATTTCTCACTTGTTTTATGCCGATGACGCCATGTTTATTGGAGATTGGACAAGCTCTAATTTCACAAATTTGTCGAGAATTTTAAGATGCTTTCATGCATCTTCGGGGCTCAAAGTTAATTTTCTCAAATCTAAAGTTTTTGGCATTGGAGTTTCGGAGAATGAAATTGCTAGCTGCGCTAGAATTCTCGGTTGTGAGGCGGCCTCTTTTCCTTTTAAATATCTCGGAGTCCCTGTCGGAGCCAACATGTCCCAAAAAAGGAATTGGCAGCCAGTCATTGATCGTGTTCAAAATAAGCTTTCTTTATGGAAAGCTAAAACTCTATCCTTTGGCGGCCGCCTAACTTTGGTTAAAGCTGTGTTGGGTAATTTTCCATTAACAATCTCGAGAAATTAAGAAGGAGGTTCTTATGGGGAGGAAGTGAAGAAAAACAAAAAATCAATTGGGTCTCTTGGAAAGTGGTACTTGGGCCAAAATCGTCCGGTGGGCTTGGGGTCGGATCCTTGGCCTCGCTTAACTGGGCCCTCCTGACAAAATGGTTATGGAGATTTAATGTGGAAAATGACACTCTTTGGAGGCGGGTGATTGATAGTATTCATAGATGTGAAAGGAAGCCTATTCACTCTTGGACTAAAAAATCGTTCCCGGGCACTTGGAGTAGTATTGTCAATGTCTTCTCGACTTTTGGCAATATTGGTATTGATTTTTCGGATATTTTTGAATTTCAGGTGGGGGATGGAAAGAAAATCCTGTTTTGGCTAGATGATTGGCTAAATAACGGGACTTTGGCAGTGAAATTCCCTTCTCTATACGCGTTAGACAAGAGGGAAACTTGTTTTCTAAGTGATAGATGGGTTGGTGGCACTTTCTCATGGGCTTGGAAGAGGAAACCTAGCAATTCTCAGGAGTTGCTAGAATTGAACTCTATTATGGATATCACTAGGTTTGTTGTGAGCTCTAATGCGCCTGACACTTGGAGATCGAGGTTAATTGTTGATGGCTCTTTTCGTGTGTGCGATATTAGGGCTCTCATTGACAGTAAATTGACCGTCCCGGTAAATAACCCCACGGTTTGGCTTCACTTAGTTCCTCTAAAGTGCATTAGTTTTGTTTGGAGAGCTTGTATAGGGCGAATTCCTACGGCAGTGGCTCTTTCCAAGAGAGGTATCAACCTTTCTTCTATTTCCTGTAAAATGTGCTTTATTGGGGTGGACGTTGCGGATCATATTCTCTTAGATTGCCCGGTTGCTTTTGAATCCCTGGGCTGGATTTTCAATTGGTGTGGCATTCCTATTCAGAGGTTCCTTTCGACTTCAGATTTTGTTAATTTTGCTGTCTCATGGGGGAAGTGTCCAAAAAAGAGGAAAATATTTATTGCTATCTGCTATAGTTTTCTGTGGTGCATGTGGAAAGCAAGGAATGACATTTGGTATAACAGAATTAAAGTGAATCCTTTAAAGTTGGCGGATAATGTGATTTCTCTAGTGTTTAGTTGGTTGAAATATAGGGATAATTTTGGAAATTGTAGATGGGAATGTTGGGTTTGTTCCTCTTTTGACATTTTGTAAGTTGTTTTGTTGTTTCTTTTGTATCCGGTCTTTTTCTTTTAGGCCGTGGTTTTAATAATATCCGCCGGTTCCAAAAAAAAATTGACTACAAATTCCAAAAGAAAACATTAATTCCAAAAGAAAAGACCAAGTACATTTACTATACAACAAAAACACAATAATAGTTGGTGTAATCGATAAATTACAATAAAAACATAGATTGTTTTAATTAAAGAAACGATTTTAACACACTAAACAATGAAAAATAACAAATAAGTAACTAAACCTCTTTTTGTTCCGTTTAATAACCAAATATCATAATTAATGAAACAAAAGTCTCAAGGTTTTTATTTTATCTTTTATATATCTTCAACATAGAATTATTAAAATATAAGAAATGAAAAAAGTTAACCAAACCATAAAAGGATAAATAGAGATTGCGCCAAATTTAAAATATTTTAAAAACACATATCCACACAACACATATACACATAAGTCTTAAATACAAAACACATTTATACACAAAAAAATAAACATGCACACACAACATCACATACAGAACACACACATCTACATACATTCACACACAATCGCTTTTGAAAGTTCACTTCCCTAATAAAAAAAATTAAGTAAAATATTGTAATAGAAAAAACAAAGAATAAAAAAAGTGTATTACCAGTAAAGCTCCAAAGACCGGATCTCTAAATGTTAATGCTTTATTCCTTCTTGTATTACCAGCTGATATAAAAAAAAATTCAGTCTCCGGTTAAGAAACTCATAAGGCAATAATCTTGTACGTTAATATCTGTGAAAATAACCTCACAATGTTTTTGTAATCACCTAGGCAAAAACAACAACACATATATTAAAAGAAAAAAAACTCGTAAAACAGTAGTTATATAAATAATATGATTATAGTAAGTTGATATTTATTTAGGTTCAAAAGATTAGACTTCATGGCCAATGTTACTTTAACTCCAACTCCATAATCTCTCTTGAATTACAAGTCTAAAATAAATATTAAAAGTTAAGCAATTGATCTCATCGGGACATAATGAAGTTGTTTATAGGTGTATGTAAAATAACCTGACATAATGAAAAACCACTGCCACTTAATCAAAGGATGAAATTGCATCTTGATATACCATCATATATATAACTTTGTAGAAGCACAAATAAGAAATTATAATTGTTGTGAATTAAATTATATGCAATGAAATCTATTGAAATTAATTTCTTCAACCCCTACACAAAAAATAATAACAAATTAAAACCCCTGCATAGGGAAGATACATGGGAAATGGAGAAAGAAGGACATCGTTAATGTAGAGAGGGGAGAAAGCCATTTCCCCACTTCTTGTTTCATGTCCTTTATCTGTGTAGTAAATATAAACCAAAATTAGTATATAAGGAATAATTTAATCACAATAGATTTAAACCATCGTCTCTACTTAAATTTCTAGATGACGAAAGACAATCAACATCCCTTTCATGTTTTTTACTCGTTAGAGAAATCTATAGCAACAAAAACAATGCATTAACACCAAACTTCAAAGATCATAACATCATATTTCTTTTAAATGAAAAGAAAAACATAATCAAATTGTACATAATAAGAATTTTCAATTTATCCTAGGCATGAAAACCATGTGAATTGATAAGCTAAAAAATTACATATAATCATGAGTGTGTTGCAAAATCAATCAAATAATCAAACTTACCAGGGACATCTAGCTAAAAACTAGAGTTTGTCATACTTTTATTGCAAAATGAACCAAAAAATAAGAAAAAAATGAGCAATTTTTTAAATTGGGGAGAGATATATAAACTATTAAAGCACCTTGTGTTATATATTGTGACATCCCCATTTTCACGGCCAGAAAAGACCGATTTTGTTTATGCTTTGCATAAAAATCAGAGTAACATTTTAAATAAAAGTGTTGCGTAATTTTGTCCTAAAACAAAATATGATAAAGATTTATCAAAAGCATTTCCATAGAAATGTATTTCATTAAAAAGACTCAGGATGTCATGTTCGATACAGATCATAAGCATAAACAATACATCATAGGCCTTGCTACATTATTTCGTATTTACAGGCCTAAAATCCCTTAATCTCTCATGCCAAGACATCACATCTATGCTCATGCACCGCTACCTATAATACAAGAAACTGAGTGGGTCATGCTTGGGAGCCAGGTGAGCACATAGGGTTTTCAACCAACAATAAATAAGTTTATTAATTTTATCAAACCAAACAAAACCGATTACCCGTTCCCGTTATCCTCACTTTACGTCCCTAAAACATCTAACACAAGGGACCTAGTCTAAGGACTATCATCAGGATGGACACTACTACTGAGGGGATTCCTTAGCAATAAATGTCCTTAAGGCAGCCATGTGGGGGATGGAGTACACCTGGTGAGCACACAGTTCAAATAAACACATAGTTCAAATAAACAACTATAGGTTGCGAGTCTGCTAGTGTTCCACTAGACTGTCTAGAATAGTCTATGGTCGTCATCTATACTCCGCTAGATGACTAGATCATCAATAACATCTATAAAGAGGCCTCTCATCATTTTATTTTGTCACACAGCAACTATTACATCTACCCATGTTTTACCCAACACATTTTGTAGATATAAAATACGTATACAGTTTAAATCATACAAAACATGTATAAAATTGATCATCCAGCATAGATAGCAAGTATACAGATAATACGCACACACAACATGTAATTTATATAAAATACTTTATATCTATGTGTAAGTTGAAAGTAACTATGCACTCACTTGAAAGGTGGTGACTCAGCACTCGGACAACGCTTCGATACTCTCAAAACAGTTTTCCTTCGATAAAACCTAGTATCAATACCACTATGGTTTAGTCTAACGATAACCGCGACAAATTAATAGTTTGACTATTATTACTATTATATAAGCATTAAACGATACTTATATAACCCATAACAATAGCCCAAATAATTATTTTAAGGACCTAATAACATTACTATAATTATTTGAAAGCTATATTAAAAGTTGCATAAGCGTAGCTCACTTACAACGGATTTTAATGAAAACCGGGCTTTGCTCGGAGTAGCGTTTCGAAACCGAAAGACCCTTTTTGTCGGGACTCCGGGAGCCTCGGGGCTTCCTTTGGGTGCTAGGGTTTTATCTAGGGTTTACGAGTGGTTTGGAGCCTTAGAGAGAGAAAGATTTTAGAGAGAGAGAGAGAGTGAAGAAAGGTGTGAAAAACTCGGAACCCTTCGCATCTATTTATAGGGAGAGGGTACACGGAGCGTACCGACTTCGTACGTGGGGCGTATGCGAGGGCGACGTGTCTCCATCCGGTGCGACTTCAGCGATCATCATCGGACGGCTGGGAAAACGCCACGTCAGCACTTTCGCATCAGGTCTTGCAAATTTGACTACAAACTTTAAAAATTCGTAACTTTCGCGTACGAGCTCTGTTTTCGACGTTCTTTATATCCACACGAAGGTGGGAACATACTCTACAACTTTCGTTTGGACTCTATCGGCTAATTTTGACTTTATTTTAAAAGTTATATTATTAATAGGTCTGGACAGGATTGGTCCGTTAAAATTTCATAACTTCTTCATCTGACGTCCGTTTTCGTCTGTCTTTTTATAGTTGTGCTACTGTTAACGAGATCTTCGATTCTTGTTTAGGTTGTGTCGGCTAAAAACCGCTTGATCTAATATTCGAACTTCGGGCTATACACTGTTAAGCCGAAACTTCGAAAAATCATAACTTCTTCATACGAAGTCAGATTTGGGCGTTCTTTTTATGGACGCTCTCGGTTTAACATATTATACGACATTAATTTAAATTTCTAAGGCTAAATCTCACTTTATCATAAATTCACTATTTATGCTTCCCAGTATCGTGTCGGTTCCGTCGCGAAACTTTGACGGGTCATAACTTCTTCGTTATAACTCGGATTTTGGCGTTCTTTATATCCTCGGAATCCTTGTTTCGACCACTACAACTTTATGTAAAGATATAGGGCTTATCTCACACTTCCATTTTGACGCTTATTTTTATCCTTTATTAATTACATCGTTATAATTAAGTAATAAGCACACAAATACACATAATTCACATAGATTTCATATATTTCATCTTTATTACTTCAAAAAGATTTACAATAGTTGACCTAGACTATTACATTGTCTAAAAATGCTTAGACTCGAAACCCAGGCGTTACAATTATCTCCCCCTTAGGATGATTCCGTCCCGGAATCATGCATCAGCAAACAAATGTGGGTAGCGACTCATCATGTCACTTTCTGTTTCCCAAGTGAGATTCGGCCCATTCGAATGTTTCCATCGGACTAGCACTAAGTCGACCATCTTACGTCGTAACTTGTTAGTCTTACGGTCAACAATTGCCTCAGGCTCTTCAATCAGCCTTTTATTCTCATCCATTCTTAACTTTAAGATCGGGATTATGTCGGGAACTTCTCCTGTGAACTTCCTCAAATAACACACATGGAAGGTATTATGAATAACATCTAGTTCTTCGGGTAATTCGAGCTTGGAAGCTTGGTTCCCAATCTTTTGAAGAACTTTGAAGGTCCAATAAACCTTGGACTGAACTTTCCTCGCTTTCCAAATCTTATAAGTCCCTTCCACGGTGAGACTTTAAGCAAAACGGAATCCCCAAGTTCAAAAGTCATTGGTCGTCTTTTCTTGTCAGCATAGCTCTTCTGATGATCCTGAGCCGCTAACATCCTTTTCCTAATCACTTTCAACTTCTCAGCAGTCTCATGGACTATCTCGGGGCCCATAAACTGCTTCTCTCCGGCTTCAAGCCAACAAGACGGCATACGACACTTCTATCCGTACAAAGCTTGATAAGGTGTCATCTTGATGCTCGAGTAGAAACTGTTGTTGCAGGAAAATTCTACCAGAGGTAAGTGCTCGTCCCAATTCTCTTGGAACTCAAGGGTACATGCTCTCAGCATATCTTCAAGCGTTTGAATCATTCTTTTGATCTGACCATCAGTATGTGGATGGTAAGCTGTACTCAGACACAACTTCATACCCAGTTCCTCTTGTAGACTCCTCCAAAACCTCGACGTGAAAATACTATCACGATCTGATACAATCGTAAGAGGAACAATGTGAAGTCTTACTATCTCTTTCACGTAATCATTTGTGAGCTTATCCACAGACCACCTCTCGTTGGCTACTATGAAGTGTGCACTCTTAGTGAAACGATCCACGACTACCCAAATCATGTCGTTACCGTTCTTCGTCCTGGTCAGTTTAGTCACAAAAACCATGGTGATGTCTTCCCATTTACCCATGGGTACAGGTAAAGGTTCTAAACTCCCATACGGTTTCTGATGTTGTGCCTTAACTCTTGCACATGTCAGACACTCGGCCACATACTTCGCAACATCGAGTTTCATCGTCGGCCACCAGTACTAGGGTTTTAGGTCCCTATACATTTTATTGCTACCGGGATGAATCGAGTAGATGGTCTTGTGTGTTTCTTCCATCAGAAGATCTCTTATTCCTCCCGTCTTAGGTACCCAAATCCGATCCGGGAAAACCTTTGGTCCTCGATTGTTTGTACCGAACACTAACGTTTTGCCCAAACATTCTTCTTTTCAGTCATTCTTCTCTAAAGCTTCTTCTTGAGCTTTCCTGATACTTTCCACAATCGTCAAGACGACTTCGATTCTCAACGCTCTTGGCCTTTTCCTTTGAAGGTTGACTTTCCGACTGAGAGCATCAGCAACAACATTTGCTTTACCGGGGTGGTAAAGTATCTCACAGTCGTAGTCCTTGAGTAACTCTAGCCAGCGTCGTTGCCTCATGTTCAATTCTTTCTGATTAATGAGATACTGGAGACTTTGTGATTAGTGAAAAGCTTGCACTTCATGCCGTAGAGGTAATGCCTCCGTATCTTTAGAGCGAAAACTACTGCTGCCAACTCCAAATCGTGAGTGGGGTAGTTCTTTTCGTGCTCTTTCAATTGTCGAGATGTGTATGCTATCACCTTTTCTCTTTGGGTCAAAACACAACCCAAACCGACTCCATATGCGTCACTATAGACCACGAAGTCTTCAATCCATCGGGTAGAGAAATTATTGGCGCTTCACATAACTTCTTATTTAGCTTCTCGAATGCCTCATCGTGTTTCTTACTCCACGTATATGTAGCTCCTTTGTGGGTCAAAGATGTCAATGGAGCAGATATCGAAGAAAAGCCTTGGATAAACCTTCGATAATATCCAGCTAATCCTAGAAAGCTTCGAATCTCCGTGGGACTCTTTGAACGTTCCCACTTCATTTCAACTTCGATTTTTGCTGGGTCAACCATTATTCCCTCCTAGTTCACCACATGACCCAAGAATTGGACTTCTCGAATCCAAAAATCACACTTAGAGAACTTTTCATAAAGCTTCTACTTCTTCAGCACTTCTAATACTTCCCGTAGATGCTTGCCATGCTCCTCTTGGCTTTTCGAGTAGATCATAATGTTGTCGATGAACACTATCATAGATTTATCGAGGAATGGTTTACAAACCCTATTCATCAAATCCATGAATGTTCCTGGAGCATTGGTTAGTCCAAACAACATAACCAAGAAATCATAGTGCCCATATCTCGTTCTGAATGTAGTCTTCTTAATATCCTGATCTCTCACTTTCAATTGATGATATCCTGACCTAAGATCGATCTTTAAGAAATAGTTCGAACCTTGCAGTTGATCGAATAGGTCATCAATCCTCGACAATGGGTACTTGTTCTTTACCATTTCCTTGTTCAGCTCTCTTTAGTCTATGCACATCCTCATGCTTCCGTCTTTCTTCTTTAAGAATAGCATCGGAGCTCCCAGGGTGATGAACTAGGTCTAATGAAACCGTTGTCCAACAACTCCTGAAGTTTCGTCATAAGCTCCTTCATCTCCGTCGGTGCTAATCGGTATGGTGCCTTTGCTATCGGTGTTGTTCCTGGTAACAAGTCTATACGAAACTCCACTTGCCTATCATGTGGTAATCCGGGAAGATCTTCGCGAAAGACTTTCGGATAATCACATACGACCGATATATTCTGCACCTCCTTCTTTTCCTTCTTAGCATCAATCACAATTGCCAAATATGATGCACATCCTTTGGATAAACATTTTCTGGCATTCATCAGGGAGATGATTCCAGAATTCACTCTACGTTTGTCCTCGTAGACCATTAATGACTCCTTTCTAGGGGGATTTACCCTAACTATCTTCTTTCGGCATAATATCTCGGCATCGTTGGTGCTAAGCCAATCCATCCCCAAAAAAGATGTCAAAAATGTTCAACTCTATGGGTAACAACTCTTCGTGGACTTCATTTCCATTTCGGTCGATGACTACGTTCTTAATACAGTTACTAACAGGTACGAACTTGCCACTGGCAACTTCTACAATCAGGGCATTATCAAGTTTTTATATGGGTAATGCTAGTTTCCCACCAAATTTACATGACACAAAGGAGTAGGTGGCTCCAGAATCAAATAGTATATTGGCAGGCAAACCATTTACAAGAAATGTACCTGAAGCGACGTTTGCTGCCTCCTTTGTAGCCTCGAGCGTCATCTGGAAGGCTCTCACCTTCGGCTTCGGTAGAACGTTGGGCCTTCCTGCATCTTTCTTCTTTGGGAAATCCTTAGCAATATGCCCTTCTTCAGAGCACTCGTAGCACACCCTCTTGTTGATGGTGCACTCAGTGGCATAGTGTCCCGTTTTCCCACACTTGTAGCAGGTTACTTCCTCGCTACATTTTCCCGAGTGCTTCTTCTTGCACTTCTCACACCATTTCAATTTATTTCCTCCTCCCCCGATCTTCTTTGAACCGAACTTGCTCTTCTTTTTGTTGGTCTTAGCAGACCCTTCAAATTTCCTCTTCTCGCCAACCTCAACCTTGCTGGCAGCTCTTCCCTTAATCATATCCTCCACAGACTTGGCAGCCCAGATAGCTGCCTCTAGAGTATGTGCCTGACGCACTGGCACCACATATTCCCATGGAAGTCCCTTTGCGTACTTATCGATTTTTTCCAGTTCATCCAGAACAAGACGCAAGGCAAACTCCATCATTTATGTGAAGTTGTTTATGTATTCATCGATTGACATGCTTCCTTTCTTCAGGGTCAGGAACTGGTTCTCTAGCTCGAGCAAGTTTTGAGCTGAGCAGTACTTACCTTTGAACTGCACCAAAAATTCTGCCCAGGTTAGTTGTAGGGGCTCATTGGGGCTCAAAGTCTTCCCCAGGGTATTCCACCAACGCACAGCACCTCCTCGGAATTGATGCACTGCAAACATGGTCTGTAGTTTTCCTCTGCAACCGCACGTCATGAAAGCTAACTCCATCTCCGAGATCCAATCCATGACCCCGATCGGATCTTCCTTTCTAGTGAAATTTGATGGCTTGCAAGTCAGAAAATCCTTGTACTTGATGGGTTTTGGTCATAAGAACATCCTATGTGCTCATACAAACCCTAATGCTTGGATCTAGGTTTCTCTATTGTACATGCAAGTTATCCAAGACTATAAACCCTAGATCTATAATATGATAACCAATATAACATATAATTAGGGTTTAGATCATACCTTGATTGTTATATAGCAATAACAATCCCAATTCCTCCTTGTATTGACTTTAGAAAGCTTAGAGTCACAAATGTCACTCCTCTAATGGTTCACAAACACCAAGAGCAAGAAGATGAGGAGGAGAGAGGATGGAGGCTGCCCAAAAACGTGTGAAACCCTAGAAGGATGCTTAGCCACGTTTTTGGGTCATTAGGGATCTATATATAGGAGGCTATTAGGGTTATCTAACAAGGAAACCCTAATTTGGATGCTTAAGCCCTAAGCAACCCATGGATCCCTTTCCTTAAGGCCTTGGACGATTTCTTATGGGCTTCCCCATAGAATTCATCCACTCCTTAATATAAGGCAATCCATAGCCTAAATTGCAATTATCTTATAATTATAATTCCAGTCCCTTAAGTTTAATTAATCTCTTTTAGTCGCAAAACTAATTACTAATTAATTCTTGACTAATATTAATTAAACAATATGATTCTCCTTTAATATATTATTCTCATAATATATTAATAAATCATATTTAATCCTTTCTCTCCATAATTCATCCTATCAAGTTGCTTTGGTGAAGGCAACCCAAAAGGACCATGCACCATCGGGTCAAGTACATACCAAAATAGTTATGGACTTAGACACTAATCCAATAGTCTCCCACTTGGATAAGTCTAATAACTATTATGCGTATGACTTCAGATCCTGACCTGCAATCGTAGCTTTCCAAAGCCGCTGTCAACTCTGATCCTATCAGATACGCGTGTCCTTAGATAAGGGATCATATATTCCTCGATTCCAGATATAGTATATGACATGATTTCTAATCATTCTCTTTGTACTATTTCTCGACTTCCGATTTATGATGACTGACTAATTAAACAAATCAAATTAGCCCTAGCCCGGCCGAGCATTTACGTTTGTCATCACTAAATCATCGAGGGGCCCAAAGATATCGCTTTTATCCTACTTTGAATAAAAGGAACGGATAAACTTTAATTCAATGCTCGCTTGCACTTACTCACCGAATCACACACAACAATATGTTTTATAACACCAAGTTACTAGTGCGTTTACATATTATCAATGTGCGACCGATTTGCAAGATACAACTCACACATATAGGTTTCAAGAATATAAGATGTTATCGTCTCACCAATCACTTGTGATACAATTTATGAAGTGATCCAAGTGAGCGTGGGTTTAATCCAATGCTCAAATCATATTCATAAGCACTCGTGAACGTTGCAACAAACATTTTCTTATGTCTAATACTCTTTTAGACATTCCACACACCAATTCACGACAGTCTTCATTCATACCTACTTCCAACATATGAACGACTGTGGCCCATTCGAATAATTTGACTGTCCTTAACCAATTAAATTATTCAGGAAGTTAAAACATGCAAAGTAAAACACAAGAATAATACTAATCCCATATGGCCTCAACCCTTTGAGCATAAATAAAACACCTTTTATTTATCACCATATCGATTACTTATTATTTGTCGTTTCGGGTAATCAACTTTTTACTTGAATTATTACTTTGTGAAATAGATCCAATGAACACATTTCCAGTCATACTCATTTCACAACTCCTAATCCTTTTCATAAGTGTAAGAATATCAAATTCTTGCCACTTATAGAATATGCTAGATTCTAACATTTTATGCAACGATCCATTTGTAAAATCACTGCACCAAAGTCACAAAGACTATTGCCAATGAAATTACAAAGTCCTCTATCGGAGATTGTTACAATACAATTCTTTAGATATGATGTCTCTCACTCAAAGATCATTCCTTTGAACATCCTTTTGCATAAAAGTTTCTAATCTAGACATAGATTTTCAATATTCAATTCCCAATATGGAAACGTTTCCATATGACAACTCATTCTTAATAGAATCTTATCTATTCATAATAATGTCGATATGGTCCATCCAATATGGAAACCTTTCCATATTCTCCAATACTATACTTCCAACTACTCACAAGCGACCAATCCTCAACGAACTTTGGATTGTCCTTTGATAGTTGTTTAATTATTTTAGTCAAAACCAATTATTGTCCTTTTTCCCTCTAAATACGCTAGACATTTGGAAAATTTTAGAATGGTCAAATATTATAGCATTTGCAATCGATCCTATACCCGAAGCGTATGGGACACAATGCATAATGTCTTACATAAAGATTTGATACTTTATCAATCTTCCGCCATAATATTTCATTTTCTATGTTCTCAAAATTCGAATTGTGAAGAGGAATGTCGTAATCATAATCAAAATTTTAAGAACACACTATATACCTTTGACTAAATTTATTAACATTCCACAACCTAAGCCTTTAGATTTGAAATGAAGCATAATATTCTCTCCCTTAATTATAGCAAAACAACTTTACAACCCTTACGACTTTGCAAGGTATAACTCTTGTTTTCTATAATTAATATTGCCAACTTGCAATACGTGCCTTAATAATCATACAATCATAACATTTATGCTCCCACTATCATGATGATTATTATAAACATAACACTTATGCTCCAACTAGCTTTGACATGTATTCAGAAACAGCTTAACTTTTAGAAAAACAATGCTTGTTGAATTTCTTAAGTTCATGTTTCTAATACCTAGTGCTTTGATAATCTTTTATCAAGGCTTCTTGAACTTATACACATTTGCCTTAGATAGTTCATATGTGTGTCTAAACAATTGCCAAACCTCACAATTCAAATTATGGAAAGGGATACCGTAACCATAATCGAATTCGAGAATGCAATTTTACAATCACTATCTTCTTAAAATCTTTCTTAGTGAAAGTATTTTCTCACAATCATTTTCATGGAGGAAATCTTATGACACTTAGATTTAAACGGTGTATTTGTTCCTATCCATGTGAATTTTTCAAAACTAAAGTTTACGACAAATTCAAACTCATATAGATCGAACTTTCTTAATCTCGATTTCTTGCCTTATGGTAGCACAGCTGCCCACCACGTCTTCCAAGTAGTTAAGCAGCTCACCCTTTCCTATCAATGTACCTTTCATTGATTAAGGTGCCTTGCCTTTTATGCGTTCAAAATGAGAACTCATAGAACTCACATGCATAATTAACTCAATTGGAACAGCACAGAAACAAAATAATGACAACATGATAGGTTGTAAACCTCAACTCGTGTGCTAGTGAAGATCGATAAGGTCTATTTTGATTTGTTCTTGAAACCTTTCAAGACCTTTAAGACTCCCACTGACTCCATGACATATAAGATTCTCTTGTCAATAACCATTTCTTGACAAACAATTATTCAAGAGTTAGTGTAGCTTTTATAAAAACACTTCATAAATTGGTCCTAGTTGGTCTTTGTCTTATCCAAGACATCACAACTCTCCATATTTGATGAATGTTATAAACCTTCTTAATACTTGTCACTTAATGTCACAATCTTAACTCTAAGACTTGTTTTGGAACGAAGTATGATTGACTTCTTGATTTAACCATTTCTTCAATTCTTGATTCCTCTTCTTAAACATACAATTGTACTAAGACTCACTTAGAGGATCAATTGAGATATGGTTCTTAATCGTTAAGACCTATCATAAAGCATAAAAGTTACTCTCCCTTGTTCTTAGAATGGAGAAACTTCTATCTTTCTACCTACTTGATTCTTCTTATTCGTTTGCTATTGATTTAAACATTTTTTAATCAATTCCGAATTACACTTAATCTTATAAGTATAATCATATTTACTAAACCTTTAGTAAATCATGACGAATATCTTTGTTACTCTTATGGTGGACTTTGATCAACACACAACTTTATGTACTTGATCTCCTAGTCCTTTCACTCGACACTTTGTCAACGAATTAGTCTAATTTCCAAATATGAACTTTCTCATTCATCATGCAACCAAGTTGCGTGATTCCAAATTTCTGTCCAATTGAAACTTGGACGATGACAACTCTCCCAATTTGGTAAATTCTCGACATTTCCATAATTAACATAAATAAGAATCATATCCATTCTTTGTAGAAATATGCAAACACCAATTTTCATAACGATTTCATTGCAAGGAAATAAACAAATAAATAAATAAGTCAAATCAAAATTTATTTTATTTATAAAAGAAGCGGAAAACGTTTGTCCTTACAATGCAAAATCAACTGAAAACTATGTATTCAAAAAGAAAATTTCTAACAACTCTATCATAACTATCTAAGCTCAAAATCTAATCTTCAAGACCATGCGATCGAGATCCATTTCTTTGTGATTAGATTCATCTTGCTCTCTTACCAAGCTTCCTTTCTTTTCACCGATCCTGCAAAACATTCAAATGCAATCTTATCACATCGTGTATCAAGAATCAATGAATAGGAGCTTAACGGAGTTAGATAGTGGATTTTACCTGAAGCACAACCATACTCTTTGAATCTCCCATCTTTGGAATCTTCAGGCTCTTAGGGCAGACTTCTATCCAACGCCCTTTCTCTTGGAAGCAAACGCAGGTCGGTTCTCCTAGAACGTTCTCGGAAGCATGGTTGGTTGACTTTCCCAACAAATACGCTCCATTGCTTTTCCAAATCATTTCTGATTTAGCAGCAATGAGCATGTAAGTTAGGTCAATGAGGTTATCGTCATGATCCATCATATAATACTTTCTTTTGAACTCATTATGATTCAGGAAGTGACTGCAGAACCCAGTTTACAGCCAACTTATCGGGGAATGATACACCCAACATAATCAACCTATCGATGTGTGATTTCATTCCTAGAACGTGGGCACATACGGATTTACCATCTTCATGTTTCATTTCCAATAGGGCTTTAGTGATATTGAACCTTTCAATTCTTCGATCTTGTAGGTTAGGGAGAACAATTGGAGGAGGAGGAGGAAGTGAAGCATGATTTCTTGTTCCTCGATCGAATCGTGGAATATCATATTCATGTGGAATGCTTGTTCCACGGGATTTGGGAAGACCATAGTTGTCGAACTTTGACATCTACAAAACGGGAGAAAATGAATTCAAGTTAGTTGATTGATTGAGTCCTTAGTAAATCACCCAAATGAGATACTAAGGCTAGGACCCAACACAATATTCTACAAAACGGGAGAGGGATGCCATAACCCAAATTGCAGAACATTTAAAGGTAAGTGAATGACGATTCACGAATTTCCACCATGAAAAACAAAAAAAGAAATTTAAGTTTTAAATCTATGAAAACTCCTAGATCCTATGAGATTCATTGAACATTTCAATGGCATGTATAAATCTCGATATGCCCCTCTTGTTTGTGACTAGGATGCCGAGGATCACAAAGCGGGTGTGAATAACCATGCAAACTACATGGTGCCCCCACATGTTACAGTCACCTATTCAATGTGCTGGTAAACCACGCACGCTCCACCGAACTATGACAAACATTGAGTCACCCTTTGCTACCTTTGCTTAGAGCCATTTAGTGTGCCGGTAAACCACACACGCTCCACTAACGACTTCGCAAGGGCACAGAGTGTAATTTCATGGAATTGCATCAATTCACTTTTTCCTAAGTAACTAAGATTGGGAATTTGTAAAACATTTAGTGACTTTTGTAATTCATTATACTTATAATGGAAGGTTTCGTCCTATCCTACCCGTTCGGCTAACGACCCTCCACTAGTCAAGAGTGCGGTGGGTAAGAGTGGATATCCATTCAATCGCCATTTTATAGGCAATTTCCTTAAACACCCCTTATAGACCAGCTTCATGAATGAGGCCTACTAAAGGTAAGAGTGACTTTTACTCATACATATATATAATGTTAGACTTTTAATGTTATATATAGTATAGGGTATATTTACACCTTTAAAATACTAGGTGGTCAAATTTAATAATTATACCTTTAATTCAATTAAATTGTAAACCAAAACTTTTATGGATTTAATAAACCTCTTTTAATTATACACCTTAATTAATTAATAAAACCATAAGGGTGTGATTTGAACTTTTTCAAAACAATACTAGGGTTTTAGAATTTAACATTCCTAATTAAACTTTTAATCAACTTTTAAATTCCAAAACTTGAGGGCAAGTTTTGAAACATTTCAAAACATTAGGGTTTAGAATTTAGATATACATCAAAATTAAACAATTGATCAAAATTTAAATTCCAAAACTTGAGGGCAAGTTTTGGAACCTTTTTTTCAAAACATTAGGGTTTCAACTATTTATATTTCAAAACAACAAAACTTTTGAGGTTAAATTTAAACTATAAAACCTAAAGGGGAAAATGTGAAAATTTTCATAACACAAGGATCAAATAACAAATAATCTAAATTAACAATTAATCATATAATTATCCATATTTGATTTATTTAATGATTTCTTGCAAAACAATTTATCAATTTAATCAAATAATTAATCAATTATCACATAAGGAAACAAATATTTTATTAATTGATAAATATCTTCAATTAGATCAAGAATATACTCATATATATATATATCAAAAAATCGGATTTATATTGATCTAATATCATAAGGCAAGTATCCTCAAGCAAAAACAGCAAGAAATCCCAGTTTTCCCTCTTACTGACCAGCCGACTCGTCGAGTCAGGCATGGACTCGTCGAGTTAGCATGGACTCGGCGAGTTCATCTAAAGACTCGACGAGTTCAGCCCCCAGAAACACAAAATCGAATTTTTTCAACATACAAAGCATCAATACAATAGAAACCAATCTAGGCTCTGATACCACTGATGGGTTTTGGTCATCAGAACATCCTATGTGCTCATACAAACCCTAATGCTTGGATCTAGGTTTCTCTATTGTACATGCAAGTTATCCAAGACTATAAACCCTAGATCTAGAATATGATAACCAATATAACATATAATGAGGGTTTAGATCATACCTTGATTGTTATATAGCAATAACAATCCCAATTCCTCCTTGTATTGACTTTAGAAAGTTTAGAGTCACAAATGTCACTCCTCTAATGGTTCACAAACACCAAGAGCAAGAGGATGAGGAAGAGAGAGGATGGAGGCTGCCCAAAAACGTGTGAAACCCTAGAAGGATGCTTAGCCACGTTTTTGGGTCATAAGGGATCTATATATAGGAGCCTATTAGGGTTATCTAACAAGGAAACCCTAATTTGGATGCTTAAGCCCTAAGCAACCCATGGATCCCTTTCCTTAAGGCCTTGGATGATTTCTTATGGCCTTCCCCATAGAATTCGTCCACTCCTTAATATAAGGCAATCCATAGCCAAAATTGCAATTATCTTATAATTACAATTCCAGTCCCTTAAGTTTAATTAATCTCTTTTAGTCACAAAACTAATTACTAATTAATTCTTGACTAATATTAATTAAACAATATGATTTCTCCTTTAATATATTATTCTCATAATATATTAATAAATCATATTTAATCCTTTCTCTCCATAATTCATCCTATCAAGTTGCTTTGGTGAAGGCAACCCAAAAGGACCATGCACCATCGGGTCAAGTACATACCAAAATAGTTATGGACTTAGACACTAATCCAACAGTACTTGCATCCATTCCTCTCGACTCTGTCATCTTGGTTGTTTTGTCGAACTATTAGTGGGTTGACTTGACCAACGGTTCCATTGTAGTTCCCCTCCTCAGTCTACCATTCGTTCAACTCGGGCTACTCGATCTGTATGGTCGCTTCCTCTCGATTTTGTTGGAGCAAACGTCTGGTTTCCTCCATTTGATGATCCAACATCGCCTGAATCATCGCTTGCACTCCGGCCATCGTTATTGGCTCAGCAGTGGCTACCACAACCGGTATTTGCTCAATCATTGAGGGTTGGTTTCTGTTCCCATTTACATTCGCGGCTCCATTGCAGGTTCTTGACATTTTGATCTGTACACCGAATAAGGTGAATTTAGATCTTTATTTAGGACTGATGTTCAAATCATCCTTATCTCTCCGAAACGTTTACATGCTAGTTCTAATATAGTAGACGTACGTTTAGAATCCTAAACACATAAGGTTTCCAGATCCGGTTGGCAACAGACCATAGATTCGAATAAATAATAGCATATAAGGCACAAAGCATTTAGCACATAAAAGCATTTTAGGCGAAATTCCTAAAATAAGCTAGTGCTCACACCTTACAATCATCATTTAGCATTTTAAGTTTAAGCCTAGAAATCCTACAAATTCCTAGTTCGCTTAAAATAATGCTCTGATACCAACTGTGACATCCCCTATAAGTCCCAAAACTTAGGATCCAATTTAGTAATCAATGAAGTTAATTGCAATTAGATTGAGATTGAGATGAAGAAGAAGTAGAATTGTCGCACCCCAAAACCAAGAACGGCGGAAACGTTCTGGGGCGGAGGACGTCATGTAAAGTATCACAACACAGTAAATGTAAATAAGTAAACAACATCATCCATTGCATTAAATATATAATTTTAATACAAGTGTGTTCTGTGCAGTTTTAGACACCAAAAATATAATGTAAACCAAAATAATAATATGATGAGTCTTGAATGCGCTCCATCTTCTCAAAAGCTGGCATCGGTACCTGTCTACCGATAACCTGAGAATACAAGTTATTTTAAAAGAGTTTATCAGCATTAAGCTGGTGAGTTCATAAGTATTTTAGTGTCGATGTTTGTTATCAAAACGTTTGAACCTGTCGTAAGTATAAGTTGTAAAATGTATGTAAGTGTTTGTAAAAGTTTGAAAACTGTCAGAAAAACCTATATTTTCTATTAAAGTAGCCTTCTACCAAGGCTTAACGGTTTTGTACGCTCGTTTGTTGTAAAAGTGTGTAATATCCCAAGTGTAACTATCATTTAACCAAATATAGTTTGTACATTAATGTTTAATTGAGGTTATCACTAAAATATGTAATGGGTAAATCATTGTGGTACTGTAGTTTTGTATTATAGGAACTACTGCTATACTAACTACCTTAAACCGGATTTATATTAAGGCATTATGTGATAAATTGCACCATACTATCGACTAGTAACAACGACATAATGAATGGTCGTAATAAAGAAAATGACGTTTGGCACCCGCAGACCTGCAGGTCCGGCTGTAGCTAGCAGCAAGGTGTAGGATTGTCAATCCAGCATAGATCTATACGCAAACTCACGCTCCCCCTCCAAGAGACTTTGGCCACAACTCGAGTCATGACAGTTAAGTCACGCTCCGATTTAAATCACAGTAATTTAAGTATTTTAGTATATGTAATGTAATGTTTCTCGTTCTAGTATAGTTGTATATGTTCTCCTCCTAGTATAGTTGTATATGTTCTCATAGTATAGTTGTATGTGTTCTCATAGTATAGTTGTATGTGTTCTCGTAGTATAGTTGTATGTGTTCTCGTAGTATAGTTGCATATGTTCTCTTCCTAGTATAGTTGTATATGTTCTCATAGTATAGTTGTATATGTATGATCCTGGGTTACCCCGATGGTAACTTACTAATGATGTGTCTAGTACGTATGAATATGGAAGTACTTTTATGTCTATATATGTATATTTGATATATAATTAATATTGAAACGACCTTCGAATGGTCACCCGAAATCCCACCAGACCACATCCAAATCGAGAAAAAGGAAATAGGGCGGATGGCCTTCCTAAGCCCTTTAAACATTATTTATACATCTATACATATATGGGCATGCAATTTATAAGAAGTAAAAGCATAAATAAGTTTTTATAAGACATTTGAACCATAAATATTATTTCAAGAAAAGATCGACTTGATGTCAATCTATAAAACAATTTGAAGGCATAAGTTTGATAAAAACAGTTTAAGTATAAAGAACGTTTGTTTGAATCACAGTTGTAAATGAGTTTGAAAAGTATAAGAGTTTGTAAAACATTTCAAAGTAAAGCAGTTTGATAAACAGTTTGAACAGTGATAAAATCATTGGTTTCCTAGTTATTAATCACATGTGATTAAATGCAATCACATATGATTGAAACAATAACTATAAGTGTTTGACTTGTATCCCCCCCATAAAGTATTTAAAACATTTAAAGTCATTTCAAAGGTTGATTAAAGGGGTATGAACTCACTTGTGGTGAGCTGTTTGAATTGCAGTGTCGGATACCGTGCTAGGTGGCAAACGGAGACTTGTTTACACGCACGAGCCTAGTTATCATATAATAAGCATATATATAACTAATTAGCCAAATAATAACTTAATAAAATAAGTTGGGACACTTAGGAACATAAAAACACTTTGTATAAATGTTATAGGTCCTAAGGGTTGCATCTAAGTCGATACGGGACAAGGAAAAGGGGTTTGAAGCACCAAATGAGCTTGTATAATAGTTTACCACCCAACAAACCCCACCTTTGGAGTTTACGGTCATGAACCCATGAGTTTACGGCCGTGAACTCCTCACTTGGTGGTTTTGGGTGTTTTGAAGTGCTATCTTAATCCTAGAATTAGCCTAGCATTGTTGGAATAATCCTTGAAGTAGTTTAAGGCCCTAGAATGCTCCATAGAGGAGTTTACGGCCTAAATACCATCTCCCCTAGAGTTTACGGCCGTAAACTCCTATGGGGTGTTGGTTTTAATTCTTTTTGGTCACTTGCACATGTAGGATAGCTTCTATGTTTTTGTCTAAGGCTAAAGGGGACATTAGGCACACATTTGTGCCTTCACATGGAGTTTACGGCACAAGTGATGTTCTTTGGCCGTAAACTCCCTTTAAGGGATGGTTTTGATGTCATTTACTCCCCATTCAAGTTACAAGTATCAAAGGGTAATAGTCTTAAAGCCTTAGGGGTGTTTAGAGCACTCTTAGCCCTTGAAAAAGGGGTTTACGGCCCAAGAGCATATCTTGGCCGTAAACTCCTAAAACTCCATGATTTTGAAGTGTTTTGGTGTCCAAAATAGCTACAAGCATTAGAGGGTAAATGTCCTAAGCCTTAGGGGTGATTTAGAGCACTTATATCCCTTAAAAAGGGGTTTACGGCCCAAGAGATATCCTTGGCCGTAAACTCTTATAACTAGTGGTTCTTGATTGATTTTCTAGCCTCTAATGTTTATACATTAAGTCCTTAACTAGTTGTCTAACAAGGAAACAGGACTAGGTAGCCTTAAAGCTCCATTTTGGAGTTTACTCCCCAAGAACGTTCTTGGGCGGTAAACTCCCGGATCTTGCATTTTAGACATGTAATCTATGTTATAAAGCATATAACAAGTATTAAAACACATCTAGGAAAGTAGACTCACAATCTGGGATGAAAACCCGAAGATCCGTCAGAGAGAAAATGGCTTTTCTCTAGTTGGAATTGTTAATAATGAATTAATTAATTCAGAAATCTATTTATAGTCCTGAAATATTTTGGCAGAAAATATTTTTATTCCGGAGATTGGACTATGACAATATGAAACTTGGAATGTTCAAATTTTGCAAACCCAGGAGCATCCACTCTCCTGATATCTCCTTAAACGTAAACCCTAATGTACACAAACTTGTTCGGAAAAGTCTGAAAATCACTAAAACTGGACTGGCTTCTATTGAATAGATATTGTTCGTACAAATGGAAATTTCGGGTTGTCACATCACCCCCCCGTAAGAAGGAATTTCGTCCCGAAATTAGAATTTAAGCAAATAAGAAGTTACAAATAATTAAGCGAAAAGATGAGGGTATTTCAGTTTCATCTGATCCTCGCGTTCCCAAGTGAATTCCGGTCCTCGCTTGGCGTACCAGCGAACCTTCACGATAGGGATACGGCTTTGCTTTGTCTGCTTGACTTCACGGTCCATGATCTCTACAGGTTCTTCCACAAATTTGAGGCTCTCGTTGATCTCGATCTCGTCGAGTGGGATTACAAGAGTCTCGTCGGACAGACACTAGTTCAAGTTAGATACATGGAATGTAGAATGTACGTTACGAAGTGCGTCGGGTAGGTCGAGTTTGTAAGCTACGGGGCCGACTTTTGCAAGAATCTCGAAAGGCCCAATGTACCTCGGATTAAGCTTCCCACGCTTGCCGAAGCGTATCAAGCCCTTCTAGGGTGAGACTTTGAGAAGGACTCGGTCTCCCACCTGAAATTCCAAAGGTTTTCTTCGTTTATCAGCGTAGCTCTTCTGTCGCTCTTTAGAGGCTTTCAATCGTTCACGGATCCGAACGATTTTCTCTGTCGTTTCCCGAATGATCTTCGTACCGGTGAGAGTACTGTCGGAAGCTTGCCCCCCTGGCTAATTGGGTATCACCCACCTCAACCCAGCACAGAGGGGATCTACACTTTCGGCCGTAGATAGCTTCAAATGGAGCAACCTTGATGCTCGTGTGATAACTGTTATTATAGGAAAACTCGACAAAGGGTAAATGAGTATCCCATGCCTTCCCAAAGTCAACCACACAGGCTCGCAACATATCTTCCAGTGTTTGGATGGTCCTCTCACTCTGTCCGTCAGTCTGAGGATGGTAGACTGTGCTCATGTCCAGCCTTGTTCCTAGGGAATGTTGTAGTGATTGCCAAAATCTTGAGGTGAACCTACTATCTCTATCGGAGATAATGGACATAGGTACACCATGTAGCCGTACGATTTCCCTAATGTATGTTCTCGTAAGTTTCTCCATCTTGTCGGTTTCTTTGATAGGCAGGAAGTGTGCAGACTTGGTCAATCTGTCGACGATGACCCATGTGGTATCAAGTCCACCCGTTGTCTTGGGCAACTTGGTTATGAAATCCATAATGATTCGCTCCCACTTCCATTCCGGGATCTCTGGTTGTTACAATAAACCAGAGGGCTTCTGGTACTCGACCTTAACCTTTGCGCAAGTAAGGCATTTACTTACAAAGGTAGCAATCTCTGCTTTCATATTAGGCCACCAGTATAGCTTTTTAAGATCCAGATACATCTTATCTGAACCTGGGTGGACGGAATACCGAGTGTTGTGCGCCTCGGTCATGACCAAATCTCGGAAACCACCGTGTTTCGGTGTCCAGATCTGGTTCATGAAATATAAGGCTCCGTCACCCTTGGCTTCTAAATTCTTGTCCATTCCTCTAAGGGATTCACTCGTCACATTTTCAGGTTTCATGGCTTCAAGTTGAGCCTCCTGAATTTGTTTAGACAAGTGTGAATGGATGGTAATTGACAATGACTTGACTTTGCGACCAGAATATTCCTTCCGACTTAGGGCGTCTGCTACTACGTTGGCTTTACCCGGATGATAACGAATATCGCATTCGTAATCACTGAGTAGCTCGACCCACCGTCGTTGTCTCATGTTGAGCTCCTTCTGATCGAAAATGTGTTCTAAACTCTTGTGGTCGGTAAAGATAGTGCTCTTCGTTCCGTACAAGTAATGTCTCCAGATCTTCAGAGCAAACACTACTGCTCCTAGTTCAAGATCGTGGGTCGTGTAGTTAATCTCATGTGTCTTCAACTGTCTCGAGGCGTAGGCGATGACCTTACCTCGCTGCATCAGGACACATCCGAGTCCTTGATTTGATGCATCGCAATAGACTACGAAGTCTTCTATTCCTTCGGGAAGGGATGGTATTGGTGCAGTGCACAAGGCTCGTTTGAGCGTTTGGAACGCTCTTTCTTGTTTCTCTTCCCAGTCAAAGGCCACGCCTTTCTGGGTCAAGGTCGTAAGAGGTTTCGCTATTCGAGAGAAGTTCTGAATGAACCTGCGGTAGTAGCCAGCGAGACCTAGAAATTGGCGAATTTCAGTAGGCGTCTTTGGCGCTGACCAGTTCTCAATGGCTTTTATTTTGGATGGGTCCACGTGGATTCCCTCTTCGCTTACCACGTGTCCTAAGAATTCGACTCTTCGGATCCAAAATTCACATTTCGAGAACTTCGCATAAAGCTTCTCTTTTCGTAATGTCTCTAGGACTTGTCGCAGGTGATCGTCGTGCTCTTTCTTACTTCGGGAGTAGATCAGGATGTCGTCAATGAAAACGATGACAAACTGATCCAAGTAAGGCCGGCATACTCTATTCATCAGATCCATGAAGACTGCGGGCGCATTGGTCAATCCGAATGGCATCATCACGAACTCGTAATGTCCGTAACGAGTTCGGAAGGCTGTCTTCGGCACATCCTCCTCTAGCACTTGTAACTGGTGATATCCGGATCTCAGATCAATCTTAGAGAAATAGTTCGCCCCTTGCAGTTGGTCGAATAGATCATCTATGCGAGGCAGAGGGTAACGATTCTTGACCGTCAGTTTGTTGAGTTCTCTGTAGTTAATACACATACGGAATGATGCGTCTTTCTTCTTAACGAACAAGATCGGTGCTCCTCAAGGCGAGAAACTCGGTCTTATAAAGCCCTTGCTGAGCAGTTCGTTAAGTTGACCAGAGAGTTCCTGCATCTCAGTTGGTGCTAAGCGGTAGGGCGACTTGGCTACTGGGGTAGCTCCTGGGACTAAGTCGATTCTGAACTCGACCTGTCGTTGCGGAGGTAACCCGGGTAGTTCTTCTGGGAAAATGTCGGGGAAGTCGCTCACTACTGGGATGTTCTTTAGTTCTTTCGTTTCGAGGCTCGTGTCGACGACGTGAGCAAGGAATGCACTGTATTCCTTACGTAGATACTTCTGTGCTTGAATACTTGATATAATACGAAGACTTGGGCCGGGTTTGTCACCGTAGACTATAAGAGTTTCGTTAGACGGAAGGTTTAGACGGACTGCTTTCTCGAAGCACATGATGTCGGCGCGATGAAGGCTTAACCAGTCCATGCCAATGATAACGTCGAAACTTCTTATTGAAACTGGCATGAGGTCGATTGGGAATGAATGGTTATCTAGAGTTAGGGTACAACCTAAGTATATGCTACTCGTACTTTCAGTTTTTCCATTAGCCATTTCTATTGTGAATAGTTCTTTGAGTGCGTGCGGTGGTTGATTAAGCATGCGAGCAAATTTATGGTTTACGAAGCTTCGCTCCGCTCCACTATCGAACAGAATGCATGCATAGGAGTTATCGAGGAGGAACGTACCAGTCACCACGGTCGGGTCAGCAATTGCTTCGCCGTGGCCTACAGCTAGTACCCTCCCTGCTCCTCCAGCATTCCTCGCTTTGGGGCAGTCCCTCTTAAAGTGGCCTGCTTCGCCACATCCATAGCAAGTTGGGCTCGCGCCAGAGCCAGGGACTTGGTTGATAGGTTGTGCCGGGAACTTACAGAAGCGGACGGTGTGTCCTTTCATGTTGCAGTTAGAGCACTGCATTTCACGGCAGGGGCCGTTGTGGTGGAAGTTGCATTTGTTGCACTTCGGCAAACTTCCAGCATACTGCTTCATCGGAGCAGTAACAGTAGTAGGGGTTACCGCGACATGTACTGCCATGATTTGCTGCCTTTTAGCAGCTCGCTGTTTCTTCTTCTCATCCCAGAATTTCCGCTTAGTGTCAGCGGGTTTGGAGGGTTCTGGGATGGCTAGGGTGGTTGTGGTTGCAGGGGTCTTGACTCCATGGTGAATGAGTCTTTGTGCCAATCGCTTGGCACTGTCGAAGGTAGCGGGGTTTGATGCTAAGACATTCCCCTGATACGGAGGCACTAGCCCCCATATGTACCGTTCGATCTTTTTCCCTTCAGTGGGAACCATATTGGGGCAGAGGGCCACCAGTTCGCTAAATCGGGCAGTGTAAGCGATCACATTGGTGCCCTTCATGGTCAGGTTCCAGAGTTCATGTTCCAGTTTCTGGACTTCGCCCCTCGGGCAGTATTCCTCCATCATGAGGTCTTTCATCGTTTCCCAGCCTATGTCATTGGCTACGACTAGAGTTAGTGCTTTAACGTGGCCGTTCCACCACGTTAGGGCCTTTCCCTCAAAGGTGCATGCGGCGTACTTGACTTTACTCGCCACAGGGCATGAACAGATTTCGAAGACTGATTCAGTCTTCTCGAGCCATTGCGAGAGGGCAATGACTCCGCCGGTGCCGTAGAAAGGCTTCAGTTTTCAATTGGTGACATCCTTGTAGGAGCACTCTCTCGAGCGCACAGGGGTTTCACCTCTGCTGGCATCAGTTGAATGATACTGAGCCATGGCAGTCGCCACTGCTGCGGCTACGGCAGCATTCAGGGCTGCATTATCGATGACCGGAGGCAGAGGAGGTGGTGGAGGTGCAGGGTTATTTCTGGGAGATTTGCAAGGAGGCATCTTTCAGCTATAAGTTTATAAAGATAAGAAAGATGGTAAGAATCAATTCGTAAGCAACGTGAGAGTGACACATGGACTAACTAACCATAGCCCAACAGTTGAATGAGTGTTTGAAATCACAACAAGAAATATTAGTAGGAAGCACAAGTGTACAGATTTTTCCCAAAGATCAGATAGATTTCAACAATATTGGTATTACTGATGTAATAAGTTCAGGGAAAATCGACCTAACAGTAGGTCTTACATCATACCATACAGAAAAGTTTGACAGTTCTTAGATTCCTAATTAGAGTACTGAAAGTTAGGAATATTTTACAAACAAGTGTTACTTAGAGCACAAATGTTAAAGACTATTCCTTAACCAAAAGACAAAGATGCACTAGACATCATCTAACGGTGATGGGAATTCCCCGGGTGAGCCCTGAGGTCGGACACTTGACGAAACACCTCTTGAAGGTGTCGATCCTGAGCCCTCTGACGAGCTCGAAGTTCCAAGATTTCAGCTCGTGAGGCAGCCAGCTGCTGCTGCAGAGTCTCATTAGTTCTCCGGGTCCGTTCCATGTCTTCTTCAAGACGGCGGAGGCGGACTGTGTTGACACCAGAGTTGGCATCAATCTCCATGACCTGGTCGATGGCTGCTCGACCTTGCTCGACATTACGAGCTATTCTGCGGATAATGACAGGCAGAGCTCGGTCAGCAGAGCCACCATCGCTGACGTTGTAAAAGCTTCGGTCCCCAAAGTATGGTAAGGGTTGACCCTGTTCATCACTCCAGCGATTTAAGTTGTTTGCCCACATGGGAGTAGGACCTGGAAAAGCTGGTCGAGGGTTGTTGTTCGGGGCTTGACCTACTAGCGGTAGGTTGTTGACTTCAGGCTCGGAGTCGGATCCATCAGAAAAGCCTTCTACGAGGTGATCATCCAAAGGGATTGGATGCTCATCTTCGGGCTCTTCATCGATCCAACCGGCATTGCCTTCATTTGGAAAGTATGGGTCGCCGTGATGGAATCCATCCATTTAAATCTACGCGAGAAGAGAGGTATAAGAATATAGTATACGTGTAACTAGTAGTACAAAATACACCTATAGTATTTTAAGTTTAAGTTCTACTGATCTTCTTGTGGTATTTTTGTTAAGTTTTTAGACTTGTTAACATATCACAACCATTCTAGGGCATATGCTAATCACTCCTAGGACCAGCATAGTTGATCAGGCTATGCCATTCCCAGGACTGACCATACATCCCCGAGCTCACTTGTGATATTTAACAATCGTAATACTTTTGTTCTTGTCATTGTGACACTGATTTTAGTATGAATGCAGACTAGTATACTTAATTAAATATTTTATTATTTAAAGTATAGACTCTGGGTCAGAGTGTTTTAATCCCTTTTGGGTTTATAGTTTAGTATATCTTTTATGGGTTGATATACTTGATTCACTATAAACAATGCTCTGATACCAATCTGTCGCACCCCAAAACCAAGAGCGGCGGAAACGTTCTGGGGCGGAGGACGTCAAGTAAAGTATCACAACACAGTAAATGTAAATAAGCAAACAACATCATCCATTTCATTTAATATATAATTTTAATACAAGTGTGTTCTGTGCAGTTTTAGACACCAAAAATATAATGTAAACCAAAATAATAATATGATGAGTCTTGAATGCGCTCCATCTTCTCAAAAGCTGGCATCGGTACCTGTCTACTGATCACCTGAGAATACAAGTTATTTTGAAAGAGTTTATCAGCATTAAGATGGTGAGTTCATAAGTATTTCAGTGTCGATGTTTGTTATCAAAACGTTTGAACCTGTCGTAAGTATAAGTTGTAAAATGTATGTAAGTGTTTGTAAAAGTTTGAAACTCTCAGAAAAACCTATATTTTCGATTAAAGTAGCCTTCTGCCAAGGCTTAACTGTTTTGTATGCTCGTTTGTTGTAAAAGTGTGTAATATCCCAAGTGTAACTATCATTTAACCAAATATAGTTTGTACATTAATGTTTAAGTGAGGTTATCACTAAAATATTTAATGGGTAAATCATTGTAGTACTGTAGTTTTGTATTATAGGAACTACTGCTATACTAACTACCTTAAACCGGATTTATATTAAGGCATTATGTGATAAATTGCACCATACTATCGACTAGTAACAACGACATAATGAATGGTCGTAATAAAGAAAATGACGTTTGGCACCCGCAGACCTGCAGGTCCGGCTGTAGCTAGCAGCAAGGTGTAGGATTGTCAATCCAACATAGATCTATACGCAAACTCATGCTCCTCCTCCAAGAGACTCTGGCCACAACTCGAGTCATGACAGTTAAGTCACGCTCCGATTTAAATCACAGTAATTTAAGTATTTTAGTATATGTAATGTAATGTTTCTCGTTCTAGTATAGTTGTATATGTTCTCCTCCTAGTATAGTTGTATATGTTCTCATAGTAATGTTGTATGTGTTCTCATAGTATAGTTGTATGTGTTCTCGTAGTATAGTTGTATGTGTTCTCGTAGTATAGCTGTATATGTTCTCTTCCTAGTATAGTTGTATATGTTCTCATAGTATAGTTGTATATGTATGATCCTGGGTTACCCCGATGGTAACTTACTAATGACGTGTCTTGTACGTATGAATATGGAAGTACTTTTATGTCTATATATGTATATTTGATATATAATTAATATTGAAACGACCTTCGGATGGTCACCCGAAATCCCACCAGACCACATCCAAATCGACAAAAAGGAAATAGGGCGGATGGCCTTCCTAAGCCCTTTAAACATTATTTATACATCTATACATATATGGGAATGCAATTTATAAGAAGTAAAAGCATAAATAAGTTTTTATAAGACATTTGAACCATAAATATTATTTCAAGAAAAGATCGACTTGATGTCAATCTATAAAACAATTTGAAGACATAAGTTTGATAAAACAGTTTAAGTATAAAGAACGTTTGTTTGAATCACAATTGTAAATGAGTTTGAAAAGTATAAGAGTTTGTAAAACATTTCAAAGTAAAGCAGTTTGATAAATAGTTTGAACAGTGATAAAATCGTTGGTTTCCTAGTTATTAATCACATGTGATTAAATGCAATCACATATGATTGAAACAATAACTATAAGTGTTTGACTTGTATCCCCCCCCATAAAGTATTTAAAACATTTAAAGTCATTTGAAAGGTTGATTAAAGGGGTATGAACTCACTTGTGGTGAGCTGTTTGAATTGCAGTGTCGGATACCGTGCTAGGTGGCAAACGGAGACTTGTTTACACGCACAAGCCTAGTTATCATATAATAAGCATATATATAACTAATTAGCCAAATAATAACTTAATAAAATAAGATGGGACACTTAGGAACATAAAAACACTTTGTATAAATGTTATAGGTCCTAAGGGTTGCATCTAAGTCGATACGGGACAAGGCAAAGGGGTTTGAAGCACCAAATGACCTTGTATAATAGTTTACCACCCAACAAACCCCACCTTTGGAGTTTACGGCCGTGAACTCCTCACTTGGTGGTTTTGGGTGTTTTGAAGTGCTATCTTAATCCTAGAACTAGCCTAGCATTGTTGGAATAATCCTTGAAGTAGTTTAAGGCCCTAGAATGCTCCATAGAGGAGTTTACGGCCTAAAGACCATTTCCCCTAGAGTTTACGGCCATAAAATCCTATAGGGTGTTGGTTTTAATTCTTTTTGGTCACTTGCACATGTAGGATAGCTTCTATGTTTTTGTCTAAGGCTAAAGGGGACATTAGGCACACATTCGTGCCTTCACTTGGAGTTTACGGCCCAAGTGATGTTCCTTGGCCATAAACTCCCTTTAAGGGATGGTTTTGATGTCATTTACTCCCCATTCAAGTTACAAGTATCAAAGGGTAATAGTCTTAAAGCCTTAGGGGTGTTTAGAGCACTCTTAGCCCTTGAAAAAGGGGTTTACGGCCCAAGAGCATATCTTGGCCGTAAACTCCTAAAACTCCATGATTTTGAAGTGTTTTGGTGTCCAAATTATCTACAAGCATTAGAGGGTAAATGTCCTAAGCCTTAGGGGTGATTTAGAGCACTTATAGCCCTTAAAAAGGGGTTTACGGCCCAAGAGATATCCTTGGCCGTAAACTCCTATAACTAGTGGTTCTTGATTGATTTCTAGCCTCTAATGTTTATACATTAAGTCCTTAACTAGTTGTCTAACAAGGAAATGGGACTAGGTAGCTTTAAAGCTCCATTTGGGAGTTTACTCCCCAAGAACGTTCTTGGGCGGTAAACTCCCGGATCTTGCATTTTAGACATGTAATCTATGTTATAAAGCATATAACAAGTATTAAAACACATCTAGGAAAGTAGACTCACAATCTGGGATGAAAACCCGAAGATCCGTCAGAGAGAAAATGGCTTTTCTCTAGTTGGAATTGTGAATAATGAATTAATTAATTGAGAAATCTATTTATAGTCCTGAAATATTTTGGCAGAAAATATTTTTATTCCGGAGATTGGACTATGACAATATGAAACTTGGAATGTTCAAATTTCGCAAACCCAGGAGCATCCACTCTCCTGATATCTCCTTAAACGTAAACCCTAACGTACACAAACTTGTTCGGAAAAGTCTGAAAATCACTGAAACTGGACTGGCTTCTATTGAATAGATATTGTTCGTACAAATGGAAATTTCGGGTTGTCACAAGAATCAAGCATGCACACATCTATATTCAGTAAATGTCAAGTACATCTTGAGAAAAGTACAATTACTGCAGAGTTCTGACACCTACCCAAAAATACAGACTGACACAACTCAGTTGCTATAAATAGTACTCCTCCTACTAGCACAAGAGTGTGCAGCCAAACACATGTGTGCGGCCGCACACACTGTGTGCGGCCACACACACATTTGTGGCAGCACACATTACATGACAACATACAATCATTGCAAAATGACACGATCATCTATACAACATGATGCCTAGCTCAAACCACAAAATTATGTTCTTTCAGTCTCCCCCTTGGTTTGAGACTAGCATAATTTTTTATATTTTTTAAAATTTTCTAATTTTTGTTTTGTTTTTATTTCTCCCCCTAAATTTGTGAATAGGAGAGAAACGAAAGTAAATGCGGAAATTTAAACTATCCTAAAACAAAAATTAGTCTTTAAAGCGAATCAGCTTAAGAAAAACTCAGGAGTATAGAGAAAAAAACTCAAACTGTAAGTCACCGATTGAATTTGCATCAAGAAGGTTTGAGAACAGCATGCGTAATCTCAGAACAGATCCGAAAATTCTTCATGTCATTAAGCACAAACCCCATGTGATCCCTTCCTTTCTTCCCTTCCCGCAAAGGACACATACTCTCAAACAAATGTCTGAATGTTGTACATTTGAGAGATGTCCCCTATCAAGTGCCAGGAACAGCCACTGCCAACAAACCGAAGTCTGATGATATGCCTCCATAGCTGCTCCGACACAGAGTGGGATCAGTTGGTCTTTGGAACCTAGTCCATTTTGAAACTGGGTCGACCTTTGTCATCCTTGCACGATACTCTCTCCCATGACATATCCTGTTTATCACAAATAAAAGATGAAGAAATATTAGAGTCATTAGTTGATTTGGGAGAGTGAGCCTTTGCAACCCATTTATAGTTGGGTTTAACCCATTTCTTTTTCAATCTGATGGGTGGCTCAACACTTGATTTTGAACTTGATGTCGGCCGTTGAGATAACTTTGATTTTGGCTTCATGGGAGCATCTCTTGGATTTGACCTCTTGGCCAACATTCCCTTCTTGACCTTGGGATTTCATTTCTTGGCCTTGGGAGTTGAACTCTTGGCCTTCTTGGCATTCCAGTCGTCAATGTCTGATCGTGATCTCGAGGGGTATCTTTGGGAGTATCTCCCTCTTGGCGCATTCTGCCAGCCTTGTGCATAATAAGGAACGTATGCGCGATTTGGACAATTTCGGGCAATATGACCAGGTGTTCCACAGTGAAAACAAGTCTTTTTCTTCACTGGGAAACTGTTTCTTCCTGCCCCTGGTGGGGTATCCTTGTCTTGTCTCTTGTTGTTCCCACATGCACACTTGCAACAAGAACTCTGTTGCGTTGGAATTGGTGGCCTGTATTTACCAACAGCAGGTTGATCAGAAGCAGTTGAGTTTGAAGCAAAACATTTAGATTTCAAGGAGATGTTGGTTTATGCAATGGTGTTCTCCTTGTTCTCATCATCTGCTACTTTACCTGCACATGAAGTAGAAGCATTAGTATCGTTCAGCTCAACACCCTCAGTTGGCCCTGATTGTTCAGTCTTAACTGAATCTGGAGCAGGGGTTTGGCCATACTGAGCAGGCATTTCTTCCTCATTGGTCTTAAAGGGTGGGTTATAAGTGTGATTAAAAGGAGGTGGCACACTGTGATACCCTAGACCCTTGGTTTGATTATCTTTAAAACTCTATTGATTTTCTACTAAGGACTCGACTGTCTTACTTGATGCGGTATAATTTTTGAAACTAACATCTGTTTTTCCACACTTTATTTTCAAAGCTTCAAGTTCTTCAGTTACAGCATCAAGTTTTTTCTTAATGTGATCATAATTTTCACACTTGTTACTGTAATCTTCTTGTAATTTCCGAAAATCCTTCATTTTGGTTTCTAATTGAGCTTTAACGGTTTCTGTCCTTTCCTAAGAGTATAGCCTTCGTATTTGAGGTCCTCATTTTCTCTTTTTAATAATCAATTTGTTCGCGAAGAAATTTAATCGTAGCTTTACAAGATGGAGTACATGAAACTTCATTTACCGGAATTGATGTGGAACTCATTTTCTTTTCTTTTTTTTTAATTTTGTTTTATATATTTTTATATTTTTAATTGTCCTTTGACTTAAAAACCGAGAAAGTCAACCTTAAAAGTCAAATTTAAACAGTCAAACTTGAAAAGTCAAACCGAAAAGCCAAATTTGAAAAATAAAAAGTCAAACGAGAAAGTCAAAATTTAAAGTCAAAGGTCAACTTTTAAAAGTCAAAGTTAAAATTTTAACTAAAAAGTCAAAAATAAAAGTTAAAATTTAAAAACTAAAATTTTTGGGTTGAAAAAGGATTTTAAAAATAAAGAAAATTGATTTTTGGGTTGATTTTGTCAAAAATGTGAAATTAGGTTCGCAAAGCACGACTTATATTTCAAATTTCGGGAGAATGAAACAAAGATCCTCCTAGACGAGTTGGTTAAGGCGCGCTTGTTAATGATGGGAAGGTCCAGGGTTCGATTCCTGGCACCTCAACTTCGTTTCTCTTTTTTTAAGAAAGGGCTGCTGTGCGAGGTTACTGCTTGCGAGGACTAGAGCTGCGAAGCGAGGACGAAGCCGCGAAGCCGAGACCGATTCTGCTGAGCTGTGAACCAGATGCGAGACCGAGGGGATGAAGCTGGACTGTACACGAGACCGCACACACTGAATTGCACACCGAGGCACACACTCCGAGCTGCACACACTGAGCCGTATACTCTGAGCCGCACACACCGAGCCGCACTCTTTCAACCAGCCGCACACCTTCAACAGATTTGCGAAAAAAATAACGTTTTTCACCCTTTTTTGCTCCAAAACTCGATCAAAAACTCATTTTTATGAAAAATGCAAAGAAGTAACCCCCTTTATTTTTGCGAGATCAATCCAAAAACGCTATTCTCTTTTCAAAATAAGATCAAATAAGCTTCAGATCTGACAAAAATTGATTGATACAACCAAGCTCTGATACCAATTGTAAGTCCCAAAACATAGGATCCAATTTAGTAATCAATGAAGTTAATTGCAATTAGATTGAGATTGAGATGAAGAAGAAGTAGAATCAAGCATGCACACATCTATATTCAGTAAATGTCAAGTACATCTTGAGAAAAGTACAACTACTGCAGAGTTCTGACACCTAGCCAAAAATACAAACTGACACAACTCAATTGCTATAAATAGTACTCCTCCTACCAGCACAAGAGTGTGCAGCCAAACACATGTGTGCGGCCGCACACACACGTAACGTACCCGAAGTTGAAGGGTCTATGCTCTGGTTTGATGCGTCGGTAGGCACGAAAAATTTTTAAATGGACTTGACTAGGGAGAATTGAACTTAGGAAATCAAATGACTTGACAAATCTTGACCTAGATAGTTCCGTTTAGACTGACAATACGACGTTTGGATAGGTTGAGCAGGGAGATATATATATGGGAATCTACTCGTCACATTAAATGAACCCGTACTTGGAACCGTGGTTTAACTTTTCCTCGATGTGCGGATTCTGTCCTTAATTCCGGTTGGATGGGGCGATTGGTAAATTCCGATAAATTAGGTCTGTAGAATATCATTTTCTTTCTTTCCGTCTGTTAGTCATATGTTGTCTCCTTTGCGTGACTTCCAATCCGACCTGGTACACAACATATGCAACTCTATTTCTCTGCAGGATATATATGTGAAAGACTTCTTATATGTTAGCCATATGTTGTCTCCTCTACGCGACTTCTAATTCGACCTGGTACACAGCATATGCAACCTTCTACTTCTCAACCCCTCTGAAGAAATAAATAATAAGTAATAGAATTCTGAATCTATCCTCTCTCTGAATGGTTGTCTGCTCACCCGGTGTAAGGAGTACTCTGGAAGTTCTTGATGGCTGGGGCATATCAGGAAGCAGGAAACACGTTCTAGTACACTTAAAATTGAACACATACAAATTGTCTATAGATCTCGCTGCTCAATTTAGGTTGACAACAATATCCCTGGTCGTCGTCAGCTAATGGTCCTTAAGATATAGTATCTAGAAACTTAGGATCAGATATAATATCTAGGAACTTAGGATCACATTGTCTTGTCACTTATAGTATGTGCTAATTTTGTCACAATTTTTCGTGTTTAAGTGGACAACAATACCGACGATCGACCAGACAAAGATGTGAATATGAAAGGTACCGATAAGTGGATAAAGGTTGTCTAAAAACTTTGATCCCAAATCTCTCTTAAAGTTAGATATCATTTTTATTTTTGTTAAATTTGTCATAGTTTCTTCTAATTTAAATTTTAGGAGGAGAATTAAAAATAATTCAAAAATCAAACAAAAATCAGAAAATTAAAAATCCAAAAATAGTGTTATTTATGTTTTATTTCTTGTTCAGAAAAATTAGAAAATCCAAAAATATTTTGTTTCTGTTTTTATTTTTCCAGAAAATATTAAAAATCCAAAAATATATTTTTTGTGCTAATTTTTCTTTTAGTTTTGTTTTGTCTTGAAAAGTGATTTCAGGCGTAGATGAGGCTCGTGGAGAGTGTATTGAAGATCTTCTAAGCCAAGGCTTCATTCGTGAGCATCGAAGAATTCACATTCGAAAGAGCAAGAAATGAAGATTATTCTTTCGACATTCAATCTGTCAACCCCAGAAGCATGGTGAAGCTGTACTTGAAGATTATGTGATAGATTGCATTGAAGCCTCCTCAATCAGTCTGCTGCTATCTTAAACCTGCTGAAGTGATCCAGTAGATTATTTCTCTCCGTTGTTCTCTCTGAAGATTCTCAAGCTGAAAGCGCTATCTTGCAAGAATCTCTACAAGAAGCCTCCTCACCCAATGTGCATTCAATGTCAAATTCTGCAGAAATCCCAACTGCTCAAGATGAAGTTATTTATTGAAGATTCATATGTTCATCTTGATGCTGTGAAGCAATTTGAAGATTAATGTTGAAGCCAAGCTCCCAATGAAGATTAACAAGAAAAGCTAGCTACTTTTTCGGGGGAGCTTGTTGGGCCAAATAGAAAAGACAGCTATAAACCAAGGGGAGATTGTTGGGTCAAAAATATGGTTTATACTTTGCTTTTCTAGGAAAATATATTTTTATGTAATGTTGTATATGTTTGTGGTTTGTGTGTACAGCCGCACACCCTGTGTATGGCCGTACACAGGGTGTGCGGTTGTACACATGTGTATGGCTGGAGGTCCATATAAATTGAGGAGTGCATGTGGGAGTGTACGGTTAGAAAAGAAAGAGGCTAGAGAAGAGAGAGAAAGTTAGAGAGAAGAAGTGTGTGTGAAAAAGAATCTACTGTAAGGAGCATCATTCATATTGAATACATCATTAGATTCTTAATCTTCTTCTTCTCCTTCTCTTCTATATTGATCTGACATCATCCAATTGATTGGGATTCCGCACCATCAATTGGATCTGATTGATACACAAACAATTTTGGGGACTTACATCCCCATTTTCACGGCCAGAAAAGACCGATTTTGTTTATGCTTTGTTTGAAAATCAGACTGACATTTTAAATAAAAGTGTTGCGGAATTTGGCCCAAAACAAAATATGATAAAGATTTATCAAAAGCATTTCCATAGAAATGTATTTCATTAAAAAGACTCCGGATGTCATGTTCGATAGAGATCATAAGTATAAACAATACAGCATAGGCCTTACTACATTATTTCGTATTTACATGCCTAAAATCCATTAATCTCTCATCCCAAGACATCACATCTATGCTCATGCGCCACTACCTGTAATACAAAACTGAGTGGGTCGGGCTTGGAAACCTGGTGAGCACATAGGGTTTTCAACCCACAATAAATAAGTTTATTAACTTTATCAAACCAAACAAACCCAATTACCCGTTACCGTTATCCTCACTTTACGTCCCTAAAACATCTAACACAAGGGACCAAGTCTAACGACTATCATCGGGATGGACACTACTGCTGAGGGGATTCATTAGCAATAAATGTTCTTAAGGTAACCATGTGGGGGATGGAGTAAACCTGGTGAGCACACAGTTCAAATAAACACCTACAGGTTGCGAGCCTGCTAGTGTTCCACTGGACTGTGTAGAATAGTCCGTGGTAGTCATCTATTCTCCGCTAGATGCCTGGATCAATAATAACATCTATAACGAGGTCTCTCATCATTTTATTTAGTCACAGAGCAACTATTACATCTACCCATGTTTTACCCAGCACATTTGGTAGATATAAAATTCGTATACAGTTTTAATCATTTAAAACATGTATAAAATTCTTCATCCAGCATAGATAGCAAGTATAGAGATAATATGCACACACACTGTCACACCCCAAAACCAAGAACGGCGGAAATGTTCCGGGGTGGAGGACGTCATTTACAGTATCACAACAGTGTAAAGTAGTAAACAAGCAACAACATCATCTATTGCATTAAAAGTAAAGTTTTAATACATGTGTGTTCTTTCAATGTAATAAGATACCAAAATATACAATCAAAATAAAAGACAAGTCTTGTCTGTGTTCCGACTTCTCAAAACCTGGCCATCATACCTGTCTACTGGTGACCTGAGAATACAAGTTATTTTGAAAGAGTGTGTCAGCCTAAAGCTGGTGAATTCATAAGTATTTAAGTGTCATTGTCTTGTTTTGGAAAGCTGTTGTTAATGCTTTTTAAATCTTTAAATGAAACAATTAATATAAGTATGAAAACCCTAGAAAATCCCTTATTTCCTACAAGTATGAAATGTAGTCTTCTACCAAGACCCGAATGTTTTGTAAGTAAAAATGATAGTTTTTCCTTTCTTTTGACTAATACTAATAGTACTTAGTCTAACTCATCATTTATGTGAATGTATCACAAAATAAAGTAATAGGAAAATGTGCTAATGTAATTAGTATCCTTTTGTATTAGGATTAACACGACATCGCGATTAGCGAAATGTATAACCTTTGAACATCCGTAGATTGTTCAATTTTCCTCTGTAGCTGCAGCAGGTGGGAGGAAGGGTTAGTCCCGTAAATGTACTCCTAGTATACGTAATAACCGTAGGCATCCGTAGATGTTCATCGACCACTGTTGCTAACAGGTGCGTTTCGGAATGGTTAGTCCCGTCTAGATACCCCGTTGAACTGGGATAGGCAGGACAATTTACAAAAAAGGTACTAATAAATCATCCTAGTGAATTGAGATACAAGTATTCATGTAAGTGTATACAGGTAAATGTATCTATGTAAAGGTACTCATGTAAGGTATTCATGTAAGCGTATTCATGTAACATCTAATGTATATTATAGACTCATGAATGGACTGACTCTGATGTAATTCCTTGTAATAGGAATAATGGTTTGTATCTTTTAACTGTCCCTATAATAGTTAACTGGAAGGTAATTGGTTGTCCAAGCAGGTTTATACACCCTTGCTACACAAGAGTGTGGGAAACGTAATGAAGGATGAAAACTATAACATCAATACTTATATATGAACATAAGTGTATAGATGTAGTTTTGTTCAAGAATGTAAAAATGGTTTTGTAACATATCTAAGAGTTTTGAACAATAATTAAGAATGACTTGATGTCATTTTAATAAACATTTCAAATATAATACTTTTGCTATCAAGGTATTTTTAAGATATAAAACCATTTCATGCATCACATGTTGAAGTATGTGAAATCTGCTGGATGAAAACACAGTTATAAAATACATATGAGTGATGTAATAACATACTATTTTATACTTGTATTCCCCCCCCCCCCATTAAAGCATTTAAAATCATTTAAAACATTGATTAAGGGGTATGAACTCACCTGTAGATGGTGGTTTGGATGTACTGAATGATGTAGGATAGCTAGGTGACAAGTTAAGACTTGTTCACACCCAATGATCCTAGTTAACATATAATCACACATATATGTATCCAATTAGACTTTAAACCACTAATTGACAAAGTTAAGATATCCTAAGTCATGTAAAACACCTTATATAAGTGCTACAAGCCATAAGGATTGCATCTAAGTGCAAAAAGACCTTGCTATTGTGTTTGGGGTTCAAGGGTAAACTCCCTTGGAGTTTACGATTTTCATGACCTTGACCTAATGAGTTTACGGTCGTAAACTCCTCTCTTTTTGACCATAAGTTGTTTTGAGGATTTGCAAGTCCTTGGAAGCATTTCTACTTGGTGGTTTGGACTTTGGAAGGGACTAGGGCAACAAAACACCCCTTTTGAGGTGTTTACGGCCTCATGGTCATTTCCCTTTGGGTTTACTACCTTAAACCCATATGGAAATTGGTATTGCTATGTTTTCAAGTCCCTAACTCGTCAAGGTAATTGTCTATGCTAGTTTTTTGGTCTAAGGAAGGAATATGGCCCAAATAAACACACTAAAGGGTGTTTACGGTTTTGGGAGCTCTCCAAACCGTAAACACATGATTATGGCATTCTTTGGTGTTTTTCATGGCTTAAACCCATCAAGGGAAGGTTCAAACATGTCAAGGATGGCTTAAACATCCAACTAGGGCTTAGATTAGTGACTTAGGCACACTTTGTTGCCTTATTTGGTGTTTACGGCCCAAGAACATTCTTGGACTATGAACACCTTGTTCCATGTGTTCTTGGCATATTTTCTTGATGCTAACTTGTAATACTAACTCAATAAGACTCAAGGATTGAAGTACTTACTATAAGGAAGCGTGAAATGTGCTAAAAGTCCAAGAACACTTAGTGTGTGTTCTTGGTGTTTTTGGAAATATAATCAAAACACAAGAAATGAATGGATGAATAGATGCACAAACACTAGATTAAGTGTTTAATCAACTTGGAATGGATAGAACACTTACAAGTTTGAAGATCTTGAATTGTTTCTAGTTTGCTACTTGAAAGGTTTTCTTGAGTTTACTCTTTTGGAGTTTACTCTTTTAGGGTGAAAAGTGAAAAGTGATTAACATTGAGGTGTAAACTCATGCTTAAGAATGAGTTCACGATTTTTGGAAGTTTTTCCGACCCAAACATAAAAGTTTGGCCGTGAACTTCTAAGACGCGAGGTGTTTGCGGTTTTTAAATTTCAAAACCCGAGACAACACTTTCTTTCACCCGTTAGTTTAAAGAATATTATTAAAATAATCAAACGAACTCTAAATTTGTTAAAATAAAAAATAATGACATTAACTTATAATAAGAACTGATTGACTTGTAGGGTTTGACCGAATGAAAATTCTGGGTTGTCACATCATCCCCCCGTTAAAGGGAATATCGTCCCGAAATTAAAGTCTAAGCAAATAAAGTATGTACAACTAACTAAGGAAAAAGATGAGGATATTTCCGTTTCATCTGATCCTCTCGTTCCCAAGTGAATTCAGGTCCCCGTTTTCCGTTCCAGTGAACCTTCACTATTGGGATATAGCTTTGTTTCGTTTGCTTGACTTCACGGTCCATGATCTCTACTGGCTCCTCCACGAAGTTGAGGTTCTCGTTGATCTCGATCTCGTCGAGTGGAATAACAAGAGTCTCGTCGGACAGACACTTTTTCAAGTTCGATACGTGGAAGGTAGAATGTACGTTACTAAGTTCACGCGGTAGATTGAGTTTGTAAGCTACAGGGCCAATTCTTGCGAGAATATCGAAAGACTCTATGTATCTTGGATTGAGCTTCCCACGCTTTTCGAAGCGTATCAAGCCCTTCTAGGGTGAGACCTTCAGTAGAACTCGGTCGACCACCTAGAATTCCAACGGTTTCCATCGCTTGTCAGCGTAGCTTTTCTGTCGGTCTCTAGAGGCTTTCAATCGTTCACGAATTTGAACGATCTTCTCTGTCGTTTCGCGAATGATCTCCGGACCCGTGAGAGTGCTTTCGGGAACTCGTCCCTTAGATAACTGGGTATCACCCACCTCAGCCCAGCACAGAGGGGATCTGCACTTCCGGCCATAGAGGGCCTCGAATGGAGTTGCCTTTATGCTCGTGTGATAACTGTTGTTGTAGGTAAATTCGAGAAGGGGTAAATGGGTATCCCAAGCCTTCCCAAAGTCTATCACACATGCTCACAACATATCTTCCAAGGTTTGGATAGTTCTCTCATTTTGTCCGTCGGTCTGTGGATGGTAGGCTGTACTCATGTCCAGCCTAGTTCCTAGGGAACTTTGTAACGACTGCCAGAACCTCGAACTGAATCTATTATCTCTGTCTGAGATAATAGATAAGGGAACACCGTGCAGTCTTATAATCTCCCTAATGTAAGTTCTTGTAAGTTTCTCCATCTTGTCTGTTTCTTTGATTGGCAAGAAGTGTGCAGACTTGGTCAGTCTATCGACGATGACCCATATGGAATCAAGTCCACTCGTCGTCTTGGGCAACTTGGTTATGAAGTCCATAGTGATTCACTCCCACTTCCATTCTGGTATCTCCGGTTGCTATAGAAGACCGGAGGGTTTCTGGTATTCGACCTGGACCTTTGCGCAAGTAAGGCATTTACTCACGAAGGTAGCAATATCTGCTTTCATGTTAGGCTACCAGTATAACTTTTTAAGATCCAGATACATCTTATCTGAACCTGGGTGGACGGAATACCGAGTGTCGTGATCTTCGGTCATGACCAAGTCTCTGAAGCCACCGTGTTTCGGTGTCCAGATCCGATCCATGAGGTATAAGGCTCCGCCACCCTTAACTTCCAAGTTCTTATCCATCCCTCTAAGGGATTCACCTGGCACATTTTCAGGTTTCAAAGCATCGAGCTGAGCCTCCTTAATTTGTGTGGACAAGTTTGAATCGATAGTTAGAGTCAAAGATTTGACTCTACGACCAGCATATTCTTTCCGACTTAGGGCGTCGGCTACTACATTGGCTTTACCCGAATGGTAACGAATTTCGCACTCGTAATCACTGAGTAGCTCGACCCACCGTCGTTGTCTCATGTTGACCTCCTTATGGTCGAAAATGTGTTGTAGACTCTTGTGGTCTGTAAAGATCGTGGTTTTTGTACCATACAAGTAGTTTCTCCAGATCTTCAGAGCAAACACAACTTCTCCTAGTTCAAGATCATGGGTGGTGTAGTTAACCTCATGTGTCTTCAGCTGTCTCGAGGCGTAGGCTATGACTTTACCTCGCTGCATCAGAACACATCCGAGTCCTTGATTTGATGCATCGCAATGGACAACGAAGTCTTTTATCCCTTCGGGGAGGGATAGTATTGGCACGGTGCACAAGGCTCGTTTGAGCGTTTGGAACGCTCTTTCCTATTTCTCTTCCCAGTCAAAGGCCACGCCTTTCTGGGTCAGGGTTGTAAGAGGTTTCACTATGCGGTAGAAGTTCTGAATGAACCTGCGATAGTAGCCAGCGAGACCTAGAAATTGACGAATATCTGTAGGTGTCTTCGGTGCTGACCAGTTCTCAATGGCCTTGATTTTGGAAGGGTCCACGTGTATTCCTTCTTCGCTAACAACATGGCCCAAGAATTCGACTTGACAGATCAAAAATTCGCACTTGGAGAACTTCTCATAGAGCTTCTCCGCTCGCAATGTTTCTAAGACTCTACGGAGATGTTGACTATGTTCCTCCTTACTTCGAGAGTAGATAAGTATGTCATCAATGAAACGATGACGAACTGATCCAAGTAAGGACGACACACCCTATTCATCAGATCCATGAATACTGCGGGCGCGTTAGTTAATCCAAACAGCATCACCACAAACTAGTAGTGTCCATAACGAGTTCGGAATGTTGTCTTGGGAACATCCTCCTTTAGCACTCACAGTTAGTGATATCCAGATCATAGATCTATCTTCGAGAAGTAGTTGGCTCCTTGAAGTTGATCAAATAAATCGTCAATGCGGGGCAAAGCATAATGATTTTTAATGGTAAGTTTGTTGAGTTCTCTATAGTCGATGCACATGCAAAACGATCCATCTTTCTTCTTGACGAACAAGACCGGTGCTCCCCATGGTGAGAAGCTTGGCCTAATGAATCCCTTCTTGAGAAGTTCGTTAAGCTGACTAGAAAGTTCCTGCATCTCGGCCGGTGCCAGACGATAAGGAGATTTGGCTACAGGAGTAGCTCCTGGCACTAAGTCGATTCTGAACTCGACTTGGCGTTGTGGTGGTAATCCGGGAAGTTCTTCTGGGAAGATGTCGGGAAAGTCGCGTACTTCTGGGATGTTCTGAATGTCTTTCATTTCTTGACTCATATCGACGACGTGTGCGTGGAATACATGATATTCCTTTCGCAAGCACTTCTGGGCTTGAATGCATGAAATGATGCAAAGGCTCGTACTAGGTTTTTCGCCATAGATAACTAAGGTTTCGTTGTTAGGAAGGTTAAGACGAACTGCTTTTTCAAAGCACATGATGTCGGCGCGAAGAAGACTCAACCAATCCATGCCGATGATAACGTCGAAACATTTAATTGGGACCAGCATGAGGTCTATCTTGAAAGTATGGCCATCTAAAGTTAAAGTACAACCTACGTATGTGCAGTTAGTACTCTTCGTTTTCCCGTTAGCCATTTCTACCGTGAATGCATTATTTAATGCACACGATTTTTGTTTAAGCAGGTGTGCAAATTTATGACTTACGAAACTTTTCTCTGCTCCACTGTCAAAAAGTATGCAAGCATATGAGTCATCGATGAGAAACATACCAGTAAGTATCATAGGATCAGCTACCGCTTCCTCGTGGCCCAAGGCCATAACTCTTCCTACTCCTCCAGCCATCCCCGTTTTAGGGCAGTTCCTCTTGTAGTGGCCCACTTCGCCACAACCATAACAAGATTGGCCCATACCGGCGTTAGGAACTTGGGCGGCCTGAGTTGTTGGAGTTTTGTAGAAACGGGTTGTATGCCCCTTCCTGTTGCAATTAGAGTACTGCATCTCCCTACAAGGTCCGTGGTGGTGGAAGTTGCATTTGTTGCACTTTGGGAGAGTTCCAGCATACGTTTTTGCTGGTAAGGGGTTCGCAGGGACAATGGGAGTTACCGTGGAAGCATTGATTGCCACAAGTTGTTGTCTCTTGGAGGATTCTTGCGAGGCCCCTCTTTTCCTCTTAATCACCCCTTCTTGTTGTCATTGACTTTTTGTGGTACGGGTGCGGGGATTGTTGGGTTCTGAGGTTTCCTGTGATCTATGAGAGATTGTGCCAGCTCCTTGGCACTATCAAAAGTGACAGGCTTGGAAGCTAACACACTTGACTGGATCTGGGGTGACAGTCCCCAAATGTATCTCTTTATCTTCTTGCTCTCAAGAGCAACCATATCAGGGCATAGAATTGCCAGATCACAGAACCTATTCGTGTAGGTTGACATGTCGGATCCAACCATTTGTAGACCCCAGAGTTCCTGCTTGAGTTTTTGCATTTCACCTCGAGGACAGTACTCCCTCATCAACATATCCTTCAAGTGATCCCAGCTGATGGAATATGCCACCACTAGAGTCAGATACTTAACATGGCCGTTCCACCATGTTAGTGCTCTGTCAGAGAAGGTACAAGCTGCAAACTTGACCTTGTTGCCCTCCTGGCAAGCATAGATTTCAAAGACAGATTCCATCTTTTCAATCCATTGCCTTAACACCATAACCCCACCAGTTCCATTGAAGCTGCGGGGTTTGGCGTTTGTGAAGTCCTTATAGGTGCATTCACGGGGATGTCCATGGCTTTTCGCCGTGGTTCGAGGGAGATGCACCTGTTCCCGATCCACTAGGGACAGGAGCGTTGATGGCTGACACAACAGCTGCAACTGTTGCTGTGAAAGCTTCTTGGAACATAATGGCATCAAAAGGAGGAGGTGGTTAAGGAGGTTGAGGTGGTGGTGGAGGTGGGGGTATCGGTGTTTCGTTGTTTGGGATACGCCTGGGATTCCTGCGTGGTGGCATCTTTTACTATACGTTTAAAAGATGATGACATGGATAAGAATAAATGAATAATGAATGTGTCTCATAAACTAACTCTCCATAGTCCAACAACAAAATGAATGGCATAGCTAAATGAAAATGATAGCATTTGGATAAAAATTTCCATATGATTAGATATCTGTCAATAATACTGGAATTACAGATGTAACAAGTTCGGGGAAAATGGCCTAAAAGTAGGCCTTACATCAACCAAGATAGGAAAATTTTGATAGAACTATGACTAGATCAAGACCTAACAGGTCTAAGATTTACAAAGATAGGAAATTAGACCAAAGTTTTTACATAAACTAGGTTATATCCAAAAGATGAGTCGTCGAGATTCTATCGGCGACGAGAACTGATAGCATGAGTTCTTGATCCCGACAGTATTCGTTCTATGTCCCTCATACACCTGTCAGCTCTCACTTGCTGAGCTTGAAGTTCCCTAACTTCAGCTTGAGTTTCAGCAAGTTCCCTCTGCAGAGTTGCATTGCGGACCAGAGTCCTTTCATGAGCAGACTCTAGTTGGCGAATGTGGATGGTGTTAACGCCAGAGTTAGCGCTAATCTCCACGATTTGATCGATAGTTGCTTGACCCAGTATCATGTTCCTAGAAATTCTACAAACCATGATGGGTAGGACCCTGTCAGCAGAACCTCCCTCATTGAGGTTGTAGAAACTTCTGTCTCCGTTGTAGGGAATGGGATGACCCTGTTCCTGACTCCATCTAGTCAAGTTAGTGGCCCACAGAGGTGTGGGTCCTTGAAATGCGGGACGGGGGTTCAGGTTTGGGTCTTGAGCAACTGGGGGTAGGTTGTTGACTTCAGGCTCCGAGTCAGAACTATCGGAAAAACCCTTAGCATGGTGATCATCCAAAGGGATTGGGTGATCATCTTCTGGTTCTTCCTCTAGCAATCTAGCGTTGCCTTGGTTTGGGAAGTACGGATCGTCGTGGTGAAATCCAGCCATTAAAATCTATGCGAGAAAAGGGATATAAGAAATAGCTAAATAGACGAACTGACTAAGATAATTACAGTAAGACTAAATACCCCTATGGTATTACTTTATGGTTGTGTTGGTAAGTTTTTAGACTTGTTGCCACATCACAACCATTCTTGGGCATATGCTAATCACTCCTTGGACCAGCATAGTTGATCAGGCTATGCCATTCCCAAGACTGACCATATATCCCCAGGCTTACTTGTGATATTCAACAATCGTAATACTTTTGTTCTTGTCATTGTGACACTGATTTTAGTATGAATGCAGGCACGTATACTTACTTAAATATTTTATTATTTAAAAGTATAACTCTTAGACAGAGTGTTTTAATCCCAATGTATTTATAGTTAGTATATATTTTATGGGTTGATATACTATATTCACTATAAACAATGCTCTGATACCAATCTGTCACACCCCAAAACCAAGAACGACGGAAACGTTCCGGGGTGGAGGACATCATGTACCGTATCACAATAGTGTAAAGTAGTAAACAAGCAACAACATCATCCATTGCATTAAAAGTAAAGTTTTAATACATGTATGTTCTTTCAATGTAATAAGACACCAAAATATACAATCAAAATAAAAGACGAGTCTTGTCTGTGCTCCGTCTTCTCAAAACCTGGCCATCGTACCTGTCTACTGGTGACCTGAGAATACAAGTTATTTTGAAAGAGAGTATCAGCCTAAAGCTGGTGAGTTCATAAGTATTTAAGTGTCGTTGTCTTGTTTTGGAAAGCTGTTGTGAATGCTTTGTAAATCTTTAAATGAAACAATTGATATAAGTATGAAAACCCTAGAAAATCCCTTATTTCCTACGAGTATGAAATGTAGTCTTCTACCAAGACCCGAATGTTTTGTAAGTAAAAATGATAGTTTTTCCTTTCTTTTGACTAATACTAATAGTACTTAGTCTAACTCATCATTTATGTGAATGTATCACAAAATAAATGTGACAACCCGAAATTTCCATTTGTACGAACATCATCTATTCAATAGAAGCTAGTTCAGTTTCAGTGATTTTCATACTTTTCCGAACAAGTTTGTGTACATTAGGGTTTATGTTTTAGGTGATATCAGGAGAGTGGATGCTCCTGGTTTTGTGAAATTTGGGCATTTCAAGTTTCAAAATGTTGCAGTCCAATATCAGGAATAAAAATATTTTCTGCCAAAATATTCCAGGACTATAAATAGTTTTCTGAATTAAATAAATTCATTATTTACAATTCCAAATAGAGAAAAGCCATATTCTCTCTGACGGATCTTCGGGTTTTCATCCCATATTGTGATTCTACTTTACTAAATGTGTTTCAATACTTGTTAGATGCTTATTAACATCAATTACATGTTTAGATTACAAGATCCGGGAGTTTACCGCCCAAGAACGTTCTTGGGGAGTAAACTCCAAAATGGAACATTATGGCTTCCTAGTCCCGATTCCTTGTTAGACAACTTGTTTAGGGGTTAGTGTATAATCTTTAGGGACTAGAAATCATCCAAGAAACACAAGTCATTGGAGTTTACGGCCAAGGAACTTCCTTGGGCCGTAAACCCCTTTTCAAGGGCATTTAGTGCCCTAAAACTTCCCCAAATGCTTAAGGACTTTAACCCTCAAATGCTTGTGCTTATTTAGGACATCAAAACCCTTCAAAATCATAATTTTGTAGGAGTTTACGGCCAAGAACATCTCTTGGGCCGTAAACCCCTTTTTCTAGGGTAAAAAGCATTCCAAGCACACCTTAGGCCTTAAGACAATTTACCTTGAACACATGGGACTAGAATGGAGAGTAAAACACATCATAATCACTCCTTAAAAGGAGTTTACGGCCAAGGAACATATCTTGGGCCGTAAACTCCAAGTGAAGGCACAAAAGTGTGCCTCTTGTCCCCATTAGCCTTAGATAAAATCATGGAAGCCATCCTTGATGTTTAAGAGCTTCAAAACAATTAAAAGCCATCACCCCATAGGAGTTTACGGCCGTAAAATCTAGGGTGAATGGAATTTAGGCCGTAAACTCCTCTATGGAGTATTCTAGAGCCTTAAACTACTTCATGTGTTATTCCAACAAAGCTAGGAGTGTTCTAGGATCAAGATAGCACTTTAAAACACCCAAAACCACCATGTGAGGAGTTCACGGCCATAAACCCATGAGTTTACGGCCGTAAACTCCAAAGGGTGGGGTTTATTGGGTGGTGAACTCTTATGCAAGGCCATTTGATGTTTCAAACCCTTTTGCCTTGTCCCGTAGCAACTTAGATGCAACCATTTGGACCTTAAACACTTATAAAAGTGTTTACATGTTTCCTAAGTGTCTTAACTTATTTATTTAAGTTATTATTTGTCTAATTAGTTATATATATTCTTATTATATGATAACTAGGCTCGTGCGTGTAAACCAGTCTCCGTTTGCCACCTAGCACGGTATCCGACACTGCAATTCAAACGACTCACCACAGGTGAGTTCATACCCCTTGAATCAACCTTTGAAATGATTTTAAATGTTTTAAACACTTTATGGGGGTGGGGGGAATACAAGTCAAATACTTATAGTTATTGTTTCAATCACATGTGATTGCATTTAATCACATGTGATTAATAACTAGGAAAACAACAATTTTTACCACTGTTCAAACTGTTTATCAAACTGCCCTACTTTGAAATGTTTTACAAACTCTTTTACTATCCAAACTTATTTATAGACTATGATTCAAACAAATGCTTCTTATACTTAAACTGTTTTACCAACTTATGCCTTCAAATTGTTTATAGATCGACATCAAGTCGATCTTCTCTTGAAATTATATTTATCCTTCAAATGTTTTATGAAAACTTATTTATGCTTTTATATATTCAATTGCATGCCCATATATTTATAGATATATAAATAATGTTTAAAGGGCTTAGGAAGGCCATCCGCCCTATTTCCTTTTTCTCGATTTGGATGTGGTCTGGTGGGATTTCGGGTGACCATCCGAAGGTCGTTTCCATATTACTTATATATCAAATATACATGTATAGACATAAAAGTACTTCCATATTCATACTTATCAGTACATCTTTAGTTAGTTACCATCGGGGTAACACAGGATCATACATATACAGATATACTAGAAACAAGTACATATACAGGCATACTAGAAACAAGTACATATACAGATATACTAGAAACAAGTACATATACAGATATACTAGAAACAAGTACATATACAGGTATACTAGAAACAAGTACATATACAGATATACTAGAAACAAGTACATATACAGGTATACTAGAAACAAGTATATATACAGATATACTAGAAACAAGTACATATACAGATATACTAGAAACAAGTACATATACAGGTATACTAGAAACAAGTACATATACAGATATACTAGAAACAAGTACATATACAGGTATACTAGAAACAAGTACATATACAGATATACTAGAAACAAGTACATATACAGGTATACTAGAAACAAGTACATATACAGTTATACTAGAAACAAGTACATATACAGCTATACTAGAAACATGAACATATACAACTATACTAGAACGAGAAACATTACATATACATAAATACGTAACAATTGTGATCCACTGTGTTGGAGCATGCCTTAAATGTCATGGCCCGAGTTGTAGCCAGAATTCTCTTGGAGGGGGAGCGTGAGTTTGCGTATAGATCTATACTGGATTGACTATCCTACACCTTGCTGCTAGCTACAGCTGGACCTGCAGGTCTGCGGGTGCCAAACGTCATTTCTTTTATTACGACCATTCATTATGTTGTTGTTACCAGTCGATAGCATGGTGCAATTTATCACATTATACCTTAATATAAATCCGGTTTAAGGTAGTAGTAATTAGTACAACAGTAGTTCTTATTATACAAAACTACAGTACTACAATGATTTACCCATTACATATTTTAGTGATGACCTCACTTAAGCCTTAATGTACATACTATATTTTATCAAATGATAGTTACACTTGGGAAATCACATACTTTTACAACGAGCGAGTATACAAAATATCTAAGCCTTGGTAGAAGGTTACTTTAATAGAAAATATAGGTTTTTCTGAGAGATTCAAACTTTTACAAACACTTTCAACCACTTACTTACATTTTTACAAACTTATACATTGAGACAGGTTCAAACGTTTTGACAACAAACATTGGCACTAAAATACTTATGAACTCACCAGCTTAATGCTGATAAACTCTTTCAAAATAACTTGTATTCTCAGGTCATCAGTAGACAGGTACCGAGGCCAGCTTTTGAGAAGATGGAGTGCATTCAAGACTCATCTCATATTATTTTGTGTTACATTATTTTTGGTGTCTATAACTGTACAGAACACACTAGTATTAAAATTATTTATATTTAATGCAATGGATGATGTTGTTTGCTTATTTACATTTACTGTGTTGTAATACGATACATGACGTCCTCCGCCCCAGAACGTTTCCGCCGTTCTTGCTTTTCGGGTGTGACAATAAAGTAATAGGAAAATGTACTAATGTAATTGTTACCCTTTTATATTAGGACTAACACAACATCGCGATTAGCGAAATGTATAACCTTTGAACATCCGTAGATTGTTCAATTGTCCTCTATAGCTACAGCAGGTGGGAGGAAGGGTTAGTCCCGTAAAGGTACTCCTAGTATAAGTAATAACCGTAGGCATCCGTAGATGTTCATCGACCGTTGTTACTAACAGGTGGGTTTCGGAATGGTTGGTCCCGTCTAGATACCCCGTTGAACTGGGATAGGCAGGACAATTTACACAGAAGGTACTAATAAATCATCCTAGTGAATTGAGATACAAGTATTCATGTAAGTGTATACAGGTAAATGTATTTATGTAAAGGTACTCATGTAAGGTATTCATGTAAGCGTATTCATGTAACATGTAATGTATAGTATAGACTCATGAATGAACTGACTCTAATGTAATTCCTTGTAATATGAATAATGTTTTGTATCTTCTAACTATCCCTATAATAGTTAACTGGAAGGTAATTGGTTGTCCAGGCAGGTTTATACACCCTTGCTACACAAGAGTGTGGGAAACTGAATGAAGGATGAAAACTATAACATCAATACATATATATGTATATATATATATATATATATATATATATATATATATATATATATATATATATATATATATATATATGAACATAAGTGTATAGATGTAGTTTTGTTCAAGAAGGTAAAAATGGTTTTGTAAGATATCTAAGATTTTTGAACAATAATTAACAATGCCTTGATGTCATTTTAATAAACATTTCGAATATAATACTTTTGCTATCAAGGTATTTTTAAGATATAAAACCCTTTCATGGATCACATGTTGAAGTATGTGAAATCTGCTGGATGAAAACACAGTTATAAAATACATATTAGTGATGTAATAACATATTGTTTTCTACTTGTATTTCCCCCCCTCCCATTAAAGCATTTAAAATCATTTAAAACATTGATTAAGGGGTATGAAATCACCTGTATATGGTGGTTTGGATGTACTGAATGATGTAGCATAGCTAGGTGACAAGTGAAGACTTGTTCACACCCAATGATCCTAGTTAACATATAATCACACATATATGTATCCAATTAGACTTTAAACCACTAATTGACAAAGTTAAGACATCCTAAGTCATGTAAAACACCTTATATAAGTGCTACAAGCCATAAGGATTGCATCTAAGTGCTAAAAGACCTTGCTATTGTGTTTAGGGTTCAAGGGTAAACTCCCTTGGAGTTTACAGTTTTCATGACCTTGAGCTAATGAGTTTACGGTCGTAAACTCAGATTTTACAGTCGTAAACTCCTCTCTTTTTGACCATAAGTTGTTTTGAGGATTTGCAAGTCCTTGGAAGCATTTCTACTTGGTGGTTTGGACTTTGGAAGGGACTAGGGCAACAAAACACCCGTTTTGAGGTGTTTACGGGCTCATGGTCATTTCCCTTTGGGTTTACTACCTTAAACCCATATGGAAATTGGTATTGTTATGTTTTCAAGTCCCTAACGCTTCAAGGTAATTCTCTATGCTAGTTTTTAGGCCTAAGGAAGGAATATGGCCCAAATAAACACACTAAAGGGTGTTTACGGTTTTGGGAGCCCCCCAAACCATAAACACATGATCATGGCATTCTTTGGTGTTTGTCATGGCTTAAACCCAACAAGGGAAGTTCAAACATGTCAAGGAAGGCTTAAACATCCAACTAGGGCTTAGATTAGTGACTTAGGCACACTTTGATGCCTTATTTGGTGTTTACGGCCCAAGAACATTCTTGGACCGTGAACACCTTGTTCCATGTGTTCTTGGCATATTTTCTTGATGCTAACTTGTAATACTAACTCAATAAGACTCAAGGATTGAAGTACTTACTATAAGGAAGCTTGAAATGTGCTAAAAGTCCAAGAACACTTAGTGTGTGTTCTTGGTGTTCTTGGTGTTTTTGAAAATCTAATCAAAACACAAGAAATGAATGGACGAATAGATGCACAAACACTGGATTAAGTGTTTAATCAACTTGGAATGGATAGAACACTTACAAGTTTGAAGATCTTGAATTGTTTCTAGTTTGCTACTTGAAAGGTTTTCTTGAGTTTACTCTTTTGGAGTTTACTCTTTTAGGGTGAAAAGTGAAAAGTGATTAACTTTGAGGAGTAAACTCATGCTTAAGCATGAGTTCACGATTTTTGGAAGTTTTTCCGACCCAAACATAAAAGTTTGGCCGTGAACTTCTAAGACGCGAGGTGTTTGCGGTTTTTAAATTTCAAAACCCAAGACAACACTTTCTTTCACCCGTTCGTTTAAAGAATATTATTAAAATAATCAAACGAACTCTAAATTTGTTAAAATAAGAAATAATGACATTAACTTATAATAAAAACTGATTGACTTGTAGGGTTTGACCGAATGAAAATTCTGGGTTGTCACACACAGCACGTAATTTATATAAAATACTTCATATCTATGTGTAATCTGAAAGTAACTATGCACTCACTTGAAAGGTGGTGACTCAGCACTCGGACAGCGCTTCGATACTCTCAAAACAATTTTCCTTCGATAAAACCTAGTATCAATACCACTAGGGTTTAGTCTAACGATAACCGCGACAAATTAATAGTCTGACTATTATTACTATTATTTAAGCGTTAAACGATACTTATATAACTCATAACAATAGCCCAAATAATTTTTTTAAGGACCTAATAACATTACTATAATTATTTGAATGCTATATTAAAAGTTGCATAAGCGTAGCTCACTTACAATGGATTTTAATGAAAACCGGGCTTTGCTCGGAGTAGCGTTTCGAAACCGAAAGACCCTTTTTGTCGGGACTCCGGGAGCCTCGGGGCTTCCTTTGGGTGCTAGGGTTTTATCTAGGGTTTACGAGTGGTTTGGAGCCTTAGAGAGAGAAAGATCTTAGAGAAAGAGTGAAGAAAGGTGTGAAAAACTCGGAACCCTTCGCATCTATTTATAGAATGAGGAACATGTGGTGTGTGCTCTGCAATCATCCTGAGCTTTTCCATTTCAAAATCGGAGTACCTGAAACATAAACTGAAAATCGTAAGCACAAAGCTTAGTGAGTTCCCCAAAATACCATACCACATACAACCACAAATTATCATGCATATACATATAATTGTCATGGGCTCCCACCATGCTCTTTATCTATTATTCTGTGGGCTCCCCCCATGGTCTTTACCTGGAATGTCATGGGCTTTCCCCCAATGGTCTGACATCCAATTGCCATGGGCTCCCCTCGAGGTCTTCCATGCAAGTATCACAGAGACAACTAGCATACCACAAAACACGTAATGGGCCGACATTGGTGCCTTCGACACATGGATATAGTAAGAAGACTCACCTCGCACTACTGAATTATATAGAAACACCCTTAGATGCTAGCTGGCAGATCCTCGAAATATCAATAATAAAACAACACCCAATTAACAATTGGGTTCCAATCCTTAACCACAACTCCATACATGGGGTAAAAGGACCATTTTACCCCTAACTTAACCTTGTCCAAAACTACGACCCAGACTTACAATCTGAAAAACCCAAAGGCCAATAAATCAACCAATGGACCGATTTTCCAAATTGGGCCCAAACCCCTTAAATGGGCCTTACCTTAAGGCCCAACCATTCTTTCTAGTCCAATACACTTTGCATTCTGATAACTCGTTAACTGATAATTATTCAAAGCCTAATTATGGCCCACGTATGACCTAATTTTCCAAATTGGGCCCAGACCTCTCCAATGGGCCTTACCCTAAAGCCTAATAATTTCCTCAGTACAAAAGCCTGCTTTCAGATGTCCTACGAAGGCCCGCAACAACTAGGTCCAAGAAATGGCCCAAGCCGAGGCCCACAAATGTGAAGTCCATTCTGACTGAGTACGCAGGGCGTACCTAGCTGTATGTTGCGCATACACGCTTGATGGCTTGTACGCTGCACGTACAAGCTTGTACGCCCATCGTGCTCCACTATTAAGCCCACTTTTCCACTAACCACTTAATGCCTAGCCCAAAGGTCCAAACCACAGATCTAAGTCCTGAATAATGTCTAGACCTATAAAGTCACTGACTTGGTGACTTTACATGCCCCAAATGAATACAAAATCAAAATATAACTTTCTACTATCATGAAAATGGCCCTAACTCATGCATGAATGGATTTAAACTCCAAAGATGCCAACTTTATGGACCTTGAATCTCAAAACCGCTAAGAGGGGCAACTCAAAGCTCCTACAATGGAATCAAGACCACTAGATCTCATTCTTGGGACCAAAATGAACCAAAACTCATAAATTGTAGATCTAAGACATCAATGATCAAGTATAAAGCTTTTTTACCTCCAACAAGCTGGAAATGAGACACATAAGCAAGATCTATAAGCTCTTCCTTGATTCTCATCCTTGCACCAAGCTCCATCTTCTTAGAAATGAACCAAATACACCAAAAATAGACACCATAAGCTCAGGATGCCACCATGAAGGCTTAAGGACGATTTCTAGGGTTCTAGAGGGTGGGGGATGACTTAGGAAATGAATAAAGAGGCTAACATTATGCTTATATAGGGTACTAATAGGTTTTGAGAAATACATCAATCCTATGGTGTACATTCAGACCCTAATAGCTTTTGGATCTAGTTTGTCTAATGAACATGCAATTGAATATCCAAAGCTATAAACCCTAGATCTAACATATAATAAATTAAATTAGGGTTTAGGGAATTACCTTTAATTGTTATAATGCAATAATAATCAATTCCTTGCTTTGATTGGCTTCAAAAAGCTTAGTGCCTCAAGTGTTACACCTCTAATGGAGTCACAAACACCACTAAGCAAATTGGATGAAGAGGGAGGAGAGAGGAGGCACCAAAACCGGCTGGAACCCTAAAGGAAGACTTATCCACGTTTTTGGGGCTTAAGGGTCCTTTATATACATGTAGGCTATTAGGGTTTTTAACCAGGAAACCCTAATCTGACTGCTTAAGCCCTAAGCAGCCCATGGATCCCTTTCTTTAGTGTCATGGACAAAATCTTATGGGCTTCCCCATAAATTTCGTCCACTGCACTCTATGGAGTTCATTAGCCTACTCTTGCAATTATCTTATAATTATAATTCCAGTCCCTTAAGTTTAATTAATCTCTTCTAGCCACAAAATTAATTATCAATTAATTTTTGACTAATATTAATTAAACATTATGATTTCTCCTTTAATATATTATTCTTATAATATATTTTTAAATCATAATTAAACCTTTCTCTCCTTAATTCATCCTACATATTACTATGGTGAAGGTAACCCAAAAGGACCATGCTCATAATCGGGTCAAGTACATACCAAAATTGTTATGGACTTAGACACTAATCCAACAGTCTCCCACTTGGATAAGTCTAATAACTATTTTCCGTATGACTTTAGAACCTGATCAGCAATCATAGCTTTCAAAATCCGTTGTCAACTCTGATCTTATCAGATAGTGTGTCCTTTAGATAAGGGATTATATATTTCTCCATTCTCAAGATATCGTATAGACATAAGACATGAATTTCAATCATTCTCTCTATACTGTTTCCTGACTTCCGATTTATGACGAATGACAACAGACTACAATTGAACACATCAACTTAGTCTCGGCTTGGCCAAGCGCTTAGGTGTCATCACTAAATCATCGAGGGGCCCACATATATCGCTTTTATCCCACTTTGGGTAAAAGGAATGGATAAACTTTGACTCATATGCTTGCTTGCATTCACTGATCAAGTCACACACAACAATAAGTTTTATAACACTAAGTTACCGGTGCGTTTACTTATTATCAATGTACAACCGACCAACAAATAACAACTCTCACGTCTCGGTTTCAAGAATATACAATATTATTGTCTCACTAATCACTCGTGATCGATAAATCCATGAAGTGATCCAAGTGAGCACGGGTTTAATCCAATACTCTAATCTTATCAAAGCACTCATGAACCCTACAACAAACTTGTGTTATGTTAAACACTTTAGACAATCTACAAATAAATTCATGACAGTCTTCTTTCATACCTACTTCCAACGTATGATCGATTGTGGAGGTTCGAATAACCCAGTTATTCTAGAAGTCAAAACATGCAAACTGAAACACAATAATAATACTTAATCCTATATGGCCCCAAACTTGTGAGAGTAAATAAAACACTTCTATTTAATCACCATATTGATTACTCATTATTTATCATTTAATGTTTCGGATAATCAACTCATTACTTGAATTACAACAATAGCTGTCCCATGCACAAAGCATGCACACTATGTTTCCTACGGTCATTACTTTGTGAAATAGATCAATTGAAAACCTTTCCAATGATGCTCATTTCACAATTCCTAATCCTTATCATTAGTGTTAGAAAACAAGGTTCTTGCCACTAATAGAATACGCTAGATTCTAACATTTTATGCAATGATCCTATCGCAAAGTCATAGCACAAAAGTCACCAAGACTTGGACAATGAAATTACAAAGTACTCTATCGGAAATTGTTACAAGACAATTCCATAGACGTGAAGTCTCACATTCAAAGTACATTCCTTTGAACATCCTTCTAGCATAAAAGTTTCTAATCTAGACATAGACTCTCAATATCCAACTCCCAATATGGAAACATTTCCACCTTTTCCATATGACAACTCTTTCTTAATAGAATCTTATCTATTCATAATAATGTCGATATGGTCCATCCAATACCATACTTCCAACTACTCACAAGAGACCAATCCTCAGCGAACTTTGGATCTTCCTTTGATAGTTGTTTAATTATTTTAGTCAAAACTGATTCTAGTTTTCCCTTTTAATGCGCTAGACATTTGGAAAATTTTAGAATGATCAAATATTATAGCATTTGCAATCGATCCTATACCTGAAGCATATGATGCATAATGTCTTACATAAAGATATGATACTTTATCAATCTTTTGCCATAATATTTTATGTGTCACGTTCTCACAATTCAAACTATGAAGAGGGATGTCGTAATCATAATCGAAATTTGAGCACACACTATGTATCCTTTGACTAAATTTATTAAAATTTCTCAATCTAAGCTTTAGACTTTAAAACGAAGTATAATATTCTCTCCCATAATTACAGCAAAACAACTTTTCAACCCATGCAACTTTGCAAATTGAATCTTTGTTTTTCTATAAGTAATATTGCTAACTAGCAATACTTGCTATAATAATCATATAAGCATAACACTTATGCTCCCACTATCATGATGATTATTATCATATAAGCATAACACTTATGCTCCCACTAGCTTTGACATGTATTCAGAAAACAACTGAACTTCTAGAAAACAATGCCTATTGAATTTCTGAAGTTCATATTTCTAATACCAGATGATTCGATAAGCCTTTATCTAAGCTTCTTAAACTTATACACCTTTGCCTTAGATAGCTCATATGTGTGTCTAAACAATTCATAACTTATATAATAAGTCCTAAATGTTAGGCTAATTGCGAAATCTCATAATTCGAACTATGGAAAGGGATGTCGTAACCATAATCGAATTTGAGAATACAATTTTTCACAATTGCTATCTTCTTAAAATCTCTCTCAGTGAAAGCATTTCCTCACAGTAATTTTCATGAAGGAGGGAATCTTATGACACTTAGATTTTATGGTGTATGAGTTCCTATCCATGTTAATTTTCTAAAACCAAAGTTTGTGACAAATCCAAACTCATATGGACTGAACTTTCTTAATCTTGATTTCTTGCCTTATGGTAACACAAGTGCCCACCATGTCTTCCAAGTAGTTTAGCAACTTATCCTTTCATATCAATGTACTTTCGATCGGTCAAGGTACTTTGTCTTTATGCATTCAAATGAGAACTCAAAGAACTCACATGCATAATTAACTCAATTGGAATAATACAGAAAACAAATAATGTTAACACGATAGGTTGTAAACCTCAAGTCGTGTGCTAGTGATGATCGATAAGGTTTATTCTTGATTTGTACTTGAAACTTTTTCAAAACCATTAAAACTCCCACTGACTCCTTGACATATAAGGTTCTCTTATCAAGAAACATTTCTTGACAAACAAATATTCAAGAGTTAGTGTAGTTTTTATCAAGACAAAACACTTCACAAATTGGTCCTAGTTGGTCTTTGTCTTAGCACAACTTACCAATTTCAAATGTGCAAGAATAAGAAAGCTTTTCCAAATTCCACATTTGTTGAGTATTATAAACCTTCTTAAGACTTTGTCACTCAACTCACAATCTTGGAGTATAACTCTAATACTTGATATTAGAATGAAGTATGATCGACTTATTGATTTAACCATTTCCACAACTGACGATTCCTCTTCTTAGACATGCAAATGCACTAAGACTCACTTAGAAGATCAATTGAGATATGGTTCTTAATCATGAAGACTTATCATAAAACACAATAAAAGGTACTCTCCCTTCTTCTTAGAATAGAGAAACTTTTATCTTTCTGCCTACTTGATTCCTCTTATTCATTCTGCTATTTATTGAAACCTTTCAACCAACTCAGAATTACACTTAATCTTATAAGTATAATCATATTTACTAAGCTTTAGTAAATCATGACGAATATCTTTACCACTCTTGTGGTAGACTTGATCGATACACAACATTGTGAACTTGATATCCTAGTCCTTCACTTGACTCTTTGTCAATGAATTAGTCTTGAATTTCCAATTATAAAGTTTCTCATTCATCACACAACCAAGTTGTGTGATTCCAAGTTTCTATCCACTTGAAACTTGGGCGACGAGAAACTCTCCCTAATTGGTAAAATCTCGACACTTCCAGAAATAACCTAATTAAGAATCAATTCCGTTTTGCTAATAATAGAAACCTTCAAACATTAATTTTTCATGCATGCCATTGCAAGGATAAATAAATAAAATCAAAACTATTTTATAATGGAAAAACTTGTCCTTACAATGCAAATCAATTGAAAAACTATCTTATTACATATTTCTTAACAATCTATTCTAACTTCAAGTAGTAGCTCAAAAATCTAATCTTCAAACAATGCGATCGAAATCCACTTTCTTCACAATTAGATTCAGCTCACTTCTTCCCTTAAGCTTCCTCTATTTTCTTCGATCCTACAAAAAATCAAAATGTAATCTTATAACATCATGTATTAAGAATCCAGAATAGGAACTTAAAAGAGTTAGTTAATGGATTTTACCTGAAGCAGAGCCATACATCTTGACGCTCCCATCTCTTAGATCTCTCAGGTAGTTAGGGCAGCTTTGTCTCCAATGCCCCTTCTCTTGGCAATGAAAGCAAATGGACTCCTTTGGCACAGCACATCGGACAATCACAGACTTAGTTCTTTTTGGACTTCCAATGTTGCCAGTGTCCATTGAAGTTTGGGTGTTTGATTCACCAGACAAATTTGCTTGACCAGCATGCCAAATCATTGTTGATTCAGCAACTATAAGCAAATAGGTGAGATCAACGAGTGTCACGTCGTGATCCATCATATAGTACTCTCTAACGAACTCATTATATGATTCAGGAAGTGACTGAAGAACCCAGTCAACAGCCAACTCACTTGAAATCTCGACACCCAAAATTGCTTAACCTATTAATGAGTGACTTCATCTCTAAGACGTGTGCACACACAGGTTTCCCATCTTCATGTTTACTTGCCAAAAGGGATTGAGTGAGCTTGAACTTTTCAAGCCTTAGAACTTGTGGGTTAAGGAGAACAATTAGAGGAGATAGAGGAAGTGAAGCATGACTCTCATTTCCTTGATTGTATCTTGGAACGTCATCTTCATTTGGAAAGCTTGTTCCAAGGGATTTGGGAAGACCATTGTAAGATTCAAACATCTACAAAACGGGATAAAATTCAAGTTAAGTTGATTGAGTCCTTAGTAAAACACCCAAATGAGTTATTAAGGCTAGGATCCAACACAATATTCTACAACCTAGAAGAGGGATGTCATAATCTAGTCGCAGAATAGTTGAAGGCAGGTAAGTGACTTGAAACTCCTAGATCTTTTGAGATTCATTGAACTTTTCAATGGCATGTTTAATCTCGATTATGCCCTACTATTTGTGACTGGGATGCCAAGGATCACAAACAGGGTGTGAATAACCGTACGAATCACATGGTGCACCCAATGCTACTATCACCTAATCAATCTGCCGGTTAGCCACACACGCTCCATTGATCTATGATAAACATCAAGCCACCCTCCTCTACCAATGTCATCCCTAAATTAGTGTGCCGGTTAACCACACACGCTCCACTAACGTTTGACAAGGGTACAAAGTGCAATTCCATGGATTAGCATATAATTTCACATTTTTCCTAAAGTAACTATGATTTGGGAATTTGTAAAAGCATTTAGTTACTTTGTGTAAATCCCTAATCTGCCTGTGTATCAATCAAATCTATTTGATGGTGCGGAATCCCAATCAAACGGATGATGTCAGATCAAATAGAAGAGAAGGAGAAGAAGGATAATATGAATCTTTGTATGTATTGATATGAATGAAGATCCGGATACAAAGGATTCACACACACATAAAAGCTCCTGTTTCTCTCTGGCCGTAAACTCTCTAGGGTTCATCAATCTCTACTCCTCACCCTAACACCTCTATTTATACTAGGGAACATGGTCCGGAAACAAATGGGCCGTAAATGAGTTTACGGCCGTAAGGTGTTTACGGCCGTAAACTTAGCTGTAAACTAGACCATAAATTCACAAATATCACAGAAAAATACAACTGCCTAGAAAAGTAAAGTATAAACCATATTTGGACCTAACAATCTCCCCCTTGGTTTATAGCTTTCTTTTCTTAATTGACCCAACAAGCTCCCCCTAAAAAGTAGCTGGCTTTGTTTGTTAATCTTCATTGGGAACTTGGCTTCAGCATTAATCTTCAAATTCTTCACAGCATCAGGATGAACATATGAATCTTCCATGAATGACTTCATCTTGAGCGGTTGGGCTTTTCTTCAGAATTTGGCATTGAACGCATGTTGGGTGAGGAGGCTTGACGTACTGATTCTTGAAAATTGGTGCTTTCAGCTTGAGAATCTTTAGAGAGAACATCAGAGAGAACAAATCTTCTGGATTACTTCAGCAGGTACAACGATAGCAGCAGACTGATTGAGGAGGCTTCAATGTAATCCGTCATATAATCTTCAATTGCAGCTTCACCTTGCTTCTAGGGTTGAAGGATTGAATGTTGAAAGAATATTCTTCATTTCTTGCTCCTTCAAATGAGAATTCTTCAATGCTCACGGACGAGGCTTTGGCTCAGAAATCTTCAATACAAACTCCATGAGTCTTATCTATACCTGAAATCACTTTTCAAGACAAAACAAAACTAAAAGAAAACTTAGCACACAAATTAAAACATAAACAAAAATATTTTTGGATTTTTGATTTTTCTGAACAAGAAATAAAACAGAAATAACACTATTTTTGGATTTTTAATTTTTCTGATTTTTGTTTGATTTTTTGAATTTTTCTAATTTTTTATTTTCATTATTTTTAATTTTTTAATTCTCCCATAATATTTAAATTAGAAGAAACTATGACAAGTTTAACAAAAATAAAATGATATCTAACTTTAAGAATGATTTGGGATCAAAGTTTTTAGACAACCTTTGTCCACTTGTCGGTACCTTCTATATTCACATCTTTGCCTGGTCGATCGTCGGTAATATGGTCCACTTAAACACGAAAAATTATGACAGATTTAGGACATACTATTTGTTACAAGACAGGGTGAACTTAAAATCCTAAAATTTATATCTGATCATAATTCCTTAAATACTATATCTTAAGGACCATTCATCTGACAACGACCATGGATATTGTTGTCCACCTAAATCGAGCAGCGAGATCTATGGACAATTTGTATGAGTTCAATTTTAAGTGTACAGGAACGTGTTTCTCGCTTCCTGATATGCCCCAGCCATCAAGAACTTCCAGAGTACTCCTTACACCAGGTGAGCAAACAACCATTCAGAGAGAGAAGAGATTCAGAATTCTATTGCTAACTACTTCAGAGGGGTTGAGAAGAAGAAGGTTGCATATGCTGTGTACTAGGTCGGATTAGAAGTAGCGCAAAGGAGACAGCATACGGCTAACAGATAAGAAGTATTTCACACACACACACACACACACACACACACACATATATATATATATATATATATATATATATATATATATATATATAGCCTGCAGAGAAATAGAGTTGCATATGTTGTGTACCAGGTCGGATTGGAAGTCACGCAAAGGAGACAACATATGACTAACAGACGGAAAGAAAGGAAACGATTTTCTACAGACCTAATTTATCGGAATTTACCAGTCGCCCCATCCAACCGGAATTAAGGACATAATCCGCACATCGAGGAAAAGTTAAATCACGGTTCCAAGTACGGGTTCATTTAATGTGATGAGTAGATTCCCATATATATCTCCCCGCTCAACCTATCCGAGCGTCGTATTGTCAGGCTGAATGTATCTAACTAGGTCAAGATTTGTCAAGTCTATAAATTTCCTAAGTTCAATTCTCCCTAGTCAAGTCCATTTAAAATTTTTCGTGCCTACCGACACATCAAACCAGAGCATAGACCCTTCAATTTCGGGTACGTTACGCAGACTCAAGTTTCCTGTTATCACTTAATAATATCACTTCCCAAAACATCTCCTGCAAGCACATTCCGTTAACACCATATTTTGATTTTCTGATTTTCTAATGTTTTTGGATTTTTGAAACTTTTTTTTTAATTTTTTTTTGTTTTTATTTCTCCCCCTAAATTTGTTCATACGAGATAAACGAAAGTTAATGCGCAAATTTAAACTATCCTAAAACCAAAATTAGTCTTTAAAGCGAACCAGCTTAAGAAAAACACAGGAGTATAGAGAAGAAAACGCAAACCGTAATTCACCGATTGAATCTGCATTCAGAAGGTCTGAGAACAGCAAGCATAATCTCATAACAGATCCGAAAATTCTTCATGTCATTAAGCACTAACCCCGTGTGATCCCTTCTTTTCTTCCCTTCTTTCCTTTCTCGCAAAGGACACAAACTCTCGAACAATGTTATGAGTGTTGTATATTTGAGAGATGTCCCCTATTATGTGCCTGGAACAACCACTACCAACAAACCGAAGTCTGATGATATGCCTCCATAGCTTCTCCGACACAGAGCGAGATCAGTTGGTCTTTGGAAACCAGTCCATTTTGAAACTGGGTCGACCTTTAAATCCTTGCACGATACTCTCTCCCATGACATGTCATGCTTATCACAAACAGAAGATGTAGAAATATTAGAGTCATTAGTTGATTTGGGAGATTGAGTTTTTGGTACCCATCTATATTCGGGTTTAACCCATTTCTTTTTCGATCCGATAGGTGCCTTGGCACTTGCTTTGGAACTTGAAGTTGGCTGCCGAGATGACTTTGACCTAGCCGGTCTTGGTTTTACAGGAGCATCTCTTGAACTAGACTTCTGTGCCAACATACCCTTCTTGCCCTTGGGATTTTGATTCTTGTCCTTTGAGGTTTGATTCTTGGCCTTGGGAGTTGAATTCTTGGTCTTCATGGCATTCCAGTCGGCATTGTCTGAACGTGACCATGAGGGGTTTCTTTTGGAGTATCTCCCTCTTGGCGCGTTCTGCCACCCTTGTGCATAGTAGGGAACGTATGCGCGATTAGGACAATTTCTGGAAATGTGTCTAGGTGTTCCACAATGAAAACAAGTCTTTTTCTTCACAGTAAAGTTATTTGTTCCTGCCCCTGGTGGCGTATCCTTGCCTTGTCTCTTGTTGTTCCCACATGCACACTTGCCACAAGAACTCTGTTTAGCTTGAAATGGTGGCCTGTATTTACCAACGACAGGTTGATTAGAAGCAACAGATTCAGAGTTCAAGGGGTTGTTTGTTTGTTCAGAAGAACTCTCCTTGTTCTCATCCTCTGTTACTTTGCATGCACAAGAAGTAGCAACATTAGTATCTTCAATATTAATAACTCCTCCTGACACAAATCCAGCTCGTTTTCCATATTGAAGATGTGCCTACCTGTCAATTTCTTTCTTTTTCATGGGGATGGATGTGTAGTTATGATTATAAGGAGGAGGTACACTATCATACCCTAGACCCTTGTTTTTATTCCTTTTAAACTGCATGCTTTGGTCTATAATATTTGCAACCACATCACTTGAGAAATCATATTTTCTAACATCAAGTTTGGCGGTTTCAAACTTTCCTTTCAAAGATTCAACTTCAGCCACTAGCTCAGCATTTTGTTTGACTACATAATCATAGTTTTCACATTTGTTACTGTAGTCTTCCTGAAGTTTCCTAAAGTCCTTGGTTTTTGCTTCTAACTCAGCCTTCAGGGGTTTCTGTCCTTTCCTGAGATGATATCCTTCATATCTCAGGTCCTCAACTTCTCTTTTAAATAAATCAATTTGATCCCGAAGAAATTTAATCGTGGCTTCACAAACTGGAGTACATGTAACTTCAGTGACCGGAATGTTTTCAGAACTCATTGTTTCTCTACACTTCAAAGCATCAAGTTCTTGAATAACATCAGCAAGACTAAGATGATTGAGATCTTTTGTCTTCTTGATGATGGCCATGTTCATATCCCACGATTTTGGAAGTGAATTCAACAGCTTTTTGTTGATCTCGGACTTAGTCAAGAAGATCCCGACTATATTCATCTCAGTAATGAGTGTAGTAAATCGCTGCAACTGAGTTTCAAGGGTTTCTCCAGGGATAAAATCGAAAAAGTTGAAATTTTGTCTTAACATATCCTGACGACTCTCTTTCATGTTTTCAACTCCCTCGTAGACCTTAAAATCAATTAAAAAACACAACTAGAAGCTAAAATAAAACTTAAAAGTCAAATTTTTTTTATTTTTAAAATCAAACTCAAAAATCAAACATGAAAAAGTCAACCTTGAAAAATTCAAATTTAAAAAGTTAAACTCAAAAGTCAAACTTGAAAAGACAAACTTAAAAGTCAAACTTAAAAGTCAAACCAAAAAACTAAATTTGAAAATTTAAAAGTTAAACGAAAAAGTCAAAGTTCAAAGTCAAGGTTAAACTTTAAAGTCAAAGAAAAATTTAAGTAAAAAGTCAAAAATAAAATTCAAAAATTAGAAATTAAAATTTTTGGTTGAAAAAGATATTTAAAAAAGAAAGAAATTGATTTTGGGGTTAAAAGTGTCAAATTTCGAAATTAAGGAGCGACTGGTAGTGTTTAAGTTTAAATTTCCGAAGGGAAATCACAAGATCTTGGCTAGCCGAGATGGTAAGGCGCGTTGACAGTGAATTAGAGGTCCCGAGTTCGATCCCCTGCAATCCCCAAATCCACTTCTATTTTTGCTGAAGCGCTGATGCAAGCTGGCTGCTGAGCCAAGCCGTCTTCCACCGAGCCGATCTACCGAGCCAATCTGCCGAGCCGAGCCGCAAACTCCGGAAACCCTAGTCGTAAACCCGAACCCCGCCGCCGGCCATGAACAGTTTCCGGTCGTAAACTCCGGCCGTGTACTGTTTCCGGCAGTAAGCTTTGGCCGAAAACCCTTCAACGATTACGTGAAAAACAGCGATTTCTCGACTTTGAAGCTCTAAAACTCGATCAAAAACCCCTTTTTATGAAAAACACGAAGAACAAACCCCCCTTTTTTTGCGAGATCTATCCAAAAACGTAAAAATATTTCGAAAATAAGATCAAATAATGCTCCAAAATAGAGTTTACGGCCCAAGAACTACGATTCACGGTTGATGAATTTGACTGGTTTGCGGCCGTGAACTCAGTGTTTACGGCCGTAAGCTTGGACCGAGAACACAGACTCTTCGATTTTTGGATGAAACAATAAATCCTTTTGACTGATACAACCAGGCTCTGATACCAATTGTAAATCCTTAATCTGCCTGTGTATCAATCAAATCCGTTTGATGGTGCGGAATCCCAATCAAACGGATGATGTCGGATCAAATAGAAGAGAAGGAGAAGAAGGATAATATGAATTTTTGTATGTATTGATATGAATGAAGATCCAGATACAAAGGATTCACACACACATAAAAGCTCCTGTTCTCTCTGGCCGTAAACTCTCTAAGGTTCATCAATCTCTACTCCTCAGCCTAACACCTCTATTTATACTAGGGAACATGGGTCGGAAACAAATGGGCCGTAAATGAGTTTACGGCCGTAAGGTGTTTACGGCCGTAAACTCGGCCGTAAACTAGACCATAAATTCACAAATATTACAGAAAAATACAACTGCCTAGAAAAGTAAAGTATAAACGATATTTTGACCTAACACTTTGTACTTCATTATACTTATAATGGAAGGTTTCTGTCCTATCCTACCCGTTCGGCTAACAACTCTCCACTAGTCAAGAGTACGATGGGTAAGAGTGGATACCCATTCAATCGCCATTTTATAGGCAATTTCCTTAAACACCCCTTATAGACCAACTTTGTGAATGATGCCTACTAACGGTAAGACCGACTGTTTACTCATACACATATATAATATTAGACTTTTAATGTTATATATAGTATAGGGTGTATTTTACACTTTTAAAATAGTAGGTGGTTCAATTTAGTAAATTATACTTTTAATTTAATTAAATGTAAACCAATACTTTATGGGTTTATTAAATCTCTTTTAATTATACACTTTAATTAATTAATAAAACCATAAGGGTGTGATTTGAACTTTTCAAATTACTAGGGTTTTTGAATTTAACATTTCAAAATGAAAATTTTAATCAACTTTTAAATTCCAAAACTTGAGGGCAGGTTTTGAAACATTTCAAAACATTAGGGTTTAGAATTTAAATATTTCAAAATTAAACTTTTAATAAAAAATTTAAATTCAAAAGCTTGAGGTCAAGTTTTGAAACTTTTCAAAACATTAGGGTTTAACTTATTTAAATTTCAAAAACAAAACTTTTAAGTTCAAATTTAAACTATAAAACCTAAAGGGTGCAATATGAAACTTTTTCACAAGATAATTCATATTTAAATTACAAATAATCAATATTTATCTAATAAAACAAAATATTATCTAAATTTGACAATTATCTTCAATTTTGGCAAAAATAAACTCCAAATATTGATAAAAATTGGATTTTATTGATATAAAACGTTTTAGGTAATTATCTACAGTCAACACAGGTCAAAATTCCGAAATATGCTCCTTCTGTGACTCCGACTAGTCGAGTCTAGCTTGGACTCGTCAAGTTCACTATGGACTCCGCGAGTTCATCCATGGAATCGGCGAGTCCAGCCTCCAGAACCAAAAAAATTTCGATGTTAAGCATGAATAATCAACCAAGGCATCAAATACATCAAACAAATAGCCCTAGGCTCTGATACCACTGATGGGTTTTAAGCAATACATCAATCCTATGGTGTACATGCAAACCCTAATAGCTTTTGGATCTAGTTTGTCTAATGAACATGCAATTGAATATCCAAAGCTATAAACCCTAGATCTAACATATAATAAACTGAATTAGGGTTTAGAGAATTACCTTTAATTGTTATATTGCAATAACAATCAATTCCTTGCTTTGATTGGCTTCAGAAAGCTTAATGCCTCAAGTGCTGCACCTCTAATGGAGTCACAAACACCACTAAGCAACTTGGATGAAGAGGGAGGAGAGAGGAGGCACCAAAAACGGCTGGAAACCCTAAAGGAAGACTTGTCCACGTTTTTGGGGCTTAAGGGTCCTTTATATACATGTAGGCTATTAAGGTTTTCATGCGAGGACATTTACTTTGGGCATACTTTGGCGTATGTTAAGTGTAGTCAGCAGACTTGGCCGCGAGGGTTCGGCCTTGTACGTTAGGTGTACGAGGAGTATGCTGGGCATACAGGGGGTGTCTAAAACCTAAATTTTGATCATTTGTACCGTATTTGAATATCCTTATTCCTTAGGGTTGACCTCCTTGTCAGCCTCTAAAGCCCCATACACCCTAAAAGCGAGTCTTAGCCTCCATTGTTGGGTGTTTGAGCCTTGGGTGAGGATTTCATGCTCATTTTGTGGATATAGAAGATGAAGGAGGAACTTTAAGACTTATTGTTTGAAGGAAAACTTTAAGGTCACCTAATTGCATCTCCTTTTGGTAGCATGGGAGGTATAAAGTCCCAACCTTGCCTTTTCATTTCATAGATCTTCTTCTTGGTTGCTTTTTGGTCATCTTGATTCTTTTGGTTGATGATTAGCAGTTTAAGTAGTTTGTGAAGCTTGTAATTGTAGATTTGGTTGTATCATGGGTTCCTTGGGCATAAAGGTCCAAACTTTATGGTGGTTTTGGTTCCATGCATGTATTAAGTCAATTATTAAGCTCTTTTGAGCCCTAGAGTCCCATTTAGCCATGCATTCATGTAAAGTTGGCAACTTTATGTGATTAATCACCATGGGGAAGTCAGATCCAATTTTGGATCAAAGTCTTGATGGATTAAGTGCTTAATTGGAAATTGGCTTTGGGTTGGTAAGTACGTTGCGCGTACAAGCCTCCCATGCTGTACGTTGAGCGTACAGGCTGAGTACGGCTCACGTACTTAGTAAAATTTAGCCTTTTCATTTTGGGCTGGTTCGTGTTGGGCCACCTGAATTTTATGGTTGGGCTGTTATGACTTGACAAACTTTCTTGGGTACAGGCCCATGAAAGGAATTCGGCCCAATTTGGAAAATTGGGCCATATTTAGGCGTTAGCTGTTCATTTTTGGATTTTGGGCCTTTGGTCATCTAGTTTATGCCAAGCTTGAGGAAAGGGTAAAAAGTTCTTTTGCCCTAATTTAGACTCATAGTGTGAGTCAGGGGCTAGATGTTGATGGGTTGTCATTTTGGTATCTAATAGCGTGTGGATTTTAGCGGATATGCAATCAGAGATTATCTGTGAGATCAGCTGTTGATGGGGTGTTGTCTTTTTATTCGCGGTTCGGGAATTTGTCAACCAGCAGCCAGGAATCGTCTGTATGATTCGGCAGTGAGAGGTGTGTTTTCCTCACTATACTTATGGGTCGAAGGCACCAAGGTCGGCCCATTGGTTGGATAACCTGATATTGTTGATATGCTGAGTATGGAATAGATATGCATTCTACTCTTGTTATGCTAGTATGGAATAGATATGCATGCAGTCTTTTATGCTGTCGACCCAGTTCATGCTGTTATTATATATGTGTTATTGTTTGTGTGTTGGTACTTTGGGGGAACTCACTAAGCTTTGTTCTTACAATTTTGTTTATGGTTTTAGATTCTTCAGATGATTCATGACAATGCAACGTCGTGATCGTACACATCCTTGGTAACAGATTCGATCTTGGGAGTCTCTGATTTTAAATCATTTCTGGAAACAATTTTTTTTCTAAACACTTTTCTCAATAAATGATTTGTTTTGAAAAATTAAAATTTGTTGAAATTTTTGGGGATGTTACAGCGCGGAAGCAGTGCTCACACTCAAGATTCAGAGTGAATCATTGTGGGTAACCGGTTTTGACGTAGGCTCAAATGAGGTAGAGCGACGACAAGACCTAGACATGCTAGACGAGAAACGTCAAGCTGCTCGACTGTGACAAGCGTCCTACAAAGCCCGTACAGAAAACTTTTACAACAAATGGTTGAGGGTAAAGAACTTCAAAGTTGGAGAATGGGTGTTGAGGAAGAATGAAGCTAGCCACTCGGAGCCAATGGGCAAGCTAAGCGTGACCTGGGAAGGACCATACAAAGTAGTGGGGACACATCGAGATGGAGCGTACACATTGGAAGCACAAGACGGGAAATTGATACCTTGAACATGGAATGCACGCAATCTGCACCACTTTTATTTGTAAAACAACTAGCAAATGGTATAACGAAAGGAGGGTGTAGTGATGCCCAGACCTCCAGTCTAAGAACTACACCTCGGTCAAATGTTGACATGAAGATCATTAATTTGTCTCTAAAACTTTCCGACTAATAAAGTTTCACAAGATAGTAGACTAACCTTACTAGTCGACGTACGCACATACATACAAAGACATAAATACAAATAAAAGGAACAAAAATAGAGAAAAAGGGGTGTGTGAATTTGCCAAACGCTAACACGGACTGATCACCCACATCGTTTGAGCATAACAAACCGCCAACATGCATTGACGAATCTCAGTAGGAGATGATCCCTCTATGAAAATGTCGGTTCAAACAAGTAATAAAGCTTCTAGGCTCTCGAACCAGACATACTCAAAGGGTTCGGAGGATCGTAACCTTCCCCTGACAACTTAACACAATCTAGTCCAGGGAGTCTCGATGTGATGATCTCGACTCACCTTAAGAAACCACAAAAGAGAGGCAATTGGTCATGCAACTAAGGACCAAAAGCAAGGCCTACAAAATACTATTTAAGGAGACACCTCCGCAAACAAAACGAGAAGCTTGCGAAAATAGGCAAACACTAACGATGAAGACCCCGTAAAGTCGAATATAATAATGTTCCAGAAAGTACAAAAAAATGAAAAACAAGCAACAAACATACAAAAACACACAACAAAAATCAACCCGGGCATGGTTTAGTTGAGGTAGCGCCCTTAACACCACGTCTCAAACGAGTTCTTCCTCTTCAGAGCATAGTTGGCGAAGATCAGCAAGGCCGAGCTCCCCCAACAGAGATAGGATATGAAGTCCGTCTCGAAAAAAGCCCGATAGCAGCATCCATTGTATTGATAGACCGTTCCACAGCGTCTGGATCGGGCGAGCCAGGACAGATGCCAGCCGACCACACTCGTGCCATCCGCTTCCCCCTCTCTATACCAACAGCCACACACACGACCTTCACACGACGAATCCCAAATGTGAACTCGCTACTCTTGACAACACAATCCACCACACAAACCACCTCCTTCTGAAGAACCCTATCTAAATCAGCCTCTAAGACTTTCCTCCTAGAGACCTCAACGACGAACTAATCGTCTTGCAGTGCCAAGTGCTCCGCCAATGCTTCTTTCTCCGAGACCAAATTATGGACCTGTTTGGATAAGAGACTAACCTCCCCATCTAAAGTCACCACCTGAGCTTCTATAGCAGTCTTTTCCTCGGACAGCACGTGGTAGCGTTCATCAAACTTGTGTCTCTACTCCTCGAGAAGCCAAACCTTCTCCACAAGCTCGTCACGCTCTTACTTAATAGCAGCCAACTCCGCTAAATCAGCCGCTATTTAACAAAGATGACCAACAGCTGCCATCAAGTAAGGAGCAACCTTAGCAGCGACATACTGAAGATCATTATCCATGTGAGAATAAGAAAGAGCGTCGAGGGCCTCCATGGTAGCCGAAGGAAACACATGTCGACACCACTAATGGGTGGGACCCTATCCCGATAAAAGGGAACCGGGCGTAAGGTTCCACACCGAGAGATACACACCAGGAGCACTCTAAGACGAAGGACCCGCCGCCGACGGGGTATCACCTGAAACTGAGGGTGGGACGGAGCGAGTGCCCACAACGCCTGGTTCTCCCAGCCGACACAAACCCACAGTCTCCATTTCATGAGGATCGTCACCATCAACAATCTCAATAAGAATGGGTGACCTAGAGAGTAGAGGAATGATGTTGTGTTTCCAATGCAAATGTCGGCCAATAGTATTGCCACCAATATCCTCCTCAAGAGTGGAATCCACAGCAGTAGTCCGACATTGGGAGACGACTTGACCGCTAGCCACACCTGATCCCCTGACTGGAGAAGCATCCTCGACCCCCACCTCGACAGGGGGGACATCGCCGTTAAATAACATGGCCTACTTTGGCTGGAGTCGGTAGCGTATCCACTTGAGGGACTTCGTGATAGTGAAGATCCCCTTCAAAATCCCCTCGTAGCACCTGTTTAAGAGACAAAAGCCTCTTGCTACCTGCAACGACAACAACACAAGACCCCCTTCTTTTAAGTAAAAGAAACTCGATATCAAATAAAGAAAGGAAAATAATGGGGGAAGGAAGATAGCACTTACCATAATTGTCCACAAAAAATTGAGGCATCGGTCCATGTGACCGCCAAGCAGCGCTCATTCTGGCTACTGCCAATACACAGTCCGACCAATCTTCGCCGTTATGAAAAAATCCCTCTTAATGCATGAGATACCGACAAACTGATCCCCGACAGTTGGGGCGCCCGATCCGAAGCCATGGGCACATGAGGATATCCAGCCTCGACCAAATCACTATTAACCCACAACCACCGATCCTGACAGTTCTTCTGAGGCACTTTATGGTTAACTATAAAGGAATGCGTGTTATGACGCTGAGAAAAATTATGAACACCCGAATGGGTAAACAAATTGAAGAAATACTGGAATGCTTAAAGATGGGGAAGCACACCCATGTAACACCGCAAAAATTCAAACAATTTTTCACATTTTAAAAATCATATATTTTAATTCACATCCACAATATAAAACATTGTATCCTCATTATCTTAATACAAAAACCCAAGATCAAAACATATGAAGTCCAGTGTGCGTGTGTACGAGCCATGCCGGCGCCTTCCCGTGATCATCACTGGTACCTGAAACACCACACATAACACTATAAGCATAAATGCTTAGTGAGTTCCCCAAAAGACCACATAAACACATATCAGCCACTCGAGGCTGTAACCCTGTTGACCCTTTGGTCGAATATCTATGTGGGACCCTCATAGTCCCATAACTTTGTGGACCCACTGGTCCTAAGTCTATAAACTCTGAATCATGTATATCACATATCACAATAAATCACAACACATAATATCAAGCAAATACACTGGCATATAACTCTAGAATACTTTTTCACATAACTCTGTTACCACACTAGGTAAAGTATAGTGAGAAGAGTCACCTCAGATGTCTTGGTATGTCTCTGACTCGGTAGAAATATGATTTAGCCACCGCCTAATCACACAAAGTAAATATTCTCATAAATACAGCTCTCGGGACTAGACTCAACCCTCGATAGGTGAAAGACCATTTTACCCCTCTATCAGCTCAAAGGACACGTTGTTGACCAAACCCTAAAAGTCAACAAAAATCAACGGTCAACCTTTGAACTTACTCGTCGAGTGCACTTGGGCGACTCGGCGAGTCTGCACGTTTCTACTAACTCTTTTAGTCCCGCTTGGCAAGTCGAGTTCCTCCCCTTACTCGACGAGTCACACTCAGCGAGTTCCGCCTTGAACTCCATGTTCGATAAGGTGTCTAAGTCCATAACTTATTTGGTATATACTTGACCCGACCCGGCATGGTCCATTTGGGTTGCACTTCACCCAAACTATTTATGGATAATTTTATGAGAGTTATACACATATGTTTATTAATATATTATAAGTTATAATATATTAATATGAAGTCATGTTATTTAATTAGTGTTAGTCTTAAATTAATTGTGAATTAATTTAGAGATTAAAAGGAAGACTAATTAGATTGTGGGCTATTGGTTTTATATAGTGTGGGCTAACACTCATTTGTTAATGGGCTAGGCTTATATGGAAGTCCATGGATGATCCATGGAGCTTTTAACCCATGGATCCTTGGAAAGGAAAAGACATGGGTTATTAGGGTTTCACCCTAATCATGTACACTATATAAGCATGCTTATGTTGCATGAAATAGCCACTAGTGGCACTAGTGTGGTTTTGTGTGTGTGGCCGATTTCTATGTGTGTATACACTCTCTCAAAGTTTTCCAAGTGTTTGTGGTGATTTATGATTCCATTTGAGGCATTCACACTATTGGTGCTTGGCCCTCAAACTCCTTAAGAATCAAGCTCATCAAAAAAAAGGTATGTAATCTCATCTAATTCTTTTATGTTTAAAAGTACCCCATGCCATGTTAGATAGGTTATAAACCTTGGAAAATTATTATTTTGCATGTATTTAGACAAACATAGATCCAAGGTTTATTAGGGTTGCATGCACACTTAGGAAGTGTTAGATTGCTCAAAACCCAACAGTGGTATCAGAGTCTAGGCTTGCTTGTTTGATACTTGATGCAAAATAATAATAATAATAATAAAAACAGAATTTCGACTTTTGCTGCTGGAAATGGACTAGAAATATTACCCTAAACTGTTTTGGTGTTTCAAAACTTGTTTTAGTTGGTGTAATGGTTATTCTAATCCATTTACAATAGCATATATCAAAATTGCATGATTTTTATGTGTTCATATAATTCTTGAAATTTTGATGATCATGTTCATGTTCTTATGAATTTAGAAGATGATAGGAATTATTTGCTGAATTGTTTGGAATTAATTCTTGATCATTTATGTGTTTTAATGGAGTCCATAATTTTTCCTCAAGTTATGGATATCCAAAGGTCACTTTTCTTTAACACACATTAAACACATAAGTTACATAAAATGAAGAGTCTTCATTTTTATGAACCTTTAATTCATAAGTTATGAAATGAAAAGTTTTGGATAGTGGATGTTCATGTTCATATGAGTTTTGTTAGATCATAGGAATTATTTGCAAATTGTTTGTTAGTTAATTCTTGATCTTAATGTGTTTTAATGGAATTCTTAATTTGTCCTCAAGTAATGGAATTCCAAGAGTTTTTCTTTTAAATGTTTTTAAGAAGTTGTAGGTTACATTTTCTTGAAGAGTTTTTCCCATAAATGCTTTTATGGACTTCATAACTTGTCCTCAAGTTATGGATTTCCAAGAGACTCTTCATTAAAAGCTTTAAAACACTTAATTAAAACTCATAAGTTATGAATATCCAAAAGTTTATGAATTGTTCAAAACTTGCCCTCAAGTTTTGGAATTTGTAAAGTCTCACACAAACTTTAATTCCATACCCTAGGAGTTTTAAAAGTTAAAATTCTACCCTTATACTATTTATAAGATTAATGGTTAATTATTATATATATGTATAAGAACAAGTCGTTTTACCGTTAGTATGCCTCATTCACGAAGCCGATCTATAAGGTGGGTATAAGGTTGTTGCCAATAAAATGGCGACTTAATGGGTGTCCACTCTCACCCGCCGCTTGCTTGATCGGTGGAGGGTCGTTAGCCGAACGGGTAGGACAATGACTTTAAATTCTCATTAAAAGTATAATGAATATTATAAAGTAACTAAATATTTTTTTATTTAATTCCCAATCTTAGTTACTTTAGGAAAAATGTGAATTTGGTGCTAGCCCATGGAATTCACACTTTGTACCTTACCAAGTCGTTGGTGGAGCGTGTGTGGTTAATCGGCACACTAACTTGGACTAGTAAGGATCACGAAGGGTGACTTAATGTTTGTCATAGATCAATGGAGCATGTGTGGTTAATCGGCACATTGATTAGGTGATAATATTAAGGGTACCAAGTGAATTGGTATGGTTATTCACACCTTGTTTTGTGATCCTCGGCATCCCAGTCACAAAATTTGAGAGGGCACACTCGAGATTGAAACATGCCATTGAAAAGTTCAATGAATCTCAAAAGATCTAGGAATTTCAAATCCAATTAAAACCTAATAAAGTATTTCGTTTTTCATGGTGGAAATTGGTGAATCGTCATTCGCCTACCTTCAAATATTTTATAGCTTGGATTACGGCATCCCTCTTCCAAATTATAAAATATTGTGTTGGGTCCTAGCCTTAATATTTCATATTGGGTGTTATATTAAGGACTTTATATCAACTAACTTGATTTTCTCCCATTGTAGATGTCTGGTTCAGACAACTATGATCTTCCCAAATCTCTTGAAGATGGTGTCCCTCAACATCATGCTTCACTTCCTCCACCTCCTCCAATTATTCTCCCTCACCCACAAGTTCTTGAAAAGTTTAAAGTCACTCAATCCCTATTGGCAAGCATAGTCTATGTGTGCTCACATCTTGGAGATAAAGTCACATATTGACAATCCGGGAGAGTTAGGTGTCAAAGTCTCGTGAATGTTGGATGTTCAATCTCTTTCTTAGTAACATAGTGAGTCTCTTTGGGACTACTGTGAGACAGACTATGACATGACCCTTAATGATGTTATCTATTTGCTTGGTGTTGTGGAATCAGCAATGATTTGGAACACCAGTAAAGCAAATTTGATTAAAAGAACAACTTCCCAAGTCTTAAATGGACATTGACAATGGTAGCATTGGATATCTAGAAAAGGATTTCTCTTCCCAATGGAAAGGGATCGGCCATAGTCAACTCGGTTAACCAAATGGTAAAGAGAAAGGCTAAGTCTGAGATAGTCTCATGTGCCATTACCAAAGGGTCCATGTGTTTTGTTGCCAAAGGAAGGGGCATTGGTTGCCAAGCTGCCCTATTTACCTGAAAGATCATAAGATTGATCAAGTCAAAAAGTTTGACTCTACTTCGGGTAAAGTCCACTGTCTAACTCTATTAAGTTCCTATTTGGAGATTCTTATTACATAATGTGAATGGGTCACATGCTGATGTTTTAAGAATCAAATAGGAAGCTTAAAGTAAGTATATGTTGATTCTGATTGCGAAGGTGGGTTTCGATCGCATGGTTCGGTAATCAAAATTTTGAGCTGTTGCTTAAGAGTTATAATATATTGCTTATGAATAGATAACAACAAGGTTTTCATGTGGAGTGTAAGGATAAGTTTTTCTGCAAAGTTTAAAAAAAAGGTTTTAATTTTATTTATTTTAAAAATATCCTTACAATGGCATCTGTGGAAATTGTTGCTTATATGTTTCCAGTAATAGCAATATTGGAAAGTGGATTTGATTCCTTCATTTGTGGTAGTGTCTAAATTTACCGAATGAAGAAAGTTTTTCATCACCCAAGTTTCAATTGGACAAAAACTTGGAATCATAGAAGTTGTATTGTATGATGAATGAGAATTTTCATCTTTGAAAATTAAGACTAATTCTTTGATCACATGTATATGTGAGTCAATTGAAGGACTAAGGAATTAGGTACACTGGGTGTGCGCTGGTCAAGGTCCACCACAAAGATTGATTTGTCATGATTTACTAAAGATTAGTAAATATGATTATACTTATGAGGTTAAGTATAATTCTGTAACATTGGAAAGGTTACAATGTATGACAAAACAAATGAGAAGAATCAAATTAGGCAGAAAGATAAAAGTTTCTCAAATCTGAAAGGATGGGAGAGTACTTTAGTATCGTATTTCATGATCATCTTAATGATTATGAAACCATATCACAAATTCATACTCTAAGGACGTCTTAGTCATTGTTATGGCTAAGAAGAGAGGTCATGAATTTTTGGATTGGTTAAAATCAAGAAGATGAGTCATACTTCGTTCCAAAACAATTCTTAGAGTCATACTCCAAGATTGTAACTTTGAGTGACATAAAGGAAGATTTATTAACACTAGTCAAATGTAAGAGTAAAATGTTTTCTACTCTTGTACATTTGATATTGGTAAGTTGTGATGTCTTGGATGAGACAAAGACCAACTAAGACCAATTGTGTGAAGTGTTAGTCTTGATAAGAATCCGCATTGTCCCTTGAATATTTGTTTTGTCAAGGAATGGTTCTTGACTGGGGAAACTTATATGTCAAGGGGACAGCGGGAGCCTTAAAGATCCTGAAAGAGTTTCAAGATTTAATCAAGAGTAAAACCTGTAGTTTATCACTAGCACACGACTTAAGGTTTGCAACCTATCGTGTTGACATAATTCTTATTTCTGTACCTACTTCAAATAAGTTGAATTTACATGTGAGTTATCAGAGTTCAACTTGGAAGCATTGGTGGGCCTTGTGCTACCAAGGTGACAAGAAACTAAGTTTGAACAAGTTTAATCCATGTAAGTTTGAATTTGTCACTAACCTTGTCTTGTGATTATGTTTTTGACAAATTCACATGGATAGGAACTCATACACTATAAAATCTAAGTGTCATAAGGTTTCTCTCCGATTCATGAAAATGATGGTGAGGAAACGCTTTCACTAAGTAGTTTTAAGTAGATAGCAATTGTGTTATTTGCATTTTCAAAAGGCGTTAGTGGAGTGTGTGTGGTTAACCGGCACACTAACTTGGACTTGTGAGAAATGGCAAAGGTCTAAGAAATTGAGACTATGATTACGGTATCCCTTTTCGTAGTTCTGAAAATTGTTTAGACACACATGTGAGCTATCTAAGAAAGGGTGTATGAATCTAAATTTCAGAAGTCCAGCAGATTTCTGGAAAAATGTCAGAGCTAGTGGGAGCATAAGTGTTATGCTGATAATCGTCAAGTTAGTGGGAGCCTGATTATTACATTTAGTGTTGCAAGTTAGCAATGTTAATTATAGAAAACAAAAGTTTCAATTCGTGAAGTTGCAAGGGTTGAAAAGTCGTTTTGCTATAATTAAGGGAGAGGAAATTATACTTCATTTCAATTCTAGAAGCTTATATTGAGATTTTAATCATCTTTAGTTAAGGATATATGTATGAATTTTATGTCTGAATGGTTCGACTTAAGGAAATTCTATATATATTGCGTTTTCAAAATTCGATTATGATTACGGCATCCCTCTTCATAGTTAAATTTTGAAAACATGGCAAATAAAAAATATTGTAGCAAAAGACTAGTCTAGTATCATGTCTTTATGTCAAACATCATGAATCGTGTCCCATATGCTTCAGATATAGGATCGATTGCATGTGCTATAATATTCATCTTTTCTAAATTTTCCAAATGCTTAAGGCATTGAGAAGGGAAAAGTCTAGAACTAGATATGACTAAAGTGATTAAGCAATTGTCGAGGAAAAATTTGAGGTTCGCCAAAGATTGGTTGCTCAGGGACAGTTGGAAGTATGATGTAAGTTGTCGGAAAGGACCATATTGACATATTTTGAAAAGAAGTAACTCTTGTTCGGAAGTGATAGTCAAAATGGGACTATGGAAATGTCTCCATAGGTGGAAGTTATTCAATCTATGTAAGATTAGAAAACCTTAATGCAAGAAGGATATTCAAAGCAATGTACTTTGAATATGAGATTTCCGTTCCATAGAAGTTGACCTTCTTTGGAATATTCTGTAATGACTGGTGACAAGGTTTTGGTGACTTTGTGCATAATCATTACAAGAGGAACATTGCATAAAAGTTTAAAATCTAACAGTTTTTGGTAAATGATAGGAATCGGGGATTCTCACATTTACAATAAGGATTTGGGATTGTGAAATGAGTATCATTGGAATCATCTTCAATTGATCTACATCACAATGTAAGGATCATAGACAAACATAGTGTGTATACTTGGAGTATGGCATAACTATTGTTTAGAAAAACAAAGTGTACATGCTAGGAGTATGGGACGACTGTTGTTTTTATTCAAGTCTTAAGTTGATTGTTTGAAACATTATACAATGAATAATGTGTAATCAATATGGTTATAAATAAAAGGTGGTTCTATTTATATTCAAAAGGGTTCTGAGACCATATTGGATTCGATTATTATTGTTTTCACTTTGCAATTTTTGACTTCCTAAATAGCTAGGTTATTCTTTCCGAATGACTAAGTTATTTAAACACTCCACAGTCGTTCATATGTTGGAAGTAGGTATGAATCAAGACTGTCATGAATCGAGTTTGTAGATGGCTAAATGGGTTTAGTCATAGCAATGGTTGCTACAACATTCATGAGTGCTCATAAGTTATGAGTATTGGAATAAACCCATGCTCACTTGTATCACTTCATGGAATTTATCTCGAGTGATCGTGAGACGGTAATATCATCTAAATCTTCAAACCTAGAGATATGAGTTGTTACCGATGAGTTGGTTGTGCATTGATTGCACGTAAACGCATCAGTAATTTGATGTTATAAAACGTGCCTTTGTGTACAATTCAACAAGTAGTAGAACAAGCATATGAGTCGAAGTTTATCTGTTCCTTCTAGAAATAGAAGCGATATCTGGGCCCCTCGATGATTTTGTTGTGACCTATGTACCAGCCGGTCAGAACTAAATTGATGTGTTCGATTAAGTTCTTTTTCAAACAAATCGAAAATCGGGAAACAAACTGCTGGACAATAAGTACGACATTGTTCCATGTATTTGTCCGGTTGATATCATGAGAACAAAGGATTATATGATCACTTATCTAAAATGGCGCTTCATAGTTCAACAGAGTTTTCGAGAGCTACGATTGCTGGTTGGTTCCTGAAGTAACATACGCACATATAGTTATTAGACTTATCCAAGTGGGAGTCTGTTGGATAAGGTGTCTAAGTCCATAACTTATTTGGTATATACTTGACCCGACCCGGCATGGTCCATTTGGGTTGCACTTCACCCAAACTATTTATGGATAATTTTATGAGAGTTATACACATATGTTTATTAATATATTATAAGTCATAATATATTAATATGAAGTCATGTTATTTAATTAGTGTTAGTCTTAAATTAATTATGAATTAATTTAGAGATTAAAAGGAAGACTAATTAGATTGTAGGCTATTGGTTTTATATAGTGTGGGCTAACACTCATTTGTTAATGGGCTAGGCTTATATGGAAGTCCATGGATGATCCATGGAGCTTTTAACCCATGGATCCTTGGAAAGGAAAAGACATGGGTTATTAGGGTTTCACCCTAATCATGTACACTATATAAGCATGCTTATGTTGCATGAAATAGCCACTAGTGGCACTAGTGTGGTTTTGTGTGTGTGGCCGATTTCTATGTGTGTATACACTCTCTCAAAGTTTTCCAAGTGTTTGTGGTGATTTGTGATTCCATTTGAGGCATTCACACTATTAGTGCTTGGCCCTCAAACTCCTTAAGAATCAAGCTCATGAAAAAAAGGTATGTAATCTCATCTAATTCTTTTATGTTTAAAAGTACCCCATGCCATGTTAGATAGGTTATGAACCTTGGAAAATTATTATTTTGCATGTATTTAGACAAACATAGATCCAAGGTTTATTAGGGTTGCATGCACACTTAGGAAGTGTTAGATTGCTCAAAACCCAACACTCCAGTCCCCTAACTCTCTCTGACTCACTGAGTTATCTCCCAACTCGGCAAGTCCACTCACTGAGTGATTTACGGGAAACCCTCACTCTACTCGCCGAGTCTGATCTTTGGACTCGGCGAGTTCATGCCATGTACAAACTCTATAGACCTCCTGAGGTCAGATCCGTTTCATCAATCCTTAGATCTGACCTTCCCAAGAATGATAATCACATAAAGTTCAGACCTTGATACTCATATAACATCTAAATGGTCTAACTTGGTGATTTAGCCCCAAAAATAACATCCTAAGCTCATGGCTCCCAAAATAACTCATAAAGCTCCAAGGGTTAAGGTCTTTGGACCTCTTTGGATCCAGATCCAAAGCATAAACTCGAGAAGAGACCAATTGCTCCACATATCCATCCTCTAAAGGGGTTAGAAAACCCTAACTCTAAGAATCAACACCAAATCTGAAGAAGGTCCAAATAAATACCTCAATATGAAGTCTAGGAACTCTGAAGTAACCCAAAATTGCACCTCCTTCAGCCTCCTCTTGCCTTGGTCACCTCTTTCTTGCAAATACACCAACAAAAGATCAAGAATGGCCTCTCCTTCCTCACAACCACTCTAGATCTCTTAAAGTTTCTCTTTGGGGTTTGGTAGCCGCAAATGACGTCCCTAAGGGCCTTTAAATAGGTCCTAAACCCAGGAAATTAGGGTTTCATTAAACAGCGTGGACTCGCCGAGTCCACTCATGAAATCGCCGAGTCCAGCTGTGAACCCGGATAAGAATCCGCGACCATACTCGGCGAGTCTAAGCACCAACTCGCGGAGTCCCCTCTCAACCTCCAAAAATAAAAGGAATAATTAACATACCTGGGAATCCGGGTGTTACAATTCTCCCCCACTAGAACTAGACTTCGCCCTCGAAGTCTCACTCTGCAAACAACTTTGGATGCTGCTTCCGCATCTCACACTCCGGCTCCCTAGTCAACTCCGACCCTTTCCAATGCTGCCACTGGACCTGCACCAGAGGCACCTCTTTGTTCCTCAAAACCTTGATCTTCCTATCCCTAATCACCACCGATCTCTTAATATAGTTCAGGCTCGCATCCACCTGAATATCTTCTAATGGCACCACTGCCGACTCATCGGCTATACACTTTCTCAGCTGCGACACGTGGAAAGTGTCATGGATCTGACCCAACTCTGCAGGTAACTCCAAACGGTAGGCTACCCTGCCTACCCTCGCGATCACCCTGAAGGGACCGATATATCGGGGTCCCAACTTGCCCCTCTTCCTGAATCAAATCACTCCTTTCCAAGGAGAGACCTTCAGGAGCACGAAGTTGCCGACCTGAAACTCGAGTTCGGACTGGCGCCTGTCCGCATAACTCTTTTGACGACTCTGAGCGGTCAACAACCTCTGTCTGACCTGCGGAATCTGCTCTGTCATCTGAAGCACGATCTCAGTACTACCCATAACACGCTACCCTACCTCTCCCCAACAAATGGGGGTCCGACACCTCCTCCCACACAACAGCTCAAAAGGTAGCATACCAATGCTCGAATGATGGATGTTGTTGTAGGAAAACTCTGCCAAGGGCAAGTACGTGTCCCAACTCCCTTCGAAATCCAACACACATGCTCGGAGCATGTCCTCGAGCGTCTGAATCGTCCGCTCATTCTCCCCGTCAGTCTATGGGTGGTATGCGGTACTAAAATGCAGTTTCGTATCCAATTCCTCATGAAACTTCTTCCAAAATCTGGAAGTGAAATGTACATCTTGATCCGAGACAATCGAGATCGGCACTCCATGCCGCGATACCACCTCTCTCACGTACATCTCTGCTAACCTCTCCGTGGAACAGCTCTCACTGATAGAAAGGAAATCAGCGCTCTTCGTCAACCTGTCCACAATCACCCAAATTGCATCGACACTTCTCGCAGTCCTTGGCAATTTGGTGATGAAATCCATGGTAATCTGTTCCCATTTCCACTCTGGAATCTCTAACGGCTGCAGCTTACCATGTGGATGCTGGTGCTCGACCTTAACCCTGCAACAGGTCAAGCATCTCTCTACGAACCATGCGACATCCCTCTTACATCTTAGTGGCCCCAGGATGGATCGAGAATATCGATCGATGAGCCTCCTCCATCAAAATGGTACGCGTCCCGCCCACAAACGGTACCCATATCCGAATCTGAAATGTCATAAGCCCCCGACTATCGGTAACGAATTCTGATACCAGCCCGACAACTCGCTCTCTCTTCTGGCTTTTTAGCCTCACGGCCTCAGCCTGGGCCCCACGAATAGCGTCCAACACCGGAGTCATCACTGTCAATCTCAAACAAACTTCTCGCATCAGGGCGCCCTCTGACCTACGGCTCAGTGCATCGGCTACAACATTAGCCTTGCCCGGGTGGTACAGGATCTCACAATCATAATCATTCACCACATCCAACCATCTCCTCTGGCACATATTCAGGTTGGGCTGAATCATTAGATACTTCAGGCTCTTGTGGTCCGTGTATATGGTACACCGAACCCCATATAGATAGTGACACCAAATCTTGAGGGCGAACACCACCGCCCCCAACTCCAGACCGTGGGTGGGATACCTCACCTCATGAGGCTTCAGTTGCCTCGATGCGTATGCTATCACATGACCCCTCTGCATAAGCACCGCTCCCAGCCTAGATATCGACGCATCACAATACACCACGAAATCCTCCATCCCCTCCGGAAGGGCTAACACCGGAGATTCGCATAATCTCTGGCGAAGTGTCTCGAAGGAGGCCTGCTGCACTGAACCCCATGAAAAAGCAACACCCTTCCGGGTCAACTTGGTGAGTGGCATGGTGATCTTGGAGAAATCCCTGATAAATCTCCGATAATAACCAACTAACCCTAGAAAACTCCTGATCTCGGTAGGTGACCTCGGCACCTCCCAACTCATCACTGCCTCAATCTTGGCCGGGTCGACCAATATCCCTTTCTGGTTCACGAGGTGCCCTAGGAACTGGACCTCTCGCAACCAAAAATCACACTTGGAGAATTTGGCATAAAGCCTCTCCGATCTCAGGACTCCGAGGATCTCCCTCAAATGCTCCTCATGCTGGTCTCTAGATCTCGAATATACCAATATGGCGTCGATAAACACGATCACCGAGCGATCCAACATCGGTCTGCACACTCTATTCATGAGATCCATGAACACCACCGGTGCGTTGGTGAGTCCGAAAGGCATCACCACGAACTCGTAATGCCCATAACAAGTCTTGAATGCTGTCTTCTGGACGTCCTCATCTCGCACCCTCACCTAATGATACCCAGGCCTCAAATCGATCTTGGAGAACCAAGATGCTCCCTGCAACTGATCGAACAAATCATCGATCCTTGGCAACGGGTAACGATTCTTGACCGTTAGCTTGTTCAACTCCCGGTAATCAATGCACATCCGGTGTGAACCATCCTTCTTCTTGACAAAAAGGATAGGCACTCCCCATGGTGAACTGCTCGGCCGAATAAACCCCTTCCCCAGCAGCTCCTGGAGCTACGAGGATAACTCCTACATCTCTGGAGGCGCAAGATGATAAGGCGCCTTGGCGATAGGTGCAGCCCCCGGAACCAAATCGATACTAAACTCTACCTGCCTCTCCAGAGGCACACCCGACAACTCCTTTGGAAATACATCCGGAAACTCATGCACTATCGGGACCTCATGCACTATCGGGACCTCATCCACTGACCTCGGTCTCTCTGAAACAACACTCGTATCCATCACATATGCTACAAATCCCCTACAGCCCTGATGTAAACTCTGCCTTGCTCTTGCAGCCGAACAAAATGCTGACCCAGAACGTGTACCCTCACCATATACCGTAAGAACTCCCCCACTAGGGTCTCGTATGGTCACCGGCTATCTCTCGCAGTCGATAAATGCTCCCACCCTGCTCAACCAGTCCATGCCCACGATGACAAAGACATCCCCCATCGCAATAGTAACCAAATCAATCGGAAACTCGACGCCGAAAATCTCGAGTACACATCCTCGAATTACCTTGGCAGCATACACCGTCCTCTCGTTAGCTATGGAAACCCTCAGAGGTCGACTCAACTCCTCTCGACTAATACTGATGTGCTGACTAAAAGCCAAATATACAAAAGACCAAATCGCACCCGAGTCAAATAACACCAAGGCAGGTACATAATTCACAAGAAAAGTACTTATGCATAACACAAAATAAACACTATACCCCAAAATCAAAATAAATACAAGAAAAGATACGTACCAGCCACAACGTCGGGCGCAGCGCGGACCTCCTCCGCAGTCAGCTGAAAGGCTCTCCCTCGTGCCTTCGGTACCTCGGCCTTCATTGGCCGGCTCTCAGCAACTCTGATAGCAGCAGGGGCAGATCCCTGAGGTGCTCCTGGAGCTGTCCCTCGCAACTGTGGACACTCTACCTTGCGGTGTCCGGTCTGGTTACAGTGGAAACACACTGCAAACCCTTTGGTGAAATCCTTGGCTATATGCCCCTCCTTGCCACACTTATAGCAAGATCCCGCTCTGCACACCCTATCGTGGCTCTTGCCGCACTTACCACAAGTGTGGCCCTTCTGACCCCCAGATCTCGAATCAGCGGGCTTAGCCCGCTTGGCTGCCGGCTGAGACTGCGCCGGTCGCCGATCCCTCCCCTGAGACTCAGCCTCCTCCCTAGCCTGAATCTCCAGCTCTATCTCCCTCTTCCAGGCATTTTCCTGAAGCTCGGCAGATGTCTGGTACGTCGATTTCGCCACGAACTCGTGTATATCCCTCCTCAAAATGCTCAGATATCGGCTCATACGTGCCTGCTCGGAGGACACATGCTCTAGGCAGAACATCGCCCTATCATGGAACATCCTCGTAATAACTGTGACAGACTCAGTACCCTGCTTGAGGGTCAAAAAATCCTGGGCCAAACGCTCCCTCTCCACATGGGGAACGTACTCGTCTCGAAACATAGCGGGGAACCTCTCCCAGGTCACTGCAGCAAGCTCAGCAGGCGTAAAGTGGGCTGTCACAAACTTCCACCAGTGCTTCGCTCCCAAGCGAAGCTGGTTGAGTGCAAACCGGACTCTCAAATGCTCAGGAGATGAGCAAGTAAAGAAACACCCCTCAATGTCTAAATCCACCTCATTGCTGCAATCGGGTCCTGGGTCCCATCAAACTCCGGTGGTTTTGTGTTGCTGAACTCCCGGAACAGCAACGCATCACCACCCGGCGGTCTAGCCGCAGCTACAGCTGCAGTGGCCGCAGCGACAGCAGCATCAGAAAGAGCAGTGTATCTCTCGTCAAATTTCTCTATCAGGGTGGTCTTGATAGACCCGGACATCTCTGGAATCTCAGCGCAGATGGCAGCAGCCACCTCATCATGAATCACATGGCGGAGCTCCTCGTCGCTCACACCCCCTCCACTAGTCCCTGGTCTGTGGCGCGTTCCCACCATGTACCTCTCTGAAATACAACACAGAATATCAAAGACTCGCTCGAGCGTGCACACACTCGATACCCCCAATCCTACTTGGTTCCTGGTACCCTATGGATTCTTACTTGGGTTGCGCACTATCCCGGAGCCTTCGGTATTATGGGCCTAATACTACCGACCACACCGACTCATCATTCATTCCAAGTCCTCCTCCCAGAGTCCCAAATTTCCAAGCACTCTACTCTCTTAATCATGTGCTACTCACAAGCAGAGATCTCATAAGCACCTCGCTGCTATCTAAACACTCTCAAACATTTTTAGCAGCAAAAGCCCCTAGACTAAGGCATCGTATATCAGGCCACTATAGTCCTAATAAGAATACCTAGTCTACTCTAGCATGCATATCATAATTTGTCATAACATAACATAACATATCTGCTAGCACTTATTGTAAGGGGCATTTTGGGAAATCACCGTTCGGGCGCTGACTAATCGTACATACAACTCTTCTCTGTTTGTCTCAAAACTCTTTTTACTCTTTTCAAAATTTTTCACTTTATTATCAAAATTCTTCTCAAATCCTCAGTTTGAGTTCAGATGCGCCCGAAGATGCATCTGAATCCCTCAAACCAAGGCTTTGATACCAACTTGTAACACCGCAAAAATTCAAATAATTTTTCGCATTTTAAAAATCATATATTTTAATTCACATCCACAATTTAAAACATTGTATCCTCATTATCTTAATACAAAACCCCAAGATCAAAACATATGAACTCCAGTGTGCGTGTGTACGAGTCATGTCGGCGCCTTCCTGCGATCATCACTAGTACCTGAAACACCACACATAACACTATAAGCATAAATGCTTAGTGAGTTCCCCAAAATACCACATAAACACATATCAGCCACTCGAGGCTGTAACCCTGTTGACCCTCTGGTCGAATATCTCTGTGGGACCCTCATGGTCCCATAACTCTGTGGACCCACTGGTCCTAACTCTGTAAACTCTGAATCATGCATATCACATATCACAATAAATCACAACACATAATATCATGCAAATACACTAGGATATAACTCTAGAATACTTTTTCTCATAACTCTGTTACCACACTAGGTAAAGTATACTGAGAAGACTCACCTCAGATGTCTCGGTATATCTCTGACTCGGTAGAAATATGATTTAACCACCGCCTAATCACACAAAGTAAATATTCTCATAGATATAGCTCTCGGGACTAGACTCAACCCTCTATAGGTGAAATACCATTTTACCCCTCTATCAGCTCAAAGGACACGTTGTTGACCAAACCCTAAAAGTCAACAAAAATCAACGGTCAAACTTTGACCTGACTCGTCAAGTGCACTTAGGAAACTCGGCGAGTCTGCACGTGTCTACTAACTCTTTTAGTCCCGCTTGGCACGTCGAGTTCCTCCCCTTACTCGACGAGTCACACATGGCATGAATCGTGGGGCCACCCCGACTCCACTCGCCGAGTCTCAAGAGCAACTCAGCAAGTTCCGCCTTGAACTCCAGTCCCTTGACTCTCTCTAAGTCACTGATTTATCTCCCAACTCGGCAAGTCCACTCAGTGAGTGATTTACGGGAAATCCTCACCCTACTCGCCGAGTCTGATCTTTGGACTCGGCAAGTTCATGACATGCACAAACTCTATAGACCTCCTGAGGTCAGATCTGTTGCATCAATCCATAGATCTGACCTTCCCAAGCATGATAATCACGTAAAGTTCAGACCTAGACACTCATATAACATCTAAATGGTCTAACTTGGTGATTTAGCCCCAAAAATAACATCCTAAGCTCATGGATCCCAAAATAACTCATAAAGCTCCAAGGGTTAAGGTCTCTGGACCTCTTTGGGAACAGATCCAAAGCATCAACTCGAGAAGAGACCAATTGCTCCACATATCCATCCTCTAAAGGGGTTAGAAAACCCTAAGTCTAAGAATCAACACCAAATCTGAAGAAGGTCCGAATAAATACCTCAATATGAAGTCTAGGAACTCTGAAGTCACCCAAAATCGCACCTCCTTTAGCCTCCTCTTGCCTTGGTCACCTCTTTCTTGCAAATACACCAACAAAAGATCAAGAATGGCCTCCCCTTCCTCATAACTGCTCTAGATCTCTTAGAGTTTCTCTCTAGGGTTTGGTAGCCGCAAATGACGGCCCTAAGGGCCTTTAAATAGGTCCAAAACCCAGAAAATTAGGGTTTCATTAAACAGTGTGGACTCGCCAAGTCCACTCATGAACTCGCCGAGTCAGCTGTGAACCCGGATAAGAATCCGCGACCATACTCGGCGAGTCTAAGCACCAACTCGTCGAGTCCCCTCTCAACCTCCAAAAATAAAAGGAATAATGAACATACCCGGGAATCCAGGTGTTACAACCCAACTCTCGACACTTTAACTAAAACCCAACTATCTTGTTCACAGTGTTTGGGGTCAAGTCATGAACATAGAAACCATATTCTTGCATAACCTTGTCTAAGAAATCCGAAACAGGAAGACGAAATCGGGCCTACCCACCTTCCCCGTTGGCAGTTGATAAATTGTAGACCCTTCCGATGGAATTGAACTGCATGCCCAGGCATGAACCCAAACTGGAATTGAAGAGACTCGAACTCCTCGGGTGTAGGAGTGATTCTAGATCTAACAAAGACCATCAAGAATCGGAATGGAAAATGTAGGAGAAAGGAGAAGTGATAAAAGAGGATGAGACGGTGGATTATGGAGAGAGGAAGCATATAACCGTTCCTAAAGATAGAGGGCCCTTAAATAAAAAGAAAAAAAATGATGAAATGAAACGAAATGACACTATCTCGCCATAACGGCTCTATTTCATCAGAAACATGTCATAAACCGTTCCCACCAAATGCGTGCCCAGATCTAAGCTAGAACTACTCACCTACCCTAAGAAAATGCTGACATCTACTAGCCTAGGGGACTTATTAATGTACCCAACCAGGTATACGTCAAAAATAGTGGAAACGTCTGTCTGAGTGACGGTTTGGGCAAAGTGCGGTGCATGTCTAATGTTGGGTACTCTCTATCGCCCTCGCTCTCGCAATCCCATACTCATTCCTTGGAGCCCAAGTACCAAAGCCAGTGTCAAGACAAAATTGTACCAATCGCCTCTCAGATCTAAAGGTTTAACGCTCAAAACGTTGCTCCTGGCAACCCTGAACCAATGGTAAACGACTACTCGCAGAGCACGATCTACCAATGAAAGGTCGTCTATCCCTGCAAAACTTGAAAAGGTAAAAGATATTGTCGGGGATCTGTCCCCCCGACCACAGGTATAAAAAGATCCATTCTCCCCAAGAGAAGAGATCAAAAAACAACCCTTAAACACTTTCCTAACACTTTTCACCTTCTCTCTAAGAGTTGAACTGACTTGATCATCGGAGCTTCATTCCGGGACTGCCTCTCGGACAGAGACTGACAATCTTGTTTCCTTTGCTGTGATTCTTAGACCCTTCATTCCATCCTTCAAAGATACATACTTAAGTTGGAGACATGCCACAACAGTTACACACTTAATTCTAGGTTGCTACCCTTTGCCCCACTAGTGTATTCCCCTTTTAGTTAATTAATTCTTAATTCATCTTTTAAGGGATTACACAAATGACATCCATAAGTAATCATGCATATTTATTATCATCTTTTTGTATTATATTACTTCCTAAGTTACTTCTTATGTAAAAAAGTAAATACAAGTTAAAACATTTTACATAGCACAAGTCCATAGGATTTTCCTATAATTTTCTATGAATTTTACAAGACAGCATGCCCATGCAACTAATTTCTGACCAGTCGGTGAAAGCGACCATTTTCTTTTTGGTGAAGTACAATATCAGGTCTTAGGAAAAATTTTGGACATACTAGACTCAAAATTCAAACTTTGAGAGTTTACAAATCCCCAATATAACTCTTGATGATTTTTCTATGATTTCTTCAAAACAGGGACACATTGCTAATTCTTTATAATTTCCCAACATTGCATTTTAAGGGTTAATTGGCAACTTAACCCATTAGACCATAGCTAAACTCAACTATAAAGATGAAAATTGAGTTCTTAACAGTACCAATATGTCAACAAGTTAGAATGGCAAATACAACCTCAAACGAAGACTCAAAATGCATTGCATTTATAGGAAAAAGAAAGTACATTGCGAAAACGGGTACTCCACCAATGCTTAAGTTTGATCCACCATAAAGCTTCATATAAAGACTTTCTAATGTTGTTTTGAAAACCTTATGGATGGCAGAAAACATAGTCTTTTACAGAAAACTTACCTTCTTGAATCAAGATATTAATAACATAAGTTTTATAAATCACCATAGAATACAATGTTCTAAAAAACATGGAGTATTTCTACAACATGAAGCATAACATTCTTGGGAGAGTTAATACTTGAAATTGATAGCAACAAAACAACAAATTTCTCCCAACAAACTAGAATTCAATCATATGAACTCTCAAATATTGTATGGAGAAAAAGATATGATCTTTAACATCAAAATTGATTCACAATTGCTCAAGAAATTGAGATGAAACTTTAGAAGAAGATAAAGTAAAGGATTTTACCTCTAATTAGGATGATTTTCACAGCCTCTAATCCCTCTAGGATCGAAACGAATAAACCCTTCTTCCCCCTACTATCTGTCTCGGTTCTGTGGGAAACAAGCATCAATCATTTTTTTTTTGTACTAGGGAACACACTCTAGGAACAGACATAGGGAGGAGGATCGATTCTCCTCCTTGGGAATTATACCACAATTTTACCAAATGGACCATATAATATCACAATTTATTTCCAAGCCTCCGTAACCCTAATAATCTAATATTTACAGTTTCCTTTGATGACATCTTGTCCCTTCACTTCATAATAAACCTTTTAGTGACTAGAAATTAAGTTAACTTTCCCACATAATCACTAGATTAAACTATTTTCTCTTAATTACTGTATAATTCTTTTAGATATTAAATAACTCCATTTTTATTTAATTTATTTTCATTAGATAATAATCAATTAAATAAAGGAAACTAACATCACTAACGAAAGGAAATTCGGGTCGTTACAAAGATCATACGTAGGACAGATCATTAGGAATAAAAATTGAAATAAAACCAACGATATCTATTCCAGAGAAATCCATATAACGATACTGTCAGCAACGAATGCTCTGATGACCCTTATGATAAAACCTTAGAAAAGAATAATGTAGAAAAGGAGATGGGTAATCGGGTTAATATTGTGATAATTAAACACATTAACTATATTATTATGGGTTGAAAACCCTATGTACTCACCCGGTTGCCCAACCTAAATCACTCAACTTCTTTGTATCACAGCAACCAATAAAAAGCTACATGCATGATGAGAGATTCATAGAGGTGTAGAATGTTAGTCTAAGATGCTGCAAGACCTGTTTATGCTTATGTTTTGTATTAGTTATGACATCTCAAACTTTATATAAATCATTGAAAAACCATTTCTTTGGAAATAATTTTATGGGACCAAATTCTGCATTAATAGATAAACTTTGGTTTTTAATAAACAAAAATAATTTTTTTTAAATGGCAATAAAAATAGGAATGTCACATTAAGCCTTCAGGTGGCTACTACATCGTGACCATAAGTATGTCACGTTGTGCCACACAAGACGAATGTGTGCTTATACAACTACTACCACGTTGTGGCACAATGTTTTTCCTAAAAAACCTCATCTTTGATTCCCAAAATCTTTAGCTGGTCCACACTAAAAAACGGGTGTTACATCCAATTTATATATCTATTATAGTAGAGACCATTTTTTTTTGGGATATTGACTTGATAGGGTAAGATACTTTTTGAAATGTACACATTTAGTCCTTATTTTTTTTTATAAAATAAACCCTAATACTTTATTAGTATGTACACATTAGGTAATTTTCACCGGATTCTACAGGTTTTGCTGACGTGGAAATGTTTATTTTACAAGAAAAAAAAAGAATAAGGATTAAATGTGTACATTTCAAAACGTATTTTACCCTATCATGTCATTTTCCCTTTCTTTTATTTTGTTGAAATGAAATACCTAGGTGGCATCCACATATCCACAACGAGATTTTTCCAACTTTTATTCACCATGAAAAAAAGGGAGACCCCGATCTTCGACGACTCCTTTGTGTGTTCCTACACCTCACTGGTAGCAAGGAAGAATGATGGCAAAAACAACAAGGTCGAAGGGGGAGGCAGGATGAAGTAGAGACGGTAGTTGGCGGCGAGGAGCTGCTCTGGTAGCCCCCTCGTCGATTCTTTCTTCTTTTTCTGGCAACATATCTCAAAGATGGAGGCAAAGAGAGACAGATTGGAGAAACACAACAGGTATAGGGTGTTTGGTTGTTGCTGTTCGACCGGAAGGAAGAGAGACGAGAAAGAGAAAGGTCGTCGCCCTTTTCTTGTTGCTGGAGGATCATCCACCTCTGGTGACTAAGCTAATTAATTGCTATTTAGTGCCACTTATGCTTCCACATTAGCAAAACTTGTAGAATCTGGTGAAAAGGACCTAATATGTACATATTAATAAAGTATAAGGGTTTATTTTACAAAAAAAAAAAGAATAAGGACTAAATGTGTACAATTCAAAAAGTATATTACCCTATCAAGTCATTTTCCCTAAAAGAAAATTTGTATATGACCGGTATACCGGATATAGCCGGTCACAAGGATTGCATTGTTATGAAAAATAAAGTATAAGGGTTTATTTTACAAAAAAAAAAAATAAGGACTAAATGTGTACATTTCAAAAAGTATATTACCCTATCAAGTCATTTACTCTTTTGTTTTCACCATATTCATTTAAAACTCCTACAAAAATTAAAAAATCTTTTTAATTAAGAACTAATTAGTAACTACAACTTAAGAGTATTATAACTTATGCGTATATATAATTAGTTATGTGTACATACGATTTCAACTTCAAAATAGTTAGTAACTACAAGTAAGTAGTTTTCATAACTTTTAGTTAGTAAGTGATAATTATTATATTTATTTAGTTAATATAAAGATACAAATAGCTCACATATATAGATGATTTTGCTAGAGTTTGATGCATAAAAGGGCAAAAAGATAATTTGAGAAAACTCAAATCTCTAATTTGAGGTGAATGTGATTATACTGAATGAGGAAGAAGAATATACAAATTAAATTTATATAAGTGGAATATAGAAATTTTGTTTATATTGTTTCAAAATAATATGAAACAAAATTTATGGTTATTTTTTCTATTCTAACCAATGCAATCAACCATATTGTTATCTTTCTATACCAAAATCACTAAAAAATTATATGATTATAATAACTCATATTTACAACGTTCTTTTTTTTTCAAAATAAATAGTTTGATATAAATATGAATGGATGACTGTAAACAATTTTAACATACGCTGCTTGTACTGATGTTAAATAACATTGACATGTTCATGGTAAGAACATAAACTTTGATTTATCATATATTTAGCAACTTAAATAATCGTTTAAAATGATTATTTTTTCGTTTGTAATTTGTATAGTAACCAATTAGTTATAATATTTAATTTTTGTTTTACTCGCTTAAACTATTTTGTATTAACGAAACTAAAATAATGGCGTAATCGGGTTACTCACTCTAGGAACCGGGAGTGTCGGTTCAAAAACTGATTTCAAAAATTTAAGAACCGCCTAGATTGGTCCGGTTCCGGTTCTAACTTCATAAGAACCATCGGCTCTGGCTCTGTAATTCTAGTTCCAACGAAATAAGATGGGTACAGACCTATACTCATCCGGATATGAATGTATGGTAAATCTATGTGTGAGTACTCATCACTAACTGCATAATTACTAATATTAATTGCTCAAACCTACTTGCACACTCTCACCCAACAGCTAAGTCGAGATGGACACTTGTCTAACATTATTTCCTCTTTATTTGACTTTAATATTTTCCATCCGCCATCGTAATCTGAAAGCAATGCGTCATAGCTAGATAAGAATGGCAACGGGACGGATCTATATAAAACACTATTCTACCCGACTTTAATTCCAAACAGACATTGTTGATTAATAAAACGTCACTTACCTATGGTCGGCAAATGAATAGATGATCATATCATTCTTTTATTACTTTTCGCTTTTTTTCTTCTCATGTCTAGATGTGAACAATATTAGGGTAATTAATCACATTTATTTTGGTGTTTAATGCCAAAACGTATGTTAAGAACAGTAATATTGTCGTTGCAGTAATTGGAAATAAAAGAAGTTGCCACATGGTATGCTCTCTCTCTCTCCTTGTTTCGTCTGTATTATTACAAGTTAATGTAAAGAATAAATACGAAAAATATAAAGGATGCTCCCCGAAAGCAGGAATCAAAAATATATAGATCCTGCGTCTCTATTAATAATACATCGAACCCTACCTAGGTTTCTTGCTGTCAACTTTGTATTATGTTTTCTTGATATATAAACACACATACATACATAAATACATGATACGTACGTTATATATATATATATATATATATATATATATATATATATATATATATATATTGAATGAATTATACAATGATCGGACCAATATGGAGTATAAAAATTTAATTAATAAGGTATATAGCTTGGTTATTCAGTATTAATAGGAAAAGTACAACTAAAGCTGCCTATTTCGAAGTCCAGTTATTATTGAATACAAACTTTACGAAATAGTTTGGTTTGAACTATTTATTCAATAAGTTTTAGGAATATTACTATTAAGTTGAAGGAGTAATTTAAACTGATGTATTAGGTTTTATCAATGCTGTTCTTTTAAGTTTTTATTTATAACTTATCTAAACGTACGTATCACATTTCCATACAGACACTTTTAATGAGTTGTTCTCTATCGTAACTTATATAAATTATATTTATCAAAAGTTAAACACTAAGTTATGTAGATGACAACAATTAAATCGTCATTTTTAATGCAAAATATGTGCATCCATATTTTAATACACATGAAATATGTGCAAAATATATGCACATATATTTTAATACACATAACGATATTTGTAATACCAAAAGAAGAATATCATGACACACAATATATTTTTGCGTTTATATTATAAAATCATATAGTACATCGATCAAATCATGTTTTACAATTACAGAATTTTTAATTCTGAGTAAACATTTAAAAATAATATAGAAGATAGAATATTAGCCGAAAAAAAAAAGATGAAAGAAAGAAAAAACAACAATTGTGTTTTATTAATGTTTTTCTAATACCGTAAATGCACAAATCACAGCTTCACAATCTCCGGGATGTCCACAGGGTACCGATCAATGCAATCTTCCCATGGTCCGCCGGTCGGTGTTTTTATGTTCCGGTTACACTTCCACACGGCGCTGTTACACTTAAAACCACTTCCAAACGCTATCTGCCAAACCCTATCACCTTTCTTCATCCTCCCTTTTGATTCGATGTAGCTCAACTCATACCACAGCGACGACGACGACGTGTTTCCAAACCGATGCAAAGTCATTCTTGAAGCCTCCACATGCTCCGCCGACAACTGGAGGTTCTTCTGCAACTCATCTATCACTGCCCTCCCACCGGCGTGTATGCAGAAGTGCTCGAATGCTAGTTTGAAATCTGGAATGTAGGGTTTCCATTTCGGGTTGAAGATTTTCCGGCCGATGAGAGTGAAAAGAAAGAGAAGCTGTTCAGATGCCGGTAGGACTAAAGGACCGATGGTTGTGATGTTGGATTTCAAAGCTTCGGCGGCGATCACCATGAGATCTTTTGACAAGTTGATTCCGACGAGTCCTTGAGGATCTTCTTGTTCGTATACGCATTTGTAAGCTCTGTCGTCGGAGCCTTTGTGGGTTCTGACGACATGAACGAGCTTGTACTTCGAACGACTTCGGTCACGGCGTTTATTGGATAACAAAAGCGCGGCGGCGCCCATCCGGAAAAGGCAGTTCGGAAGAAGCATCGCTCGTTCGTTTCCTTGATAGTAATTTGGAGTAATAATCTCAGTGCTAATTACCATAGCGTTACAATTCGGAAGAACCTGAAGCAAATCTCTAGCTAAATCTATGGAGATTAATCCTGCACTACATCCCATACCCGACAAGTTATAGCTTTTGATGTTACTCCTCAACTTATACTTATTCACCACCATGGCCGACAACGACGGCGTCGGAGAAAACAAGCTGCAGTTCACTATAAGAATATCTATGTCTTTCGGTTTCAATCCTGTCTTCGCAAACAAAGAATCAATGGCGGAGAAAATCACGAGCTCAGCCTCACCCCTAGCGGCCTCCATGTTTGGAGTCGGCGGGATGTAATGAATCGCCGGCGGCAAACTCGTCTCTTCACCTAATCCAGATCGTTCAAGAATCCTCATCTGGAACTCAACACTCTTCGGGTTATCCTTGAGGATCAACCTTGAATGTTCCATGAAAGTGGAGAAGGGGACACGGCACGTGATCGGAGCCTTATAGCAGGTATAATCGACGAGGTAAATGGATCGAGGTTTTGACATAAAGTAGACTGTGGAGATGAAGAGTAAGAGAAACACCGAGCATAGTGTTTGAACAAGATCAAGACGGAGGGATTTCACGGTGGTTATGATCTCATCTGGTCCGAGGCGGAGGATTTCAAGGGCGATGGCTGCGATGATGGGGATTAGTATGAATGTAAGGATGTGGTTAACAAGATACTGATACCCGAGCTTTACGTATTTCAGCTTGACGGAGGAGGAGAAGTCCGGCAAGACTGGTGGCATCTTTGAAGGTTTAGAGGGAGAGAGAAAGAGAGAAACGATGTAGCTACAATGGCGGATTGAGGTAATGAAGAAGGAGGGGAGGTGGTGGGAGATTTAAAGGGAAGGGGGGAAGGAATGGCAATGAATGAAGACAGATGAGAAGATATAAATGAGGGGTCACCTTCAACATCATGCAACGGTCCCTGATTACTGTTGTGACTTTCTTTAATAAAAGGTTTACTTACGTTTATGGTCCCTATTCTCACTAGAATTCACACTTCATACCCTAAAAAGAAAGTATTAACAGCAAGATTTTGTTTTGTTAATTAATAAGAATCTAGAAAGAAAAAAAAAACGATCATACAATCAAAGTTGGGTCTTTAATTATACCACTCCAATAGATTTTGTTGGACGAAATCTACTGGTGAACTAAAAATAAAAGGGACAGAGTATATTATGAAATAATGTTTCTTTTTAGACTTGGTTGTAGGAAATAGCAAAGTGTTTTGGAAGTGACTAAATCATCCACATAGCTTTAAAAATCACCACGTTAAAACCGTTTTTTGCTCCGAAGTTAGACAGGTATTATCCAACGAATTCAGTCAATACTTTGCTAAAAAATTAGTTGTGATAGAAATGTATTCCACCGATGGTTAATTTGGTCCAAATAGAAACCGTTATGAGGCAGGTTAAGAACAAGTGATCCGGAAACTCCACGGTGGCAATGGTGGCACAAAATTAAATCAACGTCCACACATCTTGCATCCTCTTTTCTTGGTAGGTAATGTGTAATGGCTGATGGGTATCCATAATATAGAGTTCAAAAAAATATCAAATATTTGGTTAAAGATATAAGTATTTTTACTTTTAACACTAACAACCCATTCAACATTTACTTAATCGTAATCACCATTATTCTCGGTATTGAAGAGTTAAATACTTAAATGATCGTTAAACTCCATTTCATATCATCACCAACAATCCATTAAACACATTTATTCAATCATATTCATCACCATATTCAACTCATTTACAACTTGTATAGTGGATGACCTTAGCTATATTACCATCCAAACAAATTAACTTTTATATATAGTTGTTTGTTCTGACAAATCGTTGACCTCCCATAACCATTGTTGTAACTCAAATCAAATACCTAGCGGAAGCAGCAATAAAGACCCATACGCTACAAACATCACACCTAATCATCCTCTATTTGAGAACAAGCGAAATCGGTTAGACAAGACTAATCAACCAATTTCTCTTCTTTTACACCCAACTCATGACACCATACCTTTATCGAAACAATATTATAGAACCAAGAACTCACCTTGAAATCTTTATCGACTTCAAAAGCATAAATCATAAGTAATTTTTTTTGAAATAAAGAAGCTCCAACCCAAGTGTCCTCACAAAAAGGTAGAATTACTATTTCTCATTTTGTTTATGAATGTAATATTCAGTGTCATTTGCTTGAAGTTTTTTTTCTAATAAAAAAACGATCAATGCGACTCCAACCTCATGAAATTTCATTCGACACAATCAGTTATAGAAATCTCCATGAGCTCCATGAATTGTCAAAATGATTAAGATTTATAACTCATTCATTTGGTTAAAAATCTCCATCTTCACATCACAAACATAACATAATTAGTCTTATATAAGGTTCTATACAGATCCCCCCTAAAAGGACTTTGCCATTATTACTAAAGTTATACCAATTACTTACGAGATTGGGCATTAATTTTCAATAGTCTTTCACTTTAACAATTCATCAACTATTATTGGTCAAATAATCTTCAAATAATCAACAAAGTGTTCCTTCCACATCAACTGTCGAATTCCAATCTTATCAAGTATCAGCCCATAGATAAGTGATCAATTATTTCTTTGTTTCTACAAGATATCATTGAGAACTATGTCACGGATAATGTGTAACATATAATTTCTAGGTACTGATTTTCCCAAGTTAATTACTCTAATTATTATTTTTGAATGTTGTGGGTGAGCCACGACGTGGTGGCAAAGGCTCCACAACGTGGCAATTTCCAGGTGTAACATCCTTTGTTTCCACCTTTTTAGTCCCTCCAAATTTATCTTGCATATAATATGGAGTAAACCATATAATAAAATTAAGGTTACAAATGATAGCACCTTTTTAACGTAGCATCCGATTCCAAGTTCTATTTCTTTCGTCCCTTAAGTTTGAGATTTTTGGCAAATTTGGTCCCTCGTACGCTGGGCGTATGTTTGGTACGCTTAGCGTATGGTCAAAAAGGGTTAACCATGTATGATGGGTGTACGTGGTGTACGCAGGGTGTATGGCTGCCTATTAAAACATCATTATGGCTTTTGGACACGTACCCTCATTAGCCTCCACAGTTCATTTCGTCCCATTGAAACCCAAGTTCATCCTTTGAGAGTTCTTGAGCTTTGGAAGTGATTTTTGGGCATTTTGTGTGAATTCAAGAAGAAGGAACTTGGAGACCAAACATTTGTTGAGGTTGAGCTTTTAGATCCAGAGTCTTCATTAACTTTGGGAGCTAGAGAAGGTATAAAGTTCTTACCTTGATGATTCCTTATGGTAGTTTGAATTTATGGATGTTTGTAAACTTTATTTGGTCCCATGGGTTCTCCTTGTGAGTTTGAGAAACTCCATGAGTTAGATATGTTATATCTCAGCCTCTTTGTTGTTCGTGATGCATAAAAATGTCATCTTGATGGTCGTTATTAGTCCATGTATGAGATTGAGGCCTTATTATGAGCATTGTTGGACAAATGGATTAGGGTGGCAAGCAACCGAGTACGCTACACGTACCAAGTGGTACGGTGCGTGTACTGGCGATCGGTTGTGTACCCCAAGTGTACAATGTGTATGCCTCTTAGTGGGCTTTTGACGTCGGTTGGGCTTTAGACCTTTAGGCCTTAGTTAAGTGTTGAACCTTTACTTGTTTAAAGTAGGTGGGCCTCAGGATTCTGTTAGTGGGCCTTAAGTTGTATGAGTTGGGCCTTAGGGGGCATTATGGTATTATTGGGCCAAGTTTGGTTAGGCCCATTATGGGAATGGTGAAATAGCCTTTTATCCTAGGAGTGTGGGTTGGTATTTTAAACCCACGGTTATGGTTTATGGCCTAAGTTTTATTAGGATTATTTGTTTGTGTTTAGTTGGGGATCTTTCGGTTCTGTAGCCGTGTATCTATTCATTTGGACTGAGGTGAGTTTTCTCACTACATCAATGGGTCGAAGACACCAAGGCCGACCCATTACTTGTGATACAGGATGCTAGCTACATTTGTGATATGTATATGAAAGAGCAGGATTTGGCCCCTAGCAATTGTATGAAATATCAGGATGTGGCTCATGGCATCTGTATGAAAGACTAGGATCTGGCCCTTGGCACCTGTATGGAAGACCGAGATTTAGCCCTCGACAACAAATTATTTGTTAGCCTATGGTTTGGCCCATAACACTAACTTATTTATGTTTGGTATGTGGTACTGGGGAAACTCGCTAAACTTTTTCTTACAAATTATATTTATGGTTTCAGGTACTTTCGGTACTAAGGGAAAGGGCTCGGCGTGATGACATAACATTCTCCCCTCACCATTTTCCGCACTTTTAGATATTGTTACTCTGATGATTTGACATTGTTACAATGTAATGGTTTTTGGACTAATTTGATGATTGTAAGTCTTGTTTAAAAATGAAAAATTTTATCTTGGTTTTTGGGTTGTTACAAGTTGGTATCAGAGCCTTGGTTTGAAGGATCCGGGCACACTCTCGAGTGTGTCAGAACTCAAACTGAGGAAGGTACGGGTAGATGTGAAAGGTAGTATTGGGCCCATACTACTGAAAGCACACGACCTGTACTTGAGAAAAGAACATCCATGGGGGCTCTAAGGGTACCTGTGTGTTGCGAGTTTCCCTCAAGTGTTAGTTGATTGTTTATATCTTTGTGTTTCAATTTGAGGATGGTGGTCACTCATTTAAGATTGGGAGGTACTGGTTTTGGCTCTGGTTCGGGTTCAGGTTCTAGCTCTGGCTTAGAACCGATTGATGAGAGGTTCTGTGAGCTTATTCCACCGGAGGTTCCTCGAGGCATTCTTGATGCTACCGCCGTGATTTTCGGTACCCCCACGGAGGGGATTTTGGACCACATGGATGAACGGCTTAAGACCTTTCGAGCCAAGATTGTTACAAGGTAGATTGGGGCGTGAACTCCCTTATTTCAGGAGTTCCAGGCATTCGGATCACCTAAGTTCTTTGGGGTTAAGGATCCTATTATTATCCGCCGTTGGATCACTAACATCGAGAAGGCTCAACGGACGAGTTTTTGCAATAAGGGGCAAAGGTGGGATTCACATCCTGCCTACTGAGGGATAGAGCTCATGACTGGTGCGAGGAGGTTACTAGAGCTGTAGGATCGGCAGCAGTGGCTATGATGAAAAGGGAGGACTTTGTTCAGAGGTTTCAGAGGGAGTTTGCACCAGCTATCGAGGTGCATCAGCTGGCGAGGGAGTTCTAGGACCTTCGCCAGACTACAAAGACTGTGGCAGAGATTACCGCCAAATTCAGGGAGAGAGCATTGTTTGTTTCTCAGTATGCTGCAGATGAGGAGATGAAGAAGACAAGATATCATGATATCTTGAGGGATTATATTGGGGAGTTCGTGAGCTTCTCGGCATGCAAGACCCTGAATGATATGGTCGAGAAGTCCCGCATGCGGGAGATTGACTTGGAGCTCCGAACGAAGCGGAAGTTGGAGCAGGTTCAGACAGGTTTGGGTCAGACTAAGAGACCCAATACCTCTGATACCTACTCCATAGGCCAGCAGGGACGGGTTTGTTGTGCCAAGTGCGGCATGTCGCACAGTGGTTCTTGCCGATCAGTAGCTTCATGATGTTTTAGATGTGGCCAAATAGGTCACGTGAGCAGGGATTGCCCAAGGAGGGATCTAATTTACTTTCATTGCAATCAGACTAGCCATAAAAGGCCGATTGTCCGAGATTCTCTGGGGGGGGGGGGGGAGTGGTGCCCCCTATGCCAGCCACCTTGAGGATTACTGATGGCCTCTAAAGCAAGGCGGAGGCTCCTATATTGAAGAACAATGCTTTTCAGCTGACCACCTATGACGCTCGTACTGTGCCCGATGTAGTTACTAGTATGTGTTTTAACCCTATCTTTTATTGCTTTCTTTGTTTATGTTTATGATTATTATAATCTTGAGTGGGGATCTTTTTGGTTAATGGTATGTCTACTCATGTTATGTTTGATTTGGGGGCTACCTAATCCTTCGTATCTCTTGCGCTCAGCAAGAAGTTTCGAGACACTCATGGGACATTGGATTCCCCTGTAGAGGTGGAGATTGCGGAAGAACGTAACATGAGTGATTCGAGGGTTTTCCGTGGGTATGTCCTGAACAGGTTTAGCGAGAGGTTCTCTATTGATTTGGTGTCGATTCCCTTGAGAGCCAATGGGCCAGTGATTGATTGTGATGGGTAGCTGGTGAGAGTTCTTACCACATTTGGGGGAGACTTTGTTATTACCAGTGAAAGAGCTTTGCATGGGCCAGTTCTTTTTTCAGTTGTGAGGGCCAAGAGATATCTGCATCAAGGTTGTTTTGGGTTTCTAGCTTATGTTTTTGACACGCGGGCTGAGGGCATGAGGGAATTGAGCGGGGTACCCATTGTGCTGGATTTTTCTGATGTTTTCCCCAAGGATTTTCCTGGAGTGCCTCCCGAGAGTCAAGTTGAGTTTCGGATTGATTTGGTACCTGGTGTGGCTCTGATAGCCGAGGTGTTGTATCGCATAGCACCACATATGATGCAGAAGTTATCTACGCAGCTGCAGGAGCTGCTATACAAAGGTTTTATTCATCTGAGCAGTGCTCCGTCGGGAGCAACAATTCTATTTATGAAGAAGAAATACGGTTCGCACAGAATGTGCACTGATTATCTAGAGTTGAATAAGCTAATGGTGAAGAACCGTTACCCACTTCCTTATATTGACAATTTGTTTGATCAACTTCAAGGTGCATCTTGGTTTTCCAAGACCGATTTATTGTCAGGATACCACTAAATAAGAGTTAGGAATGAGAATGTGTAGAAGACACACTTCAGGACTCGTTATGGTCATTACAAGTTCGTGGTGATGCCTTTCGGGCTCACCAATGGACCAGCAATGTTCATGGATCTCATGAACCAAGTCTACAGGCTGATGTTGGATTGGTCTGTGATTATTTTCATTGATGATATTGTTAGATTAGTGTCTAAGTCCATAACTATTTTGGTATGTACTTGACCCGATGGTGCATGGTCCTTTTGGGTTGCCTTCACCAAAGCAACTTGATAGGATGAATTATGGAGAGAAAGGATTAAATATGATTTATTAATATTTATGAGAATAATATATTAAAGGAGAAATCATATTGTTTAATTAATATTAGTCAAGAATTAATAAGAATTAAGTTTGTGGCTAAAAGAGATTAATTAAACTTAAGGGACTAGAACTGTCAATTGTATGATAGTTGAATATTGAGCTAATGGACTCCATATTAAAGGGGTGGACGAATTCTATTGGGAAACCCATTAGAAATCATCCAAGGCCTTTAAGGAAAGGAGTTCATGGGTTGCTTAGGGCCTAAGCATCCAAATCAGGGTTTCCTTGTTAGATAACCCTAATAGCCTCACTATTTAAAGGACCCTTAAGCCCCAAAAACGTGGTGAACAAGATCCTTAGGCTTTCCACACGTTTTGGGTAACCTCCTTCTCTTCTCTTCTTCATCCTCTTGCTCTTGGTGTTTGTGAACCATTAGAGGAGTGATATTTGTGACTCTAAGCTTTCTAAAGTCATTACAAGGAGGATTTGAGATTGTTATTGCTACATAACAATCAAGGTATGATCTAAACCCTAATTTATATGTTATATTAATTATCATATGCTAGATCTAGGGTTTATAGTCTTGGATGAATTGCATGTACAATAGAGAAACCTAGATCCAAGCATTAGGGTTTGTATGAGCACATAGGATGTTCTTATGGCTAAAACCCATCAGTGGTATCAGAGCCTTGATTGGTTTCTATTGTATTGATGCCTTGTATGTTTGTTTAAGTTGCAAAATTGAGTTTTGAGCTCCCTGCCTGATGAACTCGGCGAGTACCATAGTGTACTCGGCGAGTAGGCCTCAACTCGACGAGTCCAGTGTGGTACTCGGCGAGTTCGAGCGTCAGATGGAGCTATTTTTGGGATTTCTTGCTGTTTTACTCATGGATACTTGCCTTATCTGTTTTAGGTCATTAAAATCCGATTTTAAACATATTTATGAGTATATCCTTGATTAAACAAAAGATAATTAGCAATTGATTAGATAATAACTTCTTTATATGATTAAAGTTGATTATTTGTATTAATTGGGTAACTTATTTTGCAAGAAATTTAAATTAGGTCAAATATAGATAATGATGAAATTAATTGTTTAATTTATATTATTTGTTATTTGATCCTTGTGTTATGAAAAGTTTCAATTTTCCCCCTTTAGGTTTTATAGTTTAAAATTTGAACTCAAAGTTTTGTTTTGAAATTTAAATAGTTGAAACCCTAATGTTTTGAAAAGATTTCAAAACTTGCCCTCCAGTTTTGGAATTTAAATTTTGATTAAAAGATTAATTTTGATGTATATTTAAATTCTAAACCCTAATGTTTTGAAATGTTTCAAAACTTGTCCTCAAGTTTTGGAATTTAAATGTTGATTAAAGGTGTAATTTAGGAATGTTAAATTCTAAAACCCTAGTATTGTTTGAAAAGTTCATATCACACCCTTATGGTTTTATTAATTAATTAAGGTGTATAATTAAAAGAGGTTTAATAAATCCATAAAAGTGTTGGTTTACAATTTAACTGAATTAAAATTATAATTGTTAAAAATTGACCACCTAGTATTTTAAAAGTGTAAAATACACCCTATACTATATATAACATTAGAAGTCTAACATTATATATATGTATGAGTAAAAGTCAGTCTTACCGTTAGTAGGCCTCATTCACGAAGCTGGTCTATAAGGGGTGTTTAAGGAAATTGCCTATAAAATGGCGATTGAATGGGTATCCACTCTTACCCACCGCACTCTTGACTAGTGGAAGGTCGTTAGCCGAACGGGTAGGATGGGACAAAAACCTTCCATTATAAGTATAATCAAGTACAAAAGTAACTAAATGTTTTACAAATTCCCAATCTTAGTTACTTTAGGAAAAAGTGAACTGATGCAAGTCCATGAAATTACACTGTGTACCCTTGCAAGGACTTTAGTGGAGCGTGTGTGGTTAACCGGCACACTAAATGGTTCTAAGTAAAGGTAGAAAAGGGTGACTCAATGTTTGTCATAGTTCGGTGGAGCGTGTGTGGTTTACCGGCACATCGAATAGGTGACTGTAACATGTGGGGGCACCATGTAAGTTTGCATGGTTATTCACACCCGCTTTGTGATCCTCGGCATCCCAGTCACAAACTAGAGGGGCATATCGAGATTTAAACATGCCATTGAAATGTTCAATGAATCTCACAATATCTAGGAGTTTTCATAGATTTATAACTTAAATTTCTTTTTCGTTTTTCATGGTGGAAATTAGTGAATCATCATTCACTTACCTTCAAATATTCTGCAACTAGATTACGGCATCCCTTTTCTAGGTTGTAGCGTATTGTGTTGGGTCCTAGCCTTAATATCTCATTTGGGTGATTTCTTAAGGACTCAATCTATCAACTAACTTGAATTTATTTTTCTCCCGTTTTGTAGATGTCAAAGTACGACAACTATGGTCTTCCGAAATCCCGTGGAACAAGCATTCCACATAAAGATGATATTCCACGATTCGATCGAGGAACAAGAAATCATGCTTCACTTCCTCCACCTCCTCCAATTGTTCTCCCTAACCCACAAGATCGAAGAATTGAAAGGTTCAATGTCACTAAATCCCTATTGGAAATGAAACATGAAGACGGTAAACCCGTGTGTGCCCACGTTCTAGGAATGAAATCACACATCGAAGGTTGATAATGTTGGGTGCGTCATTCCCTGATAAGTTGGCTGTGAACTGGGTTCTGCAGTCACTTCCTGAATCATATAATGAGTTCAAAAGAAAGTATTATATGATGGATCATGATGATAACCTCATTGACCTAACTTACATGCTCATTGTTGCTGAATCATAAATGATTTGGCAAAGCAATGCATCATATTTGTTGGGAAAGTCAACCAACCATGCTTCCGAGGACGTTCTAGGAGAACCGACCTGCGTTTGCTGCCAAGAGAAAGGGCGTTGGATACAAGTCTGCCCTAAGAGCCTGAAGAGTCCAGAAGAAGGGAGAGTCAAAGAGTATGGTTGTGCCTCAGGCAAAATCCACTATCTAACTCCATTAAGTTCCTATTCGTTGATTCTTAATACATGATGTGATAAGATTGCATTTGAATGTTTTGCAGGATCAGTGAAAAGAGAGGAAGCTTGATGAAAGAGCAAGATAAGTCTAATCATGAAGAAATGGATCTCGATCGCATGGATTTGAAGATTAGATTTTGAGCTTAGAAAGTTATGATAGAGTTGTTTGGAATTTTTCTTTTGGCTACATAGTTTTCAATTGATTTTACATTGTAAGGACAAATGTTTTCCGATGCTTTTATGAATAAAATAAATTTGGATTTGAGTTATTTATTTATTTATTTATTTCCTTGCAATGAAATCGTTATGAAAAATTGATGTTTGCATATTTCTACAACGAATGGATGTGATTCTTAATTATGTTAATAGTGGAAATGTCAAGAATTTGCCAAATAAGGAAAGTTTCTCATCACCCAAGTTTCATTTGGACAGAAACTTGGAATCATGTAACTTGGTTTCACGATGAATGAGAAATTTCATATTTGGAAATTAGACTAATTCGTTGACAAAGTGTCAAGTGAAGGACTAGGAGATCGAGTACACAAAGTTGCGTGTTGATCAAGTCCAACACAAGAGTAACAAAGATATTCGTCATGATTTACTAAAGGTTTAGTAAATATAATTATACTTATAAGATTAAGTGTAATTCTGTATTGATTGAAAAAAATTTAAATCAATAGCAGAACGAATAAGAAGAATCAAGTAGGCAGAAAGATAAAAGTTTCTCTATTCTAAGAAGAAGGGAGAGTACCTTTTATACTTTATGATATGTCTTAATGATTAAGAACCATATTTCAATTGATCCTCTAAATAAGTCTTAGTACAAGTGTATGTATAAGAAGAGGAATCAAGAATTGAAGAAATGGTTAAATCAAGAAGTCAATCATACTTCATTCCAAAACAAGTCTTAGAGTTAAGATTGTAATATTGAGTGACAAGTCTTAAGAAGGTTTATAACATTCATCAAATGTAGAATTTGGAAAAAAGGTTTTCTTATTCTTACACATTTGAAATTGGTAATTTGTGATATCTTGGATAAGACAAAGACCAACTAGGACCAATTTTGTGAAGTGTTTTGTCTTGATAAAAGCTACATTAACTCTTGAATATTTGTTTGTCGAGAAATGTTTATTGACAATAGATTCTTATATGTCAAGGAGTCAGTAGGAGTCTTAATGGTCTTGAAAGGTTTCAAGAACAAATCAAGAATAAACCTTATCGATCATCACTAGCACACGATTAGAGGTTTACAACCTATCGTGTTGACATTACCTTGTTTCTGTGCCGTTCCAATTGAGTTAATTATGCATGTGAGCCCTATGAGTTCTCATTTGAATGCATAAAAGGCAAGGACCTTGATCAATTGAAAGTACATTGATAGGAAAGGGTGAGGTGCTTAACTACTTGGAAGACATGGTGGGCAGCTGTGTTACCATAAGGTAAGAAATCAAGATTAAGAAAGTTCGGTCCATATGAGTTTGAATTTGTCGTACACTTTGGTTTTGACAAATTCACATGGATAGGAACACATACACCATTAAAATCTAAGTGTCATAAGATTCCCTCCTTCATGAAAATGATTGTGAGGAAATGCTTTCACTAATAGAGATTTTAGGAAGATAGTGATTGTGAAATTGTATTCTCGAATTCGATTGTGGTTACGGTATCCCTTTCCATGATTCGAATTGTGAGATTTGGCAATTAGTCTTAATTATTTAGACACACATATGAGCTATCTAAAGGAAAGGTGTATAAGCTTAGATAAAGGATTATAAAAGCATTGGGTATTAGAAATATGAACTTAAAGAAATTCAATAGGCATTGTTTTTCTAAAAGTTAAGCTGTTTCTGAATACATGTCAAAGCTAGTGGGAGCATAAGTGTTATGTTTATAATAATCATCGTGATAGTGGGAGCATAAATGTTATGCTTGTATGATTATTAAGGCAAGTATTGCAAGTTAGTAATATTAATTATAGAAAACAAGAGTCATACTTTGCAAAGTTGTAAGAGTTGTAAAGTTGTTTTTCTATAATTAAGGGAGAGAATATTATGCTTCATTTCAAATCTAAAGGCTTAGGTTTTGGAATATTAATATTTTTAGTCAAGGATACATAGTGTGTTCTTAAATTTCGATCATGATTACGGCATTCCTCTTCATAATTCGAATCATAAGAACGTAGCACATAAAATATTATGGCAGAAGATTGATAAAGTATCTAATCTTTATGTAAGACATTATGCATCGTGTCCCATACACTTCGGGTATAGGATCGATTGCAAATGCTATAATATTTGACGATTCTAAAATTTTCCAAATGTCTAGCATATTAAGCGGGAAAAAGGACAAGAATCGGATTTTACTAACATAATTAGACAACTATCAATGGACAATCCAAAGTTCGCAGATGATTGGTCGCTTGTGAGTAGTTGGAAGTATAGTATTGGATAGAACATATCGACGTTATTATGAATAGAAAAGATTCTATTAAGAATGAGTTGTCATATGGAAAATATGGAAATGTTTCCATATTGGGAGTTGGATATTGAGAATCTATGTCTAGATTAGAAACTTTCATGCAAAAGGATGTTCAAAGGAATGTACTTTGAGTGAGAGACATCATATCTATGGAATTGTCTTGTAACAGTCTCCGATAGAGGACTTTGTAATTTCATTGGCAATAGTCATTGTGACTTTCGTGTAGTGACATTACGAAAGGATCATTGCATAAAATGTTAGAATCCAACATATTCTATAAGTGGCAAGTATTTGATATTCTTTCACTTATGGAAAAAGGATTAGGAGTTGTGAAATGAGTATGATTGGAAACGTGTTCATTTGATCTATTTCACAAAGTAAGAACCATAGGTAAACATTGTGTGCATGCTAAGAGCATGGGACAAGTGTTGTAATAATTCAAGTAAGAAGTTGATTACCAGAAACAACAAATAATGAGTAATCGATATGATGATAAATAAAAGGTGTTTTATTTATACTCAAAGGTTTGAGGCCATATGGGATTAGTATTATTCTTGTGTTTCACTTTGCATGTTTTGATTTCCTGAATAATTTAATTGGTTCAGAACAGTCAAATTATTCGAACGGGCCACAGTCGTTCATATGTTGGAAGTAGATATGAATGAAGACTGTCGTGAATTGGTGTGTGGATCGTCTAAAGAGTATTAGACATAATCAAATGTTTGCTGCAACGTTCATGAGTGCTTATGAATCTGATTTGAGCATTGGATTAAACCCACGCTCACTTGGATCACTTCATGGATTTTATCACGAGTAATTGGTGAGACGATAACATCTTATATTCTTGAAACCGAGATATGTGAGTTGTATCTTGCGAATTGGTTGCACATTGATAATATGTAAACGCACCAGTAACTTGGTGTCATAAAACATATTGTTGTGTGTGATTCGGTAAGCGAGTGCAAGCGAGCATTGAGTCAAAGTTTCTCCGTTCCTTTTATCCAAAGTAGGATAAAAGCGATATCTGTGGGCCCCTTGATGATTTAGTGATGGCACCTATGCGCTTGACCAAGCCAAGACTAAATTGATGTGTTCAATTGTAGTCTGTTGTCAGTCGTCATAAATCTGAATTCGGGAAACAACACATAGACAGAGAGAATGATTTAGATCCATGTCTCAGTCTATACGATATCTAGAATGGAGGAATATATGATCCCTTATCTTAAGGACACGCGTATCTGATAAGATCAGAGTTGACAGCGGCTTTAGAAAGCTACGATTGCAGATCAGGATCTGAAGTCGTATGCAGAATAGTTATTAGACTTATCCAAGTGGGATACTATTGGATTAGTGTCTAAGTCCATAACTATTTTGGTATGTACTTGACCCGATGGTGCATGGTCCTTTTGGGTTGCCTTCACCAAAGCAACTTGATAGGATGAATTATGGAGAGAAAGGATTAAATATGATTTATTAATATTTATGAGAATAATATATTAAAGGAGAAATCATATTGTTTTATTAATATTAGTCAATAATTAATAAGAATTAAGTTTGTGGCTAAAAGAGATTAATTAAACTTAAGGGACTAGAACTGTCAATTGTATGATAGTTGAATATTGAGCTAATGGACTCCATATTAAAGGGGTGGACAAATTCTATGGGGAAACCCATTAGAAATCGTCGAAGACCTTTAAGGAAAGGAGTTCATGAGTTGCTTAGGGCCTAAGCATCCAAATTAGGGTTTCCTTGTTAGATAACCCTAATAGCCTCACTATTTAAAGGACCCTTAAGCCCCAAAAACGTGGTGAATAAGATCCTTAGGGTTTCCACACGTTTTGGGCAGCCTCCTTCTCTTCTCTTCTTCATCCTCTTGCTCTTGGTGTTTGTGAACCATTAGAGGAGTGACATTTGTGACTCTAAGCTTTCTAAAGTCATTACAATGAGGATTTGAGATTGTTATTTCTACATAACAATCAAGGTATGATCTAAACCCTAATTTATATGTTATATTGATTATCATATGCTAGATCTACGGTTTATAGTCTTGGATGAATTGAATGTACAATAGAGAAACCTAGATCCAAGCATTAGGGTTTGTATGAGCACATAGGATGTTCTTATGGCTAAAACCCATCAGATATTATGTTCTACTCCAAGACCAAGGAGCAGCACGAGCATCATTTACAAGAGGTGTTGGAAACCTTGAGGAGGGAGAGGCTTTATGCCAAATTCTCCAAATGTAAGATTTGGTTGTGCGAGGTGCAGTTTCTGGGGTACATCATCAACTAAAAAGGAATCTTGGTTGACCTACCCAAGATAGAGGTTGTATTGTGTTGGGAGGTCCTGAGGACCAAATCTTAGATTCGAATTTTCTTAGGTCTCATGGGGTATTATCATAAATTTATTAAGGATTTCTCCAAGATTGATGTGCCTCTGACCCGTTTGACAAAAATGAATGTGACCTTTCGGTGGGGGCTCGATTAACAGTTTGCTTTTGAGACTTTGAGGTAGAGATTGTGTGAGGCCTCAATTGTTGTGCTCCCTGAGGTTTTGGATGAGTTTGTGATTTACTACGACACCTCTATTTTGGGTTTTGGAGTTGTTCTTACGCAGAGGTGTCACATGATTGTTTACGCTTTGAGGCAGCTGAAGCCTCACGAAGAGAACTACCCCACACATGATTTGGTGTTTGGCGCCATGGTTTTTTCCCTAAAGATCTGGAGGCACTATTTGTATAGGGTCTGGTGTACTATCTACACTGACCACTAGATTTTTATGTATTTGATGGACCATCCAAATTTGAATATGCGGCAGCAGAGATGGCTGGATGTGGTAAATGTGGTGGTTGTTGCTTTGAGCTGCAAGGCAGTGAGTACTCCTATCAGAGATGTTTGCTTGAGGATGGTTGTCACCTCGTCTCTGTTAGATTTGATCAAGGAAGATCAGGTGGAGGGTTTGAAAAAGGAGAATTGGAAGGTTGAACAGATCAGGATGCAAATTCCATTGTTTTTCAGGGACAACCGTGGATTGTTGATTCAATGTGGTAGATTTTGGTTGCCAATATCAGGTCGGGTGAGATAGACGGTTCTGGAGGAGGCGCATAAGTCAAAGTTTTCTATCTATCTGGGGGCCACAAATACCTACAAGTATTTGAGGTTGGTTTATAAGTGGCCTTGTATGAAAAGGGTGATAGTTTGGTTGATAGACCGATTCTTGACGTTCATGTAATTCAAGGCCGAGCATTAGAGAGCCCATGGCAAGATGCAACCTTTACCCATTCCCATGTGGAAGTAGGAGGAGATCACAATGGATTTCATCACAAAATTTCCAAGGATGGCACGTGGTGTTGATTCTATCTGGGTCATTGTCGATAGATTAACCAAGAGTGTGCATTTTATCCTGATTGTTGAGAGCATATCCGCAGAGAAGCTAGATGAAATTTATGTCTGGGAGGTGGTAGCTCGGCAGGGGGTTCTAGTTTTGGTGGTCTCGGAACGGGATGTTTACTACACCTCCAGTTTTTGGAAGAAGTTTCATGAGGATTTGGGTAATTAGTTGCATTTTAGTACAACATACCACCCACATACTGATGGCCAAAGCAATCGGATGATCCAGATGCTCAAGGATATGCTTCGGGCTTGTGTGTTGGATTTTGGCGGGAATTGGGATACTTACCTTCCACTAGCCGAGTTCTCCTACAACAACAGTTGTCATTCTAGTATTGATGACCACCATTTGAGATGTTGTATGGGAGGAGGTGTAGGACCCCAGTTTGTTGGGGCGAGCTTGGTCATCGGGTTATGGGAAGCACCGAGGTGGTGCTTAAGACCACATAGTTGATTCAACAGGTGCATGATAGGTTGAAGGTGACGTAGAGCCAGCAGAAGAGTTATGATAACCGACTTCATTCGGACCTCGAGTTTCAGGTAGGGGACTTGGTGCTGCTGAAGGTGTCACCTTGGATACGTGTCATCCGGTTTCGGAAGCGGGGAAAGTTAGGCCATCAATTTATTGGTCCTTTCAGGATTACTTCCCGGGTGGGTAGGTTTTCATACTAGCTGGATTTTCCTGATGAGCTCAGTCATATCCATAACACTTTCCATGTCTCAGTTGCGAATCTGTGTAGCCGATGATTCAACAGTGATTTCATTGAAGGATATTCCGGTGGATGAGGGCTTGAATTATGTGGAGAGCCCGATTGCAATTCTCGACAGGAAAACAAAGAGTTTTCTTAATAAGGTAGTGAATCTGGTGAAGGTGTAATTATAACACCGAAAGGGCTCTGAGTGGACATGGGAGCCACATGACGAATTGAGGGAGAACTACCCAAACTTCATTGCACTAGCAGACTTCGAGGATGAAGCCTAATTCAAGTGGGGGAGAGTTGTAACATCCGATTCCAGTTTCTATTTCTTTATTCTCTTAAGTTTAATACTTTTGTCAAATTTGGTCCCTTATATGTTGGGCGTACGTTTTGTACGCTAAGTGTACGAGATCGATATGGTTACGAATGGTTAACCACGTACGCAGGGCGTAGGTCTACTTGGGTCAAAACCTAATTTTTATGGTTCAAACCCTATTTAAACATTAATATGGCCTTTAGATACCTACCTTCATCAACTTCCACTGTTCATTTTGTCCCATTGAAACCTTACTTCATCCTTTGAGAGTTCTTGAGATTTGGAAATGATTTTGGGGTTTTGTGTTTATTAAAAAAGAAGGAAATTGGACACCAAGCATTTGTTGAGGTTGACCTTGTAGATCCAGAGTCTTCATCAACTTCGGGAGCTAGAGAAGGCATAAAGTTCTTACCTTGATGATTCGTTATGGTAGTTTGAGTTTAGGGATGTTTGTGAACTTTATTTGGTCCCATGGGTCCTCCTTTTGAGTTTGAGCAACTCCAAGAGTTAGATATGTTCGATCTCAGCCTCTTTATTGATCATGATGCATAAAAATGTCATCTTGATGGTTGTTATTGGTCCATGCATGAGATTAAGACCTTATTATGAGTATTGTTGGACAAAAATGGATGTTGGGTTCCATTAAGACATGCTAAGGGTTAAAGTTGCCAAATTTATGCATTAGAACCCTAAAATATACGAGATATGAAAGTTGGACCCTATGGCTGAATGTATTAAGCACTAAATTGCTTAGGGTGGCAAGCAGCCCGGTACGTTGGGCATACCAAGTGGTACGATGCGCTTACTAGCGATCAGTTGTGTACGTCAAGCGTACAATGCATACGCCGAGCGTACACCTCTCAGTGGACTTTTGGACGTCAGTTGGGCTTTGGAATTTGGGCCTTAGTTTGGTGTTGGGCTTTTTCCTGTTTAAAGTAGGTGGATTCTGTTAGTGGGCCTTAAGTTGTATGAGTTGGTGCTTTATGGGCCTTGGGGGCCATTATGGTGTTATTTGGCCATGTTTGATTACGCTGATTATGAGAAAGGTAAAATAGCCTTTTATTCAAGGAGTGTGGGTTGGGATTTTATACCCACGGTTATGATTTATGATCTAACTTTGATTAGGGTTATTTTTTGTGTTTAGTGGGGGGGTCTTCCGAATCTATAGTCGAGCATTTTGTTATTTATCTGTGGACTGAGGTGAGTTTTGTCACTATATCAATGGGTCGAAGGTACCAAGGCCGACCCATTATTTGTGATATAGGATGCTAGTTACATTTTTTTTATGTGTATGAAAGACAAGGATGTGACCCATAACATTTTTATGAAGGAACAAGATCTGGGCCCTGGAATCTATATATAAGACTGAGATTTGGCCCTTGTCAGGAAATTATTTGTAAGACTATGGTTTGGCCCATAACACTAACGTATTTATGTTTGGTATGTGGTACTTGGGGAAACTCACTAAGATCTTCCTTATTGTTTTTTTTTATGGTTTCAAGTACTTCTGGTACTAAGGGAAACGGCCCGACATGATGGCAGAGCATTATCCCCTCACCATCTTCTGCACTTTTAGATATTGTTATTCTAATGATTTGACATTGTTACTATGTAATGGGTTTTGGAACAATTTGATGACTGTAACTATTGTTTAACAATGAAAAAAATTTCTTGGTTTTTGGTCTGTTATAGTTGTAATTGAACTACAATCTAGTTGGGATCTAAATTAAATGTTTGAAAAACAAAATAATAAGGTTTGAACTATCAACAAAAATGAATATGCATTAATCCCAATAGCATCATAATCAGGATTGGGCTTCAACCAATCACCATCGCAAGAACTATGGGTTTGTCCATGAGCAAGAATAAAATCTATATTAATCACATATGCAATAACACAAATGGCAAGGACTGTAACAAACTAAGAATTAGAAAATATGATTTAGAGTATTAGTAGATGTAGAAACAAGGTTGACTCTGTAAGCAGCAAAATCAGACATGTGTCCATTAGATTTTGTCCCAAAACAACCTTATTTGGAACCAATCTAATAGGGCAATACACAGTAAAAACAATATATGATATCCATTCTTTTCTAATAGTTATCAATAACATCTGTCAGTATATTTTTCTATTAATTTGCATCTTACTTTCCAATTCACTCTCATGATCCATGAAAAAATCTAACCCAATTATAGATATGATCTACCCTCCAATTATCACACTCTCACATAAGATAAGACTCATTAAATTTTACCTTCAATGAAGTAAATATGTTATATACTCAAGTCCTCTTAATGGGGAACTTTTCAACATATAGGTTTTCTATTTTAAAATATGTCATAAAATTATCCCCTCATTTACAAGTGATCATATGAAAGGATATTACTCCATGTACCCAAAAGGATTTTTCTCTAGGAGGAAAAGTTAGTGCTTGTGGAAGGAGGTAATGGTGGTTAAGTGATTTAACCATGGAAATGTGTTTTGGGTCGAAAAGTAGAATGGGAAAAGTCATAGACTGTGTTCTTACAGGAAATATGGATTTTTGTTCGAGAATTTTTTAGTCCAAGATATTTAGATAATATTGTGAGGCTATTTCAATACCTTTCCGTGTATATAAAGATCATCGAAAACGGAGTTGGAACAAAGAACTTATGATTGTTAGAAGTTAGAGGGTATTAGGTTTAGCCTAGTACACTGGGCATACAAGGTGTATTCTGGGCATACTAGGCAGGAATGGTCGTGGAGATTGAACCTGGTATGCGGAGCGTACAAGGACTACGCTAGACATAAACGATCAGAACCTAAACCCTAATTTTGAGGTTTTGAGCCCTATTTAAGATCCTTAACTTCTTCAAACCCTTTGCATTCTTAGACTCCACCTCTCCATCGTCCTCCCTTGAAACCCTAACCCTAGTTTGAGCCTTATGAGCAAAATAAGGTGTTTTTAAGTGATTTTGGCATGTTCTTGGTGCATCTTGGAGAAGCATTGGTTGCATTAGGGGTTGTAGATCCAGACCTTGTTAGCCTTGATCTTTCTTCTGGAGGTATAAAGCTTGAATCTTGATGATGCATTTGTTAGATCTAGCTAGTTTTAGGTGTTATAAGCTTTTAGTCACTTTAGTGTACATGTTGTATTCTGGGCATACTAGGAAGGAATGATTGTGGAGATTCAACCTGGTACGCAAAGCATACAAGGAGTACGCTAGACATACACGATCAGAACCTAAACCCTAATTTCGAGGTTTTGAACCCTATTTAAGCTCCTTAACCTCCTCAAACCCTTTCCATTCTTTGACTCCACCTCTCCAACGTCCTCCCTTGAAACCCTACCCTAGTTTGAGCGTTGTGAGCAAAATAAGGTGTTTTTAAGTGATTTTGCATGTACTTGGTGCATCTTGGAGAAGTTTTGGTTGCATTGGAGCTTGTATATCTATACCTTGTTCGCCTCAATCTTTCTTCTGGATGTATAAAGCTTGAATCTTGATGATGCATTTGTTAGGTCTAGCTAGTTTTGGGTGTTATAAGCTTTTAGTCAGTTTTATGGTTAAAGTTTTTATCTTGAAAGTTTGTGACCTTTTTCTGGATAAAGTTGGAAACTTTATCCATCTAAACATCATATTGATTTAGATCTGAAGGTTGGAGACTTAGACTTAATGGATTAAATTGAGAGAGATGCTCTTTTGGTCCATTTGAGACTTATAGACTATATCTTGGTTGTTTGGACCATCCTATTGGACAAAGTTGGAAACTTTATCCATTCTGGAGCTATTAGAAACCATAAAAATGTGATCTTGGTTATTCGTTTCCTTCCATTTTTGGGCTATGATGTATTAATGAGTTAAGTTTGGGTTTTTAGTATTGAGCACTTCCTTGCCATGTAAAGTCATAAAGTTGGAAATTTTATGACTTGAGAAGTTATTTTGTAACTAGATCTGCTTTTGGACGAAGGAACTTAATGGAATAAGCCCTTAAAAGGAAGGAACGTATTCAACCAGCATACGTTGGGCGTATATGGGTGTACATCACACGTACATGATGGGAGCCTCGATCCATAATCTTGAGTAAGCCAAGTGTACAAGCTGAGAACGTTGGGCGTACTCAGTTAAGTCAACTCAACTGACTTTGTGACTTTTGACTTTGACCAGATTTTGACCAAGTTTGACTTAGGGGTATTTTGGGTATTTTGAGATGTAGCTGAGTTTTTTCATTTTTCGATAAACATGTGACCAATAGAGCTGATATTTGGAGTAGTGTCCTGTCCAGATATCTTTTTAGATTCAGAGGTGAGTTTTCCTTATCGTACTTGTGGCTCAAAGGCACCAATGTCGGCCCACTATGTTATGTGTCATGGTATATAGAATGTTGCTATGATGTAGTGATTTGTTAGATCTGTATCCTAGTATATAGGATGTTGTTATGTTGTAGTGATCCGTTAGATATGTATCCTGGTATGTAGGATGTTTCTATGTTGTAGTGATTTGTTAGATCTGAATCATGGTAGATAGGAAGTTGCTATGTTTTAGTGATTTGTTAGATCTTTATGATTTGCTTGTTGGCTGATTATACATTTATCTATTGCATATGTCGACATATTGTGGTTGGGTTGAGGCAATACTACACTGTGCAGAAGCCAACAAACCTGGGACCATACAAATCATAAGTTGTGGGCCGGTAAAGCAAGCCAGACATATGGTGTGGGCTTGGGAACAAGCCATATATAAATTAAAGGCCGGTATGGCAAGCTAGACTTATGTTTTAGGCTCAGTAGCAACCTAGAAATCAGTTATGGGCCAGTAAGACAAGTCATACTCATACTATGGGCTCAAGATTAATCCAAACTAATGGTTATGGACCTAGTATGTAGGATGTTGTATGTTTTTGTGGTGGTACTTTAGGGGAACTCGCTAAGCTTTGTTTACAGTTTCATTTTATTGTTTCGGGTACTACACACGATCGTGGGAAAGTGAAAGCCTGATTGAACACATCCTCGATGCATGTTTTTAGAGATTCATGATACATTGATCTTCGGATATTTGTAGTTTATATTTGGTTTTTCTTATGGGTTCTGAGTGAAAGCAATTGGTTCTCTTGATTTCAAATTGAAAAATTTTATCATGATTTTGGGATGTTACAAAATTCACATTTACCAAACCATAGGATGTCCTCAATCACATGTATTTGAAACTTCTCATGATTATGATTTTTTAAACCTACTCTAGTAACCACATATGCACAAGTGTTTCTTCCCTCAACCATTTGGGTTCATTACTAAAAGTTTCATGCTTGTAAAGACTGCAAACCTATGGTTCTCCCCCTCGTATGATACTAATTATTTATAATTCTAGTTAAATATAATTGAGATGTAAACAATTTATTACTATCAATCTAAGTACAACATAGATTACAAGCAAATGATATATTTATATATATATATATATATATATATATATATATATATATATATATATATATATATATATATTATAGAAAACAAACAACATTGAACATATTCCCATTCTTATTGTTCACCAAAGATATTTATATGTCAGAAACATTCAGCAATGCGACTGAGACAAAAGTTACAACTTATTGTTACATAAAATTGAACTAAGTTGATATAGAGACTTATTATCTATCTCTTGCATTTGAAAAATACGAATGTTATTCTCATCCTTATCATTAAAATTAGACATATAAAAACTTGTTCTTCAATCCCTCCACTTTGGATAGTCATGTTGTGTTCTATATGATCTTATCAAATCTAGTGTATTAAATGCAACCATAAGAAATATTCCTTTAACATAACATATAGTTCGATGATGTATGTCTGTATAGTGACTAATATGACTTAGGCGATCTCCAACCTACTTCCATTTATTTCCCTGAAATGGAGTAAAAATAGTGAAAATAGTCTTTCATCTTCAACCTTACTCGAATCTTTTACCCCATTTGTTAACCCCCCCCCCCCCCCAATAAATATATTATGAGTATATTGCATTCTTGTAACTTGCATAGGTTTTTCTGAAACACCCATTCTACCAATTAATTTTTTTAACACACACACACACACACACACACACACACACACATATATATATATATATATATATATATATATATATATATATTATCATTTTTATTACAATAATATTAGAAAATCTGTTATGATAAAATTATAACAAAATAAATTGTTTGTATATATATATATATATATATATATATATATATATATATATATATATATATATATATATTTAAATTAATTATGAATTTATTGCACTAAAATTAGTATAATTTCTAGTTCAAGTTTACATTTACTATTAATAAATAAAATCTAATATATAACAAGATACTAAAGATATTGATTATTAAATTCATATCATAACTAGTAGATATAAATAAACTACAAATATATAAACCTAAAATGACATGGAATAAAATCAACAATTGAAACCCTATCCTCCCCTCCCCTTCTTTTTCCCCGTACTCCTATGGTTTAGCTCTAAACAAATTCTCTTCACCATTTTACCTCTACATCAGAGGTAAAAAAGACCCAGTCTAATCAAGTGTCTTCCTCTCCCAACATAAAAAACTACTAAGTGAAAAAGCTTTTTAAAACCCAATTAAAAATAAACAATTCAGGTATGTGCAGATCTAAGCTAGGTTTAGAGAAAACGATTATGTTCGTTGAGAAGTGTACAATCATGAGGAGGTCCATGGTGAAGTAGATGGTGATGATGGAGTTCTCAATTTACTTTCATTTCTTTCTATATACACTTATTAAATATTTTGATGCCTCCATCCTTTGCTTATTCTTTTGTTTCTTATGTTCTATACTCCATTATTTTCTCATGTGTATATCCTCCTTCAGCCCCCCTCCCCCCTGCCTCTCAATTTTGTTGTGCGTTTCTGAAATCATAAACTATGTTGGAAATTGGTTTGGGTATCAAAATATAAAACCAAAAACCTCGTTTTAGCTTGTTAGTCTTACTAGATTTGCTTCTTTATCGATGAATTGTTGTCATAGATCTCTGAGCATATGATTTCATTGATTTTTAAACCTATTCATGTTAGATCATTGAACAAGGATATTGATTTTTTATAGATTTTTTTGTAATGTAAAGGACAAATTACACAAAATATGCCATGTTTTAACAAAAAAAAAATAGATTTGAACATAGTGAAGATTTTTCTTACAATTAGGACACTATGTTTTCAAAGATTTCTTTTAAAACTACGTTGTCAAATTTGTTTAAATATTGACCATTTGACCGGTCAGCCAAATTGCCAGCTGACGTGGCATTGTGATATGTAAGTCTCTCACGATGTGTCACTAGTATGGCATGATGATGTGATACTTTTTGGAGATATCATTTTTTGGGTGTCAAAATTGAAAAAAAAATGTAGTGTCTTAAATGAAAAAAAAACAGTGTCAAAATTAAACTTTTTTGAAACTTAGTGTCTTTTATGCAATTTTCCCTTATTACAACATAATAATCTGGATGTAACATCTGGATACCTTGAGGTATTTTTATTTTATTTATGTAATTGAAAATGTTGAGTATGAGTTGTCACGACATGGTGGAGGCACCACAATGACTTGGAATATTTGGAATGTCTACTGGCCTTAAGTTGGTTCCCATAGCATGGCAACATGTTTTCCACAACATGGCAACCATCTGATGAAAAACCCTAATTTTCGAGTATTTAAAGGATATTATGGGCTAGGGTTTGTTAACCCTCATCCTCCATCACTCTCAACCTCAGAACGCTATTCCTAATTCCTTTTGGTGATATTTGAGTTCATATTGGTGATTCTTAAACTCCTTTTGGTCTTTTGGTGCATTTTGAATGAAGTAAAGGAAGATTTTGAGCAAGAAGCAAGCACGAAACACTCCTAATCTCTAAGAGCACCTTCTTGGGCCATTTTGATCTAATTTCTTAGTTTCTTCTAATTGGATCAAAGTTTATCTTGCATGTTAGAACCCTTTGGTGGATTTTTAGTGAAGACAAGAGATAAAGTTTGCAACTTTATGATTTCTCTGTGTCCCAAGATCATTTTATCTTATTTATCTAAGAGTTGTTTGTAGTTTGGAAATCATGCATGATTTTGAGTCCTTTTCATCTATATTTTCGACATAAAATGGAAGAGACATGCATTGGATAAGCATTTCCATAAAGCACCAATCTTTGTATTCTTTTAAGTAAAGGAAAACCTTCTAGAAAGTTTGGAGGAGTGTCTTAGGTGATTAAGGGCTTAATGGTTAAGTCTTGCTTCTTAAACCCTTTAAGGATCTAGATTTAGATATCTTGTCTTATTGAGATGTCTTAATGGATAAAGTTTCCAACTTTATCAATAAAGACCTTGGTAATGATCATATTTAGGCTTTGGAGCCCTTAGAATTCGTAGAGAACAGCTTAACAAGATTTAGTTGCTCAAACGAGTTCTCACGGCGTGGCCTTGGGTTGCCATGACATGGCGACGGCGGGATTAGTCGATTATTTTGTTGTCTTGTTCCCACGATGTAGCCAATATGAGGCCGCGACGTGGAGGCTTGCTGTTGGAAATTTTGATTTTGACTTTAACTGTTGACTTTGAGGGTTGACCTTTGACCTAGTTGACTTTTGGTCAAATTGCTAGTTTTGATAGGTGGACAAAGGATTTATCATGTGTGGTTATCTAGGTGGCATTTAGATCCTATTTTCTGACTGTCTTAGCAATTGATTGTTGACTAGATTTGCAAAGTGAGTCTGCTCACTATACTGTATCGGATGTTAGTTGTCTTTGTGACTCTCACATTGTATGCTAGGCGCGGCCCGATTGTATGGTAGGCTAGGCATGTTTATATGATAGGATTGGGCCCATTATGTATTCTTGGTGGGGCATGTTATATATGCTAGGTGAGACCCATATGTATGTTGGGTGGGGCCCATCATGATAGACGGGGCCTGAGATTATGTGTGGTATGTGATATTTTAGGGAACTCACTAAGATTTATGCTTATGGTTTGTGGTTTAAAATTTTCAGGTGCTTCCAGTTTCAGATGGAAGGGTCTGGCTTGACTGCCCAACATCTCCTTACGATTTCCACATCGATTATTATTTTACTCTGATGATTTTGATACATTTGTATTATAATTGGTTTTGAGACACAAGATGTATATATTTGATGATTTTAAAAATGAAAATTCTTTTTAGTATTTTGGGACGTTACAACTTGGTATTAGAGCCTTGGTTTGATCGTTTCAGGCACACTCTCAGGTGTATCTGAACTCAAATTGAGGTATTGCTAATCTTTTTAAAGGGAAAATAAATTTTATAAAAAGATTTTTTACAAATAAATGTGGGTGCGATGTGTGCAATTAGTCGAGCTCAACTAAGTGATTCCCAAAATACATATTTAAATATATAAGGAATACTCTAAGCCTTTTTAACTAAGTGTTTGAATTTGTAAAGAATACACTGATCATTTTTAGCTAAAATACACTAAGTATTTGAATTTGTAAGGAATACACTAAGCCTTTTTAACTAAAATACACTAAGTATTCGAATTTGTAAAGAATGAACTAAGCTATTTTAGCTTAAATACACTAAGTATTTGAAATTTTAAGGAATGCACTAAGCCTTTTTAACTGAAATAGAATAAGTATTTGAATTTGTAAGGAATGCACAAAGCCTTTTTAAATAAAATACACTAAGTATTTGAATTTTTAAGGAATGCACTAAGCCTTTCTAATTGGAATACACTAAGTATTGCTCAATAGTCCGGGTGATCAGTTTGGTTCATAAGTCATTACAAGGTCATTGTTTTCCCTCCTAGATAAGGGGTCTTTCTACGTTATTCCCCTCAGGATGGGGGCATTTCTAATTTCTCCTTATGGGTGGGTGCTGGACCGCAGTGATTTCTTCTGGATGGGGATTCTTAAAAATGGAACCTCTTAAGGTTCATTGTGTTCCATGTTCTTGGAATCGTCCTTACTTCAATTGTCTCGAGTGTGTAGGACCCGTTTCGGTGTGATTTGGCTATTTTGTATGGTCCTTCCTACATGGGATCTATCTTCCCTTGTTGAGAATGGCTCGCCTCGTTCTTTCTCAATACATAGTTTCCCACTTTAAAGGCTTTCTCCTTCACTCTATGATTGTAGTTTCTTTCTACGACGTTCTGGTAGACCGCTTGACAGATGTTCGACCACTCTAGTCGCTCTTTAATGATATCTAGATTCTCTATTAAATCTTCATTGTTGTTTTTTTCTTGGAAGTGTATCGTGCGCGGCAAGCTGATCGTCAGTTTCACTGGCAGCATCGCTTATGTGCCATAGACCAGACTTAACAGGTTCTCTATCATTCTTGTCCTTGGGGTTGTCATGTATGACTAGAGGACCCTTGGCAGCTCTGCTACCTAGTTTCCTTTGGCCTTTACTAGCGGCTTCTTGATCGCATTCACGATTGTCCTATTGGAGACGTTCGTCTGTCCATTAGCATGGGATGTGCTACCGATGTGAATGTTGCTCTATCCCTCTTTCTGCACACCAACTCTTAAATGGATTTTCTTCAAATTGCAATCCATTATCACTAATCAATACATTTCGTGATCAGAATCTTGTTATGACGTTCTTCCATAAAAACTTAATCATCTGCCTCCCTGCTATGCACGCTAATGGCTCGGCTTCGATCCACTTGCTGAAGTAGTCTACTGTGACCACCAAGAACTTTACTCTTCAAGGGGGCTCCGAGAACGGCCCAACAATGTCGATTGCACACTGTAAAAGAGACAATGGCTGCTAATGCTGTTAGTGGTGTCGGGGGAACTCTTTGTACTACTGAGTAGGTTTGACATTCCATACATGTTCGTGTCAGATGTCGGGCCAGTAAATCCCCATTCGAAGTATCTTTCCTATGAGAGCCCTTGCTCCCTTGTGTGCGTCAGCTAGTCCGACATACGTCTCTTGGAGCTCCTTCTTACCGCTAACCTCATCCTCAAATCTTATCCATGGGGTCAAGAATCCTTTCCGGTACAGTATTCCCCCAACAATCGTATATTATGCAGCTTTTATCCTTATTTTACTGTCTTCCTCATGATTATCCAACAGTATGCCATGTTGCAAGTAATCGAAAATTGGTGTCATCTAGTTGAGTTGTTCCGACGACAGGGTATGTACATGGTGTTCCGCTATGCTTCTTTCTTTGAGCACTTCAACAAAGAACTTTTTCGGAGAGATGGTTGAATCATGTCGACGCGAGTTTGTTGAGAGCGTCTGTCCTTCTACTCTGGCTTCACGATATTTGCTTGATGATGAAACTCTTGAACGGTTTGACTAGTCTCTAGACAACTCTCATGTTTTTCTCCATTCTCTTATCGTTTGTTTCAAACTCTCTGCTAACTTGATTGGCTGCTAGTCTTGAATCTGTTAGAACTATTATCTTGTCCACTCCCATCTTCCTTGCTAGTCGTAGGCCGGCTAGCAGGGCATTATACTCAGCCTCGTTGTTAGGGGTGTGAAAGTCAAAACAGAGTGCGTAGGTAACTTCTTCTTCCTATGGGCTTGTTACGATAAGAACCACTCCAGATCTGTCTTTGTTGTACGCCTTGTCCATGTATAAGATCTAAAATTGGCTCTCTGCTTACTCGAGTGTGTCCTTCTGGTCATCTCCTTGGACGGTTGGCTTTAACTTATCATGTATCTCAAGTAGGAAATCCGTTAGCACTTGTCCTTTAATACATATGTGAGGGCGGTAGCTGATATCATGTTCCCCCAATTCAATTGCGCATTTCACCAAACTTCCTCTCTAGTTTGAGAAGTACCTTCTTGATCAGGTAGTTGTTTAACACCTCTACTTGGTGTGCCTAAATGTACCCTCTCAGGCATCTCGATGCATAGATGTGGGATAGCACAAGTTTCTCCAGGATGGGGATAGATAATATATGTACCTTTTAGGGCTTGGATGATGAATTAAATTGGTCGTTGTCATCCTTCCCTCTCTACCGTCAACATGGATGAGACTATTTCATTCGAAGTTAACAAGTATACTTGCAACTTTTCGATGGGGACAAGACTAGCTAATGTTTGTAGCAAGTGCAAAGTTTCTTTTAATTGTTGGAGAGTCACTTCTGTTGTTGGTGTCTACTGGAAAATTTCTCTTCTTGAAGCATCCTTTGGGCATTTGGAAGAATGGCATGGATTTTTCTACGGATTTGGAGATAAATCAGCTCAGAGCGGTCAACTTGCCATTTAAACCTTAGGCATCTCTTAAGTTATGTGGGGAGGTCTCCGTCACCAGTTTGCCCACCTTGATAGGGCTTGGTTAGATCCCCTCCTAGGTGACATAATATCCCACACACAGTCCTTCTTCTACTCGAAAGCTGCACTTCCCCAGGTTTAATTTCATTTTGACCTTCCATAGGGTCTTGAGTGTCTCTTCCATGTCTTCCAGCAATCTTCCATCTTCTAGTCTTTTTATCACCATATCATCTACATATATGTCAATGTTCCTTCTGATCTGTTTTGCGAAGAGTGATTCAAACAACCGTTAATAGGTTGCTAATGTGTTTTTTAGACCGAACGACATTTATGGTAGAAGAATGCACCGTGGTCCGTCTCAAAGGTGGTATTCTCTTCGTCCTCCTTGCTCATCAAGATTTGATGGTACTGGTTGTATACATCTAGCAAGCATTTCAACTTGAACCCTTGTAGTGACTCCAACTTTTGGTCGATCTCTGGTAATGGATATCAATATTTAGGGAAGGCCTTGTTTTGATCTGAGTTGTTGATGCACATGCGCCACATACCATCCTGCTTCTTGACCATGACTAGGTTTTCGATCCATGTTGGATAGATTGCTTCGTGGATTATTCCTGCCATGGTCAACTAGGCTACTTCGGTGTTGATCACTTTGTTCCCGTCTCATATTTAGACATGCTTTTTCTTCTTCACGTCCTTGGTCTCTGGCTTTATCATTAACTTGTGCTTTATGACCTTCCTGTCTGCCCTGCATTGTATGTGGGTGTTAATGCAACGACATGTTTGTATTGCTTTAGGAGGTCACTCGGAATCTGTCTTATTACTGGAGGAAAGTTGACTCTTATGCTGACTAGTTGGTCTAGGTGTTCAGCATTGATTATCTCCTTTCCCCTGGACAACTACAATAATGGCTTCTTGGCCTCTTTCATGATTTCATTCGACTGCATTCTTTTGGTGGAGTAGCCAGGATTGTTCATGGTCCTTTTGTCATACTAAATTTCACTATTCCATGTATGGTGGATGATATTGCTTTGAACTTCCTCTCTGGTTTGAGAAGAACATTCTTGATCGGGTAGTTGTTTAACACCTCTACTTAGTGTGCCTAAAAGTACAGTCTCGGGCATCGCGATGCATAGATGAGGGCTAGCACAAGATTCTCCAGGATGGGGTAGATAATATCTGGACCTTGTAAGGCCCGAATGACGAATTAAACTGGTCGTTGTTTTCCTTCCCTCTCTATCATCAACATTGATGAGATTGCTTCATTCGAAGCTGACTAGTGTACTTGCAACTTTTCAAATGGGACAAGACTAGATAATGTTGGCATCTAGTGCAAAGTTTCTTTAATTGATGGAGAGTCGCTTATGCCGCTGGTGTCTACTGGAAAATTGGTCTTCTTGAAGCATCCTTTGTGCATTTGGAAGAGTGACATGGGTTTTGCTACGGATTTGGAGATAAATCAGCTTAGGGCGGTCAACTTGCTATTTAAACCTTGGGCATCTCTTAGGTTGTGTGGGGAGGTCTCTGTCATCAGTTCGTCCACCTTGATAGGCTTGGTTAGATCCCCTCCTAAGTGACATAATATCCCACAAACCGTCCTTCCTCTACTCTAAATGTGGACTTCCCCAGGTTTAATATCATTTTGACCTTCTATAGGGTCTTGAGTGTCTCTTCCACATCTTCCACCAATCTTCCTTCTTTTAGTCTTTTTATCACCATTTCATCTACATATACATCAATGTTCCTTCCAATCTATTTTACGAAGGGTGATTCAAACAGCCGTTGATGGGTTGCTCATGTGTTTTTTAGACCGAACGACATTTTCTGGTAGTGTAAGTCCCAAATTTTGGTTGATGTATCAATCTGATCCACTTGATGGTGCGGAATCCCAATCAAGTGGATGATGCAAGATCAAATCGAGAAAAAGAAGTAGAAGAAGAAGAAGAATATGAATCTATGATATATTGATGATAAGATTGATGCTCAACAAAAAGATTCACACACACATACTCTTCTTCTCTCTAACTTTCTCTCTCTGGAATATGCTCCACCACTTGTGTCCCTCCTCTCAAGGCCTACTCCCACTCCTCACCCCTACTTATATATATATATATATATATATATATATATATATATATATATATATATATTTTGCTTAAAATGTCAATAGCAGGTCGTAGCTTCTCAGCTAAATGGCGTCTGACTGAAATGGTAAGAACATGATCGTGGGCTTCAAGAAGATAGAGAAGAATGGAGTGAACATCTCCAATAGATCTCTTTACCACAAACTGCTCCGAACGCAAATCATCAAGGTCCTTGTTCGCTTGATTGAGCTTCAAAGTCTGGGTCTTTAGTTGAGTAGTTTTCAGAGCAAGTTCATCCATTACTCTGCTTTCCAAGACTAGATCTGCCTGAAGCTGATTTAAACGTTCATTGACCGAAGCTTGATGTTTGGCTTGATTAGAAGAGAGGTTTTGGCGAAGCACCTCAAAAAGCTCCTTTTCCTTTTGAAGCGATTTTGTAAGAGTCTGAATAGAGACATTAACCGTGTTGGCATTTTGAGCTGCAGCACCCTGTAAAGATTCGAGAAAAATGTTTGCATTAGAAATTAGTTTATCGACTTTTTTGTTCGCCTCCGTGCAAACTCTAGTTGAAGCATCAATGGCTGAAGTGGCTTTGGAGATTGAAGCACCATGTTCCTTAACCAATGTTGCTATCATGCCTGTAACAGCAGACTCAGAAAGAGAACCCTGTGTAGATGAGGAAGCCATAAGTTTATCTAGCTTCTCATGCAGGTCCTTAAGATGGCGTTTAGCGACAGGGCATCTTCATCATCGTCACTTTGCATTCTGTAAGGATTGTAGTAGAATGTGTCAAAATTGACATTCTCCCCACCAAATACAGTATTGTTTTCAATGGATTGGGTAGGAGACAAAGGTTTAGTAGTTGCATGGGTTTCGGGTGCTGAAGTACGAACCCCCTTATCGGATACGTTGGTTTGAACTCCAGTGGTGGTTGTGGCTGTAGCTTCTGAAAAAATGGGAGTTGGAATGGGAATGGTGGATGAGGGTTGAGATGTAATGATAGGGGAAATGGGAGGAAGGGTAGTAAGAATGGAAATAGGTGGAGGAGAAGGTGCATGGGAACGAATGAATACCTCAGGTGTAGGCGAACGAGGAGGTGTGTCACCTCGAACCACTTCTTCATCATCTGAGATTTCGCTCTTAGATTCACTCGAAATTTGGGGTTGATGACCAGAAGATACATACTCAGAGTCTGAGTCGCTTGACGATTCAAGAATAAGCTTTCTAGCAGGTTTCTTGGTCTTTTTTTGCTTTGGCTGTGAAGGAGCAGCCTTCTCTGCCTTTCGCTTCTTTGGGGATTGAGCTTTTGATAGTCTACCTCGTTTTTCTCCCTTTTTGGCTTCTTGCTTCTTGCCCTGTTTTGCAGGTTTATCTGCTTCTTCAATAGACTTTAACATTTTTGGGGTCAGATCCCTTGGACCAGAAGAGGGAACTTTCTTGTACTCCTGAATGAGCTTGCTTGCAGGAGACACACAAGCATACATTGACTCTGGAATGGAGCCAACGAAGTGAAATTTGGATGGATGAGTGACAATGATGTTCGTGGTATGGAATCTAGCAATAGAGGAGAGCATACAATCTGCCATAATGGGAATGTGAAAACGCTCCATTATCGATTAAGTAATAATGGTCCAAACCCTGGCACATGAAATTTCTGTATGACGTGAGGCTGATGACAAATTTTGGACGAGCTGAAGCCATAGTACTGAGCCATAGTCAAGGTTGATTCTGTGGTACAACCCATAAAGCAAATTCATGAAAACACTTGCTTGAACCATCTGATTCGACACTCCTTTCAGAAATCCCTTTGAAGAGGAGAGTGAACAGCCCATTCCATTGAGTAGGAAGGCATGATTTCTTGAACCTTGTCACGGTAGTTAGGGTTTCAATGTACCCCATGTTGTAAAACATCGTGAAAAGTTGACCAGTTGAGATTGAATCAGGATTAACCATCGAAGCATCGTATGTGAGCCCTAGAAATGAGCAAAATTTGTTCTTGGAGATGGAGGCCTTCTGGTTGAGGACATCAAAATTAATCTTGTCTGCACCCTTGTCGTAAGTAGTCGTGGAATAAATTTGAGAGAGACAAGACATTGGGACAACTTCCACCGTCGGTAAGCTTTGATAAGTGGTGAATACTTAAGACATTCAACCACGTTATACATATACATATCGTAGAGGAACGGTGTGAGGTCAATCAGCAAGTTCTGGTTTGCCTTGATTGTGAGAAGAGTGGAACATGCAAATGTTTCTTGAACAGACAAAGACTCTGCCATTGTTGAAGCTTGAGGAAGACGAATATGAACAGTGAGAATTGAATCGCTGGAAATCGCCTATTTACTTGAGAGAGATGAAGTGTGGTAAAGAAGAAGATCACGGTACCAAAAACCCTTATATATATGATTCTGTAGAGAGAGAAAAATCAAGGGTAATGATTCCTTTAATTTGGGAAACGACGCCAAAAAAGGTGTGATTTGACAACTAGCAACCCCAATAAAGCAGCTAATGACGCATGCTTATGTAACTGTTAAAATTCACGCGCCTTTTTCAATCTTATCTTCCTTTCAAATTCCAACCGATTAAGCTTCCTGCTGACTCATCTATTCAATCTTCTAATATAAGCATTATCTCCCTAATTAAGCAAAGGCTTATTGCAGATGTCATTCCTTCGCTTGAAAATTACTGCAATACATCGTTAGGAATCGAAGCTATATATTAATGAATAGCTTGTAAACAATCGAACTAGACTTTTGGAAAATCCAAGATTTTCGTGCAAGATAGTGTCAAAGATAAAGAAATAAATCAAACTTATTTGTGGGATTTTTGTGATGTCATAAAAGACGTAAAGCAGTAGATCCCGGGCACAAATCGCTTCCTTTAAAATCTAAATAGACTTCAAAGTGCTTGTATGGATTCCCGTTGAATTACGATCAACTACTTGTTAAGAAGAACTGAAAGGCATCTTTTATAAATAAAACTATTGGGTGGCTTTCACTTCAATCGAGGTTTCGGTACTTGACATAAGACCAAAAGAGGAACGAAGTACTTTTGAGACCAATGTAGCCTGCTAAACAAGTAGGTATTGATCATATTCAGTGACTTGATGACATAAAATAATTATAAATCTCAACGAAAAAATAAAAAATGGATCCTTCGGGAAGAAAAGTCTTGGTGATAGACATTTTCATAAGGAACTCTCACAAGAATAGGAGATTTCAAGGTACATCCACAAAAGTGGTTTCGTTAACTCAAGGTGAAAGCTAGAACATTTATTTGTTCACCGTCAAAGCATTATAGGTATTGAATTTTGGGTTTCACTTAGCACGTAGTGACACGAAACTAAGATCATAATCATAAAAGTTGTGTAACCATAAACCTCAGTTGTAGTGTTGAGAGTCTCAAGGGTTACAATTATGAAACGAATGACTAATGGAGAATAAGATTAAGGGATATAAAGAATGAATGTACCTCTGCTATAAAATAGGACCAAGCAGGAAAATTGTCACACCCCGAAACCGAAGGCGGAAACGTTCCGGGGTGGAGGACGTCATGAAGTATCGCAACTAATGTACATAGTAAGCATAGTAAACACAAAACATTACATTACATAGATTCATTACATTTGTTTGAAAGTAAAGTAATACAAGTTTTGTAGTTACATAAGTTAATCAAAATATGAGGAGACTTCCATACGCTCCGTCTTCTACAAAAGAACTCGGGATACCTGTCTAAGGAGAACCTGAGAATACAAGCAGTTTAAAAATCAGCATAAAGCTGGAGAGTTCATAAGCTGTTTGTTTATGTAAAAGGAACATGTTTTCCTTTGGTTTTTCTAAAAAGGTGTTATCCAAGAAAATCTCATATTTTCTTATAAAGGCAGTTTAGTTAAAGTTCTGAATTTCCGTTCGATACAACAGTAGATAGTTTAATACGTAAGACTATATATTCAAAATCCACTGGGAATACCATGCAGTACGAAAGTAGGTAGTTTTAATATATAAAACCATAGATATAAAACCACTGGGAATACCATCCAGTAAAACTATAGATTAAAAGACCACTGGGAATACCATCCAATAAAACTATAGATTAAGAGAAGATATAGATTCAAAAACACTGGGAATACCATCCAGTAAAACTATAGATTAAGAGAATATATAGATTCCGTTAATAAACTTATATTTTTATATTAATACGTATTGTGAGTCGGATAACCATGCTAATATGACAAAGAGACCTCCTTGACGTTCTTCAGGCGTTAGACGATATCCATAATTTGTCACCCCAGGCGTGCCCGCCTAACTGTAGCTAGCAGTTAAGGTGTGGGATTGTCAGTCCTGAATAGATCTATTCACAAATTCCACGCTCTCCCTCCAGGAGACTCTGGTTACACTTCCGGGGAGGATTTACTGATAACCTGAAGGGTTTAATGAAGATATTCTCACAAGCTAGAATTAAATTATTCACGGTGTTCTCGGTCTTTATCAAACATACTAATCGTTTTGAAACATAATACAGTAAAAACAGTTTAATACAATGAAATTATCTAGTATAATACTCTTAATTAAACAGAGATAAACTAAATCAGACATAGTTTATCTATTAACTTTACATAAATCTGTGCTCGTAAAACAAGAACTAAAGATCCCAAATTATTCCCATAATAATTTGATTGTTTTGATTGTTTCTTACACTGTGATTGAAATTTACTTAGTTATATTCAGTAAAACATCCCTTATGCTCCGCATGATACAAAAGGGGGTAACGATATCCAAAAGTTTTCCAGATATTTATAGAATTTCACCAGTTTTAAGTTTAGAAACATTTATAATTTTGCTTGTATTCCTCCCCCCCCCCCCTGAAAACATTGAAAAACACGGAAAAGGCGTAGGGGTATGAACTCACCAGTCGAGAAGTGTGTCGGTTGGATGCTAATTGTCAGTTTGGGGATTGAAAACACGCGAGGTTCCTATGTAATATGAAGAGATACATAAATTGTATCTAATTAGACCTTGATCTATTACTTAAATAAGAATAAACACTTCTAGAAGCGAAAACACTTCAATTCAAGTGTCTGGGTGACCCGGGTGGCATCTAAGGGTCTGTATGACTTGGATATGGAGTTTGCTCTTCAAGAGTAAACTCCTTATGTAGTTTTTGGCCCAAATTACCAACTCTCGATGAGTTCACGGCCGTAAACTCATGGTGGGGGTGTTCTTGGGTGCTAAATGGTCTTACATCACTTGGGAAATTTGGCTAGGATTAAATCTAGGGCATAGGAAGGAATTAAACCACCAAATGGACCATTTAATGTAGTTTACGGAATTAAACTAGGATTTTACGGCCATAAGCTCCTAAATATCCTTTCTTTATATGATTTGGTGGTCCTAGATCAATCACATATGATTCTAAGTCATTATACAAGCCTTGGGATGAATTTAGGGCATCATTTGACTAAGATATAGGATTTTACGGCCCAGGAACCTATCCTTGGGGGGTTTACAGCCGTAAGCTCCTATGGGGGTGGTTTTTATCAAGTTTAAGGCCCCTAACTCGTTTGTGGTTGCTTCTAGACTTCAATTCAAGGCTTAGGAGGTGTTTAAGGGGCATCTTAACACCTTAAGATGTGTTTACTGCCCAAGAAATGGTGTTTACGGTCCAAGCATGCTCTTGACCCGTAAACACTTATTTACTCCCTAAATGTTGAGTTTAAGGTGTTCCTAGCCCATTCAAATAAGTCCTTAAGCCATATCAAAGCTCCAAGAGTGATTTGGGAGGGTTTTTGGGCTCTAAAACCCATTTTATGTGTGTTTATGGCCTAGGACTGTTCTAGGGCCGTAAACACATGATTATGGTCCTATTTCATAGATTAAGCACGAATTTGAAAGCCATAGAGGTTATACTATGAGCTAGGATAGTTACCTTGACGATTTGGAGCTTGAATTTGATGATTTTGGGACCTAGAACTTGGATTGAGGAGAGAGAGTAGAGAGAGTGGAAAAAGGCTTCAAATGAGGCTCATTCCACTTTATATATGGTTGAGTTTGGGACACGGTGGAATTCTACCCGATACTGATGTTAAACGAGGCTTTTGGTCGCACCCGATTAAGTTGTCGTAACTCGATATGGTCGAAATTAAAAATTTTCTAAGTAATAATTTGGGATGTTTTCATGGGTTTCTAATGTGTTTGGATACCAATTAAGTCATAATGGAAATATCAAAAATAATGATTTAATTTAAAAACTTAAACGGAAACAATTCGAAAAAGATGAATTTTATGGACGGAAACGGGTTACGGCAATGGAGCAAACTTCGGGTTGTCACAATAACTCTTAACTCATGTTAGAGTAGAGTTAGGTAGCTCATGATGAGAGTGAATTTATCAGCCTAATTGGGAAGACATGATTGGTGTATATCAATTCATTAAGGCTTCACTCAAAATTTTTAGAGGCTTTGGTCAACATACAACAACATGCTTCTAGGGACACTTAGCTAATACAAAGATAAAGAAGTATACATGTCCCAGCTTCATCACTATGAAAGATCCTTATGCATCGATTAGATAAAGACTTAATAATTTAAAATAAAGAAAAATATTTTTGAATTATGGTTTGCGTTTTCTGAAAAGAAATAAAAATGAAAAATGAAAAATATTTTTGGATTTTAAAAGATTTTCTAAAAAAGAAATAAAAATAAAAATTTTGGATTTTATGAAAATAAAAGGAAAAACATAAAATAAATTATAAGATAAGAGTATATACATACTATATAACTGAAATTGTCACTTGAAAATAGAGAAGCGAACCGAGTCCAATAAGACCGAACCCAAAATGGACCGAGGGTTCGGTTCATTTCAGTTCCTAAAAGAACCGAACCTAAAATGGACCGAGTGTTCGTTCTATTTCACTTCCAACTTTTATTGAGGAGAAAGTAACTTTGGTACAGATTTAGCTTCCATCATTCCTAAGCCTTGTAGGATTTTATTAGAACTAGTTTCAGGCAAGGCTTTAGTAAAGATGTTAGCCAAATGATCAGTGGTCCTAACAAAATGAATTTCCACATTACCGTCTTCCACATGATCATTGATCAAGTGATACCTCAGTGCTATGTGTTTCTTCTTTGGGTGTTTTACTGGGTTATGACAAATCCTAATTGTGCTCTATGAGTCACAGTATAGTGGGATTTTCTTCATGCTTAGGCCATAGTCTCGAAGTTGACTTTGTATCCAAATGACCTGAGACGTGCACGATGTTGCAGCTATGTATTCAGCTTCAGTAGTTGAGAGTGAGACACAGGTTTGCTTCTTTGACTGTCAGGTAACCAGTTTGCCATCCAGAAATTGGCATCCTCCAGTGGTACTCTTTCAGTCCAGTCTCCATCCTCCAAGATCAGCATCTGAGAATGCTTGAATAAAGAATCCTGACTTGGCTGGGTACCATAGACCAAGAGAAGAAGTTCGCTTCAGTTATCGAAAAATATTCTTCACAACTAGCAGGTGAGGTTCACGTGGATTAGCTTGAAACCTAGAACAATAGCAAACAGAAAACATTATGTCTGCTCAACTTGTTGTTAGATACATTAGCGACCCTATCATTTGACGATAGAGAGTCATGTCAGCAACCGGTTTGTCCAGAGAAGGTGTTAAATTTGTGTCGAACGCTATTGGAACCTTAACTTTCGAATCTCCCAAAATTCCAAATTTGGCAAGCAAGGTCTTTGTGTAAGCCTCTTGATTGATGAAAATGACTTCAGGTCCCTGTCTAATATTCAAGCCAAGGAAAAAGTTAATCGGACCCATTGAACTCATTTCAAATTTAGTCTCCATCAACTTCCTGAATTCAGCCGTTAAGCTAGGATTTGTGGAGCCGAAGATGATATCATCGACGTAAATTTAAACTATCAAAAGGTGGTCACCCTCTTTCTTACGAAAGAAGGTTGGGTCAACCGAACCTTGTTTAAATTTAGACATTTTAAGAAATCTAGTTAGACTTTCATACCATGCCCTTGGTTCTTGCTTGAGACCATAGATTGCCTTATCGAAAATGTAGCAGTGATCTGGATACCTCTCATTCACGAAACCCAGTGGTTGCTCTTCATACACCGTCTCTTCCAGTTCTCCATTTAAGAAGGCACACTTCACGTCCATTTGGTATACTTCAAAGTTCTTTTATGCAGCATAGGCGAGAAAAATATGAACCGATTCTAGCCTTGCTACTCGAGCGAAGGTCTCTTCGTAATCAATGCCTTCTTATTGACAATAACCTTTCACAACCAATCTAGCCTTGTTGTGAATTACATTTCCTTCCTTGTCCATATTGTTCCTAAAACCCCACTTTAGTCCAACCACAGAAGCATCCTTTGGTGTTGAAATTAGTCTCCACACTTTGTTTTGCTCGAACTCGTTAATTTCGTCCTGCATGGCATGTACCCAATCAGAATGATCGAGTGCGGTGTTAATCTTCTTCCGTTCAACCTTGGATACGAACGAATTAAACATGCAAAATTCCACTTTATAGAATAGTGCAGTTTGTTTCGCTTTCAGTTAAGAACGTGTGAGAACCTTTTATGATGGTTTACCAATAATTTGTTTTTGAGGATGGTCTTTGGTCCATTTAGTGAGAGGTGGGTAATTAAGATCATAAGAGGGATCCATTTCAGCATCCACTTCTTCGAGTTCTGATTGAATATCATCATCGTTTGAATTCGCATTCTCCCCCTCAAACGATGATACTTCCTCAGCTTCAAGTTCAGAATTTTCCCTTTGTACTTGACTTTCGCTTAGTGTTGATGATGATGGACTCTCCCCCTGGAATGATGAATCTTGGTTATTTGGAGGAGATAGACTCTCCCCCTGAACATAAGAACTATCTCTTGGAGGTTCTCTTGAATTAGGTTGTTCAGTTGATGTTGGTTGTTCTTCTTCTATTTTCTTTGCAGCATCATCGATTATCTTCTTCAGGTTGTCGACCTTGTTATCTGCAGCTTTTGATTCAGATTGAATAGCCTTTTATGGTTCATCAAACAGCTGCATATATTGCTCAAAGAGGTTTGAGATTGGTACCGAAGCTTGACCAGATTTGGGAAAAATCTCTTCCATAGAACCTTTGGTTGTCTTCAGCTTCTTGATGTAGTTGTCATCGAATGTGACATAGTAAGTCTCTTCGATTTTCTTTGAACGCTTGTTCAAAACTCGGTATGCTTTGGAGGTTAATGAGTAACCTAGAAATATTCCTTCATCTGCTTTGACGTCAAACTTGTTTCGGTGCTCTTTTGAATTAAAGATAAAGCATCTGGAACCGAACACATGGAAAAACATTACATTGGGCTTTCGGTTGTTCAAGATCTCATATGGGGTGATAGAAAAACGTTTATTGAGATAATATTTGTTCTGCATGAAACATGCAGCAGCAATAGCATCTACCCAAAAATATAGAGGTAGAGAAGTGAAGCTAAGCATGGTCTGTTAACGTGAAGTGAAGCTAGCATCTCCATTGAAGATGGACCACATATATTAACGTGAAGTAATTCTAGTGGTTCGATAATTTTTGTATTGACTCAAGAAGAGTGACTTTGTCAACTTTGTTTTCCCATTTCACAAGCAGCACACAAGTGTTCTTTATCAAACTTCAGAAGTGGAAGACCTCTAACATGATCCCCAAGCACTAGCTTGTTGATGTCTTTGAAGTTGAGATGGGATAGTCTTCGGTGCCAAAGCCAACTTTCGTCTGAGTGAGCGTTTGTTAGCAAGCAAACCGCTGGTTTTCCTCGTATGGGATTGAGATTCAAAGGGTACATTTCTCCTTTTCGCTTCCATTTCAGCAAAATATTGTTCGTCTTCTTTTCAATAATCTCTGAGCCATCATCATCGAACGAAACCTTTAACCCGGTACCGACTACCAGTTGAGAAACACTGATGAGGTTGTGTTGTAGACCTTCAACTTATGCCACTTTTCGTATTGAGAAATCAGCATTGGTAATCATTTCGTAGCCTTTGATGGTGCCAAAAGAATTATGACCATACTTGACACATCCACCATCTTGAAGGGACTGAGATTCCCTCAACTCCTCCTTTCTTCCTGTCACGTGAGCAGCCACTGTCTATGTACCATTCATCATCAAACTGCTCGTCACGCATAACCTACAAAAATTAAGCAGATTTAGGAACCCAAAGTTTCTTGGGTCCTTGTGAGCCTTTTACATAACAAGGAATTGTAAGAGAAACATCAACTAGAAAGGTTCTTTTTATTATTGTTGTTTCATGTTTTCTTTTTATGGTGAAAACTTTGATTTTATTAGATTTGAGTATTTTAGGTTCAGTTTTTGATTTGACATTAGCAATCTTTCGGTTCTCCATTTTAGGTTCAAACATCGTCTTCTTTTCATCTCCTGCAAAGAGCTTTTCTTTTCCCTTTCGATCATTCTATGAGTGAGAGTGAGAGTGAGAAAGATGACACTTGGGAGTAGTATTTGGCTTTTGATCATTGCCCTTACTTGGTCGAGACCCGAAACTACCTTCCCTTCGGTTCCTCTCAATGGTTGATTTAGGACCAAAACCATCCTTTCGGTTTCTCTCAACTTGAGGACTAAGACTCCTTTTTCAGTTGTCAGCCGTCTGATGACTGAACCTTCTCTTTTGGTTACTGTGCTTCTGTGGCTCGAAGCTCTGTTTTCGGTTATCTTGATTTTGAAGACTGAAACTCTTCTTTTGGCAGTCTTGATTCTGAGAACCGAAACACTGTTTTCGGTTGTCTTGTGTCTGAGGACCGAAACTCTTCTTTCCATTGTCTTCATTGTGTTGACGATGAGAAACTGAGTTTGCTTTGCTTCTTCTTTTGACTTAGAAGCCTTTTCATAGCGAACGTAACTAGGATTTTCAGATCGCCAAAACTGCTTCCTTTTAGTAAGATTCTTCTTGTATCTCAAATTTCATTGATGCTTTCTCTCTAACACTTGTTTTGGAGTTTTATGGATGTTGGCCTTTCGATTTGGTACTTGAGCATGACTTTCGCTCTTTAGAGAAGAGGTTTCGCTTGACATCCTGACTGGTTCTCCTGAAGGTTTTTTGGTACCGCTTGTGCTTGGCACATCAAACCGTGTATGTTCATTAAGTGGTTCTGCCACATACCTACCCTTCACCCTACATGATGTTTTATGAGATAGACCTTCTGTTTCATCGACATTATCTATCGGTGCTGACCAGGAAAACTCATCGCAACCATCAGCAATATCTTCTTCTACTAATGTTGTTAGTTCGGTTGTCTGTTGTTGTGTAACTCCTTGACTTGTGTAAACTTGATTTGGACTTGTCTGGACCTTTTGATATACAATAGCCTTTTCCTTGAGAACTTTAGTCTTGTCTTTTGATGAGCGAGCGAACTCAAAAGAGTTTTCAGAAATAAGATTTTTATTGGTTTTCAGGTTCGCTCTTGACAAATTCAGAGCAGTCCACCTCATTTTCTACAGATATCACACTCATATCATCATCCTCATTGAATTCAAAAGTGTTTTCAATATCAATTTTGTTTTCTGAATTCAACTGGGCATTCAAAGAGTCAAATTTCTATATAGTTTCGGTTTTGATTTTTAACTTGTCTTTTTCATCTAACAAATTTTTGAGCATGTCCTTATGGTCTTTTGGCTTTATGGACTCTATATTGTCTAGACCAATTTTGTATGAGGGAGAGATATCATCAGAAGATGTAACGTTTTCACAGTTGTATGCATCGGCATCGATTTCATCCTCCTTGAACTCAAGGAAGGGTAAAATCATACAATGTATCTTCTTTCCTACATCACAATTAAGATGCAATTGAGTAATGTTGGAATATAATCTTTTAGCAATCAAACAAAAAACATTTCGTTGTTTCAAAAGCTTTAAATTATCTCTTTGCAAATAAACTGTTTCATCCCTAGACCTAATCAACTCCTTCTCCTTTTGCTCTATCCACATACGCCTCTCCTCACTCTTCGATGATACCTTGCTGATTTGATCAGTTAGGTTAGAGTTTGTGACGCGAGTTTGAGTTAAACTACCACTTATACTAGAAAATTTAGATTTTAATCCATTTAATTCTTTTTCATAGTTTGTGATCGGGATATTTAAAGAAACAAGAATAGATTGTACCTTCTTGATCAACTCATCGCATTCATTGATTTGCACACTGACAAGTTTCGCTGCAAAACACATATCTTTTCGCTCTTTTGCTTCATCTCGTCCCCCATCAGTGGTATAACCTCTCATTTTTGACACCTCAGAAGTCACCATCAGACACTTTCCAGCAACGTTTTCTTCTTTCACCAACAAAGCCTTGCCATGAGTGGGCTTCCTCACTTCTTCATCTTCAGAATCAGTCGACCAAACTTCAACACCACCAAATTCACCGTCAACAGTATTTCCCTGCACAATTAAAGCATTCATAGTGTTATGAGATCTAGCTTTCTTCTTCTTGATTTCCTCCAATCGTCGTAAGAGGTTCGCTTCCTCGTCATCATCGTCATTCTTTTCAGACTTCTTTCTAAACATACAATCTTTGGCAAAGTGATTTTTGCCACCACAATAGTGATATTTAAAGCCTGAGTCACCACCAAGTTTTGTTTCCTTCTTTGATTCTTCAGACTGAGGAACAATCTTTGGTTTCTTGTTCACCTTCACAGCACTGTAGCTTCCCTGCCAGTTTCGGTTCTTATTGGCTGGGAATCTTTTTTTGATGAACTTCTTGGGATTGGACACCATTAAAGCAAAATCTTCACTTGTTATGTAACGACCATAAAAATTTCAACCAACTTAAACTTTTCAAAAACAGCCCAGTTTCATAAAGTTATTACAAAAAGGTTTTCAATACAATTATTATCAGAGTCTTCCCAGAACCACATCATAAAACATAATCATGAGGAGCGGTACGATCACGCCTTTGCCTTGCCACGGTCTCCTGAAGAACCTGAAAACACTAAACCACAACTGTAAGCCCGAAAGCTTAGTGAGATACCCCCAAAATACCAACCACATATACCATACACGCACAACATGCCATATCATAATAGAACACAGAACAGCCATGCACTTCGGGTGTACTGTGTGACTGGTCCGCCGTACCGGGCCTTCAGTCCACCTGGTCCACCCTCCGAGTCTAGCCATATACATCAATTCTACAGTGTGATTGGTCCGCCCACACCGGGCCTTCAATCCACCTGGTCCACTCTCTCAGTCTACAGTATGACTGGTCCGCCTGCACTGGGCCTTCAGTCAGCCTGGTCCACTCTCCAAGCCTCGGTACGTTTGGTCCGCCTTTTTGGGGCCTACAGCCTATCCGGACCGCTCGCTGGGCCTTCGGGATAACCGGCCCACCCTGGGTATGTTGGCCTACAGCACAAAGAAGGATCCGCCTCAACCCAATCCCAATCAACAACCATGTGCACATAAACATATAATCATATAACAAAAAATCAACCAATCTAGCAGATCACATACGCAGCACATCCCTACCAGGATTCCGACCTAACCGTTCACTAGCATAGCATCATCCTATAAACCAGGATACTGACCCTAACCATGTCTCTAACATATACCATCCTAACTACCAGGATGCAAACATAACAAAGGAATAACATAACAAACAACTACCCGAATTTCCATCCGATCAAGGGCCGGCCTTGGTGCCGTAGACCCTATCGATATAGTGTGGATAACTCACCTCGTAACTACCGAAACTCTGAACTGAAGAAGCAGATTCCCGAACCGCCGCCTCACCAAAAATCCCGAGCTACCCGAAGCGACAAAACAAACATTAGACCAAGCACAATATCCTTCCAAGGGTTAATTGACCAATTTACCCTTGACTCAATCTGGACCAAGACTAAGGCCCAACACTAGAATATGAAGGGCCCAACACTAGGTAAGCTTCTCAAGCCCACTAGTGACCCACCAATGGCCCAATTTGCTACATTGGGCCCAATCCCTTAATGGGCCTCAACCTAAGCCCACCATATAATCTTTGGTCCATAAAATATGATTTCTGATGGCCCAGTATGGCCCAAATATCCAAACATGCCCCAAACCACGACCCAAAAACTCATGATCCATGCAGACAGAGTACGCGGGGCGTACCTCCCATGTACGCAAAGCGTACAGGCAGAATGGTGAGTACGCTGGGCGTACATCACTTTACGCGAGGCGTAAACCCGCTGAACTCAAAGTCCTCATAAGTCCTTAATGGCTTAAGCACTTAAGCCCAAACTTCAGATCCATCGACCAAACATGCCTAGGATCCAAAAAGTCTCAAACTTTATCACTTGGGACGTCCATAAAGCTCATAACTCAAGGTCTTAATCCATTAAGGCCCATCTATATCACATATGAGACAACCAAAGCCCTTGGGACCTCATTTTTTTTACTCAAGACCTCTCTTAAGGTCTAAAAGGACAACTAATCTCAACCAACTCGAATCATGCATCAAGATGAGGCTTTTGGGACAAGAAAGATGTCAAAACTTCATAACACCAAGATCCACAAAAAATAAATGTCAAGCAAGAGACTTTATACCTCAAAAGGGCTCCAGAAGAAAATGTTATTCCAGATCTAAAAGCTCCAACTTCCCAAGTCCTTCTTTGACAACTTCCTCTTTTCTTCTTCCAAGCTTAAACCTCCAAAAAGAGCTTCCCAAGGTCAAGATCTCACAAAAAGGAAGGGTGAGGCGTTCTAGGGTTTCTCTGAGGTTGGGGAGACTGATAATGAGGCTAGGGTTTGAGCTACTATGTTCCTCATATATTGTCTCACCCTCAAATTAGGGTTTAAAGACTTTGGACGTACGTTGGGCGTACATCCAGTATGCTGGGCGTACGCCCCCACAGACCCGCGTTCATTTACCCAATTACGCTGGGCGTAACCCAGCCTACGTTTGGCGTACCCAGCGTGTCCCATTCTCATACTTGGCCTTACTTATCAACTTTTCCCATTAAGGGCTATAATTGACAATATCTTCGAAATGCCATAACTCATCTATTCTAAGCCCGTTCCCGATGAACTTTATATCCACGCGAAGGTGGCGAGAAGCCCTATGCTTCTGTCAGCATACACCGGTCCAAAACCTTCTCGGATTAAACCCATTGCCCATAAATGACCGAAACGCCCTTACTCTTGATCTCGGGAACCCATGAATATATATTTTAAGAACGGGGCGTTACATGTTAGATCGTACTTAGAAAGATCTAAATCTTGTTCTTCTTCAGCATCATTCTTTCTTTTGGAGATTAGAGCTAATAACCCCATGCTAGAAACCACGTTCATTTCTTTAGTCACTCCACTCTCATGTGACTTTAATATTCCTACTAGCTTTGCAAGAGAATAAGCCTTGAATTGTTCGTGTGCCTTCACAGTGGACACCACAGCCATCCATTCGGTTCTAAGGCCATTCATAAATGTGACCTTTTGTTCAATGACTTTCCTTTCTATCCCATGATTTATTATTTTATTAAGGAGATGATTAAAGAGATCGAAAGCTTAAATAAGCTTCCCTTCAGGCTTCTGCTTGAAGTCACCAAATTCCGAGAGCAATAAAGTTTGGATGGAATGCACAAGATCTTCATCTGTAGATTATAGTTCCTTCAACCTGTCCCATATCTCCTTCGCTGTTGTGCATTAACTCACCAATCAAAACGTGTCCGATTGTAAAGCAAACCTAATCATCCTTAAAGCTTTGATGTTGCACTGAAACTTCTCTTTCTCATCTTGGGGTATGTCTTTCACATCACTAACGAGTTGATTATACTCCTTTTGAGTTTTAACAGTTCTTGAAGTGCTTGAATAAGCAAATGGACCAACTGTTATCGCCTCCCAAATCAAGTATCCATTGTCTTCTGAACTAATCATGTAGTCTTCAAAGTGATGCGTCTAGACCTCATAATCTTGAGTGTACAGTATGGTAATTATCGTCGTCGATCCTATGCTATTGGAGATATTGATAGGGTTTGAATGAGAATCATCCATGGACATGTCGATGTTTGTTTAAAAACCTAATTAAGATCATAGTTTTAAGTAAAGTTAGTGTAAGATCGATTATTAAAGAACAACGTCAATAGAGAATGACGGCTCTAACAATATCAATCAAATCGGAAAAACCCTAAGATCTTCTTCAACAGAAGAGACGTGTATTGATTACACAGTCTCCTGCTCTGATACCAATTGATGAGTTATGAAATTCTTGATCGATTAGATCTTCAACAGGTTAATCAGTAAAACAAACAAACAATCATATAAAATGCAATATGAAATCAAATAATACTTAATGATTCAAATGTAGTCACGCCTCAGCAGAACTCGATGAAGAACTTCCACTGTAGAGGCGAGCTAGGGTTTGTAGTAAAATCAATGACAATAATTATGAAAAACGATGTTAACTAAGGATGCATGTATGCACCTTAAGTACTAAACCCTAGTGAAATAATCATGGTTGGACAGGCCCAAACCGGATAACAAAACTGGGCTAAGAACCGAGCCCAAAGACGTAACTCATCTTGACCAAACAGAGATGTCACACTTCTAAACAAGCAGTCTTGATTTGGGATCTGAAGGATGTGATTGGGGTTAAACTGTTGGGTGGTGAGGTATGGTTGTACCAACATGTTATTATATTGTAAGAGATGTGTTGGAGTTAGGCCATAAAAGCTTTAAGGTTGGAATGGGAAGGTAAGTGGTGGATTTGTTGCAAATGGCTGACTCGTTCTGAATAGTTGATTTGTTGAGAACGGTTGGTTTGTTGTGAGCAGTTGATTTTTTATGAAAGGTAGAAGTTGTTGTAATGACGTAGAGATTGGTGTAGTTGATGTGAACGAGGTTGCATGGAGAATGGCGGTTTGTTCGTCGGTGGTTTGGTTTACTAGTAGAAGTGGCATTTGCGCGAAGGTAAGTGTAACACTAGTGGTTTGTACTACCGGCGATGTCATGCTGCCGAGAATTATCGTAGCTTAATGGTTGCGTAATGAAAGACTTTTCCGCGGCGTAGTGGCAAAGGGTATCGACCTTTCTATTGATGGCCTCTAAAGTTCACTTATCGGGGTGATGAACGCCATCGACCCACTGGATTGTGGCGCATTAGTTACGACTGTTTTTGACTGGTCTGATGTTGTAATGGGAGTGATGCCCGGATCTAATGGCATCATGGATATGATTGGGTTTCTCGGTGTTTCGCTAACTTCGTCGGTGTTTTCAATTGTGATCTTCAATAGTGATGATGTGTGGTTTTGGTTATCGTTTCTCACACACCACGTGGTCGTGGGTTCGAGTCCCACATATGGCGGAAAATGATGCGACCTGGTCCTTCAGATGTCTAATGTGGTGGCTCTGATTGCTCTGGGTAGATCTGCAAGGTCACAACAGGGGAAAGCCGTCAACTGTTCTCTAGAAGGAGCTCTCGGGAAAACACTTTGACGGTCAAGTTAGTGATTGAACAGAGAGTATATGGTTTGAGCTGAGAGGAAACAACTTACTCTTCAAGGTGGCAGAGAGGGCCTTTTAGACTGAGAGCTCCTACCATTATGTACATGGGATAGGGTTGTTAGGTCCGACTGGAGCCAACGCCTTGATTGGTTAATCACGCACCTCGTTGTGCCAAAGCTAACGATTGGTTAAGGTAGTAATGCTCTGAGCATACTCCTTGTCGCTTGGAGCCGTTATGTTTGTCGCAGAGTGGAAGGTGCCCGCTGTAGGGTTGGGCATTCCACGCGGACGTCCGACTCTGAAGGGAAGCCCACGGGCACGAGCCTTCGTCATGGCGGCTACACTAGGAGTAGCTTGGTCTAGCGACCTGCCTTGAGGCGCCTTTAGTGCGGCTGAGCACAACTCCTAGCCCGTGCTAGGGGGCACGTTATCAATATGCAAAGAAAGATGCTGGTGTTGCTACAAGAAAAATAACAAAAAAGTCATCGACCAGTTATAGAACTTCTTCTAATACTCGTGTCGTGTTAGACTGAAATGAAGATAAGGAGCTCTAGTTAAAAGAAATCGCCCGCCTAATGGGTACAAGGGCTACGAAAAGGAATGGATCTTTTTCAAATGCATCAGAATTCAACAAAGCAAAGGAAATGTAAAAAATGAAATTAATATTCGAAGAATGACTTGCGTTTCATTGAACGTTTGACATTTCAAAAAAAAAAATGATAAAAAAATGATGCATGAGGAAAAGCAAAAGGCCCGTGACGAAAAACAAAACATGAAAGATATAAATTTTTTTATGCAAAGAACCAACTATATTTCTTCGGACGAACCCTAAATGATTATAATGAGGAAATCGGTCAATCGGACATTAAAAAAATACATCAGTTATATTCGTTCTCATCAGTTTTATTTTAATTCGTGCTATGTTTTTTTCAACTATATGCTTTTTTCCAAGCATTAAAAGATTTACATTTTTATTCATTTAACGTTTATTAATCATTTTTAATTAATTTTATTTATTTATTAAGTTGAAGTTCTTAAAACTATGGTAATCTTGTTTTTTGTTTTGTTTTTTTTTAAGTGACGCGAAGTGATTTGAAAAGTGAAAAGAGAATCAAAGGTAATTGAGGTGACGTTGAAGTGGGCAAAAACTGATGAAACGTGATACACCCTCTGGTCTATGTTTTTTAAAATGATTTTAGTTTAGTTATCTAAATTTGCTTATTTTTAACTGATTATTAATAATCACCAAGTTAATAACGTTGAAGATATTATTCAACATTTCAACCTCTTTAGTTTATGCTAATTTAGATTTTAAAGAAGCGATGAGCATGAGATGAAAGCGGTATGTAGGATGTCAACGGGGCAAACGGAAACGGGGTCTTACGAAATTTTTTGACATCTAAGTTAATAATCTTAGATGGAAAGTCGATAACGATCCAATATTCATCAACTTCGATCTAGATTTGTCTTCTTCATTTATTGTCTCCATCATGGAATACCTTTGCATATCAACATTTTCCTATTTAAGTGATGGTCGGCAAAACAATTTATTAGCTTTTTAGCGGTTTCATACTGTTATGAATTAATTTTTTTTTTTTTTGGATAAAAATAACTTATAATTGTGGCAAACCGCTAAATAAAGTACTTTTATAAGTTAATAAATTTTATCTTATTATCTTACAAATCAATAAGTTAACAAGCTAATAAATTTTAAGCTAATAAATAATAATAATTTTTTTTTTCAAACAAAGATAAGATATGGACTTAATTTATTTTGTTTTTTGATGGGTTTGGCAAAACAAATTAGGGCTAGGGACAGGAGGGGGAGGGAGTCTTCGGTGAAGTTGAGTGGTTAGGGGTGAGTTTCAAGAAGTAGGATGGGATGGGTTTTATGTGAGACCCTTATTTATAATAATAAATAATAAATAATAATAAATAAAGTAAATGAAAGAAAATTGTTATAAATATATAAAAGAGACAAATTAGTCGTTTTACATAAAAAAAAATACCAAAAGCACAATTAAAGCTTACGAGAAAGTGTCTAAAAAATTAAATTTTCAATGACTCGATCGAAAAAAAAATGATAAACCAAGGGAGCATTTCTACGGTTTACTCTAAATTCAATTTTCATAGTGGATACATGACTCTAGCCAATTACACCTCAACGAATTATTGATTTAGATGGTTTATAACAATTAAAATCTAATGATCATTTCAAGAAACTTTAAATCAACTTAAAATGATGCTAAGTAATTATTCATAGTCATTATTACTTCAGAATATTAAAAAAATGAAAAAAAAGCCTCCAATTTTACAATTTTACTAAATATAATAGAGTCGATGTTTGCTTTTTGTATCAAGAGGAAACTCTTTATGAATATTCATAATAGATGTATCAGCCCAACCTATTACTCCTCAAGAAGTTATTGATGATTATATACAAATTATTATTACACCTAAAAGCTTGCTTCAATCGCTTTTGGTGCAATTTAATGATGATAGCTAATTGTTAATAATTATTAGTAAAGGCTTTTAAACCAAAAGCATAGCTGCATCTAGTGTCATTCCTTTTTTGAAGTGGATGGTTTAAGTATTGTGGTGGATACAAGTGAAATTAGGTATTATATTAGGAGTATGTTAGATTTTTCGGTTAAAAAAAATAGTATAGGCTTTCAAGAACTTCCTGATTGTAATTAACAAATGGTCAAAAAATGGAACATTAAAAATCCGATTTTTTTGTCTTATATGTCCTAAAACCTAGCCTAATAATTAAAAAATATATGGGATAATTTTATACATTTTATGAAATTTGTAATTAGTGGTGTAATGAGCTGAGCTGAGCCCGAACATACCCAAGCTCGACTCGAGCTCGTTTATACTCATTTGGGCTCGAGCTTGAATTTGATTTGTTTCGAGCCTAGTTTTAAAGCTCATGCCCGGCTTGTTTATTATGCGAGCCTAAATGAGCCTAGACTCAACTCGAGCTCGTGTATGCTTTTCGAGCTCGTTTAATTGTTTATCATACATTTAAATGAATAATTAACATCAGAACATGCATTCATATATTTATACTAGGCGAATGCCCGCGCGTTGCGCAGAAGCATCTATATAGCTAAAATCTTTACAAATATATGTTTTGAATTATATGATAATATATGCATCTATTAAAACTGCATAATCTCAATCTTTTGAATGATCACTATCTGCGGATCACTAATGAATAAAATTAAATATAATATATGGTTTAATATTATTTATAGTTGTTATTATTTTTAATTAATTTTTAAAATTTATTTCCTTAACGTTTTAATTTCCATTAGTGTAATCATTTAAAACATCAAACAATTTTTTTATTTTATTTTAAAGTTAACAATATAATCATTTATAAAGAGTTATTTTTAACTATTGTTATTGTAAGTTATTTTAAACTACTTATTTCAAAACTTTTAGCGATTACAAAAATATCTTTACGAAATATTTTAGTGGATTGATATTACAATTTAGTTTTTGCATTTAGCACTACAATTTATCACTTTTCACTATTCACAAAATATTATTTGGGCTTTTCAAGTGGAACTGAATTTTATATTGAAGTTGACCCTGTAATGTTATATTTAAATTAATAATTTAAGTATTTTACCCATACAGTTCAAAAGTTGTAGCTTTAAACTGATAATGGTTTACATACAACAACATATTAAATCTAATAAATTAAGTATAATATGTTAAGAGTTGAAGACATAATTTTATAAGTAGAAGTAAAAAATATTATTTTAATATTGAAATTTAGTTTATTTTTTATTACACTTTAGGTTTGATACTTATTTAACATTATTAACAAATTTATAATCATTTTTAGAAAGACACTACAATTTATCACTTTTAACTATTTACAAAATATTCTTTGGGTTGTTTAAGTTGAATTAAATTTTATATTTAAGTTGATCTTGTAACGTTATATTTAAATTAACAATTTAAGTATTTTATACAAATTGATCAAAAATTGTAGCTTTAAAGTGATAATGGTTTACATAAAACATATTAGACCTAATAAATTAAGTACAACATGTTAAAAGTTAAAAACAAACTTTATATTTAGAAGAAAATATATTTATTTAATATTGAAATTTAGTTTATATATGATTACACTTTAGGTTTGATATTTATTTAACCTTATTAACCAGCTTATAATAATTATTAGAAAGAAATTGAAAAGTCATGGGAGTTTCAAATGAATGTGGTTCAAGAAAAAATGCAAGTTTTATAAGTATATAATGGTTTTCAATAGTTTACTATTTATAAAATATAACCAAACATAAGAGCATATAGAGTAACTAAACTATAAAGTAAAAATAATAATTTTATATTATAATGTACATAGGCTAATTTAGGCTCACGTGCGTAATTGAACTCAGTAACAGAAGCTCGGACTCCAACTCATTTAATAAATGAGCAATATGTTAAGCTTGAGCTTGGTTTGGGCTTGTTTAACTCGAGCTCGAGTCCAGTTTTTAACGAGTTGATCTCGAGTAGCTCACGGATAGCTAAACTCACTTACACCCCTAGTTCTAAAACCTAGCCTAATTTTTCTACAAATAATTAAATAAAATATGGGATAAATTTTTACAGTTTCATGAAATAGGACTTCGAAAGAGAGAAAAATAGTAATTTTTTCATGGAATCAGAAACAGAAAGAAAAAAGGAAAAACAGAATTCATTACCTCACAACCGAAAAGATTTGGTATGGAAGATTTTTGCTTCGAATATCAATGAAAATAGACATGTGAGACCAAAGCTTATAAATGAAAATTTCATGAAATTATCTTCTATGCATTGTGATTTTTTGGATAATTCTTTATCACTTTCAGAAATTAAAAATGTGGTTTGGAGATTTGGAAATGATAACGCCATAGAACACATGGTTTTACTTATAATTTCATAAGAGTATTGAAAGATTTTTAAAAATAAGATTTTCGATTTTATTAAAGATTTAGAGAAGACCGAAGTGATAAGAGAAAGGTGCAATGCATAATTTATTTCGCTTACTTCCAAAGTAAGAGACTCATTGCTTTAAAAATATTATATATCGATGAATTTGATAGGATGAACGTATAATATTTTTTCCAATTTTCTTGCCTTACGTGTAACACTCGGTCTCGAATTGTTTCATTGTTCGGGGATGTGGCCCGGTCATCAGTCATCATAAGGTGTACGCATAGCATACTAGTGAAAAGGGCAGTGCGTGGGGCGTACTTCGTCGTATGGTGGGAGTACTGATCAGGATGGTCGCTAATGTTTTATGGAGTGCGTTATGTAACATCCCGAGTTCAGGAGTGCAAGTTCAGGGTTCAAAGTGAAATGTGAATGGACAACTCGGCAAGTCCATGGGTAGACTCGGCCAGTAGGGTCGCGATTCTGGTCGCGTGTTAAGTGGCCAACTCGGCGAGTCGGTGGCTGGACTCGGCAAGTTGGTGCTGTGTGGAGAAAACCCTAATCCCGGGGGTTGAGCCCTATATAAAGAACATAATACCCTCTCCCTAGCCACTTTACTCTCCCTTGAAGTCCAGAAACCCTAATATTCGTTTGTGAGAGAATTAGAGAGCATCTGGATCTTGAAGGAGGGTTGTTGAAGGGATCTTTGAAGATTAAGAGGCTTGGAGCAAGGGGATTTACAAGGTTTTGGCTTATTCTTCTGTTGGAGGCTTCTCTTGAGGTAATGATTTGTTGTTTGAGCTGTTATCCATCTAGATCTATCATTTGTGGGATTTTTGGGAGTATATCTAGTGCTATCTTGAGTTTGGAGGTTGGATCTGAGGTTGCTACCTCAGATCTAGAATAGTGATGATGCAAAAGAGCGTAAAGTACCTGTTCAAGAGTTGTTGATGAAGCCTTTTATTCCCAAACCCTAGCCCTAGAGTGTATTATGCTTAGATCTCCTTGGATTCACGTAAAGTTTGCCACTTTACATGATGGATGGCTTGTATAAGAGTAGATCTATGGATTGGAGACCCTGCATGGCTTGGAAAGCTTCTGTATGGGTTAAGAGCTAGTGGTACTCGGCGAGTACACATGGGTGTACTCAACGAGTTACATGAAGATAGGAAGCAACTCGACGAGTTGGAAGAACAACTTAGAGAGTTGGTTGAAGATAGCCTTGGACTCGGCGAGTCTGTTCTTGGACTCGGCGAGTCTGGTCGTGAGGTCCTAACCTTTTCAGGTTGAGCTGTGAATCGTTGAGTCAAGGGATGACTCGGTGAGTTGAGTGTGATTAGACTCAGAGTTGTGGGACTCGGCGAGTCTTGGGGCGACTCGGCGAGTTGAGTCGTGTTATGGAATTTTTAGAGCATAGGGACTCGATGAGTCAGCGGGGTGACTCAGCAAGTAGAGATAGTCTTTTGTTAACCAGTTGTCTTCCAGGGGTATTTTGGTATTTATTGAGTTTAGTGTTTTGGTGATTGATCAGTGGTGAAGTTCGTGTCAGAGGTTGGAGCAGCGTGATCTTATCTCTTCAGTCGGCAGTTGCGAGGTCCAAGGTCGGCCTTTATCGGATTGTAATCCGGGTATCATTGTTATGTTATTGCTTGCTATGTTTGCATCCTGTTAGTTAGGATGGTATATGTTAGAGACCTGGTTGAGGTCGGTATCCTGGTATATAGGATGATGCTATGCTAGTGACCGGTTAGGTCGGTATCCTGGTTAGGATGATGTTATGTTATGTGATCTGCTAGATCGGTTTAATTGTATGTGAATTGTTATATGATTGAATGTTTATGTGCACATGGTTGTTGGACTGGGGTTGGGTTGAGGCGGGTCCTGCTTTGTGCTGTAGGCCAACATACCTAGGGCGGACCGGTTATCTCGAAGGCCCAACGAGCGATCCGGATAGGCTGTAGGTCCCAAGAGGGCGGACCAGACGTGCCGAGGCTCGGAGAGTGGACCAGGTCGACTGAAGGCCCGGTGCGGGCGGACTAGTCATTCTGTAGACTTAGAGCGTGGACCAGGTGGATTGAAGGCCCGGTGCGGGCGGACCAATCACACTGTAGACTCGATGTATATGGCTAGACTCGGAGGGTGGACCAGGTGGACTGAAGGCCTGGTACGGCGGACCAGTCACACAATAGACCCGAAGTGCATGGCTGTTTTGTGTTCTGTTATGATACGACATGTTATGTGTATGGTTAATGTGGTTGGTATTTTGGGGGTATCTCACTAAGATTTCGGGCTTACAGTTGTGGTTTAAATGTTTCAGGTACTTCAAGAGACCGTGGCAAGGCAAAGGCGTGATCGTACCGCTCCTTATGCTTATGTTTTATAATATGGTTATGGGAAGACTCTGATAAATAATTGTATTGAAAACCTTTTTGTAATAACTTAATAAAATTTGGTTGCTTTTGAAAAGTTTAAATTGGTTGAAATTTTGTAGAGTGTTACACGTTAGGCGTACCATGTGTACGATGGACGTACTCCAAACATACCCAAACCTATTTTAGGATCTTGGACCCTATTTAAGCTCCATATATCATAACCTAACCCTAATATCTTCAGACTCCATTCCTCTAAACCCTAGAAATCAACCCTTTGACTCCATTTGAGTGATTCTTGAGCTTTAAAGTGATATGTTTGTTTTAAGTGCTTGAGGAGGAAGAAGGAACTTCTTAAACAGTCATTGCTTGACTTGGAGCTTTTGGATCCAAGTTTTGTTCACTTAGATCTAACTTATGGAAGTATAAAGTCTCAACCTTGACAAATTTTTCTTGTAGATCTAGCTAGATGGCAATTGGTTATCACTTTGGTTCAATTGTGATGGTTCTTTTGAGTAAAAGTTACTCCAGAACCTTTGAGCTTCATTTTTGGCCTTTGTTGGGGTTATGGAGTCATAATATTTGGATCTTGATGAGTATAAACATCACATGCATGATTTGGTTGTCTTTGATGAAGCTTGGGACATAGAGTTTTGATTTGGGTCCCACTAAATCATGCTAAGTCATAAAGTCAAGAACTTTATGACTTAAGAAGTCCCTTTGTTTCAGATATGGAAGTTTGGACTAAGGTTTTAAGGTATTAAGAAGTTCTTAAGACATTTTTTTTATTGATTTTGACCTTTGGGAGTTCAACTTTGGTGTTGGACTTCATTAAGCCATGCAAAGGTTGAAAGCCTTCGACTTTATGGATCAAGTCGCTTATATATAGCTATTCTGAGGTTTTGGACGTCTTGGCTTAAGGGACTGAGACGTTTCTAGGTTGGATATGGGCAGGATCAATATGCGGGGTGTACTGGGATTCTTGGGCATATACTAAGCGTATCCACTGAGTACGTGGGGCATATCTCAGTCAAATTATATTTTGCATTTTGGTCCTCTAGTTTGGGCTTTCCTTTAGGCTTGGGTGTTTGAGTTATTAATGGTCCATATGAGTATAATTGTTTTGGACTAAGAAGAATGGTTGGTCTTTAGGGTAAGGACCATGTAAGGGGTTTAGGCCCAATTTGGAAAATTAGGCCATATTTGGGCCTTTTGGATTTTTAGGTTTGGGCCTAAGTCTTGGTCCAAACTAGGTAAGGAGTAAATTGGTCATTTACCCTAGTTATGGATTTATGGTTATGGGTTGAAACCCAATTGTTGATTGGGTGTTGTTTGTTATTGATAGTTATGTTGGATTAGGTGTCTAAGCCCATAACTATAATATGTATGTACTTAACTTGATAGTAGCATGGTCCTTTTGGGTTGCCGTCACCAGAACAATCTGATAGGATTGATATTTGAGAAAGAGGTTAATTGTGATTTATTAATATATAATAAGTATAATATATTAATGAAGAAATCATATTATTTAATTAGTATTGATCCAGAATTAATTTGGAATTAATTTAGTGATCAAAAGAGACTAATTAAATTAACGGGGATTGAATATGTAAATCAGTGATACATATGGTTTAGGCTATTGATCCATGATGGGCTAAGTTTATGTGAGAGTCCATGAAGAGTTAGTCCATATGAGTTATGGATCATAAGCCTAACTGTAACACCCATAAAATTCGAGCCAATATAAAACATTTTAAATCATTTGAAACCCTTCAATTATTACAATTTGTTTTCAAAATAGTTTATACATCAGAGTTCCCAGGAATCATAATCATTAATCAGGGAAGTGAACACCACGCATTCTCCTTCCTGCGGTCATCCCCTGAACCTAAAACAATAAACAAAAATTGTAAGCCCGAAGCTTAGTGAGTTACCCCCAAAATAGCAACCTCATAGAACCATAATCATATCATATCAACAAATACAGAACAACATGCATAACGAGCCTTCAGCCTGAATGGACCGCCTCGCAAGGCCTACATCCTATCTGGACCGCTCCCGAGCCTTCTGCATCACTGGACCGCCTCGTAGTGCCTACAGCCTATCCGGACCGCTCGTCGGTATGTTGGCCTACAGCAAAAAGCAGAACCGCCTCAACCTAACCCCAAATCAAACAAACATGTGCACATAAATATCATATGCTAGCTCATATCATATAATAGTCAAACCAATCTAACAAATCACTAATCATCGCAACATCCCAAAATTCAAGATACACACCTAACTGGTCACTAACATAGCATCATCCTATAACCAGAACAATGACCTAACCGGGTCACTAAGCATAAACATACCGCCATCCTAACTACCAGGATATAATCAATAAACATATCATGCCATAATCTGGATACAATCCATAAGGTTCGGCCTTGGTGCCTTAGACCCTATTGTTATAGTGAGGATAACTCACCTTGCAACAGACGTGCTGAAGAGATAAGCTCAACTCTCAGATCACTATCACAAACTCCACCACCTATATCCACCATAGAAACATATCCATAAATTTCCAATTTCCCAAAATGCCCCAAGAAGTCAACTAGTCAACCCTTGGTCAAAGCCCAAGTCAATGGTCAAGGTCAACAATCCATGTTGACCTCACCTCGTCGAGTACAACTATCCAGTCGTCGAGTTCCTTGAATAACTCTTCAACTCGCAGAGTCACTAAGTGACTCGTCGAGTTCGTAATGTGTGCGACCAAAAACTCCTTGGACAACTCGTCGAGTTTCCCTTGCAACTTTCCAAGTTCATGCGTGCCAACAACCAGGAAAACCCTAACTGACTCGTCGAGTCTACGACAATATTCATCGGAGTCGCCGAGTTGACCATGAAATTCGCCGAGTCCCTTCAGTCCATTTTCTATTCAGATGCTTTTTAAGCCATCTTAAAGTTCCATATTGCAGATCCAGCTTCCTAAGGCATGTTTATCACGTAAAGTTGCAAAATTTACATGCATGCAAGGCTCTAAAGTCTTATAATGACAAAACCAAGCTTGCAATGGAGTGTTACACTTAAGGAGGGGTTGATACTTGCCAAAGCTGATAACATTATGGACATAGAGACCCAAGAGAGTTCAGATCTGAAGTTACAACTTCAGATATGAGCTGATGCCCAAGAATAACTTCATAATATGCTAGAAAAGCCCAAATGTTTAACCAAATGAGATCTAGAATGAAATGAGGTCAAATTAATGACTTGATACCTTCCAAAATATGCCAAATGAGGTAGATATCAGATCCCCACATGTTCCTTGCTTCTAGCCACTTGCTCTCCAAGCTCTCCTTACAAAGATCCTCTTCCAAAGCTTAAAACACACAAGAATGATGCACACACACGGATTAGGGTTTATGGACTATCAAGAGGCTGTAAGGAAGGCTGAGGTGGCCAATGATCCTTTAAATAGGGTGCAAAACCCCACAATCTAGGGTTTCATCCTCCAGCTCCTACTCGTCGAGTCCCTTCTTGGACTCGGAGAGTAGGTCACTTAAACACGTGGACTGCCCCTCTGCTACTCGACGAGTCAGGTAACCAACTCGTCGAGTAGACCTTCAAATCATGAGAATTTATAACCATAAATTGATACTCGAGAATCGGGGCGTTACACTAAGTTTAAGAATTAGGGTTACACATGACTCTTGGAATTCTACACTATATATATGTAACCTCATGGCCCAAAATCGGTACACAAGTATTCTAGCAAGAGTATAGACGATTTTAGGTGCCTAAAAGGTCTCTCTCGTTGTCCTCCAATTGTTGGTGGTGTTTGTGACTTATTCGAGGCATCACACTTGAGGTGTTAAGCTCTTGAAAGGCCAAATTCAACAAGCTACAACAAGAGGTAATCTTCTAACTAGTTTTTATGATTCATATATCAAGTTGTATGCTAGATAGGCTTCATGCTTTAGAAAAATCTAATTTGAATTTATAAGAGAAAACTTAGATCCAAAGCATTAGGGTTGTATGTACACTATAGGGATGTTATAGTGCTCAAAACCCATCAAGTTCAGCGATCGCTCAACCAACAGCCAGAGATTTATCCGTAGGATTGAGCAGTGTGACTATATCCATGGGACGAAGGCACCAATGCCGGCCCATTGCGTGTTTTGTAGAATTCTAGTTGTGTCTGTGATACTTTCATAAAAGACCATGGGGGAGCCCATGACATTCCAGGCAAAGAACACGGGGGGAGCCCATGACACTTGGATATTAGACCATAGGGGAGCCCATGGCATTGCAGGTAAAGACCTTGGGGCGAGCCAATGGAAACTATATATATGTTGCATGATATTCCTTGGTTGTATTTTATGTGTTATTTTGGGGAACACACTAAGAATTATGCTTATGGTTTTCACTTTATGTTTCAGGTACTCTAGTTTTCAAATGAAAGGGCTTTGGATGATTGCATTACACACACCACATGTTTCCGCACTCTATGAATTACTTTGATTTGATGATGTTTAGCTAAAACTTGTTTACCTTGGTTTTATAGGAGAGATATGTATTAACAATTTATTAATCTAAAAACAAAAAATTTTATGTCTTCATTTTTGGGACGTTACAAGTTGGTATCAGAGCCTTGGTTTAAGGGATTCAGACATACTCACGGGTGTGTTTGAACTCAAGCTGAGGATTTAGTAAAGTTTTCAAAAGAAAAAAAATTTCTAAGATAAGAAAAGGGTGTGGTATGCAATCAGCCGAGGTTAAGTAAGTTTCCCAAAATATCCATACACGTTATCTGATATGATTTGATTTATGAACCTATGAATCGCATGCTAGTTAGGACTAAGGATCTTCTCAGTTTTTGCATGATAGTATGCTATAAGAGATGCTTTTGTATGTCTGTTGCATGAGCTGGTAGACTTACATGCTAGAGCTGATTAGTTAGTGATAGATTGGCTTGACATGTATGATGCTTTGTAGTCTTGGGAGTATTGGATGATTTGTTGTAATGGAAATATATGTTGGTATCAGTAACTGCTAAGTGTATGCTTTAAAAATTGTATATGGTTAGGATCTTATAGCCCTAGAATAATTGATTTGGACTTATATACTATTCCTTGTCTGGTTATGGTCCTAAGGTGGAGTCTTTTATTCGAGAGTCTATTTGATCATGTTCTATGTATAATTTGCATGCATAAGGCAACCGACAGTAAGGGTGGAAATTTCTAGCATGATGTGGTATGGGGGTTGAATGTTGTAAGGTCAAACCTTGAAATATGATGATGTTTGAAATTAGTCTATCAGCGTCAGCGCATGACTCAGCGTCAGCATCAACATCAGCATCTCAGTTGATCAGTATATATCTTTATTCAGCACGTTGTAACAGTTTTTGTATTTATCTTGTTTCCCTAGTTAGCGTAAATTAGTTAGTTGGCATATCCCTGATTTATAGGGATTGTCTAGAATAGTAGTATATAATCTTTTGTATCAGTTTGTAATACTGTGTGCTTTTTCATAAACCCTAATAGCCGCTTTGTGCATACATTAATCTTTTTGTGAGATTATCATTCTTAGTGAAAAGTTTTTCTTTGTGAATCTTTATTGTTCTTATTTTCTGTCATTGTTTGATAAGTTGTTTGATCTTTGGGTCATTCAATTGGTATTAGAGCAGGTTTCTTTTATCAAACAAATGGCTTCATCTTCTTCTTCTTCAAACTCATCAAATCATCCTTCTGCTAAAATTCCTCCGTTTGATGAAACAAATTTTGCTATGTGGAAAATAAAGGCTCTATATGCTTTAGAATCTATAGATGAAGACATGTTGGACATTGTCAATAATGGTCCATATGTTCTGATGTATCAGCGTCTGAAAAACAATGCTCCTGATGGTGTCAAGAAGAAAACACCTAAAGAAAACTGGACATCTGATGACAAAAGAAAGAATGGGCTTGATGTTCGTGCTCGGGCAGCAATCAGCTATGCTTTGCCATACAATATCTTTGGGCTGGTTCAAAACTGCATATCAGCAAAAGAAATGATGGACACACTGTCTGTGTCTTTTGAAGGTACTGAGGAGTCATCAGATGATGAAGTTAAATGTATGATGGCTAAAACAGAAGATGCTGATGAATGTGAAGACAACACAAGTTCATTTGATGCTGATATGTCTGATGCGGTTGAAAATTCCAGGAAGCACAACACTGATTCTACTTCAATGTATCATGTTAAAAACTTTGTTTCCTATTCAATGAATGAAAAAATCAAAATGTTTGAGTATTTGGGTGTTCTTAATTCTAAGAAGAATCAAACAATAAGGGATTTGCAAAATCAAATTGATCTTCTTAAAACTGAATTATCCATGAAAAATAACATTATTGATTCTACTCCGGAAATTCTTAGAATCACTAATTTGTCAAACTCATCTTTGTCTGTTGAAATTGATAATGTTAAAGATCTCTTGAACAAAGAACAAACTGTGCTACAAATTTGGGCTAAATCTCACAAAAATGCTAATTATATTATTTCTGCTCAAATACCACACTCTTGTGAGAAAATTCTTGGGAGTAATTTTGCAGAAGCTGAAAAGGTTTTTAAATCTCAAGAAAAAGAATCTGAATTTTATTCCATGAATGAGTTGAAAAATAATTTCAAAAACAAGTTTATTAGTAACACTTTTATTAATCAGAGTCTAATTGATGAATACTGTGTTACTAATTCTAATGGTGTCACTAAGTGTGATATTGAAATTACCGGAATCGATCCTACTTCTTACCCTGCACATCTTGTGAGACCAACTCCTCTCACTGAGAATATTATTGCCTTTCCTATCTCAAATGGAGTGTTTCACGCTGTTCATGAACAACTTAAGCATTTTCCTGATTGTAATGCTTCTGTGAATAAGTCCAAATCAGATACTGATGTCAGCTCCTCATCTATCACTGATCATAATTTATCTGATACTGAATTCAATCATAATTCAATGACAAACAAAGTGACTCAAAGTTCACTTGGTGGATCTTACAAATCTAAATGTGTTAAGTCTAGAAATATGCTCACAAAGAAGAACTTTGGTACTAGAGTTTGTTACAGATGTGGTGATACCTCTCATAAGATCAGTGAATGATCATTTGATAAAACATCTTTAAGAGCTGATAACATCAAAGTTAGAAATGAAAAATGGACTCTTAAGTCAAATTCTTTAAACTGTCTTCCTAAAGAGTGTTATAATTTATTATCGAATAACTTTGTGAATGACCCATTTTACAATGGGTCGGTGTGTTCTAACTAGTTTCTCAGCACTGCAGGGTCAAGAACATCTTTGGTACTTAGACAGTGGTTGCTCAAGACATATGACAGGATCCAAGTCTCTCCTGGAAGACTATGTCAAGACTTCAGATCAACTAGCTGATATTTTCACCAAGGCCCTGGACACTCAAACAACTGCTCACATTATTGGAGAACTTGGAATGATTACTTTGTAATAAATTTTGCTAATGTTTACTATTGTCTTATAAGCCGATGTATATTTTGTTGATGATGATATTCTGATGATATTCTCATGCTGAGTACTTGGTTTGATCTCTTATCTCTCTCTTCTACAAATCTTCTAAACCAAAGTTGAATGATTCACTGTATTAAACCATACACTGATAACAACTTGAAACTCTTTGCCGATGGTTAGACTAAAGCACCAAGGTCTATCACACGCAACTATCCTTTCTTACCAATCTTACACTGATTCTGTGATTCAGTGTGACAAAACACACGCTGATGAGAGTCTAACAGTCTTTGCCGATGGTTAGACCAAAACACCAAGGTCTATCACACACAACAATCCTCTCTTCACCTTCTTCTCACTCAGTGTCTAATGATTCAATAAGCTGAACCACTCACTAATAAAGACACAACACTCTGTGCCGATGGTTAGATAATCAAACTAGTATCTATCACACGCACCAACCACCTTGCTAACCTTAAACAAGCAAGTTGTACCTTGAATTGACGGTAAACCATCTTTCAGCATGAAACTTTCATAACACTGATGTCCACGAATGTCAGTTCGAATGTATCAAGATGATCCTCTAGCCAATGACATCGGCATTTCTAATCGAATGCAAGAGTGGATCACACATCTTTATACAGGTCCATCATTGAACGCTGACACTGACGAAGGAGCTGATGATATAAACGACACTAATGTTGACATTCCAGATGATCCTAGTCCAAGAGATGGTCAAATCTCTCCTCAGCTTTCTCACCATACCATCTCTGTCACTGAAAAACTTCACTCGGTTCATGGGGAACCATCTGCTCATGGGGAGCCATCTGCTCAGGGGGAGCAACCATCTCAGGGGGAGCACCCTTCTCAGAGGGAGCAGCATCAATCACAAAAGCTTTCAGGTACTCAGTTCATCCAAATCCCATCCTCAGCCTTTAATGACCTTCTTACACTGACTCGAGACATGAGTCAGCGTCTCCTTCGTATTGAAGCTGATGTTCAAAAACTGAAAGGAGTTATTCTGTCAAATCCTACCCCTGGCCCAAATGATGATGATGCTCAAAAAGGGGGAGAAACTGATTCTGTTAAGAATGTATCTGAGGGGAACGTGCTGAAACAGACCGAGCCACCACAACATGTGCACGTGTCTGAGAAACAAGTAGAAGCTGAAGCTGAGTATGAAGAATTCTTGTCCAGAGGTGTTCTAATCTAGTTGGTTTTGAACATCATCATATTGGGGGAGATTGTAAGGTCAAACCTTGAAATATGATGATGTTTGAAATTAGTCTATCAGCGTCAGCATCAACATCAGCATCTCAGTTGATCATTATATATCTTTATTCAGCACGTTGTAACAGTTTTTGTATTTATCTTGTTTCCATAGTTAGCGTAAATTAGTTAGCTGGCATATCCCTGATTTATAAGGATTGTCTAGAATAGTAGTATATAATCTTTTGTATTAGTTTGTAATATTGTGTGCGTTTTCATAAACCCTAATAGCCGCTTTGAGCATACGTTAATCTCTTTGTGAGATTATCATTCTTAGTGAAAAGTTTTTCTTTGTGAACCTTTATTGTTCTTATTTTCTATCATTGTTTGATAAGTTGTTTGATCTTTAGGTCGTTCAAATGTCATATGATCGTTTTATGGATTGGAGTGTTACTGCACAAATGTTGCTTGCTCTATGCTTTGTGGAACTCTTAGGTGATGAGAGGTAGCTACTAAGTGAATATGATTGTATTCATGAGGCGGGTGACTGGCATTATGGGGAGTTCTTCAACAGCTAATGGCAGGGTGAGGTTGGGAACCTAGGAGAGCCTAGGAAGTGCTTCAGCGGGATTTGTCGTGCTGTTTAGTGAGTTTTGGGTGCATCGGTTGGAGAAGGTGACTTAGAGGATTCAGGATGATTCTTGAGGAAAGGATGGATAGGTGTGCAAGGTAGTATTGGACTCGTACTATTGAAAGTACATGATCCATACTTTAATCGAGGAGAGTCTTGGAGAATCTACAAAGCTTGCGGGAAGTGGATTCATGAGTATGTTCTGATAATTTGAATGTTGTATTTCAGTTTGGTGATGAGCACCCTGGAAGGGGATTCCGGTTCTAGTTCTAGCTCATGTGTAGGTACTGAGCCGATTAGTGAGCAGATGCAGGAATTCATCTCGCCGGAGATTATCCATGGTATTTTGGAGCAGATCCCTATGATCTTTGGTTATGTTCTGGAGGGGATTCTGGAGATCTTGAATGAGCGCTTAGGCGCGATCCGTGCTGAGGTTATGGATATCGTCGGAGCTTGCACTCTGTCATTTTATGAGCGGGAGATCGATTGGGAGCACCTGGGGAAGAGAGAGCCAGGTCAGGTACAGACAAGGGAGGGTCGCAGGAAAAGACCATAAACTTCAGGCCAACGATTGGGAGGCCAGTGGGGCTGGGGTCAGTGCAACACGTGCGGGAAACTGCACGATGGAGCTTGTCGTTCCAGGGGTATCGGTTGTTACAAGTGTATTAGGATTGATAATGTCAACAGGGATTGTTCTTGGGGGCAAGCCCGTTATGTTTTCTCTATGACCACGTTGACCATAACAGAGTTGTTTGTCCGATAAGGAAGGAGGAGCATTGAGTGCACCCGCTCCGACTATGTTATGGATCTCTGATAGTCGTGAAGGTAGGGCAGGAACCCTAGCAGAAAGGATTTGGTCATTTCAGTGTCAGACAGGGGAGGCTCGTACCCCAGTAGGTGATTTTGTGGGTATGTTACCCTTTTACGTTCTCTTCGGTTGTTATCAGTAGTTACGTTGCTTGGAATCTTATATTTTTTAGGTAAGCGTTATCTTTGGTTTAGTTCTCTGTTCTTCTTGGGTTATATATTTGAAGAATTGTGATATGCCTTTTGCATGCCGTGATCATTAGTGGGTTATTTAGGGGTTATATTTCATGTAGCGGGTTCTAATGTGTTCAGTTGCTATTCAGGTTTTTGGTTGAAATCGGTTCAGAGGTATTGTGTGGAAGATCTTTGGTCATTATTCAACGGGATAGTCCTCCAGTATCGTTAGGGTTCAGTGGTTTTTGTATTTGTTCTCGTAGGAGCGACAGTTGCTTATGGAGGAACTATAGGGTTCAAACACTTCTGTTGCTAGGAATGGAGCGGTAGAAGGGAGATGGTGGTGTAAGTTGCATGAGTTTTTTGGTTATGGGAAATGTTAAGGGAGTTTTATATTCGCTCAGGTTGCAATTGATTCAAAATCAATGATTTTTTGAGAATGGAAACCGGAGTGAAGATTCTTCAGTTCAGGGCAAGGGTTATAGTTTTTAGCCACATGCATAAGAACTCGGGGATTTGGTAGTATCATGAAAGGTGATTCAGATTATCGGATTTGCTAAGATTTCAAGAGCATTCTTCAAGGTTTCAGGAGTTGGGCGATCTTTGAGTTTGGCTAACAATGGAATGTTGGTATTGATTAGCATAAGTTTAGGTGGCTCATGCTATTTGTGGTAGACGGGTCAGAGATCCATTAGAGTTAAGAAATGAGAGAACTTCGTTAAATCCTAAGTGGAGGAGAATCGATCAGAAATTCCGGAAGTTTGGAAGGGTATGGAACTAGGGCAAGCTTCACATCCTGGTCAGGAAGAGAGACGACCCAAGTGGCTGTTTAGATTGAGATTGGGTAAGTGGGAGTTTAGAAAACTTCCAATTGTTTGGCGGCAACATCCTTATTGTGCATAGTAGGATTGCGGTTAAGTCCGGGTTGAAGGCTTTGGGATTCGAAACGTGAGCCGAACATATGTTTGGATGCAGGTTTCGAATCAGGATGTATGGGATGGAGATGGTTAGGAAGTGTTTAGCCATTGGTGGTAACCATGGTTGGTTTGAAGTGTTGTAAGACTTCGATGGGATCGTAGCATTCACCAGTTCGAGGTAGTCTATCGTTGGAGGTGGTTGTAAGTGCAAATGGGAAAGACCGGTGAGGATTGTCGAGGAGTATTGATCTATTCTAGAATGAGGACGATTAGGGTTCGAGGCAGAGTCGGTCCCATGTAGCTCTTGTTGGGTGGAAACCATGGGCGGGGCCCGTGTCATTATGGAAATATAGGTGGGATCTGGTGGAGACCGTTGGGTCAAGGTTTTAGATCCTGAGTTTTAGGGTTGAGTGGGTGTTTAGTGTGTGCCTCAAAGGGGTTTATAGGTTGTGTAGCCTTGTAATTTGGTCTCTTGGGAACCTGGTGGTTGGACCAGGTGCGAGACTGGTAGTCTCAATGATGGTTGAGAGCCTTTATATCTCGGTCTAGTGAGGTGTTGTCGTGAATCATAAGGTTTTTGGGGAATTTAAGTGCAGATCAGTGGATCTCAGGTTATGAATTGAGTATCGAGTTGGTTTCTCATTGCAGTTGCCACCAACAGAGAAGGTATGCTATAATATGCCAAAGTTGAATTACTTTTTTAAGAAATAGCAACCTACTTTTAGTGATTTGTTTATTATATCAAACTTTCATCTCTTCCTACTACTACAACATTGAAAACAAAAAGAAAATCACATTTTTATTGTTTTAATTGGATATATTTAGTTTTTCTAACTTTTACGAGGATTCCTAGGGGTATTTTTCGAATATTTAGTTTTTTTTAACTTTTATGTGAAGTCCTAGGGGGTACAAAAGGTGTTGGTGTTAGTGATGAAAGACAAGGTTCAGATTCAAAAAGTGTTGTAGAGCTAACAAATGGTTCTTTAGGTATGCAATACTCTAGGCATAATTATAATATAAAACTATAAAAAATATTCATTTTTTGATATATATTTTTTGTTTTGTTTTGCAGAGTATACTAAAGAGAAAATCTTGCAGAGGATATTTTTTGTTTTGTTTTGCAGCAGATATCCCTCACATTTTCCCAAATTACCCCTTCCTCTACAATGTTTTTTTTTCTGTGTATTTTGTGCATCAGGTAAAGTTGATGGAAGAAAGGAATATGAACCCACTTGATTCAAATCTTGCAGCATTATCAGCAAGATGCAGTAAAGACTTGGAGTTGAATTTGGCTAAGTCATTCTTGACTGAGATGGGCCAATGTATAACTGCTTATCCATATAATCAGATGCTTGGAGCATTAATCTTAAAGAATTATGAAAGGCAAGATGCAACTTTACTTAGTTGGAATTTGATGTACAGAGTAGATTAGATGAAAATTTAGATATTGTAAGAAATAGAATTGTATGACATTAAATTTTATGCAATGGATTGTATTTTTTGTATATAATATTTTATTTCTATTATGAGACATTAAATGCAAATTTAATTTAAAAATTAATAAATATATAAATACATATTTTTTAGAACATTTAAAATTATGATACGCAAAAATGTGTGTCATCTTCATTTATGACATGACCTTTATTGACAGGGGCTTCCTTGATACGCATTGCATGTCATAAACACGCGCGTCGTAAGGTTACGACACACAAATGCGTTTCGTCTTCCTTTATGACAGGGCCTTCCTTCATACGCATTGCGTGTCATAACCGCGCATCGTACATGCGCGTTGTAAATGCACGTCATCTATAGACGACGCGCAAAAGCGTGTCGTCTCTCTTTATGACAGGGCCTTTCTTGACTCGCATTTGCGCGTCTTCTGAGCTTTTTACGACGCGCAATGAGCGTCGTAAAAGGCTGTTTTTCTAGTTATGTGAGTCTTCTCACTATATCTATGGGTCGAAGGCACCAATGCTGGCACATTGCTTGTTTCTTGGAATGCTAGTTGTCTCTGGGATACTTTCATGAAAGACCATGGGGGAGCCCTTGGCATTCCCGGAAAAGACGATGAGGGGAGCCCATGGCACTTGGATATTAGACCATGGGGTGAGCCCATGGCATTCCTGGTAAAGACCATGGGGGAGCCCATGGCAACTATATGTATATTGCATGATATTTCGTGGTTGTATTTATGTGGTATTTTGGGGAACTCACTAAGATTTGTGTTTACGGTTTTCACTTTATGTTTAAGATACTCCAGTTTTCAAATGAAAGGGATCTGGATGATTGCAGAACACACACCACATGTTTCCGCACTTTGTGAATTACTCTGGTTTGATGATGTTTAGCTAAAACTTGTTTACCTTGGTTTTATGGGAAAAATATGTATTAACGATTTATTAATCTAAAAATAGAAATTTTTATGCCATGATTATTTGGACATTACATTACGACTTAAGAAATTCCTAGGCAAGATCGTTAGTTCGAAACAATTGGCATACACTGAAGGAACAAGTATTCTCGATGATTGCTTTTGCGGGCTAAAAAGTGAAAAAGAATTTTTTTTATTTTTTAAGTGGACTCTAACAAAATGTTTGATTCGTGAAATTGGAGATTTGTTACTCTATTTTGCAACAAATGGAATCTAATAGCAAATATAGGAATTGGATTAGAGGTTGTTTATCTTCCGATAGAGCTTCTATTTTAGTATTTGGCCCTACTACTAGAGAGTTTAACATGAAGATATTTGTTAGGATACAAGATCATCTTTCTCTTTTCTTTTTGTTTTTGCTATCGAGGGGTTAAGAATAACTATGAAAGAAGTTTGTGATTATCATCTTTTTCAATGTATATTTCTCCTATATAATGGTCCTGTTTTGTCTCGTCTTATTTCTTACAAATGATGTTACATTTATTGGTAAATGGTCTGAGATAATTGGTGTGAATCTAAATAGGATCCAAAATTGTTTTTTTTTCTTTTAACTTGAAGTTCAATCTTCATAAAGGTAGAGTTTATGGTGTTTGATGATGTTAAGATTGATCAACTTGCTAGTATACTAAGTTATAAGGTCAGTAAATTTTTTTCACTTAATGTGGTCTTTTGATTGGTGCTAATATTAAGCTTTTCAAAAAATATGATTATGATTTTTGATAGCTTTAAAAAGAAACTATCAAATTGGAAAGCTAATAACCTCTCTTTTAGTGGCTGGCTTACTATTGTAAATTTGTCTTCCTGAGTCTCCCATTATTTTACTTTTTCTTTATCGAAAGCTCTAAACAATATTATTGATTGATTGGAAGGTATTAGAAAGGAGAACAACCAAAAATTTAATCAGGTGGATAGATGAGGGCTCGATATTATTGGTTTTAAAAGATGCTACTTATTTTTTCTTGATATAGGTTGATATAGATTCCTTTTTATAGCATAGTTTGTTTCTTTTTCTTTGTATTTAAGGTTTTTCCTTTTCTTCCTTTTGAATAAGAAAAACATATGTAGCATGGAATTTTGCTTAGATCCAGATATCAACCCTGCCGACGCGACATGGAAAAATTGGATTCTGCTTAGATCTAAAATGGATTCTGCATACCCGAACAACAATCCCTATGACCTATTCTTCTGAAACCAAAACTAGGACAAATCGATGATCCTCCAAGCAGAATATCTAACTCTCCCCCACTTAGGGTTTGAACTACCACCAACTGACATTGCAAACATACCAAAATTCAAACTAGCTTATCCCATACCCTCTAAACACAACTCTTGGCATGCGAAATGGTAAATGAAAATTCCTTGAATAATAATATTAACCCAATAGTTTCAACGAAACTCCGATTCTTAAGTGGAGACTTAAGTAAACTGATCATAATGTCTCTCACACACACAATCATATGATAATAAACATAAATAATCAGAGCATGAAGGGTTTGCATATGATATATATGTAACAGCCCGGATTCCCAGGTATTATTTATTCTTCTTAATTTTGGTGTTTTGTGAGGAGACTCGGCGAGTTGGAGCTCAAACTCGCCGAGTATGATCGCAGTTTGGGAAAGGGTTCGTGTCCGGACTCGGCGAGTCCAAAGGTGGACTCGGCGAGTCCACGCTGTTTAATGAAACCCTAAATTTCAGGGCATGAGACCTATTTAAAGGGGCTTATGGCCGTCATTTGCGGCCACCAACCCCAGAGAGAACCCTAAAAGAGTCCTTGAGCGTTTTGTGAGAGAAAAGAGGAAGATCCTTGATTACTTGTGGGTGATTTTGCATATAGAAGACGATCAAGGCAAGAGGAGACCAAAGAAGGTGCTAATCCAGTGATTCCTGAGTCCAGAGACTTCATTTGAGGTAACCATTCGTTCCTTTCTCAGCCCTTGGTGTAAATCTTAGAGTTAGGGCTTCTTTGTGGAATGATTCATGGAGTAATTGGCCTCTTTTGTGTTGATGCTTTAGATCTGGACCCAAAGAGGTCCAGAGACTCTTTTCCCTCAAGCTTTATGAGTGTTAATGGCGGCCTTGAGCTTAGAATCGCATTCTAGAGACCATATCATCAAATAAAGCCTTTGGACCTTTGCATGAGCACCAAGATTGTAACTTTACGTGATAAATGTGCTTGGAAGGACTGGATCTCTGAGTTACTAGAACGGATCTGACCTCAGGAGTGAGTTTGAGTTCATGCATGGCTTAGACTCGCCGAGTCCGAAGAACAGACTCGGCGAGTAGCATGAAGATTGTCCATAACCACTCAGTGACTAGTCTTACCAAGTTAAGGGTTGACTTAGTGAGTCAGGGAGAGTCAGAGAGGGTTGACAGGTGGAATGAGTCAAGCTGGAACTCGCCGAGTTGTTCTTGAGACTCGGCGAGTTGAGTCGTGGTGGCCCCCCGATTCATGCCAGGTGGAACTCGTCGAGTCAGGGAAGTACTCGACGTGTCAAGAGAGGATCCTAGGGAGTCAGTGAAGACGTATAGACTCGCCGAGTCGCTCTATTGCACTCGCCGAGTCCGGTCAAAGTTGACCATTGACCGTTGACCAGAGTTGACCAGTGTTGACTTGATAGGGGTAGTCAACCTTAGTTGTGAAAGTGTTAATTAGAGATATATTGTGTTATAGGAGGATTATAGCTCGGAGGATCGAGCGTGAGTGATTTCCGGGATTTGCGAGTTATCGAGATACGCGAGGTGAGTCTTCTCACTATACTTTACCTTGAGTAGGTAACCAGAGTTATGTGACAGAGTATTTGTATGCTATGTGTTGTACTGCATTATTTCTATGTGATTTATGCTGTGCATGTTTATAGAGTTAGAACCGGAAGGTTCACAGAGTTAGAACCAGAGGGTTCATAGAGTAGGGTCCACGGACCCACAGAGTTATAGCCTCGAGTGGCTAATATGTGTATGTGTGGTATTTTGGGGAACTCACTAAGCTTCATGCTTACAGTGTTTTGTGTTATGTGTTTCAGGTTTCTCCCAGGATCACGAGACGGCACCGGCTCGATTGTACACACCAGAGAAAGAGTCATGTTTTGAGGATCCTGGTTTATTATGCAAGTGAAAATGGAGTTACGTTTTGTAATTCGATTATGAATGAGATTTTAAGCAAAGTATTTTAAGAATTAAACGAATGTTTTTAAATGAAAATTTGTTTTGAAAATTTCGGCGTTACAAGTTGGTATCAGAGCCTTGGTTTGAGGGATTCGGATGCGCCTTCGGGTAAATCTGGACTCAAACTGAGGAAGTAAGAAAAGTTTTCAAAGAAATAATTTTCTAAAGCGAATAAGAGTTCAAAGAGAAAGCGAGAAAGAGCAGTGTGTACAATCAGCCAGAGCCCGAACGGTGATTTCCCAAAATACCCTTACTTTTGTGTCATGAGATATTTATGATGCACTTTATGAGATATTATTGCATGCTAGAGACAGGCTAGGTATTTCATATCTTAGGACTAGAGTGTCCTGATTTGTGATGCCTTAGCCTAGGGATTGCTATTATATGCGATGTGCTTTTGAGTATGTGATGAGTGAGAATATTTAGTTGGAATCCTTTAGGAGATTTGAGTATAGGAGTAATCTAGGGGAGATACCTAGATAAGTATCGTGGTACTTAGAGAAAGAATAGTTAGAACCCGCTAGGGGAAGAGTTGCAGAGTTCGGTGGTACTTTCGAGGATGAGCAGAGCAAGCGGAGTTATCACCCAGAGTGAGTCATATATATTCTTCGATGCTCGAATGCTGCTTGCTTCGTGGTTTGTGGAACTCTCGATGATGGGAGTTAGCTACCAAGTGAATATGACGATATTCAGGAGGTAGATGGCTGGCATCATTAGGAGCTCTTCAGCAGCTGATGGCAGAGAAGTGTGGGAATCTAGGAAGAGCCTAGGGAGTAACCTTAGCCAGATGAGTGCACTGGCAGAGTAGAGAATTTCGTTGGGGAGCGAGCGCACGATGGAATTGGTGAACGAGAAGGTCGAGCAACTACTTAGGAGCTCAGGGATAGTCTGTCTGGAAAGTATGGGTAGATGTGGCAGGTAGTATGGGCCCGTACTACTGAAAGCAGAGGACCCATACTTGATACAGGGAGTATTCTGAAGGTTCTAATGAGCGGATGGAGGAGTGATGTTATGGTTCGAGTACCATACATCGAAGCGTACTGAGGAGTGATGTTATGGTTCGAGTACTATACATCGGAGCAGATTGAGGAGTGATGTTATGGTTCGAGTACCATACATCGGAGCAGATTGAGAAGTGATGTTATGGTTCGAGTACCATACATCGGAGCAGATTGAGGAGTGATGTTATGGTTCGAGTACCATACATCGGAGCGGATTGAGGAGTGATGTTATGGTTCGAGTACCATACATCGGAGTGGATTGAGAAGTGATGTTATGGTTTGAGTACCATACATCGGAGTAGATTGAGGAGTGATGTTATGGTTGGAGTACCATACATCGGAGCGGATTGAGGAGTGATGTTATGGTTCGAGTACCATACATCGGAACAGATTGAGGAGTGATGTTATGGTTCGAGTACCATACATCGGAGCGGATTGAGGAGTGATGTTATGGTTCGAGTACCATACATCGGAGCGGATTGAGAAGTGATGTTATGGTTCGAGTACCATACATCGAAGCGGATCGAGGAGTGAAGTTATGGTTCAAGTACCATAAATCGGAGCGGATGAAGGAATGATGTTATGGTTCGAGTACCATACATCGGAGCAGATGGAGGAGTGATGCTATGGTTCGGGTACCATACACCGGAGCATATTGAGAAGAGATGTCATGGGATGAGTACCATGGTTCGTAGTGAATGATGATTGTTGTTCTCCGGTTATCCGGTCACGGTTGATGAGGTAGAGATTGGACGCTATGGGTTTTAGGCCTGTGGGCCATGATTGAGTTCGAAGAGGCATCCCTTGAGAGGGAGGTCGAGAGCATATCAGCGTATTTTGGTAAGGAGTTAGAGGGAGGGGAGAATTTCGGTATGAGTTGAGCAATCAGTCGATAGAGGAGATGTCACCTTCTATGACCTGAGTGGTGCTATTTATGTTCGTGTGCAGAACATGAGAGGCCTGATGTTTATGTTTCGGGTTTGGGGGTAAAACCCTGTAGGTTGTCATTGATGATGATTTTCCATCAGGGTATCAGGTAGCATGTGTGCTGCGAGACAGTGATTTACCATGAGCAGATAGTCAGTTGGGACTGAGATAGTCGAGGACCACATTACACCTATTTGAGTATAGTAGGGCGTATTGTAGAGGTATCAGTGGGGAGTCCAGTTGAGTTAATCAGTGCAATGGTTTTTCTATCTATGTTGGGTATTGAATATGGGAGTGGGTCCCTGTTCTTGGGATGATCGATGTGTTGGAACGTCGGTTGATGAGTCAAAGTGGGGGAATATGATGATTTCGTGGTCCAGTCTATGAGTCAGTGATGTTATTGGACAATTGAGTTGTTTGGTATTGGATTGGTACGAGACTTGGAACAACTAGAGGCAGTCGTGACAAGAAGTTCTTGAGGATTTCATCTGAGGTTCAGAGTTATGAGATCGATTGATTTCCTTAAAGGGGATTATCGGGCGTTGCGTAGCACTTTCCAGGGGCAGGTGCGTTATTGCTGGTGAAAATAGTTTGTGAGGTTGTTGATGTGTCAGATAGTGATGGTTCGAACCCTAAGTGGGGGAGAACCGGGTGGTTTATTGAGAGAACCAGAGATTTGTGCAAGAGAGGTTAGGGGTTGGATGCAGAAACCTGCGGCTTGAATTCATGAGATCAGGGTCATTGGTGATCAAGGAAAGGTGCAGGGCGAGATAATGCATGTGGTATATGTCTGAAAGAAGGATGGGTGTCTCCACAGCGGGTGGTCAATGGTCAGGAATCTGGTGGTGGTCAGAGTCGTTTCAAGTGGAAGACTCGTAATGATGGTATGGGCAGTTGAGAACTTTTGGGTTGAGACATGGGTAGAAGATTGTCGAGTAGCCAACTCCCGGACTGGGATGTGTATTCTTGCTTAGATTTTGAGCAGTAGTGGAAAGGGTTTCGGAGGATCATCAGTGTGTTCTGAAGGGTTAGCGCCTTCCTTGTATTCCAATTGAGTGTTTGGCTGCACTGAAGTTGCGCATTGAGTGAAATAGGAAATTATTATTGGAATCAGAGGAAATGTATTGTTGTATGTGTATGGTGCTGGGAGTAAGGGAATCAATGGTAGAGGCAGGACATTGTGATGCTCTGTTAGGGTGTTCCGTGGTTTCCGCGTATAGCGTCCCGATTTCATAGATATTTAGAGTCTTGGGTTTAAGATGACTAGTGATGTATCATGTATCCACGGTTCCAGTGGGAGCCCTTCGTGTATTGTCATCAATAGGGATATTTAAGGAAGTGGATCTCCGCAGAGGTAGGTTTTGTGTTATGGCGGTTGCTGCCAGAGTCTGTAATGCATATCGGGGCAAGTGTGTGTGTAACTATCTATGATAGACTTCGGTGCATGAGTTAGTGAACATAGTGTGGCGTTGTAATGAGAATGAGAGTATAGGGTGATGCTACGGGGAGTCGTAGTACTCACAAGTCAGAGAGAGAGAGAGAGTAGTGATGCTACGGGGAGCCGTAGTATTCGCCAGTCAGAGGGTGTTGTGATGCTACGGGGAGCCGTAGTACTCACAAGTCAGAGAGAGAGAGAGAGAGAGTAGTGATGCTATGGGGAGCCATAGTATTCGCCAGTCAGATGGTGTTGTGATGCTACGGGGAGCCGTAGTAATCACAAGTCAGAGAGAGAGAGAGAGTCATGATGCTACGAGGAGCCGTAGTATTTACCAGTCAGAGGGTGTTGTGATGCTACGGGGAGCCGTAGTACTCACAAGTCAGAGGGAGGGAGTCGTGGTACTACGGAGAGCCGTAGTACTCACTAGGTAGTTGGCATTGTGATACTACGGGGAGCCGTGGTACTCACTAGTCAGAGGTCGTCGTAATGTTGTGGGAAGCCATAGTACCCACTAGATGGCAAGAGAGTGTGATGATGGAGTGTTCTCCGATAAGTGCATGATGCAGAAGAGCTTTAGGCTTGAGTAGCCCTAGTGTTGAGTTTTTGGAATCCTGGTGGTTAAACCGGGGCGAGACTGGGGTCTCCGTCTCTATCGGGAGGGTCAGCGAGGCACGCGGCAGAATATGCGCAGCAGACACCAGAGGTTAGAGCTGAGTCGATCTTCGATTGGATTGTATTTTTTATGAGGAAAAGGGAATTTTGTGACTTGCGTGTCACTGGGCTGTGATAGTGGTCACGGGGAGGAAGTTAGTGAAATGTTTTGGATCATGTTATGTGTGACCTTTGGGGGTTCAGCTGTGGGGCCAAAAGCTGACCTGGTCCTCGGTATCGAAGATGAATATGAGAAATGAGCTAGAGTTTACCATGGTGATGTCTGTGGACACTTCAGAGAGAGCGAGCGACTCAGACACTCGAGGATATGTTTCGGGCATGTGTATTAGATTTCGGGGGGAAATTGTGGCCCGTATTTTCCCTTGGCAGAGTTTTCCTACAACAACAGCCATCATTAGTGCATCAGTATGCCGCCCTTTGAGCTGTTGTAAGGAAGGGGGTATTGGACCCCATTTGCTGGGGAGAGGTAGAGCAACGTGTGATGGGAAGTACATAGATTGTGCTTTAATCGTTAGAGCAGATACAGCAGGTCAGGCAGAGGTTGTTGACCGCTCAGAGTCGCCAGAAGAGTTATGCGGACAGGCGCCGGTCTGAGCTCGAATTTTTGGTCGGTGACCTTGTACTCCTGAAGGTCTCTCCTTGGAAAGGAGTGATTCGATTCAGGAAGAGGGGCAAGTTGGGGCCCCGATATATTGGTCCATTCCGAGTGATCGCGAGGGTAGGCCGGGTAGCCTATCGTTTGGATTTGCCAGCAGAGTTGGGGCAGATTCACGACACTTTTCATGTGTCGCAACTGAGGAAATGTATAGCCGATGAGTCGGCAGTGGTTCCATTAGAGGATATTCAGGTGGATGCGAGCCTGAATTATGCTGAGAGACCAGTGGCAATCAGAGATCGGAAAATCAAGGTTCTGAGGAAAAAGGAGATACCCTTGGTTTTGGTTCAGTGGCGGCATCGTAAGGGGTCCAAGACGACTTGGGAGCCAGAGCTTGAGATGCGTGAGCAGCATCCGGAGTTATTTGCAGAGCGAGACTTCGAGGGCGAAGTCTAGTTCTAGTGGGGGAGAATTGTAATAGCCCGGATTCCCAGGTATTATTTATTCTTCTTAATTTTGGTGTTTTGTGAGGAGACTCGGCGAGTTGGAGCTCAAACTCGCCGAGTATGATCGCGGTTTGGGAAAGGGTTCGCGTCCGGACTCAGCCAGTCCAAAAGGTGGACTCGGCGAGTCCACGCTGTTTAATGAAACCCTAAATTTCAGGGCATGAGACCTATTTAAAGGGGCTTATGGCCGTCATTTGCGGCCACCAACCCCAGAGAGAACCCTAAAAGATTCCTTGAGCGTTTTGTGAGAGAAAAGAGGAAGATCCTTGATTACTTGTGGGTGATTTTGCATATAGAAGAGGATCAAGGAAAGAGGAGACCAATGGAGGTGCTAATCCAGTGATTCCTGAGTCCAGAGACTTCATTTGAGGTAACCATTCGTTCCTTTCTCAGCCCTTGGTGTAAATCTTAGAGTTAGGGCTTCTTTGTGGAATGATTCATGGAGTAATTGGCCTCTTTTTGTGTTGATGCTTTAGATCTGGACCCAAAGAGGTCCAGAGACTCTTTTCCCTCAAGTTTTATGAGTGTTAATGGAGGCCATGAGCTTAGAATAGCATTCTAGAGACCATATCATCAAATAAAGCCTTTGGACCTTTGCATGAGCACCAAGATTGTAACTTTACGTGATAAATGTGCTTGGAAGGACTGGATCTCTGAGTTACTAGAACGGATCTGACCTCAGGAGTGAGTTTGAGTTCATGCATGGCTTAGACTCGCCGATTCCGAAGAACAGACTCGGCGAGTAGCATGAAGATTGTCCATAACCACTCAGTGAGTAGTCTTACCGAGTTAAGGGTTGACTCAGTGAGTCAGGGAGAGTCAGAGAGGGTTGACAGGTGGACTGAGTTAAGCTGGAACTCGCCGAGTTGTTCTTGAGACTCGGCGAGTTGAGTCGTGGTGGCCCCGCGATTCATGCCAGGTGGAACTCGTCGAGTCAGGGAAGTACTCGACGTGTCAAGAGAGGATCCTAGGGAGTCAGTGAACACGTATAGACTCGCCGAGTCGCTCTAGTGCACTCACCGAGTCCGGTCAAAGTTGACCGTTGACCATTGACCAGAGTTGACCAGTGTTGACTTGATAGGGGTAGTCAACCTTAGTTGTGAAAGTGTTAATTAGAGATATATTGTGTTATAGGAGGATTATAGCTCGGAGGATCGAGCGCGAGTGATTTCCGGGATTTGCGAGTTATCGAGATACGCGAGGTGAGTCTTCTCACTATACTTTACCTTGAGTAGGTAACCAGAGTTATGTGACAGAGTATTTGTATGCTATGTTGCCACACCCCCAAACCTGAACGGCGGAAACGTTCGGGGGCGGATGACTTCATGTGGTAGCGTAACAAATGAATACATAGTAAAGAAAGCAATACAACCATCATATATATAATTGAAAGTTTACATTTGTCAAAAGTTACATGTTCAAAACCAATTACAATATGATGTCAAAATACGAGATTAAACTGGCGCCGCAGCATCCCTTCATCAAAAGCAAAATGAATACCTGAAATTTACTGATTTCATGGGACATACAAGTAATTTTGAAAGAGTAGATCAGCATTTAAGTTGGTGAGTTTCATAAGTATTTAAATGACAATGTTTGAATGAAATGAAATGTTTTGTCTTTGTTTGTTTGTGTTTAGAAAATCCTATATTTTCTACTAGTATAATAGTAGTCTTCACTTAAGACCAATGTTTGTTTCTAAAATGTATGTAAGTGTAAAATAACCAATGAGTTTGAAAACCTTGTAAATCAATGCATTTTTAATACCCCTTGTGAGTTTTATAACCATACTATTGACTCGGAATGCCTATACACAACGTTCTTCAGGCGTTGGAATGTTATGACGTTTGTCACCCCAAACGGTGGACTGCAGCTAACAGTCAGGGCGCGGGTTGTCAAGCCCGTATAGATCTATACACAAACACCATGCTCCCCCTCCAAGGGATTCTGGTATATAATACAAGACTTGAAATGTGTACTCTAACGTACATGAAGTTAATGTCTCACAAAACCGTGGTATAAAAACAGATCAACTTGTTAAAATGTTATGTTTGTTCTTGTATACGAAAGTAAACTTCTTGAAATCCATGTTTCTAGTACATAAGAGTTAGAAATTTGTTCGTAAAACTATACCTATTATAGTTTTCTAAAAGTGTGTCTTGTTTGTTTAGAAATACCTAGAAAAGGAATCACTTGTTTATGAAAGCATAGATTTTTGGTGTAGAGTCTAAGATAGACAAGAATAATCTAAGAAAAGTTTAGTTTATACATGCATTACAACAAATTTATATTTCAAAAGATAGAATGCTATTTTAACATATGTTATATATATATGAAAGTTCCTTAAAGGTTTATAAATCGCATGTGATTTGGATATATAACAGCATATAAAAGAGTTTCTTTATGTAACACACGATAATACTCGTGTGTTTTACTTGTAATCCCCCCTTGAAAGCATATAAAAGAATTTATAGAATATTTAAAAGGTAAATTAAGGGGTATGAACTCACTTGAAAGTTTGAAGATAGCGAGATGGAAAACCGGGCAGAGTTTCGTCTCGGGAAACGGATTTTCCTCGGGATTCTCGGGAATCTTGGGAGTAAAATCGACCCTCGGGACTTGAGCAAAAAGACCAGAGCTTCGGGTTTGAACGGGCATGGAAAACGAGGCAAGATTGTGAGAGAGAGGAGAGAAATGAGCATTTTTCTCGGAAGCCCTCGCATCCTATTTATAGGAAGGCTGAACCGCCTCGGTACGCGGGGCGTACGCTCGTACGCAGCGCGTACGCGTACGTCATGCATGACTGAAGCCTCGACTGCCTCGGCTTCGGATGGGACGGGTTGGTGGGGAGGCGGGTCGGATGGGACGGCGGGTCGGATAGGACAGCGGGTCGGACGGGTCGGACGCCTCGGACGGGTCGGACGCCTCGGATAGGGCGACGTGGACGATCAGAGGCCAAGTCTCTCGGGTACGCAGGGCGTATAGGGGTACGCAGCGCGTACCTCGGATGAGGACGCTGACTCCTCTTCGGATAAGGTCCGAACTTTGAATTAAATAAATCTATAATTTATTTAATAAACTTCAAAAATTCATATCTTCTTCATACGAACTCCGTTTTCGATGGACTTTATCTCCACGCGTAGGTGAGACTACGCTCTACAACTTTCGTTTAGACTCCGTCGGCAAAATCCGAAATTATTTTTATTATTTATTTTATAACTCATCGCGTTTAAGGAATTTCTTTGAAAATTCATAACTTCTTTATCTGATGTCGGTTTTTGTCAGACTTTTTACCGCTGGAATACCATTGTCGAGACCTTCGATTCTCGTTTAGGTCATTCCGGCCAAAAGTCGCTCGATCTCTGATTCGAGTTTTTAGCTGTCTGTTGCTAAGCCGAACTTGGAAAAATCATAACTTCGCTATATGAAGTCGGATTTGGGCGTTCTTTTCACGTACGATCATGGTTCAAAGACATTTAAACATAGAAGGAAATTAAATAGAACTATTTGTACATTTTATTATGAAAGTAAATTTTATTACTCAAAAGTGGTTACAATACTTGATCCTTTTTGGTCATTACAAAGAGTTGAAATATCGGGTTGTCACATCATCCCCCCGTTAGAGAGAATTTCGTCCCAAAATTTAAAGTAGTAAAGATACTAGTGAACATGAAAGAGATGAGGGTACTTTTGTTTCATCTGATCTTCGCGTTCCCATGTGAATTCAGGTCCCCGCTTGGCGTTCCAGCGAACCTTCACGATGGGTATGCGACTTTGTTTTGTTTGTTTGACCTCTCGGTCCATGATTTCTACTGGTTCTTCCACAAAGTTGAGGCTCTCGTTGATCTCGATCTCGTCGAGTGGAATAACAAGAGTCTCGTCGGACAGACACTTTTTCAAGTTTGAGACGTGGAAGGTTGGATGGATGTTACTAAGTTCGCGCGGTAGGTTAAGTTTGTAAGCCACAGGGCCGATTCTGGCAAGAATCTCGAAAGGCCCTATGTATCTTGAATTTAGTTTCCCACGCTTTCCAAAGCATATTGAACCCTTCCACGGTGAGACCTTTAATAAGACGTGGTCTCCTACCTGGAATTCCAAAGGTTTCCTCCTTTGGTCAGCGTAGCTTTTCTGTCGGTCTCTAGAGGCTTTCAATCGTTCACGAATCTGAACGATCTTCTCTGTCGTTTCTCGTATGATTTCCGGACCGGTGAGAGTGCTTTCAGGAACTCTTCCTCTAGCTAATTGGGTATCGCCAACTTCAGTCCAACACAGAGGGGATCTGCACTTTCGACCATAGAGGGCTTCAAACGGGGCAGCCTTTATGCTTGTGTGATAACTATTGTTGTATGAAAATTCGACAAGGGGTAAATGGATATCCCATGCCTTTCCAAAGTCAATCACACAGGCTGTCAGCATATCTTCTAAAGTTTGTATCGTCCTCTCACTTTGCCCGTCTGTTTGTGGGTGGTAAGCTGTACTCATGTCAAGCCTAGTCCCCAGGGAACTTTGTAGTGACTGCCAAAATCTTGAAGTGAATCTACTATCTCTATCGGAGATAATGGATATCGGAACACCATGCAGTCGCACTACTTCCCTTAAGTAAGTTCTTGTAAGCTTTTCCATTTTGTCAGTCTCCTTGATGGGTAGGAAATGCGCGGATTTGGTCAATCTGTCGACAATGACCCATATGGTATCGAGTCCACTTGTCGTCTTGGGTAACTTGGTTATGAAATCTGTAGTAATCCGCTCCCACTTCCATTCTGGTATCTCTGGTTGTTGTAGTAATCCTGACGGTTTCTGATACTCGACCTTAACCTTAGCGCAAGTAAGACATTTACTCACGAAGGTAGCAATTTCTGCTTTCATGTTAGGCCACCAGTACAGTTTCTTAAGATCCCGATACATTTTATCTGAACCCGGGTGAATGGAATACCTTGAGTTGTGAGCTTCGGTCATGACTACGTTTCTGAAACCACCATGTTTCGGGGTCCAGATTCGGTCCATGAGATAGTAGGCTCTGCCACCCTTGACTTCTAGATTCTTTTCCATTCCTCGCAGGGATTCACCCGCCACATTTTCAGGTTGCAAAGCTTCCATTTGTGCCTCCTTAATTTTTGTGGATAAGTGGGAATGGATGGTCATAGTCAGAGATTTGACCCTCCGACCAGTGTATTCCTTTCGACTGAGGGCGTCAGCTACTACGTTGGCCTTGCCAGGATGATAACGAATTTCACATTCGTAGTCATTTAGTAACTCAATCCATCGTCGTTGTCGCATGTTGAGTTCCTTCTGATCGAAAATGTGTTGAAGGCTCTTGTGATCGGTGAAAATAGTACTCTTTGTTCCGTATAAGTAGTGTCTCCAGATCTTCAGAGCAAATACCACTGCTCCTAACTCAAGATCGTGTGTCGTATAGTTTACTTCGTGTGTCTTAAGCTGTCGGGAGGCATAGGCAATAACCTTCCCTCTCTGCATAAGAACACAACCAAGTCCTTGATTTGACGCATCGCAATACACTACGAAGTCTTCTATCCCTTCGGGGAGGGATAGTATCGGTGCGGTGCACAAGGCCTGCTTTAGTGTCTGGAATGCCTTCTCTTGTTTCGCTTCCCAGTCAAAGGCCACGCCTTTCTGGGTTAGTGTAGTAAGAGGTTTCGCAATGCTCGAAAAGTTCTTTATGAATCTGCGATAGTAGCCAGCTAGACCTAGAAATTGACGAATTTCTGTAGGTGTCTTTGGTGCCGACCAGTTCTCAATGGCCTTAATCTTGGAGGGGTCCACGTGTATACCTTTCTCGCTAACAACGTGGCCTAAGAATTCGACTCTTTAAATCCAAAATTCGCATTTAGAGAACTTCGCATAGAGTTTCTCCGTTCGCAGTGTTTCTAGGACTTTTCGTAGGTGCTGACTATGCTCTTCCTCACTTCGGGAGTAGATAAGTATATCATCGATAAAGACGATGACGAATTGATCCAAGTAAGGACGACATACCCTATTCATTAGGTCCATAAATACTGCTGGTGCATTGGTTAATCCGAACGGCATCACTACAAATTCGTAGTGTCCATAACGAGTTCGGAAAGCTGTCTTTGGAATGTCCCCCTCTAGAACTCGTAATTGGTGATATCCGGATCGTAGGGCTATCTTTGAGAAGTAGTTCGCTCCTTGAAGTTGATCGAATAGGTCGTCAATACGGGGTAGAGGATAGCGGTTCTTGACAGTAAGTTTGTTCAGCTCTCTGTAGTCAATGCACATACGGAACGATCCGTCTTTCTTCTTTACAAACAAGACCGGTGCTCCCCAAGGTGAGAAACTTGGTCTTATGAATCCTTTTTGAAGGAGTTCATTAAGTTGACTGGAAAGTTCCTGCATCTCTGCTGGTGCAAGACGATAAGGCGACTTCGCTACTGGGGTAGCTCCTGGAACTAAGTCGATTCTGAACTCGACTTGGCGTTGCGGTGGTAATCCTGGTAGTTCTTCTGGAAAGATATCGGGAAAGTCGCGTACTACAGAGATGCCCTTGATGTCCTTCAGTTCTTGACTTCTATCAACGATGTGCGCTAGGAATGCTCGACAATCCTTCCGCAAGCACTTTCGAGCTTGGATGCACGAAATGATGCGAAGATTTGTACTAGATTTGTCGCCGTAGATAACTAATGTTTCATTTTTAGGGAGGTTAAGACGGACTGCTTTCTCAAAGCACATGATGTTGGCACGAAGAAGACTCAACCAATCCATGCCGACTATGACGTCGAAACTTTTAATTTCGACCGGCATGAGATTGATTGGAAAAGAATGGCCGTCTAAAGTTAACGTACAGCCCATGTATATGCAGTTAGTGTTTTCGGTTTTTCCATTGGCCATCTCTACAGTGAATGATTTTTCTAACTTGCTAGGTTTAGATTTAAGTAAATGAATAAAGTTTTGACTCACGAAGCTTCTCTCCGCTCCACTATCGAATAATATGCATGCATATGAATTATCGAGAAGGAACGTACCAGCAACTATAGTTGGGTCAGCTACAGCTTCGTCGTGGCCTATTGCCAAAACTCGTCCCACACCTCCGGTGCCTGCTGCCTTAGGACATTTCCTCTTGTAGTGGCCCACCTCGCCACAACCGTAGCAAGTCTGTCCTACACCCGCACCGGGAACTTGAGTGATAGGTTTTGCAGGGTCCTTGCAGAAACGGGTTGTGTGTCCCTTCCTGTTGCAGTTGGCGCACTGCATTTCCCGACAAGGTCCATGGTGGTGGTAGTTGCATTTAGTGCACTTCGGGAGGTTACCTACATAAGGCTTTGTTGGGTAGGTATTTGTAGGAGCCGTATTAGGTACAGTGGCAGCATTCACTGAAACCAGTTGTTTCTTTGCGGATTCCTGGGAAGACCCACCCTTCCCTTTATTCCACACTCTCTTCCTGCTATTGTTGTTGTTGTTGTTGTTGTTTCCTTTCTGTGGTTCTGGTGCAGAAGTGGTTGAGTTCTGATGACCTCCGTAGTCAATCAGAGATTGTGCCAGTTCCTTAGCACTTTCAAAGGTGTCAGGTTTGGAAGCTAACACGCTTGATCGAATTTGGGGCGTCAGTCCCCAGATGTACCTTTCTATCTTCTTGCTCTCGGGAGCAATCATATCTGGACAAAGAATTGCCAGGTCGCATAATCTGTTGGTATAAGTAGCGATGTCGGTACCAACCATTCCGAGAGTCCATAGCTCGTGTTCAAGCTTTTGAATCTCTCCCCGTGGGCAGTATTCTCTCATCATCATGGCTTTCAGGCTCTCCCATCTTATGGAGTTTGCCACGATTAGGGTAAGTACTTTAACGTGGCCATTCCACCAAGTTAAAGCTTTATCAATTAGGGTGAAAGTTGCAAATTTGACTTTGTTGTGCTCGGGACAGGAGAAGATTTCAAAGACTGCCTCCGTCCTTTCAATCCACTGCCTCAGGGCCATCACACCACCAGTTCCATAAAACATTTGGGGCTTGGCATTGGTGAAGTCCTTATAGATGCATTCTCGAGGTGGTCCATGACTCTCGCCATGATTGGATAGGTGTGTGCCAGATCCCGAGCCATTAGTACTCGAGTTATTGATCTGTGACATGGCAGCTGCCACCGCTGCGGTGACTGCTGCTTGAAACATAACAACATCAAATTGAGGTGGTAGAGGTGGTGGTGGTACTGGTGCTTCCCCACCGTTGTTTCGCCTTGGATTTCTACGCGGAGGCATCCTTCAACTATAGGTTGAAAAGACAAGGATAAGAATTCCATAGAATAAAAAATGTATGTGTCTCATGAACTAAAGCTCTATAGTTCAACAACAGGTGATAGCATGAGTCTTAAAATGGAAGGATGAAAGTTATATGTAAGACTGAAGGTATGAAACAAGTATTTGGTTTCACAAAGACCATTCAAGGTTCGAACGAAATACTTAACATAGTAGTAATAGTGTCACTTATATTAATATAAAAGTTGTTACAATGATCATGAAAATTTGACCCCTATAAGGGTCTCCGATTACAAAGTTCGAGAAATTTAAAGACTTTTAGTCGAGGTCCTAAGCTATAACAAAATTTGAGTCCTTGACAAGCACTACTTGCGTCGTAGGTTGCGCTTGGAGCTTGACTCCGCATCTGATTGCTTTGACTCCATTAGACGCCTATCAAAAGCGGCTTGTTGTTCCCTCAGTTCGGCGGGGGCTGCAATCATTTGCGCTTGAAATGCTTCGATTTGGAGTTGAGCATTGTCTTGTATCTTGTCCAGCCTACGGATGTCAGAAGTGTGAACCTGCACTTCCACGTTGACATCCCGGAGTCGACTAGCTTGAACTCCAGATTGATAGGACTGATTGGCTAACTTACCCACCATTACCGGGAGTGCTCGATCAGCCGAACCTCCGCCGCGGACATCATATAAGTCCCGGCACATGCCGTATGGAGGGCGTAGGTTTTGCTGTTGGCTCCAATGGTGGAGGTGACTTCCCCAGACGGGAGTCGGTCCTTGAAAGTTCCTTAAGAAGATGGGAGGTTGAATGGGTGGTGGATCGATAACTTCCGGCTCTGAGTCGGTACCGGAGTCATCACCCACTTCTATGGGTTCCTCGTCCTCTTCGGGATCATCTTCGATCCATCCTCCGTTGCCTTGGTTGGGAAAGTAGGGGTCGCCAGGGTGGTGAAATCCAGCCATTTGACTGTACGAGAAATAGGGTTATAAGAATGGAATAAAGTTGAAACATGCAAAACATGTAAGTTAAACTAGTTTAGATAGCAAATACTCCTATAGTATTTAAATTCTTGTGTTTGATTCTAGTAATGGTTTGGTAAGTTTTGACTTGTTGCTTGCTACGATCATTCCTCGATATACGTTGGTCCAATCTCGGGCAAATATAGTTGATCACGCTATATTTGTCCAAAATCTGATTACATATATCGAGTCTCAATCGTAGTGTCAACTTGTCTAAATACTTGTATAGTTGAATAACATGAAAATAATTTGTGGTATGCTTGTAATTGTACTTAAATGAACTATCAATTTAAGTTGAACGCAATGCTGCTTAAGCGTAAAAAGAAAATTTGTTTTGCCAGAGAGTATTAGTCCCTTAAGCATTTATAGTTTGTATATCTTATGTGGTTCGATATACTTAGTTCACTATAAACATTGCTCTGATACCAATCTGTCACACCCCCAAACCTGAACGGCGGAAACGTTCGGGGGCGGATGACTTCATGTGGTAGCGTAACAAATGAATACATAGTAAAGAAAGCAATACAACCATCATATATATAATTGAAAGTTTACATTTGTCAAAAGTTACATGTTCAAAACCAATTACAATATGATGTCAAAATACGAGATTAAACTGGCGCCGCAGCATCCCTTCATCAAAAGCAAAATGAATACCTGAAATTTACTGATTTCCTGGGACATACAAGTAATTTTGAAAGAGTAGATCAGCATTTAAGCTGGTGAGTTTCATAAGTATTTAAATGACAATGTTTGAATGAAATGAAATGTTTTGTCTTTGTTTGTTTGTGTTTAGAAAATCCTATATTTTCTACTAGTATAATAGTAGTCTTCACTCAAGACCAATGTTTGTTTCTAAAATGTATGTAAGTGTAAAATAACCAATGAGTTTGAAAACCTTGTAAATCAATGCATTTTTAATACCCCTTGTGAGTTTTATAACCATACTATTGACTCGGAATGCCTATACACAACGTTCTTCAGGCGTTGGAATGTTATGACGTTTTGCACCCCAAACGGTGGATTGCAGCTAACAGTCAGGGCGCGGGTTGTCAAGCCCGTATAGATCTATACACAAACACCATGCTCCCCCTCCAAGAGATTCTGGTATATAATACAGGACTTGAAATGTGTACTCGAACGTACATGAAGTTAATGTCTCACAAAACCGTGGTATAAAAACAGATCTACTTGTTAAAATGTTACGTTTGTTCTTGTATATGAAAGTAAACTTCTTGAAATCCATGTTTCTAGTACATAAGAGTTAGAAATTTGTTCGTAAAACTATACCTATTATAGTTTTCTAAAAGTGTGTCTTGTTTGTTTAGAAATACCTAGAAAAGGAATCACTTGTTTATGAAAGCATAGATTTTTGGTGTAGAGTCTAAGATAGACAAGAATAATCTAAGAAAAGTTTAGTTTATACATGCATTACAACAAATTTATATTTCAAAAGATAGAATGCTATTTTAACATATGTTATATATATGAAAGTTCCTTAAAGGTTTATAAATCGCATGTGATTTGGATATATAACAGCATATAAAAGAGTTTCTTTATGTAACACACGATAATACTCGTGTGTTTTACTTGTAATCCCCCCTTGAAAGCATATAAAAGAATTTATAGAATATTTAAAAGGTAAATTAAGGGGTATGAACTCACTTGAAAGTTTGAAGATAGCGAGATGGAAAACCGGGCAGAGTTTCGTCTCGGGAAACGGATTTTCCTCGGGATTCTCGGGAATCTTGGGAGTAAAATCGACCCTCGGGACTTGAGCAAAAAGACCAGAGCTTCGGGTTTGAACGGGCACGGAAAACGAGGCAAGATTGTGAGAGAGAGGAGAGAAATGAGCATTTTTCTCGGAAGCCCTCGCATCCTATTTATAGGAAGGCTGAACCGCCTCGGTACGCGGGGCGTACGCTCGTACGCAGCGCGTACGCGTACGTCATGCATGACCGAAGCCTCGACTGCCTCGGCTTCGGATGGGACGGGTTGGTGGGGAGGCGGGTCGGATGGGACGGCGGGTCGGATAGGACAGCGGGTCGGACGGGTCGGACGCCTCGGACGGGTCGGACGCCTCGGATAGGGCGACGTGGACGATCAGAGGCCAAGTCTCTCGGGTATGCAGGGCGTATAGGGGTACGCAGCGCGTACCTCGGATGAGGACGCTGACTCCTCTTCGGATAAGGTCCGAACTTTGAATTAAATAAATATATAATTTATTTAATAAACTTCAAAAATTCATATCTTCTTCATACGAACTCCGTTTTCGATGGACTTTATCTCCACGCGTAGGTGAGACTACGCTCTACAACTTTCGTTTAGACTCCGTCGGCAAAATCCGAAATTATTTTTATTATTTATTTTATAACTCATCGCGTTTAAGGAATTTCTTTGAAAATTCATAACTTCTTTATCTGATGTCGGTTTTTGCCAGAATTTTTACCGCTGGAATACCATTGTCGAGACCTTCGATTCTCGTTTAGGTCATTCCGGCCAAAAGTCGCTCGATCTCCGATTCGAGTTTTTAGCTGTCTGTTGCTAAGCCGAACTTGGAAAAATCATAACTTCGCTATATGAAGTCGGATTTGGGCGTTCTTTTCACGTACGATCATGGTTCAAAGACATTTAAACATAGAAGGAAATTAAATAGAACTATTTGTACATTTTATTATGAAAGTAAATTTTATTACTCAAAAGTGGTTACAATACTTGACCCTTCTTGGTCATTACAAAGAGTTGAAATATCGGGTTGTCACATATGTGTTGTACTGCATTATTTCTATGTGATTTATGATGTGCATGTTTACAGAGTTAGAACCGGAAGGTTCACAGAGTTAGAACCAGAGGGTTCATAGAGTAGGGTCCACGGACCCATAGAGTTATAGCCTCGAGTGGCTAATATGTGTATGTGTGGTATTTTGGGGAGCTCACTAAGCTTCATGCTTACAGTGTTTTGTGTTATGTGTTTTAGGTTTCTCTCAGGATCACAAGACGGCACTGGCTCGATTGTACACACCAGAGAAAGAGTCATGTTTTGAGGATCCTGGTTTATTATGCAAGTGAAAATGGAGTTACGATTTGTAATTCGATTATGAATGAGATTTTAAGCAAAGTATTTTAAGAATTAAACGACTGTTTTTAAATGAAAAATTGTTTTGAAATTTTCGGCGTTACAATATACATGCGAGGTCTTGAGGTCCTGACTCCGCTTGTTTGAAAATCGCAAATGATGGAGTCTAAATTACTTCGGTCATCAAAGGTTGACAATTTGCCCTAATGTGACCAAGCTGATGACAACGATGACACAGTTCTTCCTCCATGGTGCAATCTTGGGAAACAAAGGCCCTTCTGTCCATACTTGCCACATTTGAACTTACAACACATAGGCTCATGGGTTCCTCCATCCTTAATGTTCATGATGTGGTCCATCTAGCCTCTAGTACATAGGTTAGCAACATCAAACACTTTGCTAATCACCGAAATTGTTGGATCATGTGCCTGCTTCCTCTTTCCTTGACGCGCTCCCACATCAAGGTATCTCCCTCTAGTCATCTCACCAGTCGCTTCCGCAACCCAAAAGGTTGCAGCTCACTCCCCGAATTTGAAAATAAGCCTTTCAGTGATTCGACCAACCATACTAGACAATTCTTCCAATAAAATCTGTGAAACCTTAGTGGTAATCTAATCATATAACCATGTGTCATCTGTATCATTATCAAAGGGCTCTATTTCCCTCCTGGTCATCGATATCCTATTAAACAAAACCAAAATGTCATCACATAACCAAAATGTTATCACTAATCCATCACACTTTAAGCACACTATGGAAATCTGCACATAAATCCTCTACTGGCTTCTTAGAATCCTCGTGAATTTCCTCAATTTGAGTATGAATCATGTACTTCCAGTAGTACGTGCCCAATACTACCTTCTACACCTATCCATACTTTCCTCAAGAATTGTCCTGAATCTTCTAAGTCACCTCCTCATAATGGTACCCCCCCCCCCCAAATCTCGCTAAACAACATCGCAGCCACACTAAAGCACTTCCTAGGTTCTCCTAGGATCCCCACCTCACCCTGCCATCAACTACTGAAAAACCCTTATTAATGTCAGCTAACCACTTCATGAATACAATAATTCTAAAAGACCTAACCCTACAATGGTAAGACTCAAACGAGAGTTGTGCAATAGGGATGAATCAATCATTCTAAAAATTATTTAACCTTTGTAGCATGTAACTGTATATATTCATTTAATAGTTAACTCACATCAATATGAATCTGACAAAGCACAAAGCAAGCATCATTGGAGCAGTGAATTCGTCTGCCACTAAGACAACATGAAAATTAGGTAGATCCTTACATGCAAATCCCGGACCACTAGGCCCAAGCATTAAGGATACACATACATCCTGTATATACTCTCTCAAGAATAGCTAATCATTCCTCACACATGCCTGCTATAACTTGTACTCACTCATGGAACTTCCACCAACCCTTTAGCCGTTCGTTCATGCTAATCATACATAACACTCGATTCCATAGACAGTCAAATACTTGATTCTACCCTAAGCCCACAACCAGACAAGGAACATGAAATAAGGCTAAATCAAACAATCTCAAGTTATAAAATTTTAGTTATATACAACTATGATGCTCACACTAAACAACCACAATAATTGCGTCAACTCCATCTAGCATACATGAAATTCTCCTAGGCTACCAGACCTCATACATCAGGAAATTTTATCATGCAATTCCTGAAGATCGCTAGCCTACAACTAGCATGCAATTCTATTTTAATCATCATAAGAAAATAACAGTATGGATGACTTGGGGTATACTTTCTTGTTTTGGTTGATCGTACACATCTCATCCTTCTTTGGTTACCCTTGATAAACATTTTTGAAAAAAATTGAAAACTATTTTGAAAACATTACAAATCCTTAGTGTGAGTCTGGATTAACACAAATGTTCATCCAATTCTCTAAAACCAGGGCTCTACCAACTTATAATATCCCTAAAATTATGGTAAAATTTTTGATTTCAAAACCAATCTAAAACCATAAATGTTTGTAGAACGTAGTTTCCCCAACTGTCAAAATCATAAATCGGAGTTTCCAAAATCTAATCTCATAAAATCTAAAGAATGTGAAAGATCAAGCCTTCTCCTTACCCCTATCCTCTGATGTACTTGAAACCATAACAAGCAAAGTATAAGAAAAATCTTATTAAGTTCCCCTAAAATACCGCCACACAAAATAAAATATAAAATCATCCATCTTGGGTCCAATCGGTCATCAGACTGGAATACCTTTTAGTCTAGAGCCATCGGGTTAGATTACCCTCGACACAATCCGTCAACGGATAGGAATGCCAATATATAATGGGTCCCATCGGTCATCAGACTAGAATACCCTTGGGTCCACACCCATTAGGCTGGAATACCCTTGGGTTTTTTGGTCTCCACATAGAGTAGTATTGCCTCAACCCAACCGCACAATGTCGACATATGCAACAGAGAAAACATATAAAAAAACAGATAATCATGCATATCTTAAAAGATCAAGGAAAGTAAAAGATGGCTGAGTATGCCCTCGTACTTAGTCACTACATTGGGCATAGTCGTGACTCATCCAACCTACGGGTTTCAAACCCACTACGCACAGTGTATCTCCTAGTACGCCCAACGTACTCAGCATGGGTCCAATTCTTCTCATTAAGTTCCTGTTCCTTAAAGACCGTTCATCCAAACTTAAACCCAAACACAAAACATGGTTCTAAGTCATTAAGTTTCCACCTTTATGACTTTCCATCACTAGACTGATGGGTTTTAAGCATAACAAACAATCTTATGTGTGCATGCAACCCTAATTTTCTTTGATCTATGTGTTCTCTAATTGAACATACCAGTATTGAACATCAAAAGGAAAACCCTAAAAGGTATATAATATTTCTGAATTAATAACATAAGATAGTAAAGATACCTTTGATTGTTATGTAGTAATAACAATGTGAATCCAAGACTTCTTGACACTTGAGAGCAAGTGCCACAAGTGTAACACATCTAATGGTTCACACCCACACCAAGCAAGAGGATGAGAGAGAAGAGAGGATCAGAAGGATTGAGAAATTCATCTATTCTTCTAGTGTTAAGAGTGGCCTAAATCATGAAGGGGTACAACCCTTTATATAGTTGAGGTAGCTTAGAGCCAAAGCCAGGGTTTCAAAGAGAAAATCCTAATTCGTTAGCTTAAGGCCTAAGGAGCCCATGAACGTCCCATCTAAGGCCTTTAGACGAAAATTCTAGGGCCTTCTTAAAAGTTTTCGTCCAACCCTTCAAGGGAGGTCCAAGGGCCCAATTCCTCAACTATCAATAAATTGCTAAAGAACCCCTGTAGTTTTAATTAATATAATTAATCCTAAAATTTATTCCAATTAATTTCTGATTAACTATTAATGAAAGAATATGATTTCTAATTAATATATTGTTTTCATAATACATTAATAAATCAATTATCTCAATTTATTATTCAAATAATAAATTCAACCTCTTTCTCCTAAAGTCATCCTGTCCAGTTGCTAGTATGAGGGCAACCCAAGAGGACTATGTCACTATCAATTTATGTATATACCAGTTATAGTTATGGGCTTAGACACGTAGTCCGGTAGTCTCCTACTTGGATAAGTCTAATGACTATAGTTGCTAGTATAACTTCAAAAAATTGATTAGCAAATTGATTTCTAATTAATATCTTATTTTCATAATACATTAATAAATCAATTATCTCAATTTATTCAAATAATAAATTCAACCTCTTTCTCCAAAAGTCATCCTGTCCAGTTGCTAGTATGACGGCAACCCAAGAGGGATGTGTCACTATCAAATCAAGTATATACCAGTTATAGTTATGGGCTTAGACACCTAGTCCAGTAGTCTCCCACTTGGATAAGTCTAATGACTATAGTTTCCAGTATAACTTCAAAAAATTGATTAGCAAATTGTAGCTCTTAAAGCCTCTGTCGAACTCTGACCTAGTCAGTTACGTGTCCTAAGATAAGTGATCATATAATCCTCCATTCTGCAAGATATCATGTGGACAAACGACATAGAATAGAATCAATCTCATTGTCCAATACTTTGTTTCTCAATTTCCGATTTCTAATGACGAAGAACTACTAATCTAACACATCAATTTAGTCCTGGCCGGGCCCGACACTATAAGTCAACACCAAATCATCGAGGGGACCAACATATCGCTTTCCCCGTTAGGGAAAAAGGAACAAATAAACTTTGACTTATATCCTTGCACTATTTAATCATTAAATCATGCACAATAATACATCTTATAACATCAAGTTACTGATGCATTTATGTATCATCAATGCAAAACCAACTCATAAACAATAACTCATATATCTCCCTTAAAGATTAAAAGATATTTTAGACTTAGATATATTCGTGATAAATTCCATGAAGTAATTCCCTGAGTGGGGGTTAATCCAATACTTAAATCCCTATTTCAAAAGTACTTATGAATATTGCAGCAAAGCCATTGCTATGTCTAAAAGTCTTTAGACAATCTACAATCCAATTCATGATAGTCTTGATTCATTACATACTTCCAAAAGTATGATCGATTGTGGATATTTTAATAATATAATTATTTAGGACGTAAAACATGCAAAATGAAACACAATAATAGACAACTGACAAAAGATAGTAAACAATACTCATATATAAATCTCCATTATTTATTCTTCAATAGCCAATTACATTTATGTGTTACAAGTTTCTAAATATCTATCTAACTACTAAAACTAATATCATCCTTTAGACCAAAGCTCCTTGCATGCTGAACATGCTTAACCCTACTCAGACCCTTTGTGAGGGGATCTACAGGATTCTCTTTGGATGATACCCTCTTCACGATGAGGTGTCCTTCTTCTACTCTATGTCTAATAAAATGGTATTCTCTGTTGATATGTTTCGATCTACCATGATCTCTTTGTTCCTTTGTCAAGGCAACCGCTCCTTCATTATCATAAAAATTTCCATTGGCTCCGTTATGGCTGGAACAACTCCAAGGTCTCCAATGGAGTTCTTTAACCATATAGCCTCCTTTGATTCTTCACTTGCAACTATGTACTCTGATTCACAGGTAGAATCAGCCACTGTCTCCTGTTTGGAACTTTTCCAAGTTAACGGTCCTCTTTTAAGGGTAAACACCCAACCAGATTGAGAACATAAGTTGTCTCTGTCTGTCTGAATACTGGCGTCACTATACCCAGTGACTCACAAGTCATCACTGCCACGAAGCACAAGGACCCAATCCTTAGTTTTTCTAAGATACTTAAGAATATTCTTGACTGCTATCCAATGAGCTTTACCCAAATTTCTATGATATTAACTAGCCATGCTCAAAGAAAAAGCCACGTCAGGGTGAGTACATGCCATAGCATACATGGTTGATCCAATGGTAGAAGCATACGGAACTTGACTTATTTCTGCTATCTCAACATCAGTACTCAGACGCTGAGTCTTACACAGTTTGGTATTGCTCTAGATAGGCAACTCTCCTTTCTTGGAATTCTCAATGCTAAAACATTTTAACACTTTATCCAGATACGTACTTTGACTAAGTCCAATTAGTATTTACTCATGTTTCTCAAAATCCTTACCTTTAGAATATACGCAGCCTTTCCTAGATCTTTCATAGTGAAACACTTTCCAAGACAAAAATAAACCTATTCCAAAGTTGGAATGTCATTTCCTATGAGAATTATGTCGTCAACATACAATACCAGGAAGTCCATTATACTCCCACTAGCTTTAACATATACACAAGATTCATCTTCTAGATTTCATACTCATGAAATGCAGCTATAGCTAGCATTACCCTAAAAGATTTAATCTTAGATAATGGTGAGAAGGTCTTATCATATTCAACCCCTGAGGTTTGAGTAAAGCCCTTTGCAACCAGTCGAGCCTTAAAAGTGTGCACCTTTCCATCCATGTCGATCTTCTTCTTGATGATCTATTTGCACCCAACTGTCTTATGACCTGGTACATTATCAACCAAATTCCAAACTTGGTTGTCATACATGGAATTGATCTCGCTGTCCATTGCCTCTTTCCATTTGGTAGACTTAGGGCCCACTATAGCTTCCTTGTAGTTAGAAGGTTCATCCACCAGTATATTATCACTAATAAACGTATCACCATTTGTATTAATATGGAAACCATAAAACTCAGGTGGCATTCTAACTCTACTGTAACGTCTAAGAGGTAACGACTCGTCAATTGGTTCAACTAGAATTTCTTCTTCAGGTTGAGCCATAGCATTTCTAGAGGTTACTTCATCGTTTGACTCTTGAATTTTCTTCAAGATAAATTGTACTCCCATTGTCCTCTTTGGATATGAGCTCTCTCTAGTGAAAGACTCCCCTTCATGCTACGAAGACCACATTTTCACTAGATCTGTAGAACAAATATCTAAAATACTTTTGTCAGTAACCGATGAAAATGCATCTCTCACTTCGAGGTTCAAGTTTTCCGTGAGTTTCACGTCTAACGAAAGCTTCACAACCCCAAACCTTGATATGTGCCAAGGAGGAAACCTTCCCTATCCACATCATGAGGTGTTTTGGCAACCTTCTTAGTTGGGACAAGATTAAGAATGTGGGCAGAAGTCTCTAAGGCATACCCCGATAATAAGATTGGAAGCAAAGCTCGACTCATCATGGAACGAACCATGTCCAACAAAGTTCGTTTACGCCTCTCAAACACACCATTAAGTTATGGTGTCCTAGGAGGCGTCAGTTGTGAAACTATTCCACATTCCTTGAGGTAGTCGTGGAATTCGATACTAAGATACTTACAACCTCTATCGGATCTGGGCATCTTGATATTCCTGTCTAATTGATTCTCGACTTCTTATTTGAACTTATTGAACATTTCAAAGGTTTATGACTTATTCTTGATTAAGTAGATATAGTCATATTTGTTATAATCATCAGTGAAAGTCACATAGAATCGATTTGTATCCCTTGTGGTGGATCTGAAGGGCCCACACACATCTGTGTGTATGAGATTCAATAATCCTTCACCTCTTTCACAAGTACTAGTGAAAGGTGATTTTTTCATCTTTCCAAGTAAAGAAGACTCACACGTATCATCTGAACTTAAGTCAAACGATTCCAGCACTCCATCCGTTTGGAGTTAGGCAATCCATTTCTTGTTGACATGTGCAAGACAAAAATGCCATAAGAATGCTTTGTCTAAACCATTAGACAAATCAATTTGAAGAACACTATTACCTAAATTGCGTACAACCATCATAGTTTCATACGGTAAAGCTTCAAAATAAAATACATCATTTTTATAAGCATAAATAGATCCAATATAATTGTCAAAAGAATATCTAAAACCTTGTCTATATAAAGCATGAAATGAAATAATGTTTCATGTCATCTCTAATGAGTAGAAACAATTATTCAAATCCAAACATAACCCACTACTAAGAACTAAGTTATAAACACCAATCTTGGTAACATGTGACGATCTCCTATTTCCCATGATCAGGTTCTTTGTCCCATGCTCCACATCCTCACTTTTTCTTAGCCCCTGCAAATCAGAACAAATATGAAAACCATATCCTGTATCAAGGACCCAAGAATGAGAATATTATGAGTTTTTGGATATGATAGTGTAAATACCTGCCGAGGCTTGCTTCGCCTTGCCATCCTTTATGTCTTGCTATTATTTAGGGCAACTTCGTTTCTAATTCCCTTTTTCATTACAGTGAAAACAAGAATCCTCTTTAGGATCAGAGGCGGCAGGAGCATCAAAATTGGCTTTTCCTCTGGGTCCATCGATGGATGAACCGACTTGGGACTTTCCCTTCCAATTCTATTTGGTAGGACCCTTCCACTTCTTCACATTTCCTTGCCTAATGGCCAAGATAGGAGAAACAACAATAGGAGTGGAGGGAACACTTTTTCCCTTCATTCCACTTTTAGCAGTTCGCAACAGGTTCTAAAGTTGAGCCAATGTGGTCTCATGGTCGTCTAAATGATAAGTCATGATAAAATGATCATAATAACTGGGAAGTGAGTGTAAGACTATATCAATAGCCAATTCCTCATCAAATTTCACATTAAGCTTCACCAGGCATTCTGCGTATCGTTGCATTCGTTGCAATTGGTTGTTGACAAACTCTTCGTCTTTCATTTTGTTGGTGATGAGGGACTTTACTACCTCATACTTTTCATGACGAGCTCGTTGGTGGTACTTTTCCACCAAGTCCTTGTTCATCTCGTATATATAGTAATCTTCATAGAACCTATGTAGCTTAGTAGTCATAGTTGCCACTATTATGCATGGCATTTGGTAGCATCATTGTAGTGTCTCCTATACTCAACTAGTTCTTCAATAGTAGCTTTTGTTTAATCAACCTCGATAAGTTCCTTTTCAAGCACATACTCTTTGTCCTCGAAACATAAAGACATCTTGATGTTTCACATCCAATAATTGTAATTGGTGTCGTCAAAGGTAACCCTCGATCAGATGTTCAAGAATGAGAAGTTGTTAGAGGAGGAACCAGAAGCATCGTTGGGAGTTGACATCTGAAAAAGAACAATGACAAGTTTTGGTTAGATAAGAAGATTCCTCAATATAACACCCAAATTAAATATTAAGGATAGGATCCAAATAGATATTTCACAATATAGAAAATGGATGCCGTAATGTAATTGTGAAATACATAAAGGTAGGTAAATGACTATCTACCTATTTCACCACAAAAACGAAATTTTAAACGAATTAGGTTTTTAATCAAATTCTTAGATCTTTTGAGATTCATTGAACTATTCAATGGCTTGTTTAATTTCAATTATGCTATTTCCATTTGTGACTAGGATACGGAGGATCAAAAACAAGATGTGAATAACCATCCAAATTAGCTTGGTACTCGTGAAGTCATTTATCCTCTAATTAATGTGCCAGTTAGCCACACATGCTCCATCAATCAATGATAATTTACAAGACACCCATTGCCACCCTTTATTAGTCCATATTAGTGTACCAATTAACCATACACGCTCCACTAATGAATTATATAAAGTGCAATGTGCAATTTCATGTATTAGCATAAAATTCACATTTTTTCTAAAGTAACTAAGATTGAGAATTTAATAAAAACATTTTAGTTACTTTATAATTTCATTGTACTTATGAATGAGAATTGTTTGTCCTATATAACCCATTCGGCTAACAGCCTTCCACCAATCAAGGAAACGGTGGGTGAGAGTAGACAACCATTCAACTACCATGTTATAGGCAGTTTCCTTATCCCCCCACTCCCTTATAGATCTGCTTCGTGAATGAGGCGTACTAGTGGTTTGACTGAATTGTCTTATACATATAGTAAATATTAAACATTTAATTTTTTATATATAGTATAAGGTGTATTTTAAACTTTTCAAAATACTAGGGGTTTTTTTTTTAAATCTTTTTTAAATTTCGAAATTAAAACAAGTTAATTTAAATTTAAAATTTGTCTATTAATTAAACCTTTAATTAATTTATTAAATCATTTGAGGATTATCCAATTAAATTAATCAAAATAATTTAACCTAATCGTTTCCCTTATTTTTCAAAAACATGGGTGGGATATTCAAATTTTACAATTATCCAAATAATCACATAAATAGATAATTACCAAAAATTAAGAAATCCCTATCATGAAACCCTAATTTTCGAAAATCACAAATATTAGGGAGGAAGGAAAGGGTTTTAATACTTGTCATATTTTCAAAAATCTAGATGGTTAGGAAACCCTAATTTTCGAAACTTGAAGGACAAGGGTTAAAACACTTTTCCAAAATTTCGAAATCTAGGGTTAGCAAAACCTAAATTGTGAAAACCCTACATCCAAAAGGGTTTAATTTCCATAATCCCTAATTGATCAAGTTCAACCAGTTCTAATCAAATTCAATAGAAAACAAGCCAATGATCTAATACCACCGATGGGTTTGGAGCATAACAAACAATCATATGTGTGCATGCAACCCCAATTTGCTTTGATCTATGTTTTCTCTAATTGAACATCAAACGAAATGTCCTAAAAACTATATACTATTTTCGAAATTAATAACATAAGATATTAAAAATACCTTTGATTGTTATGTAGTAATAACAATGTGAATCCAAGACTTCGTGAAGCGTGAGATCAAGTGTCACATGTGTAAAACCTCTAATGGTTCACACCCACACCAAGCAAGAGGATGAGAGAGGAGATATGAGGAGAAGGATTGAGAAATTCTGCTATTCTTCTAGGGTTAAAAGTGTCCGAAATCATGAAAGTGTACAACCCTTTATATAACTGAAGTAGCTTCGAGCGAAAGCCAAAATTTCAAGGAGGAAACCGTAATTCCTTAACTTAAGGCCTAAGCAGCCAATGAACTTTCCATCCAAGGTGTTTGGAAAAAAAAATTCTTGGGCCTTCCTAGAAGTTTTCGTCCAACCCTTCTAGGGAGGTCCAAGAGCCTAATTCCTCAACAATCAATAAATTGTTAAACAGACCATGCACTTTTAATTAATACAATTAATCCTAAAATTAATTCCAATTAATTTATGATTAACTATTAATTAAATAATATGATTTCTAATTATTATATTATTTTCATAATACATTAATAAATTATTTTTTTCAATTTATTATTCAAATATATGAATTATAGTTATCGGCTTACACAACTAATCCAACATAGACAAGGTCCACAAGCTAAAACTCTAACTTAATAACTCATTAAGACATCATAACTATTGCATGGACGGGATAGAAGGACCAAGATCAACTAAAAATGCCTAAAATGACAACTTTTCTGGTTAGAGTAACCCATACTCATGAGCACAAAGCTTATGGGACCAAAATTGAACACAAAATCAAGGTTAACAAGATCTAAGCACATAACTCATCAAGTTTCAAACTTTATACCTCCAAAGGATGCTTAAGGGTGAAACACTTCTGGATCCAAGATGCCTTGAGCCTCCAAGATGATTCCACTTCCTTCTTCATCCTTCAAGAACACCAAAAATGCACTCTCAAGCTCAAAGATGTTCATATAATGGATTAGGGTTTGCTAGGGACGAAATGGGAGATAGAGGTTGATGAGGAAAAAGGTCTTGAGAAGTTAATGAGGCTTAGATAGTGCTCAATACCTAAAAATTAGGTTTTGCACTTTTGCCACGTACGCCCTACATACCAAAGAGTACGCCCAATGTACACACAAAGTTACGTGTTTCTCATTTAAGTAACAATCGGACCAAATTGCAATAAAATTCCACTTCAGGTCAATATAGTAAATTTAACTGAATAATAAATGTTACACACAAGACTTACCTCATGACCATTAATTCCAATGATGAGCTAAACTATTTCCACCAAGCCGTTAAAAATGATGAGTGGAAAGAAGCTATAAAAATGGAAATCCAAGTCTTGGAGAAGAATGGGACGTGGAATTTGGAAAATCTCCCTAAAGGCAAACATACTATTGAATCAAAATGGGTTTACAAAGTGAAGTATAAAGCTAATGGAAAAAGTAGAAAGATATAAAGCTCCTCTGGCTACAAATGGGTTCACACAAAAGGAGGGTGTAGATTATCACAACACGTTTGCACCAACTGCAAAGCTTGTCACCGTTAGAACACTTTTAGACTTGACAGTGAAAAGAAATTGGGCCATTCATCAACTCTAGGTCAACAACGCCTTCTTACATGGTGACCTAAATGAATAAATCTACATGATATATTCCCTAAGGTTTTGCAAAGGAAAGAGAGAAATGAGTTTTTGTCTATGGAATTCATTGTATGGCCTAAAACAAGCCTCACACAATTGGTACCAAAAGACTACCAATGCCCTAAATACTTCAGTTTCAAACAGTCACGAGTCGAGCATTCCCTCTTTATTCATAAATAAGGTGATAGTTTCATTTCCACCCTTATCTACGTTGATGACGTCGTTTTGGTTGGAAATCAGGACCAGAAAATGCAAGCCACAAAGGAAGATTTAGACCACAAGTTCGAAATTAAAGATCTAGGAAACCTCAAATATTTTTCTTGGAATTGAAGTCGCTCGCACCCCTAAAGGACTAGTTCTAAGTCAACAAAAATATATACTTGATATACTTGAAGATTGTGGTTTACAAGGATCCAAACCGAGTTCTTTCTCTATTGACAAAAATATGGAACTTGACAAAGCATAGAAGGATCCAAAAGTTGATGTTAGTCGTTACCATCGCATAATTGGACACTTACTCTACTTACAAGCCACCTGGCCAGATATCACGTATTCAGTGTATGTGTAAAGCCAGTTCATTGCTGATCCTCGACAACCCCACCTGGATGTTATACATAACGATCTTCGTTATTGAAAGTGAACAACAGGACAATCGGTCATTTTTCTACATGAGGGAGGATGTACTCTCATGACGTATTTGTGACTTGGACTGGCTTGGATGCCCTTATACTCGAATGTCTAGGACTATATATCTTATTCTACTTGGAGGTGCCCCTATTTCTTGGAAAACTAAGAAATAATCTGTTGTGTCACGTTTGTCTGCTGAAGCGTATCTAAAGTCAGTTAAATCCTCTATGTTAGATGGCTTTTAACTGAGTTAGACTTTCACTCAACTTAACCCAATCCTTTGTTTTATGATAATAAAGCTACCTGTCGTATCGGCAACAATTTGGTGTTCCATAAACAAACTAAACATATTGAGACAAACTGCTTTTTTGTTCGTAAACGAGTGGAGTCAAAATAAATTAAAACACTTCCCATTACTTCCACTATACAAATTGCTGACCTTTTGGCCAAAGGATTGGGAACTGAACAATTGCGTTTTCTACTTGGTAAGCTGGACACTCAAAATTTATATGCTCCAGCTTATCTTTTCTCGATATTGATTCCTTTTTTATAGCATAGCTTGTTTCTCTTGCTTTGTATTTAAGGATTTGCCTTTTCTTCATGTTGAATAAGAAAAAGATACATACCATGGAATTTTACATATATAGGATGTGTTGTGTTCTTAAATGTGGCATTATTATCTAAATGGTGGTGGAAGTTGAAAACAAAGCTAAATAGCTTGTGGTCGAATTGCTTAATATCATTTTATAAAATATATACCATTGATGGAATTGTGTGAGCAAAAACTCGTCTTTTGCACACTTGGCTTCATATTTCTAAAATGGGTATAGAGCTAGAAAAATGGGATTTAAACATGGATAATTAATTTCATAGGTGTGGAGGATGGAAGAAAGACTTACTTCTTGAAAGATAAATGGTTATGTGAGGGCATTCCTAAAGACTTGTATCCGGAACTGTAGGGTTGTTGTTTCATTTTTCAAGAATTGGAGAAGTTAAGATGGGGGAGGGAAAATAGTGCTTTGGAATCTCTACACATCAAAATTTAGATGATGAAACATAAAAACATTAAAATTAAATTGGAAAACTATTAAAAAAAGTAAAAATTATATTTTTATTTTCGACAAAAATTAAGAACGTAATATCTGTCCGCGCATTTAAGTTTCATAGAAACAAGAAATTATATAATTGACATAATATTATCGAAAATGTTTTGTAAAGATATTGTAGTCTTTCGATCAATAAATATTAAATTGAAAAATAGGGCTTCCATTTTGAGGTACAAAATTTATTGCCGTATTTATATAGCCTCTAGTTTAGGCAAATGTTTAGCTTTATGGGACCGGGATGACTGTCGTTGTATGTTTACTTTCTTTTTGAGTAAATTACATAAAGCACCATGTATCTTTGATAGAATTGCAAAAACATTCATCATTTATGAATAATGACATGCCACTCTAATATATTTTTAATCAAAGTAAATTTTATTTTCTGAACGGCAGATATATTAAAATAAAAACTAACGGAACACTAGAAAAAGTTACATGATACAAGTGAAATATAAGAGGATAAACAACACCAATCCAATTTGAACACGTAAAACTAGTTCTATACTTAATCACTTTGAAATATAAAAGTTGAATATTATCCGCCAGCTTTAAAGAAATAATCTTGACATTATTGAAGATGAGGGAATTAGAGGAACACAAAACATCGAATACATCAAAGGCCATCAAAGTTTGATTTGATTTTTACCTAATGTTGAGGAGCGCAAAGTAGCCAGATAAAATACCACTTTAGCAGGAGAACCAACCCCAAATCAAACTGGAGAAGGAACAAGAAAAAACAAATGGTCAACATCTTATTTACCTTTCGAGATAAACACAACCCAAGACAATTGGTTTTCAAAGGAACTCAATTGCTTTATTTGAAAATAAAATCATTAACCTTCCCCTTACTTCTGACATCAACGGACACAAAGAATGAGCCAATTTAATTTTAATGTTTTTATGTTTCGAATCTGATGTACATTTGAACATGTTCAAAAATATATGTTGTTATTCTCCAAGGTTATAGGGAGAACGTGGCTTATAACATGCAAGATATGTATTGTTGTTGGTCCTTTTGTTGTTGACGAGTCATGTTTGTTCTTAGTTAATATAATTTTGCTTAACTCATCAATTAGGCAAGAAATTATGAAGATAAAGTATGCAAACAATAAAGGCGTATAAAGAAAACTCTTTCTAGAACACATGAAAACCCCAGATATATTTTATATACTAAAGATTATAATTTATCCGGACAACAGTAACACCTTCGGTTATTATTCGTATCAATCTTCCATTTACAACATGATATTTCAAAAGTTAGGCTCTCTTGTAAAGCTCGATGATCACATCGAGTGTGTTTGACTTCTTCGTGTTTTTGGACAAAATTTCCAACTTCAATGCATAAAAGGGACAAGATGTTTGACTTTGTATCGCTACAAGAAAACGAGGCATTAGTGGTGGCAAAAATTGTTGCTAAAGCTTGGATTTTTCGTCGGTAAAATCAATAACGGCGATAGGTCGCCCCTAAAAGGTTGTCTGTACTATCTGTCACTATTGCTCAAAATGTCGGTGTTAAATATTTTTGTCGCCGATAATACCTATGTAGCCGGTACTAGTATATGTTGTCGATAATAGTGTAGGCGGTAACATTATTAGTCATTTTTTATTTTTTATTTTTTTAAAAGCAACATTTTTCTGGGGTAGAAAAACCAATACATAACGATATTAAATGCATAAAAAATTATATAACGACATCTAATTAGGTACCAAAGTGTTATAATTCCATACAAATCCCAAAATAGTTAAACAACAAAAGTGTTATAAATTTATGTCACAACAAATCAAACGTACAAAACACAAACTAATTATCCGACGAACCATCATCTTCGCTCCCCTTGTTTCCTCCTTGATCATGACTTTGTGGTTTCCTCGAATGAAAAAACACATGAAATTCCTCCCTACATGCCAGATCGTTGAGCATTGCATGAACATTTTCCAACTACATAATAAATAGCAACATACATAAACTTATAAGTTAAACTATCAACATAAAGAAGCTACCAAAGTACATTGGTATATTTTGCACTTGGGATATAAAAACAATTACCAAATCAACATGCCTTTATTGAGGCCAAAGTACATTGTTATTTTTAAAGCAGAGACAAAAAAACCAAAGTATATTGCTATTTTTTGTACTTGGAACATAAACACAATTACAAACATAATTACCAAATCACATGCCTTTATTGATCATTATATAGATATATGAGACTTTGAAACTAAATAGTCTTGTTTAACAAGAAATGGTAACTTACCTTCTACTTATTTTGTGCTAAAGATCCTTAAATACAAGAAATACCAAAGTACATTACTATTTCTTGCACTTAGGACAAAAACACAATTGCAATCACAATTAACAAATCAACATGTATTTATTGATGCCAAAGTATATTTATATTTTTAGACTAGGGAGAAAAAACCAAAATACATTATTATTTCTTACACTTGTAAAATAAACACAATTACAAATAGAATTACCAAATGAACATGCATTTATTGATCATTATATAGATATATGAAAAATTGAAACTAAATACTATTTTTTACAAGAAATGGTAGCTTACTTTCTACTTATTTTGTGCTAAAGAACCTTAAATAAAAGAATTACCAAAATACATTGTTATTTCTTGCACTTGGGATAAAAACACAATTACCAAATCAGCATGCATTTATTGATACCAAAACACACTGCTATTTCTTCCACATAGGACAAAAAAATCAAAGTACACTGCTATTTCTTGTCCTTAGGATAAAAAACAAATTACAAAGCCTTTAGCAAATAATCATTACAAACCAAAATTACCAAATAAACATGCATTTATTGATCATTATAAGAGACATCGAAATTAAGTAGTGTTATTTTACCTGTGATGGTTGTGACTGTGGTGGTGACTGTGATGGATGTGCAATCGACAGGATAACAGAAGGTTTCGATCGATGCCTCTAATATGGCCACACCGAGAACCTAATACTTTCTTGAAGCATGCTCTTTCTTCAGAGGGTGTTAAATCTCTTTCACCATTTAAGCATTGCGTTTGTTCTAGGAGCTCTTGCACTAATCGATTTTGTTTTTTCCAATAATTAATAGTTTAGTATAAATAAAAACTTAATTATACGATAAAATTATAATTAAATACTTACGTATTGCAACTCGACTATATCACTAACAAATACACCGTTCTTATCGGTATGATCAGCGTGGAATGTTTCCACTCTCTTTAGGTTTGTTTAACATTAAAAATTAGAATATATTTTAAATAAGTAATTACATATATCGTACATTATCTTTTTATAAAAAGTGCTACTATATGAGTTCAACCCCCATAGTTCACGGATGTTTGCAGTTCATGAACTTTTTTGTTTCTTGTCGAGGCAGTTTTGTGTTCATTTTTTTGGAAATACTCAACTACTCTCCTCCAATTATAACCACCCATATCATAAGTGGGGTTGCTAATGATCTCAAGATATCCTTATACCATACGACTGTCAAAAAATATTTTTGTGCATCAGCCTTATGCTGTCTAAAACATTTTAATAATGCTACTTCAAAACTCTCTAACAACCGAGCAGCCTCTGGATCCGGGGAAACCCAATAAAAATCAAAATTTGACTACAGAAATAAAAATTTAGCCAAGTAAAGACCAGTCATAACTAAACGTATAAAATAATATTATATAAATAACTTACCCTTATACGCTGTTTTACTATATCCTTTATCGCGGGAGAAACGTTTTTCCAACTTTTTGTATCAAAAGGGACTATCTGCTAAATTATTTTCCCAATTTCATGTGAAAAAATGTCTTTTTATTCTCCTACAAGATCAAATGTCATATACCTATTATACTCCAAGCCAAATGGTTTTTATTTCTAGCTTTTTCCTAGTTTATATATATATATATATATATATATATATATATATATATATATATATATATATATATATATATATATATATATATATATGTTGCCGCTAGTAAAAAATGTCCTATTCCTATCGTAGTCAAAGTCAATTGGTTCGCCCTTATTATTTAAGAGCGTCTTTTCGAGCTTAATAATTTTGGCTTTTCCTTTGACTCTTCTTGGTGGCATAACTACACATATAATTAAAAATTATTAGAAATTGTGTTTTATGTTAATTGAATGAAAATAGTAAATAAAAATTCATAATAAGACTTACCATTCTCCTCATGTTGACCAGGCTCTACCGCCTTAGTGTGGTGGGTCCCCGACTCCATCGCCCCCATGTCCATGATCCATAACTGCAGCAATGTGTAAAGAAACAAGATCCAAATCAATGCCATTACCTAGAAAATTATAAGATATATAGCTACAATTTCTATTACTAGTACAAATTACATTGGAATAAACATTTCTATTTAAACTAGGAACTCAAATAAAGTTTTTATTACAAGACATACTATCTTGTATGTCATCATTACTAAAGTGTCTCACAGCGGGTCTTATCTCCTCTAGTCTGTTAAAGTCCAACATCTTTCTTAACAAATTATTATTTATTACACGTTACAAAGGAGTGTCTTCATTGCAATTCGGACATGCTCTATAACCTTTCCTGCCATAACTTGGTAGACTACTACGAGCTGGAAAGTCGTTTATCGTCCATAAAAACATAGTTCTCATCGTGAATAATGTGTTTGTCATCACGTGTTTAGTATGTACACCTGAGTTACATAAAAGTTTAAGCTCTTCCACCAATGACCTAAGGAAAACATACATATCCTTACTAGGTGCTTTAGGGTTGGGAATCAAACAAGTCAACATGAATGATGAATCTTTCATACAAAGTTGTGGTGGTATATTTTATGTGAGTATGAACGGCCATGTGCTATGTGGATTACACATGTTACCAGACAGATTAAAACCGTCATATGAAAGACCTAGGCGTATGTTACGGGGTTCACTCGAGAAGTCAGAGTATTCATTTATCAAAGTATTGCTAATGTTCACCAACAATGGGATGAGGCATCGTACCATCCTCTGATCGTCCGACACTATGCCAAATCATATTTTTGGCAGTGTGCCTTGAAGAATATAAATATTATAGTCTAGGCGTCACTGAAAAGTACCATAACACCTTATGAGCTACATTCTTACCATTGATATATTTATCAATCGATTGGATCTCTTGACAAATGTGACAAATATGCAATGACTCATGTTCTTTCCATAAGAGAAAAAAAATCGTTTTTGCACACATGTATGGGCTCATGCCCCAGACCAATCTTCTTCAGTTTCTTTTGGCTAGATAATGTTAAAAGGGAACCTTGTTGTTATTGGGAAATGTTTATTGAAACAACTCAATGAGTTGATGAAATGAACTATCAGTTCATTTTTTGTTCACCTTGATGTGTATTAACTTTGCTAAAAAAAATCAAAGGAAGAAAAGTACAACAAGGATACAATCTAGTTTCCGCTTCTTCTAACAATGTCACAAAATCATCATCCACACTACTATCCCTATATTCGAGGTTCCTTCATTGAGGTTGGTATCATTTTCTCTCAAATCCCACATCACATCACCGATAACATTGGCCATTTCGTTACATAGCGCTACGACATTGACAATTGGAGGAATTAAAAGTTCACCATGATATATGCAAGTTGTGTACGACTTACTAAAACCATTTATAAATATATGATGTTTCACTATTGTTGGTACCTTGAAGTAACGGTAAACACATTGTTTACTCGCACATCTGATTTTACCATTGCTGTCAACGTGTGACTTGGAGATATCGATAAAAGAGTTGAGTCCTAGTTGGAACTCGGGATATTTTCGAAGTGGATTAGCAGTCCAACTTTTATCAATAGACATGAAGTTGTTGAAACAAAATTTAGGGTTTAGAGTTTACTGTACGGAAAAAAATAAGATAAAGTATTCATAAAGTAGACGATTCAAAAAGTTTTCACTGAAATGGGGACACCAATTCAAAAACATATAGAGTATTCACAAGGGTATGCTTCTAAACGGACTTTTGAATACCTTATATCATATATAAAAGTGCATTAAATGATTGAATGTTTAGGAAAAATTCAGCAGCATTTACCCTTAGCTCCCATATATATATATATATATATATATATATATATATATATATATATATACATATATATATATATATATATATATGTATATATATATATATATATATATATATATATATATATCAGGCTAGGTTATAATGTGGGCAGACAATTATTGTGCGGACGTGTGGACAATGTTATTCTATGAGAATTACTAAGAGAATAGGTTGTTTAGTAATGCGAATACGTTCAACCTGACAGAACAATTATCAATTTCATGCATTGTCAATAATTCTTATTCATTTTTGTTCTCACGCATTGTTTTTCACTCATTTTCATTATTACAGAATACAACTCAATAAACAATGTGACAACATTCAGACATAATGAGAATAGTAAAAGAAAGTCTATAATAACCTTATTGACGATTTAATTAGTGAGAATGCATAATAATGACAACAGTTATGTAAGATTGAACGTATTCAGATTTTCAAACAACTTATTTTCTTTGTCATTCTCACAAAATTTTAGTGTCCACATGTCCACACAATACATGTCAATTCGCATTTGAATCTAGCTTTCTCTCTCTCTCTCTCTCTCTCTATATATATATATATATATATATATATATATATATATATATATATATATATATATATTATCAAATATGATCAAATAACAAGATAAATTATAAAGTAAAGAAAGACATGAAAGTGAAGAAAAATTTTCTTCCAATACTTGTGATGAAATCATCCACTTTCTAATACATATAACCCTTTATTTTTCCTACCAAAATGTAATTAAAGATGTGTAACAACTTAAATTTCAAAACAAATTTTCATTTTTAAAAATGCAATTTCATTCATACATATTTTCAAATCTCAATGTATCACATGTCAAAACCATAAAAACACATCCCAAGATCAAAACGTATAAAAACTCCAATAGTGTGTGCAGATCATGACGGTGCCTTTCCGCGATCCTCACTGGTACCTGAAACACATAACACAAAACACTGTAAGCATAAATGCTTAGTGAGTTCTCCAAAATACCACATCTAACACATATTAGCCACTTGAGGTTATAACTCTGTGGGCCCTCAGGTAATAATAAGAAACAGGCCCCACCAACACTCCTTGTTCTTATCAAGAACATATAAACTACATGGGCCGTCCTTAGTGCCATCGACCCGTTCAAACTAGGAGGAAACTCAGTTCGCACTGTTGAAGTCCGGCGAGTAAATCTCAGGCTACTGGCTGACAGATCCTTGAACTGCCAATCATCAAAACAAAACCCAATTAACCATTTGGGTTTCAACGCATAACCATAAATCCACACTTGGGGTAAAAGGACCATTTTACCCCCAACCTAGCTTGGTCCAAAATTTAAGGCCCAAACTCACACTCTGAACGCCGAAAAGCCAAATAAACAACCAAGGCCCAATTTTGGCCCAATTTTCAAAATTGGGCCCAAACCCCTCACATTGGCCTTACTCTATAGCCCATTCAAATTTCCTAGTCCATATACTTGTTAATAGTTAGCCCATCAAGAGTCCAAACATCTAGGCCTAATAGAATAGGCCCAACTCAGAACCCAACACAATTAGGGTTTTCACATGAAATGACGATTAGGGTTAATTAGAAACACATAACCCATTAAGGACTTAATCCATTAAGTCCGTATATCTACTAGGTCAATTATATAGTTTAACTGGGCATAAGTAATACTTCAATCCTCTGGTCCGAACGCGAGTCTCAACAATCCAAAACTAACATCTTCGAAAATTAGGGTTTTCTAAACCCTAATTAGGGTTTCTAACCCAAGCACGTGCCAATTAGGTCCATGATTAAGCTTTTAGTTCAATTAGGGCTTCATTAGCTCGAGCACCACCCACTGCCACCTCGGGCGGTGGTGGTCGACGGCGGCAAATGGTGGCAACCACCACCTCACGACGATGGTGGTGGTTGTTCCTTCCATCCTTTCACCAAAAATGCTTAAACAACTCTCATTCTACTAAACACACTCACAAAACCATTACAAACATACAAAGCCACCACCATACGACGGCTAGTGGTGATGAAGCGATGGCAGCCACCACTTGATGGCGGTGGCGGTGGATTTCTAGCCAAATAAATCACACACACAATCATTAGACTTGTAGCAGCTACAAACGACACTAATACATAGTAGAAACATAGAATACACACTCACCATGGCTGCCCTAAAAGTGGCAGCGGAGGTCGGAGCGGCAGCACCATCACACCGCAGTTCCTCGTAGCGGCGGCGTTCAACTGCCCTTAAGACACCTACGACGTGACTGAAGGCGAAATAGAAGAAGAAGAAGGAGGAGGACGGTGGAAAGGTGGCAACAGACACACCCAACAGTCATGCCGTTGACTGCTCTCGCCAGAAGGTAGGAGCTCTGACGCTCGGCGGCTCGACTAGTCGGAAAACAAGCAGAGCGGGAGTGGCGGCTGAAGAAAGAGGTGCAATGGTTAGGGTTCTTGGTGGCGTATCTTGAAACGGGAAAGGAAGGAGGCATCGGGTTTAATCCCGAGTTACTTTCAAACATTTTTCATTTTTTTCGATTTCAGCCCCTCCTCTACAAAACCTATTCAAATTAAATCCAAAATTCACCCTTTAGCCCCTGCTCCGAAAAATCCTTTCATAATAAGTCCAAAAATTACCAATCACACTCTGACTTCTAAAACCCTTTTGAAATTCAATCTGTAACCAAGCATCCCTCAACCTTTAAAATTCCATAAAAACTAATCCAAAAATTACATTTTAACCCCCAAACTCTCAATTATGACTTTTTAACCCCCAAAACCAATGCCTTGCTAAATTATTCCGCATTTAGGGCCACTATTCATTTTTGTTTCTCATAATAGTATGTTTGTATTGAATCATGAATGAACTGAATCTTGTATGTTTCATTGTACTAGAAATAGTGAGTAGTAATTCCCTAAACTATACCTATTATAGTTTACTAGTAATTTTGTTTGAATGACTGAGTATGTTTGTACACCTTTGCTACCCAAAGGTGCTGAACTGATGTAAGAACTTTTATATCTATACATATATACATAATATATAACTAAGACTCAAACGACACTCAGATTAATAACCAGATACCCTAAGTCCACAACCAAACAAGGAACAGGAAATAAAGTGAGTTATCAGTCCTAAGTCCTTTCAATCTTACTTATATAAATATATCTATATAGACATGATTTTAACAATATAAATAAGTTTAAAAGAGTTTAATAATAAGTTAACATATAAAAGGGTTTTAACCATTTGAATGGTAACAGATGACTTGATGTCAGTTTATAAACGTTTTGAAGAGTTGTTTGATAAAATAGTTTGAAGTATAAGAAAATCCACTTGTTTGATAGTTATTAATCACATATGATTGATATAACAACTATTATGTTATTAACTTGTATTACCCCCCCCCCCCCCCCATAAAAGCATTTAATATCATTTAAAAGATAGATTAAGGGGGTATGAACTCACCTGTAGTGAGTGATGCGAATGTAAGATCGATTGTAGGATGCTAAGTGCTAAGTGAAGTCTCAAGCACAAACGGATCCTATAAGGCATATATTGACACATATATGTATATAATTAGTGTATATAAGAACTAATCATGATAGGGAACCACCTTAGGGACCAGGAAACACTTGGATGAAAGTGTTACAATTACATGTGATTGCACATAAAGGCGGCCTACGACCTCACATGGTGTTCATGGCCATGATGTTTACAGCCCAATGTGTTTACGTCCATGGGGTTTACAGCCCTATGAATTTACGGCCGTACACTCATGAATACATATGCCAAAGAGTGTTTATTGACCCATTCCTAGCCGTAAGAAGAATTTATGGCCAAACTAGGAACTTTAATAAGGGTTTACTGCCAAGGGAGATGTTCATGGCCGTAAACACTCATTGTTCTTGGGAAAATGGTGTTTTTCAAGGGTGAATGTTAAGAGCTTCTATAGGATAACTAGTATATAGAAGATTACTTACGTTTTGAAGCTTGAAGGGGGGAGGGTGTTTAACGTCTAAGAACTAGTGTGTGTTCTTGGTGTTCTTCAAGATCTAACCCAAAAAGATGATTTTCATGGATGAAATCAAAGGGTGATACAAGATCAAGAAGGATAACAACTAATAAACTGGAAGGAATTCTTACTCTTTTGAAGATCAAGGTGAAAATCATGATGATAGTTGAGAGAGAATCTGAAATCTAGGCTTGGAAGTGTAAGAAATGACTAAAAATGAAGGTAAAACTCATATATAGACATGAGTTTATGGCCAAGGAGGTGTGTATAGTTGTAAACTCTAGTTTAGGGTTGTAAACAACTTATGAATGGAGTTTCCAGCTTGTATGCTGCACACTGCACTCTAGAATGCACTTCCTAACATTCCATCTTGAAGGTACTAGGCTTATAACACTCAAACAGACCCTAAACAGTGCTAAAAGATATAGCGAAAATGAGTCTGACTTTGATTGAATTGAATGGTTGCACAAGATAGAAATTTCGGGTTGTCTCATCATCCTCCCGTTAGAGAGAACTTTGTCCCGAAATTAGAGTTTAATCAATTACAAATTATTAAGCGAAAATATGAGGATATTTCAGTTTCATTTGATCCTCACGCTCCCAAGTGAATTCAGGTTCTCACTTGGCATTCCAGGGAACCTTCACTATCGGGGTACGACTTTGCTTCGTTTGCTTGACCTCTTGGTCCATGATCTCTACTAGTTCTTCCACGAAGTTGAGGCTCTCGTTGATCTCGATCTCGTCAAGTTGAATTACAAGAGTCTCGCCGGACAGACACTTTTTCAAGTTCGAGACGTGGAAGGTAGAATGTACGTTACTAAGTTTGCGAGGTAGTTTGAGTTTGTAAGCTATGGGGCCGATTCTAGCAATAATCTCGGAAGGCCCTACGTATCTTGGATTTAGCTTTCCACACTTTCCGAAGCGTATCAAGCACTTCTAGGGTAAGACCTTCAATAGAACATGGTTGCCAACCTAGAATTCCAAAGGTTTGCTTCTCTTTTCTGCCTATTTTTTCTGTCGGTCTCTAGAGGCTTTCAATCGTTCACGGATTTGAACGATCTTCTCTGTCATTTCCCAAATGATTTTCGGACATGTGGGAGTGCTTTTAGGAACGCGTCCTTTAGCTTACTAGGTGTCACCCACCTCAGCCCAGCACAGAGGGGATCTGCACTTTCGGCCGTAGAGGGCTTCAAATGGAGCAATCTTTATGCTCGTGTGATAACTATTATTGTAGGAGAGCTCGACAAGGGGTAGATGAATATCCCATGCGATTTCAAAGTCAATCACACAGGCTCGCAACATATCTTCGAAAGTTTAAATAGTCCTCTCGCTTTGTCCGTTGGTTTGCGGATGGTAGGTTGTACTCATGTCCAACCTAGTTCCTAGGGAACTTTGTAGCGACTACCAGAACCTTGAAGTGAATCTACTATCTCTATCAGAGATAATGGATATGAGAACACCATGCAGTCGTACGATCTCCCTAATGTAGGTTCTAGTGAGTTTCTCAATCTTGTCAGTTTCTTTGATAGGCAGGAAGTATGCGGACTTGGTTAACCAGTCTACAATCACCTATATGGTATCAAGACCACCTGTTGTCTTGGGCAACTTGGTTATGAAGTCCATTGTGATCCGCTCCCAATTCCATTCAGGTATCTCCGGTTAGTGAAGTAAACCTGATGGTTTCTGGTATTCGACCTTAACCTTGGCACAAGTAAGGCAATTACTCTCAAAGGTAGCAATCTCTGCTTTCATGTTAGGCCACCAATATGGCTTTTTAAGATTCAGATACATCTTATCTGAACCTGTGTGGACGGGATATCGAGTGTTGTGTGCTTTTTCCATGACCAATTCTCTGAACCAACCGTGCTTCAGTGTAAAGATCTGATCCATGAGATATAAGGCGCCGCCACCCTTGACTTCCAAGTTCTTATCCATCCCTCTCAGGGATTCACCCGCCACATTTTCAGGTTTTAAGGCGTCGAGCAGAGCCTCCTTAATTTGTGTGGACTGATGTGAATGGATAGTCATAGTCAATGATTTGACTCTACAACCAAAGTATTCTTTCCGACTTAGGGCGTCAGCTACTACGTTGGCTTTATCGAGATGATAACAAATTTCACATTCGTAGTCATTGAGTAGCTCGACCCACCATCGTTGTCTCATATTGAGCTCCTTCTGGTCGAATATATGTTGAAGGCTCTTGTGTTCTGTAAAGATAGTGCTTTATGTACCATAAAGGTAGTGTCTCCAGATCTTCAGAGCGAACACACCTACTCCTAACTCAAGATCATGTGTGGTGTAGTTGACCTCGTGTGTCTTTAGCTGTCTTGAGGCATAGGCAATGACCTTACCTCGTTGCATGAGAACACAACCGAGTCCTTGATTGGATGCATCACAATAAACCACAAAGTCTTCTATCCCTTCTGGGAGGGATAGTATTAGTGCGCTGCATAATGCTCGTTTCAGCGTTTGGAACGCCTTCTCTTGTTGCTCTTCCTAGTTAAAGTGTTGGGTCAAAATATGGTTTATACTTTGCTTTTCTGGGCAATTGTATTTTTATGTAGTATTTTATGAGCTTACAATCTAGTTTACGGCCAGGTGGGGTGTTTACGGTCAGTGTTTATGGCTGTAAACCCATTGACGGCCCATGTTCCCCTTGTATATATATAGGTGTTAGGGGTGAGGATTAGAGATTGATGAACAGAAAAGGAGTGTACGGCCTAGAGAGAAGATATGAGTTTTAGTGTGTGTTAGTGTGTGTGAATCTTGTATCTGAATCCTTATTCTAATTAATACATTCAGGATTCATCATCTTCTTCTCCTCATTGTCTTCTATTAGATCTGCCATCATCCGTTTGATTGGGATTCCACACCATCAAACGGATCAGATTGATACACAGACAAATTAACGACTTACAATTGGTATCAGAGCAAGGATTGTATCAGTCAATTTTGACAGATCTGGAGTATATTTGATCTTATTTTTGAAAGATTTTTGCGTTTTTGGATAGATCTCTAAAAATTAACACGGGGGGGGGGGGGGTACTTCTTTGCATTTTTCATAAAAACGGGTTTTTGATCGAGTTTTGGAGCAAAAAAGGGCAAAAATCATTGTTTTTGGTCGAAACCTGCGAGGGGGTGGCGGAGTTTGTGGCCGGCAGCTAGGGTTTCGGAGTTCACGGCCCAAGGTTCACGGCACTGGAGCTTGCGGTCCAAGGTTTACGGCCCCGGAGCTTGCGGTCTGAGTTTGCAGCCCAGTAGTGTTTCCGGCCTCGCAAGCAGAAGCCTCGCAAGAAGCAGCCTCGCACAGCGTTTAATTAAAAAAGGCGGGAGGGGGGGGGGGATTTTCAGGGTGCCAGGGATCGAACCCACGACCTCCAGCTCAACAAATCAGCGCCTTATCCAACTCGGCTACCTGATCCCTTGTTACAATCTTTCGAAATTTAATTCATAACCCATTATTCTCGGTTTCAACTTTCAAAAGTTGACACTTTTAACCCAAAATTCAATTTCTTTTAGTTTTTTGTTAAATTCCTTTTCATCCGAAATAATATATATATATATATATATATATATATATATATATATATATGTGTGTGTGTGTGTGTAAGTTCAAATGTTTTTCACATCTATTGTGTGCTACAATGCACCAATAGGAATTTAGTATTAATTATATGTATATTAAATGCTATCCGTACTTATAACTCATTTTTATGGAAATTAATTAAATTCGTCATTAATGTCAACAATAATTTTTTTTTCAGAATAAATTCATATCTAGAAGAATGTGAGTGTATTGCAGCAGAATGAGAGTTTATTCTAGTAGAATACACTCTCGTTCTTCATATTCCATACAACTTTATTGTATTTTAAGTGATTGAGTCTTGAAACAAAGTACGAACTCATATATAAAGACCTAGATGCAAATTCATTCTGAAAGAATCTTATTGCTGGCGTTAACGACAGATTTAATTAGTTTCCATAAAAAGATAATTATAATTATGGATATCATTTAATATACATATAATTATGGAAATCATTTAATATCTATAATTATTTAATTAAATAATTATTTAATTTACCAAATTTCTATTGGTGCATTCTAGGAGACAAAAAATGTAAAAAACAAAATAACCTATATATATATATATATATATATATATATATATATATATATATATATATATATATATATATATATATATATATATATATATATATATATATATATAGAGGTAGGTTCAAATGTTTTTCATATCTATTGTGTGCTAGAATGCACAAATAGGAATTTAGTATTAATTATATGTATACTAAATGTTATCCATACTTATAACTCATTTTTATGGAAACCAATTAAATTCATCATTAATGTCAACAATAATATTCTTTTAAAATAAATTCATATCAAGAAGAATGAGAGTGTATTTTAGTAGAATACACTTTTGTTCTTCATATTTAATGCAACTTTATTGTATTTTAAGTGAGTGAACCCTGAAGCAAAATATGAACACATATATAAAAACCTAGATGTGAATTCATTCTGAAAGAATGTTATTGCTGACATTAATGACAGATTTAATTAGTTTCTATAAAAAGAGAATTATAATTATGGATATCATTTATTATACATATAATTATGGAAATCATTTAGTATCTATATTTATTTAATTAAATAATTATTTAATTTACTAAATTGCTATTGGTGCATTCTAGCACACAATAAATGTAAAAAACAAAATAACTCAGCCCTATATATATAATAAAAAATTAATAAATAAAATTATATTTTGATTTTTGACTTTTATTTTTTTTAACTTTTGACCTTAAATTTTGACTTTGACTCTCAAGTTTGACCTTTGACTTTAAACTTTGACTTTTTCGTTTAATTTTTAAATTTTCAAATTCAACTTTTTCAAGTTTGGCTTTTGAGTTTGACTTTTTAAATTTGACTTTTGAGGAAAATGGCATTTTTAAATTTGATGTTTAAGTTTTATTTTACCTTCGAGTTATGTTTTTAATGGTTTTTGAGGTCAACAAGGGAATTGAAGACATGAAAGAGAATCGTTAGGATATGTTAAGACAAAATTTCAACATGTTAAACTACATTCCCGGAGAAACCATGGAGGCTTAGTTGCAGCGATTTACGACACTCACTACTGAGATGAATATGGTTCGGATCTTCTTGACCAAATCTGAGATAAACAAAAAGCTACTGAATTCACTTCCAAAATCGTGGGATATGAATGTAGCTGTCATCAACAAGACAAAAGATCTCAATCGTCTTAGTATTGCTAATGTAATTGAGGAGCTTGACGCTTTGAAGTGTGGAAAAACAATGAGTTCCGCAAACACTCCAGTCAATGAAGTTTCATGCTCTCAATCTTGTGAAGATACGATTAAAATTCTTCGTGAACATAATGATTTGCTAAAAAGGGAAGTCGAGGACCTAAAATACGAAGGATATCAACTTAGGAAAGGACAGAAACCCCTGAAGGCTGAATTAGAAGCAAAAACCAAAGACTTTAGGAAGATTCAGGAAGAGTATAGCAACAAGTGTGAAAATCATGACTATATTAAAAGACAACTTGCTGCTGTAACTGAAGAACATGACACTTTGAAAATTAAGTGTGGAAAAACAGATGTTAGTTTCAAAAATTATATTGTGTCAAGTTAGACAGTCGAGTCCTTATTTGAAACCCAATTAAAATTCAAAGATAATCAAAACAAGGGTCTAGGGTATAATAGTGTTCCTCCACCTTTCAATCATAACTACACATCCATCCCTATGACACAGGAAGAAATTGCCAGGGAGGCACATCTTCAATATGGCAAACCAGTTGGATTTGTGTCAGGAGGCATTCAAGTTGAAAATACTAATGCTTCTACTTTATGTGCAGGTAATGTAGCAGAAGATGAGAACAAGGAGAAAACCATTGAAAAATCCAACAACTCCTTGAACTCATAGTCTGTTGCTTCGAATTCTGTTACTCCTAACAAACCTGCCGTTGAGAAATACAAGCCACCAATTCCAGCGCAACAGAATGCTTGCTGCAAGTGTGCGTGTTGGAAAAGCAAGAGACAAGGCATGGATACGCCACCAGGGGTAGGAAGAAATAACTTCACATTGACGAAAAAACATGTTTTCACCGTGGAACACCTGGACACGTTGCCAGAAATTGTCTTAATCGCGCATATGTTCCCTACTATGCACAAGGTTGGCAGAACGTGCCAAGAGGGAGATTTTTCAAAAGAAACCCCTCAAGGTCACGTTCATACAATGCCGACTGGAATGCCATGAAGGCCAAGAATTCAACTCGCAAGGCCAAGTATCCAACTCCCAAGGCCAAGCATCCACTTCCCAAGAACAAGAAGGGAATGTTGGCCCAGAAGTCTAGTTCAAGAGATGCTTCTGTGAAGCTAAGACCGGTTAGGTCAAAGTCATCTCGGCAGCCGGCTTCAAGTTCCAAATCAAGTGCCGAGGCACCCATCAGTTCGAACAAGAACTGGGTTAAACCCGAATATAGGTGGGTACCAAAGGTGAAAACTCCAAAATATTCTAATGACTCTAATATTTCATCGTCTTCTGTTTGTGATAAGCAGGATATGTCATGAGAGAGAGTACCCTGCATTGATGACAAAGGTTGACCCAGTTTCAAAATGGACTGCGTTCCAAAGACCAACTGATCCCGCTCTGTGTTGGAGCAACTATAGAGGCATATCATCAGACTTTGGTTTGTTGGTAGTGCCTGTTCCAGGCACATGATATGGAGGAACCTCTCAACTATACAACACTCAAAACATTGTTTGAGAGTATGTGTCCTTGCGGGAAGGGAAGAAAGGAAGTGATCACTCGGGCTTAGTGCTTAATGACATGAAGAATTTTTCAGATCTGTTCTGAGATTATGCGTGCTGTTCTCAGACCTTCTGGATGCAAATTCAATCGGTGAATTACGGTTTGCGTTTTCTTCTCTATACTCCTTAGTTTTTCTTAAGCCGATTCGCTTTTAAGACTAATATTTGTTTTAGGATAGTTTAAATTTGCGCATTTACTTTTGTTTCTCTCCTATGCACAAATTTAGGGGGAGAATAAAAACAAAACAAAAATTAGAAATTTAAAAAAAAATGGTGTTAATGGAATGTGCTTGCAGGAGATGTTTTGGGAAGTGATATAATCATGTGATAACAGGCAATCTGAATCTGTGTAAGGGACTGAATCTGAATTGTCTAGGATCTGTGGTCGATGCGCTGGTAGGCACGAAAGATTTAAAATGGACTTGACTAGGCATAGATGAACTTAAGGAATCTAGAGACTTGAAAAATCTTGACCTAGATAGATCCATTTTGCCTGACAATACGACGCTCAGATAGGTTGAGCGGGGAGATATACATGATAATCCACCGGTCACACTAAAATTATCTGTATCTAGAACCGTGGTTTCATTCCTCCTCGATGTACGAACTTTGTCCTTAATTCCGGTATTGATGGGGTGACTGGGGAATTCCGATAAATTAGGTCTGTAGAAGATTATTTTCTTTCATTCTGTCTGTTAGTCATATGTTGCCTCCTCTGCGTGATTGAAATACATCCGACCTGGACTGTAACGTATTTAACTCTATTTCTATGCATCTTCTATCTATGCAATTCTTTCTATCTGTTAGCCATATACTATCTCCTTTGCGTGACTTACAATCTGACCTGGTACAGTATATGCATCATTCTTCTTCTCAATCCCTCCAAAACTTCAGTTAGTCATATGTTTCACCCTCTGCGAGATTGGAAGAGATCTGACCTGGGTGTATAGCATATGCATTCTAAATTAGACTTCTCTCATAATCATTGTCTGCTCACCTAAAGTAAGGAGTACTTTCGAAGTTCTTGATTATTGGGGTATATTTGGAAGCGGGAAACACGTTCTTGTACATTTAAAATTGAACAATCATTAGGTTGTTTGTAGATCTCGCTGCTCAATTTAGGTGGACAACAATATATTTTGTCGTCGTCAGCTGAATGGTCCTTAAGTAATATTATCTAGGAACTTAGGATCACATTGTCTTGTCACTTATAGCATGTAGTAATTTTGTCACAATCTCTCGTGTTTAAGTGGACCACAATACCAGTGATTGAACAGATCTATTCATGAAGGGAGAGGTACTGATAAACGGATAAAGGTTGTCTAAAAACTTTGATCCCAAATCACTCTTAGAGTTAGCTATTATTTTTGTTTTTGTTAAGTTTGTTCATAGTGTTCTTCTAATTTAAATATTAGGGGAGAATTAAAATTTGAAAAAAATAGTGTTAATTCTGTTTAATTTCTTGTTCAAGAAAATCAAAAATCCAAAAATATTTTTGTTTATGTTTTTTTTTTCAGAAAATATGAAAAACTCAAAAATATTTTGTGCTAAGTTTTCTTTTAGTTTTGTTTTGTCTTGAAAAGTGAATTCAGGTGTAGATGAGACTCATGGAGACTGTGTTGAAAATTTCTGAGCCAAGGCTTCATCCGTTAGCATCGAAGAATTCTCATTCGAAGGAGCAAGAAATGAATATTATTCTTTCAAATTCAATATTTCCACCCCAGAAGCAAGGTGAAGCTGAAATTGAAGATTATGTGTCAGATTGCATTGAAGCCTCTTCAATCAGTCTGCTGCTATCATAAACCTGCTAAAGTGATCCAGAACATTTGTTCTCTCTGATGTTCTCTCTGAAGATTCTCAAACTGAAAGCACTATCTTTCAAGAATCAGTACGTCAACCCTCCTCTCCCAATGGGCATTCAATGTCAAATTCTGAAGAAAAGCCCAACTGCTTAAGATTCATTAAAGATTCATCAAGTTCATCTTGAAGCTGTGAAGAATATGAAGATTAATGCTGAAGCCAAGCTCTCGATGAAGATTAACAAGAAAAGTCAGCTACTTTTTAAGGGGAGCTTGGTGGGTCAATTTAGAAAAGAAAGCTATGAACCAAGGGGGAGATTGCTGGGTCAAAATATGGTTTATACTTTGCTTTTCTGGGAAATTGTATTTTTATGTAATATTTTATGAGCTTACAATCTAGTTTATGATTACTGTTTATGGCCGTAAACCCATTTACGACCCATGTTCTCTAGCCCATGTTCCCGTTGTATATATATATATATATATAGGTGTTAGGGGTGAGGAGTAGAGATTGATAAACAGAAAAGGAGTGTACGGACTAGAGAGAAGAAGGAGTTTTAGTGTGTGTTAGTGTGTGTGAATATTGTATCCAGATCCTTCTTCTAATCAATACATTCAAGATTCATCATCTTCTTCTTCTCCTTTTCTTCTATTTGATCTGACATCATCCGTTTGATTGGGATTCCGCACCATCAAACAGATATTATTGATACACAGGCAAATTAGGGACTTACATAAAGTCCATGCCTTTCTGGGTCAATGTAGTAAGCGGTTTTCATGATCCTAGAGAATTTTTGACTGAACCTACGATAGTAGCCAATGAGGCTCAGAAATTGACGAATTTATGTAGGCGTCTTCAGTGCTGACCAGCTCTCAATGGCCTTTATTTTGGAAGGGTCCACATGAATTCCTTCTTTACTAACAACGTGACCCAAGAATTCGTCTCTTCGAATTCAAAAGTTGCATTTAGAGAACTTCGCGTAGAGCTTCTCTGATTGTAATGTTTCCAAGATTTGACATAGATGCTTTCTATGCTCTTCCTTACTACGAGAGTAGAGAAGTATGTCATCAATGAACACAATGAATAACTGGTCCAAGTAAGGACGACGTACCCTATTCATTAAGTCCATGAATACTGCGGGCACATTAGTCAATCCGAATGGCATCATTACAAACTCGTAGTGTTCATAACAAGTTCAGAATGCTGTCTTCGGAACATCCTCCTCAAGCACTCGTAACTGGTGATAGCCGGATCTCAGATCTATCTTCGAAAAGTAATTCTCCCCTTGTAGTTGGTCGAAGAAATCGTCTATGCGAGGCAGAGGGTAATGATTCTTAATGGTAAGCTTGTTTAGTTCTCTGTAGTCGATGTACATACAAAACGATCCATCTTTATTCTTCACAAACAAGACCGGTGCTCCCTAGGGTGAGAAGATCGGTCTAATAAAGCCCTTGTTGAGCAGCTCGTTAAGTTGACTGGATAGTTCCTGCATCTCAGCTGGTGCTAGACGATAGGGAGATCTGGCTACTGGGGGAGCCCCTGGAACTAAGTTGATTCTGAACTCGACTTGATGTTGTGGAGGTAATCCTGGTAATTCCTCTGGAAAGATGTAGGGAAAATCGCGTACCACGGGAATGTTCTTTATGTCATTCGTCTCTTGGCTCACATCGACAACATGAGCAAGGAATGCGCAACATTCCTTTCGTATGTACTTCTGGGCTTGAGTACTTGAGATGATATGAAGGTTCGTGTCGGGTTTGTCGCCATAAATAACTAGAGTTTCGCTAAACGACATATTAAAGTGAATGACCTTTTCATAACACATGATGTCAGTGCAATGAAGACTCAACCAATCCATGCTGATAATGACGTCGAAAATTTTAATTGAGACCGACATGAGGTCGATTGAAAATGAATGGCTATCTATAGTTAGAGTACATCATATGTTTATATTACTAGTGCTCTCAGTCTTTCCGTTAGCCATTTCTACAGTGAACGGTTCTTTAAGTGCACGTGATTTTTGCTTAAGTAAGTGGGCAAATTTTTGGTCCACGAAACTCCTCTCCGCTCCACTATCAAACATTATGCATACATATGAGTTATCGAGGAGAAACGTACCAATGACCACTGTGGGGTTGGCAACCGCTTCCTCGTGGCCTATAGCCAAAACTCTTCCTACTCCGCTAGCATTCCCTGCCTTCGGGCAATTTCTCTTGTAATGACCCACCTCTCCACGTCCAAGAAAGCCTGACCCACACTGCACTTGGTTGATTGGCCTTGCCGGAGACATGCAAAAACGGGCGGTGTGACCTTTCCTGTTACAGTTGGTGCACTACATTTCCCGGCAGGGTCCGTTGTGATGGAAGCTGCAATTGTTTCACTTTTGCAAGCTCCCAACATACTGCTTCATTGGAACAGTTGCCATAGGGTTTGTCACAACATGAATGGCCACGACGAGTTGCTTTTTGGCAGAGTTCTGCGCTGCGTTCTTCTTCTTATTATCCCAGAATTTCCACTTGTTGTCATCGGCTTTGGAGGGTTCTAGGATGGCCAGGGTTGTTGTTGTTGACAGGGTGCGGGCTCCGTGGTCAATGAGTCGCTGTGCCAATCATTTGGCACTATCGAAGGTAGTGGGGTTTGAAGCTAAGACATTCCGCTGAAATGGAGGCATCAACCCCCAGATATACCTGTCTATCTTATTTCCCTTAGTAGGGACCATTCCCGGACATAATTCCTCTAGATCGCTAAATCTCGCAGTATAGGACACTATGTCGGAGCCCTTAATGGTCAGGCTCCAGAGTTCTTGTTCAAGTTTCTGAACTTTGCCCCTCAGGCATTATTCCTCGATCATGAGCTCCTGAAGAGCTTCCCAACCCATAGCATTTGCCACTATTAGAGTTTGTGACTTGACATGGCTATTCCACTACGCCAGGGCTCTGTCCGCGAAGATGCAGACAGAAAATTTAACTTTGCTTCCTTCCGAACAGGAATAGATCTCAAAGATCGATTCTGTTTTCTTGAACCATTACGAGAGGTCAATGATTTCGCTAGTCGCGTTGAAGGACCTGGGCTTGTAGTTGGTGAAGTCCTTATACGGGCACTCCCTAGAGCGCACTGGAGCATCACCTTGAGTGGAAAGCACAGTCGTTCCACACCCGCTAGTTCCACTAGCACTGAACTAAGCTAGGGCTGCCGTAACAGTCACATTTAACGCAACTTGGATTGCTGTCGGGTTATATTGTGGAGGAGGTGGAGGTTGTGTAGGAGTTATCGGAGGATTACACGTTGTCACTCTCCGTGGAGGCATCGTCCAACTAAAAGCTTACAAAGATGAAGATGATAGTGAGAATCAATTGTAAGTATAATAAGAGTGGTCCATGGACTAACTCTCCATACCCCAACAAAAAAAATGAGAGTATGATTGATATAAAGATCTAGCAATAGAAACTTGAAAGTACTTAGATATGGATTTCCCAAAAGATTTGATGGCTGTCAATAATATTGGCATTAATGATGTAACAAGTTCGGGAAAATGACCTAGAAGTAGGTCTTACATCAAACCACAATAAGAAAATTTGGACAACATAGAGACCTAGCAACAATACTAGATATATAGGAATATTTACAGGGAAAAGTGCTGCATAGAGCACAAATACGAAGGCTATTTCTTAACCCAAAAGAAAGGACGAGTAAAGCATCTTCTACCGGCGACGGGTACCCCTCGGGCGAACCCTCAAGTCAGCCAGCTGACGCTCCACATGAAGGAGGTGTCACTCATAAACTCTTTGGCGTACCCGGAGCTCTATGAGTTCAGCCTGAGTTGCAGCCAGTTCTTGTTGCATTGCCTCATTGTCTCTCACCTCTCTCACGAGCATCTTCTAGATGACGAATGCGGACGGTACTAACTCCCACATTGGCATCAGCCTCCATGATTCGGTGGATGGCTGTCCTACCCTGCTCATCATTACGAGCAACCCTGTGGACCAGAATCGGTAGGACTCTGTCTGTTGAGCCTCCCTCGCTCAGGTTGTTGAAGCTTCGGTCGCCATTCTATAGCATAGGCTGACCCTGCTCCTGACTCCATGCACCCAAGTATTTCGCCCACAGAGGCGTTGGGCCTTGAAAAGTCGGACGAGGGTTAGGATTTGGGATTGGAGCCACCAGAAGCAAATCATTGACTTCTGGCTTGGAGTCAGAATCCTCCAGAAAGTTCTCTGTGAAGTCATCATCCAAAGGGATTGGATGATTCTCTTCTGGCTCGTCATCGAGCCATCCATCATTTCCTTGGTTGGGAAGTATGGGTCGCCGGGGAGATTGAATACAACCATGTTATCTACGCGAGAATAGGGGTAAAAGAAATAATTAATAGACGCACTAATTATGATAAATATAAGATGATCCTTACCAGTTACTTTAATACTTGCATAGTGCATACCAGTCATATGTAACCAAAAAAAGATAGACGTTCGAATAAGTGACCCTAACTCCAAATCCACAACCAAACAAGGAACAAGAAGTAAAGAAAAGATCACAGATTCTTAGTCTATGACACCTTAGTCACATATAACCTTAGCATATCCACCTAACAACTATTGACCTACTAATAAAGACCTTTAGTTCTCAAATAAGTAATTATAGTAACACAAAATATTCCTATAGTATTTTAAGTTTATGTTATGTTCTAATGTTTTCATTGTAGTAGCGTTGGAAAGTTTTTAGACTTGCTGCAACACCACAACCATTCCTAGGCACATGCTAATCACTTCTCGGAAAGATATAGTTCATCAGGCTATATCACTCCCAGATCTGATCATATGTCCGCAAGCCTACTTGTGTTGTCCAACAACCGCAATACTTTTCTTCTGTCCTAGTGACACTGATTTTAAATATTTTATCATTGAAAAGTATAAAATCTTGGTCAGAGTATTTTAATCCCGATGTGTTTATAGTTTGTATATCTTTTATGGGTTGATATACTCAATTCAGTAAAAACAAAGCTCTGATACCAATCTGTCACACCCCAAAACGTGAACGGCGGAAACCTTCTGGGGCGGAGGACGTCATGTATAGTATCACAACAATGCATAATAGTAAAAAAGCAACAACATCATCCATTGCATTAATAATATAATTTTAATACACGTGTGTTCTGTGTATAGTTTATAATACACCAAAAATTGAATATCAAAATAAAGGCGAGTCTTGAAAGCTCCGTCTTCTCAAAACCTGGTCATCGGTACCTGTCTACTGGTGACCCGAGAATACAAGTTATTTTGAAAGCATAGATCAACATTAAAGCTGGTGAGTTCATAAGTATTTTATTGTCATTGTTTGTATGAAAATGTTTGATGTAAAGGTTTGTAAGTGTTTGTAGTAAATGTTTGTATCTCCTAGAAATCCTATATTTTCTACTAAAAAGTAGCCTTCTACCAACGCCCGAATGTTTTGTCTGTTGTGTTGTTTGTAAAAGTGTGTATCTTTCCCAAGTATGACTATCATTACGAAAATATAGCTTACATTACCGTTTATTTGTGAAGATCACAATGTGAATGCAATGGGAAAATACGATGTACTGTAGTATTGTATATAAGTATCTACCAATGTACTAACTGTTGGATTAGTGTCTAAGTCCATAACTATTTTGGTATGTACTTGACCCGATGGTGCATGGTCCTTTTGGGTTGCCTTCACCAAAGCAACTTGATAGGATGAATTATGGAGAGAAAGGTTTAATTATGATTTATTAATATATTATGAGAATAATATATTAAAGGAGAAATCATATTGTTTAATTAATATTAGTCAAGAATTAATAAGAATTAAGCTTGTGACTAAAAGAGATTAATTAAACTTAAGGGACTGGAATTGTAATTATAAGATAATTGCAATTGGGCCATGGATTACCTTATAATATAAGGTTGGACAAATTCTATGGGGAAACCCATTAGAAATTGTCCAAGGCTTGTTAAGGAAGGAGTCCATGGGTTGCTTAGGGCTTAAGCATCCAAATTAGGGTTTCCTTGTTAGATAACCCTAATAGCCTCACTATTTAAGGACCCTTTGGTCACCACAAACGTGGGGAACTGAATCCTTAGGGTTTCTACACATTTTTGAGTGTCTCCTTCTCTTCTCTTCTTCATCCTCTTGCTCTTGGTGTTTGTGAACCATTATAGGAGTGACATTTGTGACTCTAAGTTTTCTAAAGTCATTACAAGAAGGATTTGAGATTGTTATTACTACATAACAATCAAGGTAATATCTTAAACTCATTGTTATGTTAATATTGATTATCATTTGCTAGATCTAGGGTTTAATGTCTTGGATAAATTGCATGTACAATAGAGAAACCTAGATCCAAGCATTAGGGTTTGTATGAGCACATAGGATCTTCTTATGGCTAAAATCCATCAGTGGTATCAGAGCCTTGATTGGTTTCTATTGTATTGATGTCTTATGTGTTTGTTCAAGATGCAAGATCGTTTTTTGGCCTCCCTGCCTGATGAACTCGGCGAGTCCCATTGTAGACTCGGCGAGTAGGCCCCTACTCGGCGAGTTCATAGGGGTACTCGGCGAGTTCGAGCGTTAGAAAGAGGGGATTTCAGGATTTCTTTCTGTTTTACTCATGGATACTTGCCTTATCTATTTTAGGTCATTAAAATCTGATTTTATACATATTTATGAGTATATCCTTGATTAAACAAAAGATAATTACCAATTGATTAGATAATAACTTCCTTATATGATTAAAGTTTAATTATTTGTATTAATTGGGTAACTTATTTTGCAAGAAATTGAAATTAGGTAAAATATAGATAATGATAAAATTAATTGTTTAATTTATATTATTTGTTATTTGATCCTTGTGTTATCAAAAGTTTCAATTTTTCCCCTTTAGGTTTTATAGTTTAAATTTTATCTCAAAAGTTTTGTTCTGAAATTTAAAATGGTTGAAACCCTAATATTTTGAAATGTTTCAAAACTTGCCCTCAAGTTTTGGAATTTAAAAGTTGATTAAAGGTTTAATTTAGGAATGTTAAACTCTAAAACCCTAGTATTGTTTTGAAAAGTTCAAATCACACCCTTATGGTTTTTTTAATTAATTAAGGTGTATAATTAAAAGAGGTTTATAAATCCATAAAAGTTTTGGTTTACAATTTAATTGAATTAAAAGTATAATTGTTAAATTTGATCACCTAGTATTTTAAAAAGTGTGAAATACACCCTATACTATATATAACATTAAAAGTCTAACATTATAGATATATGTATGAGTAAAAGTTACGCTTACCGTTAGTAGGCCTCATTCACGAAGCTGGTCTATAAAGGGTGTTTAAGGAAATTGCCTATAAAATGGCGATTGAATGGGTATCCACTCTTACCCACCGCACTCTTGACTAGTGGAGGGTCGTTAGCCGAACGCGTAGGATAGGACAGAAACTTTCGATTATAAGTATAATGAAGTACAAAAGTAACTAAATGTTTTACAAATTCCCAATCTTAGTTACTTTAGGCAAAAGTGAATTGATGCAATTCCATGAAATTACACTTTGTACCCTTGCAAAGACGTTAGTGAAGCATGTGTGGTTTACCAGCACACTAAATGGTTCTAAGCAAAGGTAGCAAAGGGTGACTCAATGTTTGTCATAGTTCGGTGGAGCGTGTGTGGTTTACCGGCACACCGAATAAGTGACTATAACATGTGGGGGCACCATGTAAGTTTGCATGGTTATTCACACCCTCTTTGTGATCCTCGGTATCCCAGTCACAAACTAGAGGGGCATATCGAGATTTAAACATGCCATTGAAAAGTTCAATGAATCTCAAAGGATCTAGGAGTTTTCAAAGCATTTAAAACTTAATTAGTTTCTTGTTTTTCATGGTGGAAAATTGGTGAATTGTCATTCACTTACCTTCAAATGTTCTTCAATTTGGGTTACGACATCTCTCTCCCGAGTTGTGGAATATTGTGTTGGGTCCTAGCCTTAATATCTCATTTGGGTGATTTATTAAGGACTCAATCTATCAACTAACTTGAATTTATTTTTCTCCCGTTTTGTAGATGTCAAATTACGACAGCTATGGTCTTCCCAAATCCCATGGAACAAGCTTTCCACAGGAATATGATATTCCACGATTCGATCAAGGAACAAGAAATCATGCTTCACATCCTCCACCTCCTCTAATTATTCTCCCTAACCCACAAGTTCGAAAGCTTGAAAAGTTCAAGCTCACTCAAGCCCTTTTGGAAAGTAAACATAAAGAAGGAAAGTCGGTGTGTGCACACGTCCTAGGGATGAAGTCACACATTGATAGGTTCCTTCTTCAAAAGCTGGTGGTTACCTGTATTACTAATTCCCTGAGAAATACAAGTGGTTTCGAAAAAGTGTCAACAATTAAGTTGGTGAGTTCAGAAGTGTTTCGTATTGAAAAGTATGTCCTTTTAGTAGTAAATCGATGAACGAGGTTTTCAGAAAATCCAATATTTTCTATAAATGGTTTGAAAGGTTTCCAGAGTCGGTGTGCGTTAGTATGTTCCATGCTTGAATAATAATGATAAACTTTGAGCTAAAAATGATGTGGAAAAACTGAATGCATATATGAATCTCGTAAATCAAAGTTGTTTTTATACTTTTATGTGAGTTTTATAACCATACTATTGACACTGACGGCCTGTAACAACATTCTTCAGGTGTTGTAGTGTTATGACATTTGTCACCCCAGACCTGCCGGTCTAACTATAGCTAATAGTTTAGGTGCGGGGTTGTCAATCCCGTATAGATCTATACACAAGTATCACGCTCTCCCTCCAAGTGATTATGGTATATAATACAGGACTTGAAATGCATACATACGAGTACATTGAAGTTTGAATATCTCACATTACTTGGTATAAACAAATTTACGATAAGAAAGACTTTACTTCATTTGAAAGTATTTCATTTGTCAAGATGTATATGTAAAATGTATGCATAAATTGTTAACTATACTCATTATAATTTCTCAAAAAGTATGTTTCCATTTAGTAAGAATAACTTGGTAATATAATAGCCCTTTAACATAAAGACGTTTGTATCAATACTCTATAAGGTAGATATTATACTTATGTTTATAAAACGATACTTTGACTTGTAATGTACTTGTATTTCCCCCCTAAAACATGAAAAGAATTGAAAAGTAGGGGTATGAACTCACTCGTTTGGTTTGAAGAGAGAGAGGCTAGAGTTGAGCAGAACTTCGACCGCGTAAAGTTGCGTTTTCAAGCTCCTCGTGACTCTCGGCAACGTAGCAACTTCGTCGGAGGTTCGGGTGTGGAAATCGAGGTCGTCGGGACAGCTTCTGGTGCTTGGAAGTGTGTGGGAGTAAATGGAAGTTTGAGAAGGTGTGCCTAAAACTCGTAGCTTATGCCATCTATTTATAGTGCTGGAGAGGTGAGTACGCGGGGCGTAATCCTGGAGTACGCGGGGCGTACTCGCGTACGCTGCGCGTACCTCGTTATGCTGGGCGTAAGAATGCTTCATGGCTTATGACTCCAGCCTAGCTAGTGTAGAGCACTCGAGCCGATGGGACTCGACACTGGGCCTATTACGCGGGGCGTACTATTGGATTACGCGGGGCGTAATCCAGTCTGTCATCTTCTAAATTCTGTAACTTTCGCGTACGAGCTCCGTTTTTCGCGTTCTTTATATCCACGCGTAGGGGAGATTATGCTCTACAACTTTCATTTAGACTCCGTCGGCTAGTTTTGAATTTATTTTTAATGATATATTTTTAATAGGCCGGGACTCCTAAAGTCCGTTAAAAATTCATAGTTTCTTTATTCGACGTCGGTTTTCGTTTGTCTTTTTATCATTTTACTCCTATTGTGGAGATCTTCAACTCTCATTTAGGTTGCGTTAGCTAAATAACACTCGATCTTCAATTCGAGTTTTTAGCCCTCTACTACTGTTACGAAACTTTGGAAATTCGTAACTTCTTCATACGAGGTCCAAATTGGGCGATCTTTTGATGTACGTTTACAGTTTAACGAACTCTACATCTTTTGTTTAGATACTTAAGGCAAAAATGCATTTTATTGAAATTTCACTTTTTTCGTTAAATAGCGTTTTAACGATGTGTCGTAAATATACGAGTGGTTATAATTTCTTCAATATAACCCGGTTTTGAACGTTCTTTATGTTTTTGGAAACCTTGGCATGATATCTAATATTTGATGCATCCCAACTTAGATATTTGAACACTTTATTTTTTAGGTTAATTTAGTTGATTCCAAATAGTTTTCGTTGTATTTGACATTTGAGCGTTACACTGCTTTTGGAAAAATATAGGGTTGTCACACTATATGATGAACCACGACGTGACCCTTATAGATCTCACCTACATGCTTATTGTTGCTGAATCAACAATGGTTTGACGCAATGTAAAAGCAAAGATTATTGGTGAATCTGCCTTCCAGACCTCTATAGATATAGGCAATGGCAACGAAAGACATGTCATGATCAAAAAGTTTGATCATAAGAGAAAGGCAATGTCTGAAGTAGTTCCATGTGCTGTTCCAAAAGAGTCAATTTGCTTTTATTGCCAAAAGAAGGGGCATTGGAGACGAAGCTGCCCTATTTACCTAAGAGATCTAAGAGATGGGAGAGTCAAAACGTATGGCTCTACTTTAGGTAAAATCCATTAACTAACTCTTTTAAGTTCCTATTCTATATTCTTAATACATGATGTGATGAGATTACATTTGATGTTTTATAGAATCGAAGAAAAGGGAGGAAGCTTAAGGGAAGAAGTGAGCAGAATCTAACCGTGAAGAAATGGATTTCGATCGCATTACTTGAAGATTAGATTCTTGAGCTACTACTTAGAGTTAGAATAAGATTGCTAAGAAATACGTATTAGCATAGTTTTTCAATGAATTGCATTGTAAGGACAAATTTTTCCGCAATAAAATAAATTTTGATTTTATATTATTTATTTATCCTTGCAATGACGTGTATGAAAAATTGATGTTTCAATGTTTCTATTATTAGTAATAATGGATTTGATTCTTAATTATGTTATTTGTGGAAATGTCGAGAATTTACCAAATAGGGAGAGTTTCTCATCGCCAAAGTTTCAATTAGACAGAAACTTGGAATCATGCAACTTGGTTGCACGATGAATGAGAAATTCCATATTTGACAAAATTAGACTAATTCGTTGACAAAGTGTCAAGTGAAAGACTAGGATATCGAGTATACAAAGTTATGTGTTGATCAAGTCCACCAAAAGAGTAACAAAGACATTCGTCATGATTTACTAAAGGTTTAGTAAATATGATTATACTTATAAATTTGAGTGTAATTCTGAATTGATTGAAAATGTTTAAATCAATAGCAGAACGGATAAGAAGAGTCAAGTAGGCAAAAAGATAAAAGTTTCTCTATTCTAAGAAGAAGGGAGAGTACCTTTTATTATGTTTTATGATAGGTCTTAATGATTAAGAACCATATCTCAATTGATCCTCTAAGTGAGTCTTAGTACAATTGTATGTCTGAGAAGAGGAATCATGAATTGAAGAAATGGTTAAATCAAGAAGTCAATCATACTTTGTTCCAAAACAAGTCTTAGAGTTAAGATTGTGACATTGAGTGACAAGTCTTAAGAAGGTTTATAACATTCATCAAATGTGGAATCTGAAAATGCTTTTCTTATTCTCGCACATTTGAAATTGGTAGGTTGTGATGTCTTGGATAAGATAAAGACCAACTAGGACCAATTATGTGAAGTGTTTTATCTTGGTAAAAGCTACACTAACTCTTGAATATTTGTTTGTCAAGAAATGTTTATTGACAAGAAATTCTTATATGTCAAGGAGTCAGTGGGAGTCTTAATGTTCTTGAAAAGTTTAAGAACTAATCAAGAATAAACCTTATCGATCATCACTAGCACACGAGTTGAGGTTTACAACCTATCGTGTTGACATTATCTTGTTTCTGTGTCGTTCCAATTGAGTTAATTATGCATGTGAGCCCTATGAGTTCTCATTTGAATGAATAAAAGGCAATGACCTTGATCAATGAAAAGTACATTGATAGGAAAGGGTGAGCTGCTTAACTACTTGGAAGACATGGTGGGCAGCCGTGTTACCATAAGGCAAGAAATCAAGATTGAGAAGGCTCGGTCCATATGAGTTTGAATTTGTCATAAACTTTGGTTTTAACAAATTCACATGGATAGGATCACATACACCATTAAAATCGAAGTGTCATAAGATTTCCTCCTTCATTAAAATGACTGTGAGGAAATGCTTTCACTAAAAGAGATTTTAAGAAGATAGTGATTGTGATAATTGTATTCTCGAATTCGATTATGGTTACGGTATCCCTTTTCATGATTCGAATTGTGAGATTTGGCGATTAGTCTGAATTGTTTAAGACATACATATGAGCTATCTAAGGCAAAGGTGTATAAGTTTAAAAAGCCTTGATAAAAGATCATCAAAGCATTAGGTATTAGAAACATGGACTTAAGAAATTCAATAGGTATTGTTTTTCTGAAAGGTAAGCTGTTTCTGAATACATGTCAAAGCTAGTGGGAGCATAATTGTTATGTTTATAATAATCATCATGATAGTGGGAGCATAAATGTTATGCTTGTATGATTATTAAGGCAAGTATTGCAAGTTAGCAATATTAATTATAGAAAACAAGAGTCATACCTCACAAAGTTGTAAGGGTTGAATAGTTGTTTTTCTATAATTAAGGGAGATAATATTATGCATCATTTCAAATCTAAAAGGTTTAGGTTTTGGAATGTTAATAAATTTAGTCAAGGATACATAGTGTGTTCTTAAATTTCGATTATGATTACGACATTCCCCTTCATAGTTCGAATTGTGAGAACGTAGCACATAAAATATTATGGCAGAAGATTGATAAAGTATCAAATCTTTATGTAAGACATTATGCGTCATATAGGGTTGATTGCAAATGCTATAATATTTGACCATTTTAAAATTTTCCAAATGTCTAGCGCATTTAGAGGGAAAAGGACAAGAATCGTTTTGACTAAGATAATTAAACAACTATCAAAGGACAATCCAAAGCTCACCGAGGATTGGTCGCTTGTGAGTAGTTGCAAGTATAGTATTGGATGGACCATATCGACATTATTATGAATAGATAAGATTCTATTAAGAATGAGTTGTTATATGGAAAATATGGAAATGTTTCCATATTGGGAGTTGGATATTAAGAGTCTTTGTCTAGATTAGAAATTTGATGTTCAAAGGAATGTACTTTGAGTGAGAGACATCACATCTAAGGAATTGTATTGTAACAATATCCGATAGAGGATTTTGTAATTTCATTGGCAATAGTCATTGTGACTTTTTTGCTATGACATTACGAAAGGATCATTGCATAAAATGTTAGAATCTAGCATATTCTATAAGTGGCAAGAATTTGATATTCTCACACTTGTAAAAGGAACTGGGAGTTGTGAAATGAGTATGATTGGAAATGTATTCATTTGATCTATTTCACAAAGTAAGAACCATATGTAAACATTGTGCGCATGCTAGGAGAATGGGACAAGTGTAGTAATAATTCAAGTAAGAAGTTGATTACCAGAAACAACAAATAAGGAGTAATCGATATGGTGATAAATAAAAGGTGTTTTATTTATACTCAAAGGTTTGAGGCCATATGGGATTAGTATTATTCTTGTGTTTCACTTTGCATGTTTTGACTTCCTGAATAATTTAATTGGTTGAGAACAGTCAAATTATTCGAACGGGCCAGAGTCGTTCATATGTTGGAAGTAGGTATGAATGAAGACTGTTGTGCATTGGTGTGTGGATTGTCTAAAGAGTATGAGACATAAGCAAATGTTTGCTGCAACATTCATGAGTGCTTATGAATATGATTTGAGCATTGGATTAAACCCACGCTCACTTGGATCACTTCATGAATTGTATCACGAGTGATTGGTGAGACGATAACATTTTATATTCTTGAAACCGAGATGTGTGAGTTGTATCTTGCGAGTCGGTTGCACATTGATAATATGTAAACGCACCAGTAGGTATTTACACAATATTGTCTAATAACTCACCGCATTCTAATTCTTTGGTCCTTGATACTGGTTGTGGTATTCACATATGTTCTGATTTGCAGGAACTAAGAAGAAGCGAGAATGTGGAGCATCAGATGATAAACTTGATCATGGGGAATATGAAAGCTTCAACTGTCACAAATTGAAGTTTATTCTTTTTTGCTAAGTAGTGGGTTAGTGTTAGATTTGAATAAGTGTTGTTACTCATCTGAAATGGTGAGAAATATTATTTCCTTTCATGGTTTGTACAAACAAGGTTTTACCTTTTTGTTTGATAAAGCATGTGGTGGTAATAATGCTTTCTTTAATAATGTTCTTTATTTTAAAACATTACCTTGTGATGGTGTGTATGAAACTGTGTTGGTTGTTGATAACCTAATAAATAATGTATTGTGTATTGATTCTTTCACTAGCTTGGATAAAGCATCATTATGGCATTGTCGTCTTGGACATGTAAGCTAGAAACGCATAAGACAAATCCAAAAGGATGGAGTGTTGGAGTCATTTGACCTAAAGTCAGATGATAGTTGTGAATCTTATTTGCTTGGGAAAATGACAAAGTCACCCTTCATTGGTTCTTGTGCTAGGGGTGAGGGTTTTTTGGATCTCATACATACTGATGTTTGTGGACCCTTCAGAACTGCCACAAGGGATGCTAACCGCTTCTATGTGACTTTTACTGATGATTCTAGTAGATATGGATATGTCTACTTAATCAAGAAAAGGTAAGAAACCTTTGAAAAATTCAAAGAGTTTAAACAGGAAGTGGAGAATCAGCTGGGCAGGAACATTAAGATGCTTCGATCCAATTGAGGTGGCGAGTATCTTAGTATAGAGTTCCTTGACAATCTTAAGGAATGTAGGATTGTCTCACAATTGACACCTCCTAGGACACCACAACTTAATGGTGTGGCTGAGAGGCATAATCAAACCTTTTTGGATATGGTTCGTTCCATGATGAGTCAAGTTTCGCTGCAAATCTCATTTTGGGGGTATGCCTTACAAAGTGCCGCCCATATTCTTAATCTAATCCCTACCAAAAAGGTTGCAAAAACACCTAACGAGAAGTGGACTGGAAAAGTTCCCAATTTGGACCACATCAAGATTTGGGTTTGCGAGGCTTTCGTGAGGCGCAAGCCTCACGATAAGCTTGCACCTCTAAGGGAGAGGTGTATTTTCATCGGCTACCCATATAAATCCTTTGGTTACCTCTTCTACAGACCGAGTGATAATGTGGTCTTTATAGCAAGGAGAGGAGTCTTTCACGAGAGAGAGTTCATAAGCCAAGGAATCAGTGGGAAGCAAATTGACATTGAAGAAATTCAAGAGTCAAGTGGTGAAAGAACCTCAAACCCTAGCAATCAAGCTGAGGAGGAAACTCGTGTTGATCCGACAGATGAGTCTGTACCTCTGAGGCATTCCACAAGAGTTAGGAATGCACCTGAGCATTACTATGGTTTCCATATTACTGCGAAAGGTGATCCACTTATCAGTGATAGCACACTCGTAAGTCTAGATGAACCTAACAACTATGCGGAAGCTATGGCAGGCCCTGAGGCTTCTAAATAGAAATAGGCTATGGACAGCGAGATATAGTCCATGTACGACAATCAAGTTTGGAACTTGGTTGACAATGTACCAGGTCGCAAGACAGTCGGGTGCAGATGGATCTTCAAGATGAAGACCAACACCGATGGTAATGTACACACTTATAAGACACGACTGGTTGGTAAGGGGTTTTCTCAAACTTCGGGAGTTGATTATGATGAGACCCTTTCACTAGTAGTGAATATTAAGTCTATTAGGGTTATGTTAGCCATTCTTGCATTTCATGATTATGAAATATGGAAAATGGATGTCAAAACCTCTTTCTTAAATGGAAAGTTGGCTAAGGATGTTTACATGAGTCAGCCAGAGGGTTTTGTCAGCACAGAGCACCCTAATAGAGTGTGTAAGCTTGAGAATCCATCTATGGATTGAAACAAACACCTCGCAGATGGAATCTTTGTTTAAATGAGAAAGTCAAAGAGTTTGGCTTTTCGAGGAGTGAAGATGAATCTTGTGAATATGTCAAGGCTAGTGGGAGTATAGTTAGATTTTTGGTATTGTATGTGGATGACATACTACTCATAGGAAATGACATCCCAACACTGCAGGAAGTGAAGTCCTGGCTTGGGAAATGTTTCTCTATGTGAGACCTTGGAGAAGCTACCTATATCCTAGGGATAAGGATTTTGAGAAACAAGAGTAAAAGACTAATTGGACTTAGTCAGAGTTCCTACTTGGAGAAGGTGCTGAATAGGTTCTGCATGCAGAATTCCAAGAAAAGAGAGTTACTTATACAAAGTAAATCCAAATTGAGTAAGACTTAGAGTCCAAGTACAGAGGCTGAGATAGCAGAGATGAGTCGAGTATCGTATGCTTTCGATGTAGGCTCGATCATGTATGATATGTCTTGTACTTGACATGATGTGGCCTTTGCATTGAGCATGGTCAACAGATATCATGTGAACCCTGGCAAGGCTCACTGGACTGTGGTAACGAACTTTCTCAAGTACCAGTGGAGGACTATGGACTAGGTCCTTACCCTGGATGTGAGATATGACTTGAGAGTAGTAAGGTATAGTGATGCTAGCTTCCATACTGATAGGAATAATTTCCACTCTTAGTCAGGCTGGGTCTTTAACTTAAACGAAGGAGCAATTACATGAAAATTTTCCAAGCAGGAGATAGTGGCAGATTCAACTTGTGAATCAGAGTATATAGCGGCAAGCGAGGCAGCAAAGGAGGCTATATGGCTAAATAAATTCATTGGAGACCTTGGAGTTGTACCAACTATAAAGGAGTCTATGAACATTTTTTATGATAGTGAAAGTGTAGTTGCCTTAGCCAAGGAACCAAGGGATCACGGAAGATCCAAACACATCGACAGAAAATACCATTTCATCAGACATCAAATAGAAGGACTCCACGTGGAAAAGACGATATCATCGGATGAGAACCCAACATATCCCCTCACGAATTAGATAGCTATGAAATGTGCAAAGTGTAGTTGATGTTTGATGTTAAATAAAAGTTGTTGTTTATTTATAAGTATAAGCGTTGCTATCTTCTGTCAATCATTTACTATCATTTCATTTTTTCATGTTTTGACTTCCAGAATAATTAGGTTATGGTATATCATTTTATTCAAATTCTCCACAGTCGGTCATATGTTGGTAATAGATATGAATCAAGACTGTTATGAGTTGGTTTGTAGATGTCTAAGATGCGGGACATAACAAGAGTTTCTACAACACTCATGAGTGCTCATAAGTTCTTAATATTGGATTCAACCCACGCCCACTTGTATCACTTCATGGAATTTATCTCGAGTGATCGTGAGACAGTAATATCATATAACTCTTCAAACCTAGAGGTATGATTTGGTTATACATTGATTGTACGAAAACGCATTGGTAACTCGATGTTATAAAACGTGCCTTTGTGTATGCTTCATGAAGTAGTAGAACAAGCATATGAGTCGAAGTTTATCTATTCCTTCTTGGATTAGAAGCGATATATGTGCCCCTCCATGATGTTGTGTTGACCTATGAACCAGGTTTGGTCAGAACTAAATTGATGTGTTCGATTAAGTTCTATGTCAAACAAATCGGAAATCGGGAAACAAATTGTTGGACAATAAGTAAGACAATGGTCCATGTATTTGTCCGGCTGATATCTAGAACAAAGGATTATATGATCACTTATCTTAAATGGTGTATCATCATTATCTCAGTTCCACGATACCTTGAAAGAGCTACGATTGTTGATCGGTTCCTGAAGTTATTCTTGTAGATATAGTTATTAGACTTATCCAAGTGGGGGACTATTTAATTAGATGTCTAAGTTCATAACTATTTCTAAGATGTACTTGACCCGATTGGCATGGTCCATTTGGGTTGCATGGCATTGAAACACTTGGATAGACTAAATGAGAGAAATGACACTTAAGGTTTATTAATATATTATAAGTTCTAGTATATCAGTAATAATATTATTTAATTAGCATTGATCAAAGAATTCATTTGGAATTAATTAAGTGATCAAAAAGAGACTAATTAAATATATGGGGTTGGTTGTGTAAATCATCCATTCTTGTATAGTGGGCTAATGATTCATGGTTTATATGAATTGGGCTAAAGCCATAAGGTGCTCCATGGATAGTCCATGGAGGTTATAAACCCATGGATCATAGAATACAGAAAGCCAGGTCAATTAGGGTTTACATGCTGTAACCCTACTTGTGACACAACTATATAAGGACCCCATGACTATCAAAATCACACACTAAGTGTAGAACATGAGGGCTAGCCGATTTTGAGTGATAAGTGTCTTTTCTCGAGGTTATTCCAAGTGTTGTGGTGTTGTGTGAGTTATTTGAGGCATCATACTTGAGGTGCTAGGCTCACAAGGTTCTCAAGGAATCCGAGCAACAAGAAAGGTATGTTTTCTTACTAGCTCTTATGATTCAAGTTCCCCATGCTATGCTAGATAGGATAAGAACGTTGGAAATCAATTTTGCATGAATCTTAGAAAAAGATAGATCCAAGGTTTCTAGGGTTGCATGTACACCTTAGGAGTGTTAGAATGCTCAAAACCCTTCAAGTCCGACTACCTGTTGCCATCGAACCTAATACGAAAAGTGAATGCTACTAGAACCACTATACGCTTACATCATATCTAGTTTCCAATGACCTACTGTTTCTCAAATCCAATCATACTATGGCCTACTCACATTTGTGCGGCTGACCGCCCTAGCCTAAATCATCTGAAGGAACCCGTGAGTGACTTAGAATTACCCAAGCAATTAGTTACCCATCCATACTTGAAATCCTAAAACACTAATACTGCCAAACATATATGGGTGTTGGCCTCCCTTTCATAGTATTTCAACTGGATACTGCCGAGCACATCTGAGTTCTAGCCTCCCTTTCAGTCTATTTCAACCGCATACTGCTGACCATAGCTGGGTGCTGGCCTCCCCTTCGGTCTATTTCAATATGATATTGCCGATCATATCTGGGTGCTAGCCTCCTCTTCGGTCTATTTCAACCGGATACTGCTCAGAATATCTAGGTGCTCGACCTACCCTTTCGGTTTATTTCAACCGGATACTGCCCGGAACACTATAACTATCTGGAAGAACATGCTATGGCCTTTTCCATAATCCTACGAATTAACCCACCTGAGCCTAACTTATCTGAATGATCCTCTAAATGCTACGGATATCCTGCAGTGTTACAGCACTTCCCATGTGGTCTCAATTGCTGATTAGTAATCCGAACACATCCAACGTCGAGCACACACACGATCTAGCATCCCAAACCGAACTCATGACTTGACTGGAATCCCCAACCTGATTCCCTAAAGCCTGCTATCAAACATTTCGAGAACGCAATCTCATTATTTACAATTTTTCTAAACTTCCAACTCACACTATCCTCAATCCATAAAGCTGCTTGCGCTGTCTTCCTTCCTGACAAGGGTGTGAAACTTAACCCTGTTTCAAAACTGGTTCTGCTTCTGAATTTTGGACGATTCTCCCCCACTTAGACTCAACTAAGTATTCACAATACATGAATATTGGAAAATTCCCAATCCTTCTCACTTTCCAACAATCGATCTGATGACAACTAGCTCTTACCAACTAGTGCTCCATTACTAGCCAATTATAAAAGATCACACAACTTCTAAGAACCAGATGAACACTTCCTGAATCCCAGTGAAACCGATAGCCCCTGATGCTTGAGATGATACCACACTCGAATCCTAAACACCAAAACACAGATGATGCAACCAATACCTCAGCAACGAGTCACTTTCCTTGGTGCTTCCATCAGCCAATCAAGAACGGTTAGTAGGACCACCGAATCCTTACGATGTTGGATAACCATCCTGCGGAACCCTGACTGCAGACCTTCCACATAACACTCCTGAACTGATCCCGACCATGAACCAGATGACACTACACATTCTCAAACCACAATTAAGGAAATGACCTTTCGCTACCCACTAATAATTCTCGGCATGCAAATCGCATATGACATCACTTGAAGATATAACCGAAACACAAGCACGGAAACAAACTTGGAGAAAAACTGACCCAAAGCCTTGGAACGAAAGACTCCATCGTACTGTTCCCCGAAAGTCCTGCATTGAATCCGACCTTGCTGGCCTCTCAAAAGCTAATCCGAAATCTTGGTTCTCTTCCTGAGACCCACCAATATATGTAACTGATCTAGTTCCCTCTTCCCAATATGCACCAAGTCAGTATCCTATTCTCCAGCTCTAGAAATCTTATCAATCTGGGTCTCGCACTCCGAGATACTCACGATCTCCCTGATATCATTATGTAGTATGTTATGATACTTTACTTTCTTCATTTCCTCATTGCTGCATACTGCGGTACCAAAATAAGCCCTCTCCCGAAACATGGAAGTAATCTCTTCCATAGTCTCAGTAGTCTGGAGGAGATCCAGAAACTCTCGCACCAACTTCTAAGCCTGAATCGCCTAGGCAAACTCTGCCCAGAATCTGGCCGAAAAGTCATCCCATGACATAGCATTAACCGCTTCATCACCCAAATCACTACCAACCTCTTCCCACCAATCACGTGCCCTGTCCCTAAGGAGGCAGTAAACAAGTTGAACCTTGTCCCCTTCGAGACAAGGACTGGTACGAAAAGCATTAGCGACATCTGCCAACCATCTGCTGCTAGCAATGGGGTCCCTAGCCCCATGATAATCTGGAGCTTTCACAAGCTCTAAACTCCTAAGACATCAATGCACGTATAACTATCATCACAGTTATCTCAGTGTGGAATGCACTTAGCTTCTCATCAAGAATCTCCAAAATGCCCTCCTTGACCATACCGAAGATCACAGGATTTTCATAAGTGCTACTATGTGTAATATCAGGTGGAATGAACTCTCTCATCTGATAATCGTGCTACATGGCTTCAGAGTCCGAGCCTGATCCCTTGCCGGCACCAGAACTACCATCTAGTCTACTACGTATTGTCACCATACTCGGAAATATACCATAACAATCAACATAATACTCATCATAACTAGAGGGATCTCACATACTACAAGTTCCCTGGGTTCATCTCAGTCTTCCTTGATTCGAGTACGGATCGTCTGCTTTTAGTAGTATGGGCCCATACTACCCTCCACATGTATCCATAATTTCCTCAAGAACTGCCTTGACTCCACCAAGTCCCTTCTACTACTACTGTTGTTCTCACGCTAATCTCATCCTAGGCTTATCCTAGGTTAATCACCAACCCACTCTCCACCATCAGCTACATAAGAAGTCACTGTTATCTCCTCCTAATTGATCGAATAAGAGGTCTCTCCCTAAAACGTTTAGACTCAGACGAGAGCTGCGAAATAGGGCTAAACCTAACCTTTTGAAATTATATAGTCGTTGTAATATGTAACTTAACGTATTCGTTTACTAGTTAGTTAAAGATAACTAGAACTCCTAAAAGCACAAAGCAAGCACATCCTAATCAGGCCATCATATCAATGACTAATCAGTACTAGCATGCAATTCATAAAACTCATACACATATAATAGGCACATAAGGCATCCTTCCTAGATCCTTATCCCTAATCTAGAATGCAGTTCTCATAAGCATATCATAACCTAAACTTGTATGGGTAATTTAGGAGGAGTTACTTGAACTCGGCTGATTGCATGCACCACACCCTTTTTCTCTTTTCAAAATCCTTTTTGTAAAAGTTATTTTTCTTTTACAAATTCTATACCAAGTCCTTAGTTTGAGTTCAGACACACGCGAGAGTGTGCCCGAATCCCTCAAACCAAGGCTCTAATACCAACTGGTAACATCCCAAAATATGGTCCAAATATTTCATTATAATCATTAATAAAATCATGGTTAACAATTCATCACATAAAAATCATAATTCATGTATCTTAAAATATCATAAACATCTGTTAAACCTATCAGAGTAAAAACATCCCAGGCTAAACAAATGGTGTGTGCACTGCAGTCATCCCGAGCTCTTCCCCTTACTACCCGAAGTACCTAAAAAAAACTAAAAACTCTAAGCATGAAGCTTAGTGGGTCTCCCCAAAGTACCACATACCATACACATAATTATGATACTAAGAGATATGAGCCCCACCCACACTCGGCTAACTAGGAGATACAGGCCCTGCCCACACTCCTCCGCTGACTATGAGATACGGGCCCCGCCTACACTCAACAAACTACAAGATACGGGCTCCACCCATACTCGACTAACTACAAGATACGACCCCGCCCAAACTCAGCTAACTATGAGATACGAGCCCTGCCCACACTCAGTTACTAAACATACATCCAAGTATCACACATACAACAAGTATAGCCAAATCTATCAATCAGTATTGTATAGGTACTGAAATAATGTTATGAGATACGAGCGCTGCCCACACTCAGCTAATGATGAGATACGAGCCTCGCCCATAATCTATGAGATATGGGCCCCGCCTACACTCAACTAATGATGAGATACGGGCCTCGCCCACATTCACATTCCTAACAATACATATAGGTATCACACAGACAATGAGTATAGCAATCCAACAATCTGACTGATATCTATCCTCAGGAAATAATGAGATACAGGCTCCTCCCACACTTCGTGTTCCTATCAAGAAAAAATAAACTACATGGGCCGGCATTGGTGCCTTCAACCCGTTTAAACCAAGAGGAAACTCACCCTGCATTGCGGAAGTCTCGCGAGTAAATCTCTGGCTGCTAGCTGACAGATCCCTGAATTGTCAATCATAAAAAAACCCAATTAACCATTTAGGGTTCCATGCATAACCGTAAATCCACACTTAGGGTAAAAGGACCATTTTACCCCTAACTTATCTTGGTCCAAGATTAAGGCCCAAACTTATACCCTGAAGGCCTAAAAGCTAAATAAAAAACCAAGGCCCAATTATAGCCTAATTTTCCAAATTAGGCCCAAACCCCTCACATGGGCCTTAATCTAAAGCCCATTCAAATTCGCTACCTGTTAGGTCCAGTTAGTGTTGCGTCTTTGGGCTCGTTAGCTAGTCCGGTTTTGTCTCCGGCATGGGCCTGTCCATCCGTGAGTTCTTTGTAGGGTTATTATATATAGATGCTTGCATGCATTCTTTAACGTAAGGTTGGATAGAGATTTTTATAGCGTTCAAGTTCTTATCTTTTGTAACCCTAGAATCCTCTACAACGGAAGTTCTTCATCGAGCTCTGCTAAGGATTGAGTTAATAGAATCATTCGACTCATTCAGATCCATTCTTGTGTTTTTGTCTAACTGTTATTACTTTCTTCATTCGGCTTTTATAAGATCTAATCGATCAAGAGTTTTATAAACTCATCAATTGGTATCAGAACAGGAGGCTGTGTAATTCATACACATCTCTTCTGTGAAAGAAGTGATTAGGGTTTATTCCGCATTAACTGATATTTATTGAGCCGTCACTCCATAATTGACGTATCTTAGTATTTATTCATTTTGCCCTAATATTACATATTACAAGTCTGATCTTTCAAACTGGTAAATCGATCAAGCATGGACGATTCTCAATCTAATCCTATGAACATCTCAAACAGTATTGGATCAACAACAAATATTCCTATTCTTTACACCCAGGATTACGTAGTTTGGGCGCATCATTTTGAAGACTATATCATCGGATCTGAAGATAATGGGTATCTTATATGGGAAGCTATTGTGTCTGGACCATTTGCTCATTCAGGAACATCCAAAATCATTAAAACTCAGAAAGAGTATAATGATCTGTTAAAAGATGTGAAAGACGTGGCTCAAGACGAAAAGGAGAAGTTTCTGTGCAACATCAAAGCATTGATACTGATCCGATTCGCTCTTCAGTCTGACACGTTTAGGTTGGTGAGTTCCTGCAGTACAGCTAAAGAAATCTGGGATCGGCTGCGAGAGTTGTATTCTACAAATGAAGATTTGGAGCACTCTATTCAGACTTTGCTTTTGTCTGAGTTTGGAGAATTTAAGCAAAATTTCGATGAGTCCGTCACTCAGACGTTTGATCGCTTCAATCATCTTCTTAGCAAGATGATCAAACATGATATCGAAAGGAAGTTGATTGAACAGAAGGTAACCTTTTTGAATGGCTGAAGATCCAAATGGAGAGCGGTTGTGTCTACTGTTAAAGCTCATGAGCAGTTCAAGTCATATTCGTTGGCGAAACTGGTGGGAATTCTGAAATCCCAAGAAAAGATTGTGATGCAAGAGAAGAGTGTGGTCTCAAACTTGGGGTCCTTGGCCCTCCTGTCCAAAAGCAAGAATGTAGTAGAAGATAAAGATCTGAACCTAGAGGAGTATGATCTTACTTCATAAGATTATGCTATGATGGTGTCCAATCCAAATAGGTTCATCAAGAAGAGGTTTCCTACCAATAAGAACCGAAATTGGCAGGGAAGCTACAGTTCAGAAAAAGGCGAAGGTTGAAGGAGATTCTGGTGTCAGCTGCTATTACTGTGGAGGAAAGAATCAGTATGCCAAAGATTGTGTTCTGAAGAAAATGGCAGAGAAAGATGAGGAGAAAGATTAAGAGGCAATCCTGATGAAAAAGCTGGAAGAGATTGAGAGGAAGAAAGCTGCTACTAATCCTTCTATGAATGCTCTTATTGTACAGGGTTTTGCAGAGGATGACGAGTTCGGTGGCGTACAGGTGTGCTCGACCGACTCAGAAGATGATGAGGTGAGAAAACCTTCACATGGAAAGGCGTATGTCGCAAGAGGTGGTGAAAGCAGTGGAAAGTGTCTGCTGGTGACTGATGTATCTCACATAAGGCGATACAATACTGATGGTGGAAATGAGGACGCCAAGGAGCGGGAGGACTTATGCTTCACAGCAAAACCTTTCAGTGTGCAGATCAATGAACTTGATGAATTGATCAAGAAGGTACAATCTCTTTTTATCTCGTTCAAAGTTCCACATAAATCATATGAAAAGGAATTAAATAACTTAAATTCAAGAATCTCAAATCTGGATAGTTGTTTAACTCAAACACGGGTCAACAATTCTAACCTAACTGACCAAATAAGCAGGGTGTCATCTAAGAGTGAGGAGCGAAGGATGTGGATTGAGCAGAAGGAGTCGGAGCTGATTAAGTCTAAGGATGTAAACATTTATTTACAAAGAGACAATTTAAAACTTTTAAAACAGAGAAATGTTTTTTGTTTGATTGCTAAAAGTCTTTATGCTAACATTACTCAACTGCATCTGAATTGTGAAATAGGGCAGAAAATACATCGCATGATTTTACCCTTCCTTGAGTTCAAGGAGGATGAAATCGATGTTGAAGCATAAAACTGTTAAAGTGTTGTATCGTCTGATGATGTGAATCCTACTTATATGTACGGTCTGGACAAAATAGAATCTTTCATAAAGTCCAAAGGCCATAAGGACATGCTGAAAAATCTTTTGGATGAAAACGATAAGCTGAAACTAAGGACCGAAACCATACAAAAATTCGACTCATTGAGTGCCAATTTAAGTACAGAAAATAAAATTGATGTTGAAAATGCATCTGAACTTAATGAGGACGATGATATGAGTGAAATTTCTGTAGAGGATGACGTCGACTGTTCTGAGTTTGTTAAGAGCGAACCCGAAAACCACAAAAATCTAATTTCTGAAAATTCTGTGGAGTTTGCTCGTTTGTCCCAAAATAAGTCCCCAATTCTTGAAGAAAAGGCTGTTGTGTATCAAAAGGTGAGAACAACACCAAATCAAGTATATAAGGTCACAGGAGTAACCGAGCATCAAACAGCCGAACTCACTGCCATAGTGAACGAAGATAAAGCAGATGGCTATGATGAGTTTTTCTGGCCTGCTCCTATAGATAAGGCCGACGAAACCATTGGTCTGTCAGAGCAAACGTCCAGGAAAACTAAAGGAAGATATGTACCAGAGCCGCTGAATAAGCCTGACAACTTTGACGTGCCAAGCACTAGTGGCACAAAAGAAATACATGTAGAAGAAGTCACTTCCACAAGCGAAACATCATCTGTGAAAAGTGAACTGGCTGACAAGAAGCTGAAGCAAAAGGCTAACATCCACAGACAGCCGAAACAAGTGAAAAATCAAAAGCAGTAGAGGAATTTGAGATACAAAAAGAATCTCTCAGAGCGAAAGCAGTTTTGGCGATCTCAAAACGCCCATTTCTCCTATCATGATAAAAATTCAAAGCCAGAGAAAAAGACTTTCAGGCCATATGAGGAAAACAACCGAAAGGACAGGTTCGGTTCAGAGAGAAACAGCAACCGAAAGGACAGGTTCAGTTCAGAGAGTAACAACAACCGAAAGGACAGGCTCGGTCCCGAAAGCAACAGCTACCGAAGATCCAGGTTCGGTCCCTCTGATGACCATAAACAAAAGGGTCACTTAGAACCTCAAGTCAGGAAAGACTCCCAGTCCAAAGTCTCTCATTCCAATTCCTCTCATTCTGGATCCTTTTCTAAATCCTATTATGTTCCTACACGAAACTCAAAATCTTCAACGAATTTGAAAGGAATATCGAAGATTTCCTCTGTCAAGAATGACCGAAAGCAGTCTAAAGCCCAAACACCAAAACCTGAAAGCAAACCAACTATTGCTAACCCTAACAAAATCAAAGTTTTCACTATTAAGAGGAAAAATGAAACAACATTAATAAAAAGAACATATCTTGTTGATGTTTCTCTTACTATTCCTGTTCCTGTGAAAGGCTCACGTGGACCCAAGAAACTTTGGGTTCCTTAATGTGCTTAATTTTTGCAGGATATAAGTGACGAGCAGTTCGACGAAGAATGGTACATTGACAGTGGCTGCTCACGTCACATGACAGGAAGGAAGGGAGAGCTAAGGGAGTTTCGATCTCTTCAGAATGGTGGGAATGTCAAGTTCGGCAACAATTCTTATGGAACGATAAAGGGTTATGGGATGATAACCAATGGAGACTTCACAATAAGAAAGGTGGCGTACGTTGAAGGGCTACAACATAATCTCATCAGTGTGTCTCAACTGGTAGGAGGTACCGGTCTTAAAGTTTCATTTGACGATGAAGGTTCAGAAATCATAGAGAATAAATCAAAAAGGGTAATTCTCAAATCAGAACGCGAAGGCGAAATGTTTCTTCTCAATCTCAAACCAATCAAAGGAAATCCAGCTATATGTCTTTTATCCAAAGCTCATTCTGACGAAAGCTGGTTGTGGCACCGAAGGCTCTCCCATCTCAACTTCAAAGACATCAACAAGCTTGTCACAGGAGGTCATGTTAGGGGTCTCCCATTGCTCAAGATTGATCGAGAATATTTGTGTGCTGCGTGTGAAATGGGGAAGCAAAGTCGTCAAAGTCACGCATCCATTATAAACACAAAAGTTGTTGAACCACTTGAGTTGCTTCACATTGACTTGTGTGGTCCATCATCAATCAAACGCATTGGCGGTAGCAAGTATATTCTTGTTATTGTTGATGATTTCTCACGTTTTACATGAGTGTTCTTTCTGAAGCACAAATCTGAGGCTACTCTTAAGCTAAAGATGATTATTAAGCAGGTTGAAGTGCAACTGAGAAAAGTCGTTCGCAACATCAGGAGTGACAATGGACTGGAGTTCAAGAACAAAGAATTTGAAGACTTTTTGGCAGAAAAAGGAACCAGTCACAACTTCTCAGCCCCCTACACGCCTCAACAGAACGGAATTGTCGAAAGACAAAACTGATCCTTGTGTGAGGCGGCCCGAACGATGCTAAGTTTCGCTTCTCTTCCTTTATATTTCTGGGCTGATGCTATTGCTGCAGCATGTTTTACGCAGAACATGTCTTATCTCAACAAACGTTTCTCTCTTACTCCTTATGAGATCATCAATAACAGGAAGCCGAACGTAAAATTCTTCCATGTGTTTGGCTCATGATGCTTCATCTTCAACTCCAAAGAACATCGTAACAAGTTTGACGTTAAAGCTGATGAAGGAATTTTTTAGGGATACTCTCTTACTTCAAAAGCATACCGGGTTTTAAATAAGCGTTCCAGAAAAATCGAAGAAACATATTATGTGAGTTTCGATGATAACTACGTTAAAAAGCTAAAGGCTACAGAAGAAGCAATTGGAGAGATTTTATCTCAAACAGGTCAAGTCACGGCCTCAATTGCTAACCTATTCGATCAGTTTGTGGAATTATTCGATGAACCTGAGAAAGCTACTCTGTCGGAAGCCAAGGCAGCAGACAACAAAGTTGACCACCTGAAGCAAATTGTCGAAAATGCCGCCAAACGAATGGGTGAAGGAGAACAAGTTCCAAACGAACCTCCTCAGTAAGGCGCTTCAGTTGAAGGGGAGAATCCACTTTCTTCAAAACAAACGAGCTCACTCTTTCAAGGGGAGAATTCTATTCCAGTTCCACCCGAAAGATCACTAGCACGCGAAAGACCTGTAGCACCCGAAGGCTCAACAACACCCGATAGTCCTGTAGCACCAGAAAGTCCAGCTACACCTGAAAGCTCATCAGTCGAGGGGGAGAACTCCGATATGTTCTACGATGACGATAGTCAATCTGAATTGGAAGAAATGGTCAATGCTGAATTGGATCCATCCTATGATCCAAATTACCCTCCTCTTGTTAAATGGACCAGAGATCATCCTGTATCTCAGATAGTGGGTAATGTCTCTAAAAAGGTCCTCACCCGATCTCAACTGAAGGCAAAGCAAACATCTCTATTCTCCAAAGTAGAGTTCTGCATGTATAATTCTTTCGTATCAAAAGTTGAACCGAAGACAGTAAATACTGCTCTTGATCATTCTCATTGGGTTCAAGCTATGCAAGATGAACTCAACAAGTTCGAAAGAAACAAGGTATGGCGCCTCATTCCAACTCCTAAAGATGCCTCAGCTGTTGGTCTCAAATGGGTATTCAGAAACAAAATGGACAAGGAAGGCAATGTGATTCGAAACAAAGCTCGTCTCGTGGTGAAAGGATACTGCCAGGAATAAGGAATTGATTATGAGGAAACTTTTGCTCCGGTAGCGAGGCTGGAATCTGTTCGAATATTTCTGGCCTATGCTGCACACAAGAACTTCGAGGTCTACCAAATGGACGTGAAATGCGCCTTTCTGAATGGAGAACTTGAAGAAACGGTTTACGTGGATCAACCTCCTGGTTTTGTTAATGAAAAGCACCCCAATCAATGTTATATTCTAGACACGGCAGTTTACGGTCTGAAACAAGCACCTAGGGCATGGTATGAAACGCTAACTAAGTTCTTAAAGATGTCAAAATTCAAACAAGGTTCGGTTGACCCAACCTTCTTTCGTAAGAAGGAAGGTAACCACCTTATGATAGTTCAAATCTATGTCGATGATATCATCTTTGGCTCAACGAATCCTAGCTTAACAGCTGAATTCAGAAAGCTGATGGAGACTAAATTTGAAATGAGCTCAATGGGTCCGATTAACTTTTTCCTTGGTTTAAATATTAGACAGGGACCCGAAGGCATCTTTATCAACCAGGAAGCATACACCAAGACTCTTCTTGCTAAATTCGGCATGATGGGAGACTCAAAGGTTAAAGTTCCAATGGCGTTCGGCACCAAGCTCACACCATCCTTGGAAAAACCGGCAGTCGATATTACGTTATATCGCCAGATGATTGGTTCTTTAATATACCTCACTGCTAGCAGGCCTGATATAATGTTTTATGTGTGTTACTGTGCTAGGTTTCAGGAAAATCCTCGTGAACCACATATGCTTGCAGTGAAAAACATACTTCGGTATCTGAAACGAACCACCTCCCTTGGTCTATGGTATCCATCAAACTCAGGTTTCTTCGTTCAAGGCTACTCAGATGCAGACCTTGGAGGATGTGGTTTAGACAGGAAAAGCACCACTGGAGGCTGCCAATTCCTAGATGGGAAGTTGGTTAGCTGGCAATCAAAGAAACAAACATATGTTTCTCTATCTACAGCCAAAGCAGAGTACATCGCAGCTGCCTCCTGTACATCTCAAGTAATTTGGATCCAAAGCCAGCTCCGGGACTATGGACTCAATATGAAAAAATCCCACTATATTGCAATTCAGAAAGTGCAATTAGGATCTGTCATAACCTAGTGCAACATTCCAAGACAATGCATATAGCACTGAGGTATCACTTTATTAAGGATCATGTGGAAGATGGGAACGTCGAAATTCACTTTGTTCGAACCACTGATCAACTGGCTGACATCTTCACCAAAGCTCTTCCTGAAACGAGTTTCAATAAAATTCTACAAGGGATTGGAATGATGGAATCGGAGTCAGTACCAAAAACTACTTCTCAAAACTAAAAGTTGGAGGCGAAATGAACCGAACGTTCGGGTTCGGTTCACGTGTGTGCCGAAATGAACCGAACGCTCGGGTTCGGTCCTATTCTCTTCTCTTCGCCTATCACTCAAAGGTAGTTTCTTTGGTTATAAATCTTTTGTATCATTTTTCATATTTCATCTCTCATATTTTCAAAGTTTTTTTTATTTTATTTTCAAATTTCTTTTCTTTTTCAAACTTATTTTTTTTGCAACCGAAATAAACCGAACGCTCGGGTTCGGTTCCAAATTTTTTCGTGTCTCATTTTTTTTAATTTTTTCTTTAAATCAAAAATTCCAAAATCTTTTTCTTATATTTTTTTTGTGCAATCAAAAACTCCAAAAACATTTTTTATTTTTTATTTTATTTGTTCAATATTTTTTTTTGTTTTGTGTCTCATATTTTTGTGTGGATATTTGTGGGGAAATTCTTTCATTAGTTAAGTGTCCCTAGAAGCATGTACAGTATGTGTCCAAAGCCTCACCTGATTCTGAATAATAGCCTTACTGACTTGGTACATACAAACCTTGTCTTCCCAATTAGGCTTTCATACTTATTCTAGTCATGAGCTACCTAACTCTCTTTTCACATGAGATAAGAGTTTCCTGCTTGGTCCTTATTTTAATAGCAGAGGTACTTTGGTTTCTTTACACCATCTACACTACTTTTGTCCATCTCATTCGCTTCATAAACGTAACCCTTGAGACTCTCAGAAATTACCACTGAGGTTTATGGTTACACAATTTCTGTGTTCATGATCTTAGCTTCGTGCCACTACGTACTAAGTGAAACCCACAATTCAATACCTACTATGCATTGACGGTGAACAATCAACTTTGCTCTAGCTTTCACTAATGAATTGACAGACTTATCCATGGGGATGGAAAGTGAAATCTCTAATTTCCTTTTGTGTGATTCCTATGAAATTGTTAAATACCATAACATTTCTTCCCTTGGAATCCAGTTTTAGTTTTTTTTTTTTTTGAGATTTTACATAAATTATTTTACATTGCCACTTAAAATATTTCAAACCTACTTGTTCAACAGACTACATTGGTCTCACAAGTACTTCAGTAGATTTATGTCTTATGTCAAGATCAGGAATTCTAAACTGAAGCGAAAGCCACCCAAATCAGCCTAATTAAAAGAAGCCTTTCAACACTTCTCAATAAGTATTTTATCGTTATTCAACGGGAAACCATACAAACACTTTAAAGTCTCTCTTGACTTAGTAGGAAGAGATTCGTGCCCGGGATCCATTGTTTCATGTCTTTACTGACATCACATTCCCTCATATGTGTTGCTTTATTTCCTTTTCTTTTACACACTAAGCACGAAAATCTTTTTGATTTTCTAAAATTCTGGTTTCATTAGTTACAAGTTTTTTAATGGGATTTGAAGTTATAAAAGAGTTGTGGCTCATATTGATCCACGTGGTTATTTTGCTTTAAGATGACGTTCACTCTAAAAGGATAAGATGCTGACTCAGGCGGGAGTCCAATCGATTTGATTTTCAAATGGCGCTTAAATGACAGGCGTGCGAAGTGGAACCGTTTCATTTAAAAACGGCGCCTGATGGGAAGGCGTTTGAATTGGGACGGTTTTCTCTCTCCTACGTAATCATCGGGGATACCAACTGTCACCTATCAATCACCTCCGAAAAACCGTTCGTATTTCCATCGAAGATTTGGGAACATATTCTTCTCTCTCCTCTCCCCACAGTATAAAAGGTAACTTCAACCATTGTTTACCTCTTTACTGCACCCAAACTTCAGAGAGCAAGAAAAGCTTCACGTATTCTACTGTTCATCATCTCTCCCATCTTCTTCACTTCAATGGCTGATTCATCATCTGTTCATGCCACTTCCCACATCCTGCCGATTCATCCCAAACAGAGTTTGATCATCGATCATACTCCCCAGGTTTATGATGCCTTCATGTTCCCGATCATCGAATGCCTCAAATACTCGCCGCTTGCTCCTGCTCTCACCAAAGCTGAAGCTGTTCCTATGGAGAGTTTATCCCAAATTTTGCCACTGCTCATTACGACAAGTCTATCGAGAGGATCTTCTTCGACATTCTTGATCACAAGGCGTCAATCTCCAAGCAGCGATTCTGCTCACTTTTAGGGTTTGAACCTGATTCATCTAGGGTTAACCCTGAATCCATTCCAGTGGGGCACCTGTTTTCTATGTTCTACAATATGGGATATACTGAGGTGCTGACAAAGGTCACCAAGTTCAAGAAATCATGCCTGCCTCCTCAGTGGAACGGTTTATTTATTGTGCTATTCAAGGGGTTATCTGAACGCAGTGTCGGGTCGGATGGAGCGAGTCGTCTGTTCATCACGATTCTCTATGGGGTCTACAACGGTATCAACCTAGAATATTGGTCGGCCCTATGGCAGTAGCTGATCTAGAGTCTGGCCTCTACATCTCGGTATTCCGAGATCTCCTATGCTCGCTTCTGGACCATAGTCACAAAATAGGTGATGGACAAGTATCACGTCCCCATTGTTGCTGGTTCTCCACTGTCTTCGATTGGTACTTTCCATACCACGAAGATAATAGACTCCGATGCATCCAAATTTCAGTTCATTGGCTCCATCCCTGAGTCAATGTTGGGAGATGTTCCTGCTGACAGCCGTATCATCCGAACCTACAAGGAGTTTTGTCGCTCTGGTACTTGAGAGCTCACTCCTGAGATGATCAAATCCATTCACGAAGCTGACAAGCCTACTCCAAGGGGAAAGAAGAATGAAAAAGGCAAAGACAAGTAGGTTGGCAAGGGAGCGAAAGGCCCTTCTCCCAAGAAACGTAAAACCACCAAGGCTGCTCAATCCCCTCCAATGAAGAAGAGAAAAATCCAACCTAGGCGAAAGTTGATACTCGCTTCCTCCTCAAGCGAATCTGAGGAAGACAATTCAGACTCCGATGAGTCCCCTCGTGGTAACACTCCTCCACGATCGCCTACCCCAGAAGTTCATTTTTCCAGTTCACCTATCTCTTCTACACCAGTCACCATTCCTATTTCCATTCCCCCCATAACCTCCACCACTCAAATACCACTTACCTCTATCCTAGTACCCTCTGCCATTTTTACAGAAGCTACCACAACAACAGCTGAAGTAAGAACCAACGTATCTGATACGGGGGCTCCTACTAAAGCACCTGAACCCACTCCCACTACCGAACCTACTTCACAACCCAAACCTACTTCCACTACCGAGCCTTATCTCCACCCTCCTCTCCTGCTCAGACAGCAGAGGATGAAGAACCATTTCTTGGTGGGGAGGACATCACATTTGATTCGGTCTATTACAGTCTGTATCAGGTACAAAGTGAGGACGATGATGATGCTCCCGTCACCAAGAAGCATCTCAAGGAGCTTCATGAGAAGACTGATTCGCTCATTGCCTCATCTTCTTCATCACAGTCTACCATTTCTGAAGCTGCTATTCAGAGATTGTTGATGCTTTTTCCAAAGCTCATCAAGTCTCTCTAAACTCAGCTACTACCGCAATTGATGCATCCACCAAAGCCTGTGCGGCTGCAACCGAAATAGTCGAAAAACTATTTACTGATGCCTCCTCTCTTTTGCAGTCTTTACAGGAAACTGCCGAAGCCACCAAAACGAAGCTTGACCCCATCGTCAACAAGCTAGCTACCTCAGTTGCCTCTGAACTGACGTCCTTCGCCACTCTTCGTCAAACTCTCACCGACGACAACTCCGCTTTTAAGGCGACCATTAAGGAGTGCCTCACTAAGCTTCAAAAAGATCTCGCTGCTAAAAACTCTCTCATGGACGCTCTTGCTAGAAAGACCACTGCTCTTAAGGTCAAGAGTCTTCAACTCTCCAATTCTCAAAAGGAGATTGAATCTCTTCGATCTGAACGAGAGATTGTGTCTTCGTGTGTTTCGGATGTCCACGCAGCGATTTCAAACATCCTAGAAGCACATGATCCGATTCTAAACTACTCTGTGAGGCATGATCTTGCAGAAAAGCTTGCTCCTACCCTTTCTCTCCTGAGAAAGATTGAAGGGCTCCTTGACTTCGTGCCCATTCCGAAACAAGGGGGAGAGAATGTATCTCAACTGCCTCCCACTTCTACAGCAACAAAAACAACCGAACCTCCTCCAACAGGCCAAGCCTCAGGTTCGGGTGTAAAAGACAAAGGGAAACAAATTGCTGAAGATAGTGACGACGACAAAGAGACGATTGTTGATCTCTTGAAAAAGCAATGTCGATATAAGGATGCCGATATGAGCGCTCGGGTTGCTAGAGAGGCTGAAGAAGCTGAAAGAAAATAGAAAGAAGCTCACGACCGTCTTGAGAGTAGGAAAACTCTTTTTCCTCCTTGGACTCTTGAGAACTTGCTGAAAGAAGCAATTTAAACCCCAAGCATCTTGTGGCTCGAACCAGTGATCTCTCTAGATCGCATTAATTATGTCGATTCTCAGTTTGACATGCCACTAACCCGAAAGGCCTTTATCTTCCATGCCTTTGACAGCATTGCCGAGTTCCCTCATCCTCATCCAAAGGTTGACAGGGATTTGGTCGAGTTCTATCTGAGGGCTGCTCAACCACAGTATCAAACATGGAGCGCTCAGAAGATAATCAATGTTCGGGTCCTTAAGCCGTATCGGGAAGGGAACTTCACCAACGTTCGGTTTAAGGTGCTGAGAGGTTCAGCCAAGACCGAACATGCCATTTCGCTTGCTGATCTTCGCAACTTGAATCCACACAACTAGATAATTTTGCACAACATCCTTCTTACAAATGAAGCAGAATATGGTCCGATCATTGACCATTTCAAGAGGATGCTTGTCTGCTACATCATGGAAGTTGCCAAGATGGATCAGGAGATCGCTAGTTTCTTCAAGAAAAAGCCTACTATTTCTCTTGTTGGCTCAGCAAGTGATCTGAACATGATGCAGATGGGGAAGATAGACCCGAAGAGAAATTCTGTTATGTTTACCAGAAACGAAGACCAAAAATGCCTATTCGCTTTGGTAGACAAACACCTCTACACCACTGCATGCCTGGAACATGTCTTAGGGATTATTCATCATTTCAAGCAGAACTCAGCTGATGAAAAGAAGTACTTCGATGATATGATCCAGTGGTACATTCACTTCAGACAGACAATCCTCGCTCTTATCCCTCGTCTGTTTGATACCACTAAGAAGGTTCCGGCAGCTGGCCCCATCAAGAAGAAGTGATAGTCTCGCTCCAATTGACGCAAAGGGGGAGATTGTTAGGTCCACTTAGTGTTGCGTCTTTGGGCTCGTTAGCTAGTCCAGTTTTGTCTTCGGTATGGGCCTGTCCATCCGTGAGTTCTTTGTAGGGTTATTATATATAGATGCTTGCATGCATTCTTTAACGTAAGATTGGATAGAGATTTTTATAGCATTCAAGTTATTATCTTTTGTAACCCTAGAATCCTCTATAGAGGAAGTTCTTCATCGAGCTCTGCTGAGGATTGAGTTAATAGAATCATTCGACTCATTCAGATCCATTCTTGTGTTTTTGTCTAACTGTTATTACTTTCTTGATTCGCCTGTTATAAGATCTAATCGATCAAGAGTTTTATAAACTCATCACTACCAATATATTTGTTAGTAGTTGGCCCATCAAGAGTCCAAACATCTAGGCCAAATAGAAAAGGCCCAAATCAAAACCCAACACAATTAGGGTTTTCACATGAAATGACGATTAGGGTTAGTTAGAAACACATAACCCATTAAGGACTTAATCCATTAAGTCCATCAATATACTAGGTCAATCATACAGTGTAATTGGGAATAAGTCATACTTCAATCCACTGGCTGGGTGGCACGTAACAGTAGCTGAATTAAAGGGAGAACCTGTCAAAAGCAGTGAGGATCCTGAGGGGTGACATCCAAAGGTGAATGTGGATAAGAAAACCTCAAGCAATGATAACCAAGCCACAGTCTAGGCCTGTTAGACAAAAATATTTAACATGACTTTGTACGAAACAATTTTCATTTTTTTTATAGAATTTATGTATAACTCTTTCTTTTATCTATGGTTGTTTTATATTCTTTTATTCGCATGGTTAGTTTAAATGCTCATAGAAATAGGACTTCTAGGTATTCTTGCGTATTCAGAATCGTAGAAAGAACCCTGAACAACCTAAAAATAGGTAGTCATCAAATTAAAGTCTTAAAATAGTTAGGATCTTTTTAAGACAATAGACCTTTGAACATTACGTAGATAATATGATTTTAAAGGATAGATAAAAGTACTTGGTGTTCCTTAGGGTTCGCAATCCCTTGAATTAGACATGGAAGGATCCATACGTGTAAGATCCCTGTTAAGTTTCTACTTAGCTAACCACGGAGGACCCCTCTTTTGAAATTAACTAGGAATAATCCCCACTTCAAATGTAACTGGAGCAGATCCTTGTTTGTAATAATACTACAATCCTTATATATTTCCTGGAAAAATCTCTTCTTATGAAAATACGATTATGTTCAACGAACTTTTGGGGAGAATCCTAACATATTAGTGTTATGAAATTTATGAAGTAACTGGGGAAAATCCTAACTTGGGATAACACGTCAGTGTTATAAATTTTAGTAATTTACTAGGGAGAATACCAACTTAGGATAACACGTAGGTGTTATTAACCATAGGAAATAACTGGGGAAGATCCCAACTTAGGATAACACGTAAGTGCAATATACCTTATGAAATCACTTGGGAAGATCCGAAATTAGGATAAGAAGTAAGTGTTACAAACCTTATTTTCAAACGTTAGGATCTTGACATATGTTCAGAAATAAGAGGGTTTCCAAGTCACTAAAGCGTGAAATGATCCCCTTATTAACATCCCATAGTAAGATTTTGTGCGTCCAAGCAAGGTGTAGAAACCTTTACTCGTACGACAACGATAATTAACTCTGTAAACTTTATAAGGGATTAAGTACGCTTAATCATAGGAAAGATGATCAATATTTGTTTGTGGTTACTTGGATAATTGCATATTATAATCATCAAGATCATAGAATTACATATCTATCGGTATCCCTAAATGCTAAGATCCTCGAATGTTAGGATCTTACAACGTCAGGATCATCGAATGTTGGGATCCCTATGTGTCAGGATCCTTAGGCGCTAGGATCCTTATGTGTTAGGATCTTCGATTCCCTACATATAGCAGATATTAGCTTGGAGTGGGAATTAGCTTGGATAACACCCCTTCGATGCTTAAGTTAGTATTGGCTTTCAAAAGAATAAAAATAATCAGATAAAATTAGAGGGTAGAGAGACTGTACATTGAGTTTGTTTGTTAATGATCAACATAACTTAAATGAAGTATGATTTTAGATGGATGACATTCTAGGATGTTAGCAGGACGTTACCCTCAAGGGTAACCATCCAATATGCTCCAATTTTTTCTTTTGAATCAATGAGATGCGGTCCTTCCCATTTAGGTGCTAATTTTCCTACACTGGGATCTTTGGTATTTTGGATTGTTTTCCTAAGTACCAACTTACCAGCTTGAAACATTCTAACTTTAATGTGCTTGTTCTATTCTTCAGTGATCCTTTATTGATGAGCAGCGATGCGGATCATGGAAAGATCCCTAAGTTCATCGATAGTGTCAAGTTCTTGGGCTAGGATCCTACTGTTATTCTCTTGATCCTGTAACTGATATCTTGCTGTTGGGATTAATACTTTAGTAGGGATCGCGAATTTTGTTACAAACACCAAGGAGTATGGATTTTGACTAATGGTCCTATCTGCCCATAGGACGAGAGGAATTTCCTTTGCCATATTCATTTCTTTGTATATAACCACTTCTTTAGATTGTTAACTATGATCTTATTGCTGGACTCGGCTTTACCATTACCTCAAAGTTGAATAGGAATGGACATTATCATTTTAATTGCCCAACTTGTGAAAAATTCTCTAGTCCTTTTTCTTATGAACTGAGATCCATTATCGCATATGATCTCAACAAGGATCCTGAACATGGTCCAGATATTACGGTTGATAAAAGAGACTACTTATTTGTCTTGTGCTTGAACGCAGGCTCCAAAGTCTATCCATTTTGAGAAGTATTTTATCATCACCGACATGAAAACTTTTCCATTAGGAGCTTTTGGTAACTTGTCAACTATATCCATTCCCTATTCAATGAATGGCCAAGGGGAAACGATAGGATGCAATAGTTCTGCTGATTGATGAAGGATGTTGTTATGTCTCTGAAAAACATCACATCTGTAGGCTTGTAGGAAAGCTTCGTTTTTCAATGTTGGTTAGTAATATCCCGTTCTTAACACTTTGGAGCACAAGGATTTTCCCTCAGTGTGGTTGTTATAGTCTCCTTTGTGTATATCTTTTAGGACTTCTGCAGCTTCGTGATCTTCTAAGCATCTAAGGTATGGGCCTACCATGGATTTCCTGTGTATTTTTCCTTGGATCATCACAAATCATGAGACCCTTATCTTGAATAATCTGTCACTTTTTTCTTCACTTGGGATTGTGCCATTTTTGAGATACTCCACAATGGGCTAGATCGAAGATTTAGAGTGTTGCGGAGGATCCTGAATTTTGGGATCCCAACAATTAGTATCCTGTGGAAGTAGTTGAGGGTCAGGATCCTAGATTATTTCCATGCTGGTTGTTTGGTCATGGTGATTGGGATCATTGGTTTTTTTGGAGGGGTCTTCTATCGCTGGTATCAATATATGGGTTTTAAGGATCCTGATTTCTGGTGGAATCCTAAGGGAAGATCCTAAGTTGGCTAGTGTGTCTACCTCAACATTTTCTTCTCTATGAACTTCTCTTAGGTTGAAAACTTCGAATTCAGAGGCCAACTTTTATTTGGATTTGGAGGTATAGTGATAGTCTTTCGCGTTTTACTGCATAGGATCCATTAAAATGGTTAGTTAATAATAAGAAGTCAAGAAATACTTGAAGATCCTTGGACAGGTTTACTCCCATGATCAATGCTTCGCATTGAACTCACAGCTGACTGCCTAGGTGATGAGAATATTATTCTCTTAGATCGATAGATTCAGTAGATAACAAATAATGATAACAAGAATGAAAAACGATGAACGCATAATGAATCAAATGAGTGTCGAATGATTAATATGCACTATCTCAGAAGAATTCAACGTGAATTGCTACTATAGAGATAGGCTAGGGTTTACAATACTTGATGAACAAAATAAAGATCTCGAAGCGTTAAAGATACAATGCATGCATGCACTATATATATACCTATATATGTATATATATATATATATATATATATATATATATATATATATATATATATATATATATATATATATATATATATATATATACTAAACCCTAACAATAAACACGGTTGGACAGGCCCAAACCGAGATTACATAATGGACCGAACTAACAAGGCCCAATGGCGCAACACCTTAGACTCAACAATCTCCCCCTTTGCGCCAATTGAGGCGAGATATCACTTTGGTTTGGCAAGCGTGCTCTTCTTCACTGTCTTGAATAACATTGGAATGATGGCCAGAAGAGTTTGTTGAAATGAAATGTACCACCGAAGTATATATGTAAAATTATTCTTGTCACTCTCGTTGTTCTGTTTACACCTATGTTTGATATCAATAATGTGCTCCAAACAAGTAGTGGAGAACAGGTGCTTATCTTTAAGAGCGAACACAAACTTTTGACCTTCGCCTCGAGTAAACATAACAGTGTGATATTTTGAATCAATCTTTCCCATCTGCATCCGGTTAACATCGCCAGTCTTCCGAATTGGTTTGACAGTTGGCTTCTTCCTTAGAACACTTGCAATTTCTTGATCCAATCTTGCAACTTCCATGATGTAAGAAGCTAACATCTATTTAATATGATCGATGATCGGCTCATACCGTTGTTCATTCTTTAACAAGATGTTATTGAGAATAATCCAATCAAGTGGATTTAGATTCGGTAGATCAGCCAACGAGATCATATGGGCCGAACCTTCAGATCCTCAAGTTACTCTGAACTTGATGTTGATGAACTTCCCTGCTGAAGTAGGTTTCAACACACTAACTAAAGTAATCTTTTGAGCACTCCACGTCAGGTATTGAGGTTGAGAAAATTCTTGATAGAAGTCAATTAAATCTCTATCAGCCTTTCAGTCAGGCGAGGGGACGTTGGCAACAGAATCAAAACAATGAAACACAAAGGCTCTCCGAGTGATAGGTATATCAGATTGAGAGTCCCTTGTATTCTCACAGTCAAAAGAAGCCACTAGTTCCAACCAATGAGTACTAGGGGACTCAATAGCTTCCTTTGTCAATTTCTCTAATCACCACAGTGTAAAGAGAGCTTTTCTACAGAGCAAAGTGCCATGAGTATCTTTTTCTATTTTCTCCTTTTCTTGTTCGGTTTTTTCTTCTTTAGTATCCAGACAGGAAATTCCTTCTCCTTTGTCCATCACACTAAGGCCCGAAGTTTCATTACCCTTTGGTTTAGTGGTGACAATTTTCGAAAACTTTTGCAAATATTCTCCTCCTTGTTGCGGAGTTACAACCAACTCTGTAATACCTTCTATTCGACTAAGAATTTCAAGAGCAGGAAGCAGCTTCTCAATAAGATGGTTTCGAACCGAGAAGGTGAGAACTGAATCATGTGCTTTGACCAGGTTGGAAGGAATTGTAAAGACATCTGAGACACAAGTCTTGACAACTGCTCGCTCTGATTTTAGAGAGTCAGTATCTTTATTCACCTAGTTAGGTTTTCAGATTGAACTTCAAGCATAGTAGTTTTGCAAGCAATTTCATCCATGATCTTGTTCTCTACAGCAAGATCAGCCTGAAGTTTGTCTAGTCGAGAGAAGACAGAAGACATAAGAGTAGCTTGATCGGCTTGAGGACTAGTTCGGATCGACTCAAACTTCTCTTGTTCAGCCTAAAGAGATTTTGTCATTGATTCAATGGCAAGATTGAGCTAGTTGATGTTGGACTGTACAACTTCTTTAAAAGAATCCATTTGAAGTGTAGTAGTAGAAAGAAAGTTGGCTACAACGTCAGAGGCTCTTTGACAAGATAAGGTGGAGGCATCTATAGCCTGAGTTGCCTTTTGGATAGTTGCATCATGTTGTTTGAGAGGTGTTTCAATTAAGGCATGAACAATAGTGTCTGAGTAAGAAATTGTTGAGGAATAATAGGATGAAGCGAGCAGCTTGTCAAGTTTCTCGTTCAAATCTTTCAAGTGTCACTTTGTAAGAGGAGCATCATAATCATCCTCACTCTCAACTCGATACGGACTAAGTTACTAGGATTTAAAATCATGTTCTTCACCACCATGAACAGGGCAAGAATCTGATGAAGAAGATGGAGAAATGGGTTAGGTAATAATAGGGGTTTCAGGTTCGGGTTCTGAAGTACATGCCCCCGTATCAGAGACGTTGACATGAACCAGAGGTTCGGGTGTAGTGGTTACTTCATGATCAATTTCGTGTGCTTCTATTCTTAGGGAACGATGAAAGATTTTGGTGCATGAAATTCTCTCTCAAAATGTCATCCTTTGTCCTAGATGTGTTGTGATTCCATTTGAGGTGCAACACTTGGGGCACTAAGTTCTTAAAGGCCATAGTCTTCCTAGCAACATCAATAACATCAAGAGGTATGTCTAAAACCCAAGACATTTAGGGTTGTATGTGCACCATAGGATGTTGTAGTATTCAAAACCCAAAAACAAACATATAAGGATGCCCTGGAAATCCTCCATGGTCTTACACCTGGTGCCACTGGAACCCCCACATGGTCTTAACCTACTACCATGAGAACCCCCACATCTTCTTAAATACTTGCCATGGGAACCCCCCATGGTCTTCACTAACTGCCATGGGAAACCCCATATGGTATTAGCTACTCAAAGAAATATCATGCGAGCTAAACATACAAACACTAGGATACCATGGAAACCCTCCATGGTCTTACCCTAAATGCCATGGGAACCCCCACATGATCTTAATCTACTGCTACAGCAACCCCCCTGGGTCTTCCATGTAGATGTCATATCAACATAACACATAATCCACTAAGAATCCATATATCACATAATGGGCCGGCCTTATTGCCTTCGACCTAGTGGTATGGTGAGGAGACTCACCTCTTAATAATTGTTGAACCGGTAAAATCAAATCCCAACTCACGACTTCGGGCTCAACCGCCTACAACCACCCTGAAACTAACTTCAACAAAACCTTGAATTAACAATGATACCCTTGAAGTCAACTTGGTCAACCCTAGTCCAATGTTAAAGTCAATATTCTAGATCAACAATCCATGTTGACCAAACTCGTCGAGTACATGTAGCAATCATCAAGTTCCTTTAGTGTTCTGAAAACCGGGAAAAACCCTAGCCAACTCGCCGAGTTATCTCATGAACATGTCGACTTCACTTAGTATCCAGAAGGCGGGGAAACCCGTTCCAACACGCTTATTTTCCAGGGCAACTCCTCAAGTTAACTATTTTTAAAAATTCAACCCTTTCCAGTCGAATCTAACGCCCCAAACTACAGATCTGGTCCCCTAGGGTTACGATGCCACATAAAGTTGCTAACATTACATCCATGCAAGGCATCAAAGAGATAAAATGCTCAAATAAAGCTTATCAAGGCAGCTAGAGTATAAAGGAGGGCCAAGAATTGATAAACTTGGCAACTTTAAGTCCACAAAGGCCATGAGATGTCTAGCTCTGAAGCCATAGCTCCATAACATGCCCAAATCAAAGAATGGTTTCAAAATAGGCAAATAATGGCCATAAACTTTCTAGGGATGAGATCTAGCAAAAGAATAGACAAGGTATGGACTTTATACCTTAATATAGCTGCCATAACAAAGAAATCCCCGGATCTAAAGCTCCTCTCTTCAAATATGCACCACCAACTTCAACTCCTTCAAGAAACACCAGGGAAACACACTCTTTTAACTCACACACAATGAAAAATGGGAGATGATATACGATTTACGGTTTCAATGGACTAAGAGGACGATGAGAGAGGCTGCTATGCGGCTTAAAGTCTTTGAATAGGGTGTAAACCCTGAAAATTAGGGTTTTCCTTTCCAATGTTTACTCGTCAACTTGGGGCCTTCCAACTCGTCGATTGGGCTCTTAATCTCACCTCCTAAAAAGATTCCTACGCGACGAGATGGAGCTCCCCAACTCATCGAGTTCTAGTCCAAAACCCTAAACTGTAAAGAATAAAAGATACCTGAATCGAGCGTTATAAATCTCCCCTACTTGAACTAGACATCGTCCTTGAAGTCTATGGACACATACAAATCTGGGTAATGCTCTCGCGTCTCCTCCTCCGTTCCCATGTCAACTCTGAGCCCTTCTGGTGTTGCCATTGCACCTTTACTAGCTTCACCTCTTTCCTACGGAGAACCTTAGTTTTCCTATCCAAGACCGCAACGGGCCTCTCAATATAGTTCAGGATCTTAACCACCTGGATGACATTCAACGAAATGAACGCAACCTCATTGGTGACACACTTCCGAAGCTGGGACACATGGAAGGTGTTATGAATCTGGCTAAGCTCGTCTGACAGATCCAAACGATAAGCCACCTTGCCCTTCTTAAGAAACCTAATGAAACCCCTCTATGGTGATACTTTCAGCAAGATGAAATCTCCCAACTGGAAGTCAAGATCTGAGCGTCGACAGTTAGCATAGCTCTTCTGATGACTCTACGCGACCTACAGCCTGTCGCACACTTGTTGGATCAACTCGGTAGTCTTAAGCACAACCTCGGTGCTTCTCATGACTTGGTGCCCAACTTCACCTCAACAAATTAGGGTCCAACACCTCAGATACTAGCATGATAACTATTGTTATATGAAAACTCTGCTAGTGGTAGGTATGTATCCTAACTCCCTCCGAATTCCAATACGCATGCCCGTAGCATATCCTCGAGTGTCTGGACCGCCCGGTCGCTCGGACCGTCTGTCTGGGGGTGGAATGCAATGTTGAAGTGTAACTGTGTACCCAGTTCCTCATGGAACTTCCTCCAAAATCTGGATGTAAATCGAACATCCCAGTCAGAGACAACGGACACGGGCACCCTGTGCCTGACCACCACCTCTCACACATAAATATCTGCTAATTTTTCAGCATGGATGCTCTCGGCGATCGAAATAAAATAAGAACTCTTCGTCAACCAATCCACAATGAACCATATGGAATCCACACCCCTCATTGTCCTTGGTAACTTCGTGATGAAGTCCATGGTGATCTCTTCCCAGTTCCATATAGGAATGGGTAACGGTTGAACCTTGCCTTGAGGCCTCTGATGTTCGGCCTTGACCTTCATGCAGTTCAAGCACCACTCCACGAACCATGTGATCTCCTACTTCATGCAAGGCCACCAGTAATTCACCCTCAGATCCCTATACATCTTAGTTGTCCCCAGGGGAATAGAGAACAAGGACTTGTGCGCCACCTCCAAGATGTTTTGCCTCACACCCCCGGATATCGGTACCCACACCCGACCACAATGTGTTAAGAGTCGCCAACCATCCCGTACAGACAAGGAAAACTGAACCCACATCTACTCTATCTTACAGTTCGCTTTTGAAAGGTCAAGCCTTTAAATATGATAATGTTTAAAACAGACTCAGCGTCAGCACGTAGCTCAGCATCAGCGCCAGCACGTCAGCAGCTCAGTTTGTAATAGTTTAGTCTTTTCAGTACGTTGTAACAAATCTTGTATTTATCCTGTTTCCTTAGTTATCTTGATTTATTAGCCGGCGTATCCCTGAATTGTAGGGATCGTCTAGAATAGCAGTATATATTGTTTTGTATAGGTTTGTGAATGGCTACGCCTTTCACAAACCCTAATCATCGCTTTGTGCAAACGATAATCTCTTTGTGAGATTATCATTCTTAGTGAAAGTTTTCTTTGTGAATTTCTCTTGTTCTTATTTGTAGTCATTGTTTGATATTTCGATTGATCTAAAGGCCTCTTCAATTGGTATCAGAGCAGGTTTCTTTTATCAAACAAATGGCTTCATCTTCTTCTTCATCAAACTCATCAAATCATCCTTCTGCTAAAATCCCTCCTTTTGATGAAACCAACTTTGCTATGTGGAAAATAAAGGCTCTATATGCCTTGGAATCCGTTGATGAAGACATGCTGGACATCGTTGAAAAAGGTTCTTATGTTCCGATGTATCAGCCTCTTAAAAACAATGTTCCTGATGGCTCTATGAAGAAAACTCCAAGAGAAAACTGGACGGCAGACGACAAGAGAAAACATGGTTTGGATGTTCGTGCTCGTGCCGCTATTAGCTACTCATTGCCATACAACATCTTTGGACTGGTTCAAAACTGTATCTCAGCAAAAGAGATGATGGATACGCTGACTGTATCTTTTGAAGGAACTGAAGAAGTCAAGGCAACTCAAATAAATGATCTTAACCGAAGGTATGAACATTTTTTTGCTAAGAAAGGTGAAACCTTGACTCAAACCTTTAACAAATTTAATACTCTTGTTAACGATCTTCGGAGACTAGATCAGTTGAAGCATAGAACTGTTCTAGTGCAAAAGTTTTTGGATTCTCTAGGTGCAGGTTGGGAGAATCATGTTGATGTGCTGAAAAACAGCGAGAAGATCAACTCTATGGACTTACAAAGTCTCTATGGAAATCTTCGATACTATGAAGAAGCCAAGCTTCAAAGAAAGGAACTGATGAAGGATTCTCAGCGTGAATCTTCTGTTGCTTTGTTTTCCAACAAAAGGCTTGTGGCAGACTCAGACACTGAAAGTGACTCAGACACTGATTCATCTAAGACTGACACTGATGATCTTGAAAAGGTTGTAGCCAGTGCAGCTTTGATTGTGAAGACCTTTGAAAAATCAGGTCGAAACTTCTCAAAGTTTCAAAAGAAGATTGGTGGAAAGTTCTCAAAAGGGTCAGGAGCTGATAAAAAGCATGCTACTGATAAGAAAGAGAAGGCTCAGTGCTTTAACTGTGGGAGCACTGATCATTTTGCAAAGGAGTGTAAACAAAAGAAACAAGGCACAGATGAATACTGGAAGCAGAAGTACAACAAGCTGATTGAGAAGCTGAAAGCTGAAAATCTGGAACATAAAGTGCTTGTAGCTGAGGAAGAAAAATGGAAAACTGATGAAGAGTCATCAGATGATGAAGTCAAGTGTCTCATGGTCAAAATAGAGAACCCAGATATTCCCGATAAAGACAAGAGTACTTTTGCACTGATATGTCTGATGCTGAAAATTCCAGAAAGCACAACATTGACTCTCCTTCAGTGTACCAGGTTAAAAACTTTGTTTCCTATTCAATGAATGAAAAAATCAAAATGTTTGAGTACTTGGGTGTCATTAATTCTAAGAAGAATCAAACCATAAGAAACTTGCAAAATCAAATTGATCTTCTTGAAACTGATATATCCATAAAAAATAGTATTATCGAGTCCACTCAGGAAAATCTTAGAATTACCAGTTTGTCAAATTCATCCTTGTCTGCTGAAATTGACGATGTTAAAAATCTCTTGATTAAAGAACAAACTGTGCTTCACACTTGGGCAAAATCTCATAAGAATGCCAATTATATTATCTCAGCTCAAATTCCTCATTCTTGTGAAAAAAATTCTTGGGGGTAATTTTGCCGAAGCTGAAAAGGTTTTTAAATCACAAGAAAAGGAATCTGAGGTCTATTCCATGAATGATATGAAAAACAATTTCAAAAATAAGTTTGTCAGTAATTCTTTTATTAATCAAAGTTTAATTGATGAATATTGTACTATTAATTCTGATGGTATTACTGAGTGTAATGTTGAAATTACCGGAATTGATCCTACATCTTATCCTGCACATCTTGTTAGACCAACCCCTCTAACTGAGAATATTATTGCTTTTCCTATCTCTAATGGAGTGTTTCATGCTGTTCATGAACAACTCAAGCACTTCCCTGATTGCAATCCATCTGTGAATGAGTCTGAATCAGATACTGATAGTTCATCTCCTAACACTAATCAAACTCCTTCTGACACTGATCTCAGTCGTGACTCAGTGATAAACAAAAGGAATCAAAGCTCTATTGGTGATTCTTTCATATCAAAATGTGTTAAATCAAAAAATTTGCTCACCAAGAAGAACGTTGGAACTAGAATTTGTTACAGATGTGGGGATTCCTCTCACAAGATCAGTGAATGTTCGTTTGATAAATCATCCTCAAGAGCTGAAAATATTAAAGTTAGAAATGAAAAATGGACACTTAAGTCAAACTCTTTAAACTGTCTTCCTAAGGAGTGTTATAATTTATTTACAAATAACTTTGTGAATGACCCATCTTCGAATGGGTCAGTGTGTTCTAACTAGTTTCTCAACACTGCAGGGTCAGGAGCATCTTTGGTACTTAGACAGTGGTTGCTCAAGGCATATGTTAAGGGTCTCAAACACAACCTTATCTTTATCAGTCAATTGTGTGATGCTGACTATGAAGTTCACTTTACAAAGAAGGAAGGAAGAGTTGTAAACACTGACAAGAACATCGTACTCTCAGCAAGTAGAAAAGATGATATATATGTTCTTGACATGTTCTCAAGTAACAAGGCACTGATGCAATGCTTCTTTACAAAGTCTCAGACGAATCTCAGCTGGATTTGGCACAAAAGGTTTTCTCATCTGAACTTCAAGAATCTATCTAAGATTTCCAATCAAGACCTAGTCAGAGGGCTCCCAAAATTCAGCATTGTGAAAGACAAGATGTGTTCAGCGTGTGAACAAGGAAAGCAAACCAAGTCCTCTTTCAAACCCAAGTCATGTTCCAGTATATCAGTCCCTCTTCATCTACTCCACATGGATCTGTTTGGACCTATTCCCGTTCGTTCACTAGGTGGAAATAAGTATACTCTAGTGGTCGTTGATGAGTTCACTCGATTTACTTGGGTAGTTTTCTTGAAGAAGAAAAGTCATGCTGCACAGGAAATCATCTCACTGATTCGTAAAAATGAGACACTGACAGGTCTTAAAGTCAAGCAACTGAGAAGTGATCATGGTACTGAGTTCAGAAACTCAACTCTTGAAGAATTTTGTGATCATAAAGGTATTGGACAAAACTTCTCAGCTCCTCGTACTCCTCAGCAAAATGGTGTTGCTGAACGAAGAAATAGAACACTGATTGAGGCAGGAAGGACTTTGATGATCCATGCTGGCCTTCCTATGTCGTTTTGGGCTGAAGCTGTCAATACAGCATGTTTTACTCAGAATCGATCTCTAATTCACAGGATTCACAAGAAGACTCCATATGAAATGTTGAAAGATCGAAAACCAGACGTATCCTTTTTCATGTGTTCGGATGTATTTGCTATATTCTAAATCAGCGTGACCCAAGATCCAAGTTTGAACCTAAGGCTGATAAAGGTATTTTTGTTGGGTACTCATCTATTTCAAAGGCTTTTCGTGTTTTTCATGTGAACAGGCAATGTGTTGAAGAATCCATTCATGTGAAGTTTGATGAGGAATCATACACTGATGAAAAAGTCACTCATTCTCCTTCTATCTTTCAAGAGCTTCTCTCTTGTCCATTCGATGAATCACCTTGTGCTGAGGAGAAGTCTGATTCTACTGATCCTATTATTCCAGTTCCATGTCCCTTGAGTCAAGATACTGCAGCCACATCAGTAGATAACCCATTAAATGCTGATGACTCCCTTGAAGCTGAAGATTTTCCTGAAGCTGATAATGTGTCAGTGTCTATCCCTCCGGAATCAGCATCAGTCATTGTACATCGGGATCATCCTGTTGATCGAATTATAGGGAATATTCATGATGGTGTCCGAACCAGATCTAGTGTACTTAATAACTTTTGCATGTATGTTAACTTTGTTTCAATGATATTACCTGATAAGGTACACACAACTCTTCAAGATGCTGATTGGATCAAGGCCATGCAAGAAGAACTGAATGAGTTTGAAAGGCACAAAGTTTGGACTCTTGTTCCAAGACCATCTGGAAAGACTATCACTGGAACTTGCTGGTTCTATCGTAACAAGGTTGATAAAGATTGAATCATTACTCGAAACAAGGCAAGGCTTGTGGCTCAAGGGTTTACTCAAATTGAATCCATCGACTATGGGGAAACTTTTGCCCCAGTTGCTCGCATTGAAGCTATCAGACTTTTTCTCGCATACGCATCCTATATGAACTTTATTGTCTATCAGATGGATGTGAAAACAACATTCCTTCATGGTGTGTTAGAAGAAGAAGTTTTCCTAAATCAGCCCCCAGGCTTTGTAGACAAAGATCATCCTGATTACGTATATCGGTTAGACAAAGCTGTTTATGGACTGAAGCAAGCCCCCAGGGCTTGGTATGAGACGCTGACATCGTATCTGCTTGAAAATGGATACAGACGAGGAGAAATCGACAACACTCTCTTCATTAAAAGCAAAGGCTCAGATATGGTTCTTGTTCAAATTTATGTCGATGACATTATTTTTGGCTCTCCAAATGAGACACTGAGCAAGGAATTTGCTGAGATCATGTCTAAAAGGTTCGAAATGAGCATGATGGGAAAGATGACCTTCTTCTTAGGTCTTGAGGTTCAGCAACAAAAGACAGGTATTTCCATTTGTCAAAGTAAATATATCTCTGACCTGCTTGTTAAGTATTCTCTCAGTGACTGCAAACCAGCATCTACCCCGGTATCTAAGACTGATAAATTACACGCTGATCCAACTGGAACTGATGTCAATCACTCTCTCTATCGAGGAATGATTGGATCCCTCTTGTATCTCACAACAAGTCGTCCTGATATCATGTTTGGAACCATTCTCTGTGCTCGATTCCAACCTAATCCCAAAGAATCTCATCTCATGGTTGTCAAACGTATTTTTCGATACTTAAAGGGAACTCAAAACCTTGCACTGTGGTATCCTCGCGACTCAGCATTTGAACTTTATGGATACACTGACTCAGATTATGCAGGATGCAATTTAGACAAAAAGAGTACATCTGGTGGATGTCACTTCCTTGGCAACCGTCTCATCAGCTGGTCTAGCAAGAAGCAAACATCAGTTGCCATCTCAACTGCAGAAGCTGAGTATGTTGCCGCTGGGAGATGTTGTGCTCAGCTCTTATGGATTCAAAATCAGCTTCTCGATTATGGGTTCAAGTTCTCAAAGACTCCCATCTATTGTGACAACACCAGTGCCATTCAGATCACACAAAATCCTGTTCAGCACTCAAAGACAAAGCATATCGAGATCAGACATCACTTCATCAGAGATAATGTTGAAAAGGGAAAGGTCGTTCTTGAACATGTCAAGACTTCGGAGCAACTTGCTGATATCTTCACAATGGCACTGGATTCTCAATCAACTGCTCACATCATTGGAGAACTGTGAATGATTTCCTTGTAATTAATTTTGATGTTTAATTGTGCTAATGTTTGATTTTGTCTTATAAGCTGATGTACATTGTGCTGATGATAACATACTGATGATATTTGCTACTGAGCACTTTGGTTTCATTTCTTCTCCTTATCTCTTCTTCAAGTCTTCTAAATAAAAGTTGAATGATTCACTGTATTAAACCATACACTGATAACGACTTGAAACTCTTTGCTGATGGTTAGATCAAAACACCAAGATCTATCACATGCAACTACCCCTTCTTACCAATCTAACACTGACTCTGTGATTCAGTGTGCCAAAACACACACTGATGAGAATCTAAAATCTTCGTTGATGGTTAGATCAAAACACCAAGATCTATCACACACAACTACCCCTTCTTACCAATCTTACACTGATTCTGTGATTCAGTGCAAAAACACACGCTGATGAGAGTCTAAAAATCTTTGCCGATGGTTAGACCAAAACACCAAGGTTTATCACACGCAACAATCCATTCTTTACCCTCCTATTATTCAGTGTCTAATGATTCAGTAAGATAAACCACTCACTGATGAAGTCACAACACTCTGTGCCGATGGTTAGATAATGTAACGAGTATCTATCACACGCACCAATCACCTTGCTAGCCCTGAATAAGCAAGCTGTACTTTGAATTGACAGAGAAATTTCTTCAGCACGTAACATTCGTGACACTGAGCTCAGCGCTTCCGCAAACACTGATTGTCGCTTCACCTTCAGACAATGGCTCTTTTATCCAACAGCTACTTTACACTCTGACAGGTTGTTACGATGCGCCGTTCTAATTAATGAAGATAATCATCATCTTTTTAATCAAGACAATCATTATCTTTTTAATCAAGATAATCATTCCTTTTTAAAACCCTCTTCATTCCATATTTATACTTCTCTCTTCTTTGGTTTATCTTTTTCTCCCAAAATCCTTGAACCCCTCTCAAAACCCTAGAACTCCAAAATACTCTCAAATGGCGGCATCTTTGTTCACATACTCCTCAACCTCTCGAAGGGTCATTCCTTCTCCAAACTCGCCTCCTCTTCCCATTCACATCAAGGCCACCAATGTCGTCTTTAACCCTGACATTCCAGAAGTGCATCGAGGTCTTGGACTCGATGATTTCGTAAATTTCTTAGCCTCTTGCCGCCTTCGTTATGCAATAAGTGATGTTCCGTCCGAGTTCTTCCCTGAACAAGTTTGTGAATTCTACTATACTGCAACAGTTAATGAAGAGAACAATGCCATCACCGGAACCATTGGCCATGGCAGACACTCTTTCTTCATCACCGCAGAACTTCTCAGTTCTGCCTTAAGGTTACCAATTTTCGAACCCTTCTCTGAACCTCCTACTATTGAAATATGTAAACGGATGTTTGATCAACTGGGCTATGATCATTCAAAAGCTAGCACTCGATCAGCTCTTATTCTTCGTCAGTGCATGACCCCAGGCTGGAAGTTTTTCACTGGTGCTTTATGCAAATGTGTGGGACACAAGTCTCGCAGTGGTGACCAATTGAGCAATTATGAGCAGCAAGTTGTCTGCTCTCTTCTTCTCAACAAGAGACTAGATTATGGGGCACTCTTCTTTGATCAACTTGTTCAGCTTCTACGTGCAAGTGTGCGTGCTGATCATGTTCCTTTTCCACGCTGGCTTGCTTTGGTGTTCGACAAATTCTTCGCTCCTGAATACTTTTCTCACTCTGGGAATCCAATTCAATGCCCTCGAATGTCAGTTCGTATGTATCAGGATGATCCTCTGGATACTGACATTGGAATTTCGGATAGGATGAGAGAATGGATTGCTAATCCATACACTGTGCCCTCTCTCACCGTTGACACTGATGAAGGAGGTGTTGATGGTAATCATATGGATCATGCTAATCAAGAGGTGGACCATCATGACGGTGAACATTTCTCTCCTCAACTTTCTCACCATGTCATCTCAGACACTGGCAAAGTCTCTCCAGCACCACAGGATTTCATACCTCAGGGGGAGCATCCTTCTCAGGGGGAGCATCCCTCACAAGGGGAGCATCAGTCTCAGGGGGAGCATCCGTCACCAGTAGCTCATCACTTCTCTCCAAGGATGCCTCATAGCTCTCCAGTTGCCCCAGGTTCCTCCATGGTTCAACTTCCGGCTTCAGCATTTTCAGAACTGATATCACTGACTCGGGACATCAGTCAGCGTCTGCTTCGAATTGAAGCTGATGTTCAACAAATCAAGGAGGTACTCTTACTTACTCCTCCCTCTACTCCCAAATCTGATGATGCTCAAAAAGGGGGAGATACGGATGATGATGCTGATGCTGATGATCATGCTACTGGTGAACCAAATAACCAAATAATCTGCTGATCAAAAAGGTTCAGCGTCTGGATCTTGTTCCTAAGGAACGTCCTCAGCATTCAGGCCAAAGGCCTTCAGTTCCTAGATCTCGAAGGACCAAGTTTCATGTTGATGGCGAAGATGTATTGGTTCTAGACTTCGGTGCTAGTGTGATTAATAATTCTCTTCCCCTCGGTGTTGATCCGGTTCAGCATCAATTCATCTCAGCTCCTGAACATGGGATGTACTACCTTGATAAAAACAGGAGGATGTGCTTTCAGCGCACTACTGAGATCCCAAAAGCTCCAACCACTCACCTTGTTGGCTTAAGGCAAATGTGCATGAGTCATCAAGATTTATCCGGAGAGTTTCACATTCTTATCGCCATGGAGCTGCTGAACAGAAGACAGGAGTTGCTGGACAGTCCTTACTGGCCAGTTAAAATTGAAGCTGAAGCTGAGTATGAAGAATTCCTTTCAAGGGGTGTCTTAATTTAGTTTGTTTTGAACATCATCATATTGGGGGAGATTGAAAGGTCAAGCCTTTAAATAAGATAATGTTTAAAACAGACTCAGCGTCAGCACGTAGCTCAGCATCAGCACCAGCAAGTCAGCAACTCAGTTTGTAATAGTTTAGTCTTTTCAGTACGTTGTAACAAATCTTGTATTTATCCTGTTTCCTTAGTTATCTTGATTTATTAGCCGGCGTATCCCTGAATTGTAGGGATCGTCTAGAATAGCAGTATATATTGTTTTGTATAGGTTTGTGAATGGCTATGCCTTTCACAAACCCTAATCATCGCTTTGTGCAAACGATAATCTCTTTGTGAGATTATCATTCTTAGTGAAAGTTTTCTTTGTGAATTTCTCTTGTTCTTATTTGTAGTCATTGTTTGATATTTCGATTGATCTAAAGGCCTCTTCAGCTTTCTTCAAACCCTTCACTTCATCCTTCTTGATCATATCCAATAATGGAGAGACCACCGACATCCTCAAACAAACGTTCCCGATCAGAGAACCCGCTGTCTTGCGACTTAAAGCATCGGCCACCATGTTGGCCTTCCCTGGATGGTACAAAATCTCGCAATCATTGTCCTTCAGGACGTCCAACCGTCTCCTACGTCGCATGTTAAGGTTCTGTTGATCCATATATATATATATATATATATATATATATATATATATATATATATATATATATATATATATATATATATATATATATATATATATAATGCCTCCAGATTTTGAGGGCAAACACCACCGCCCCCAGTTCCAAGTCATGAGTGGGGTAATTCGCCTCATGAGGCTTCAACTGCCTTGAGGTATACGCGATCATGTGACCCCTCTGCATCAAAACCGCCCCTAACCCTGAGATTGATGCATCACAATACACTACGAAATCATCCAATCCCTCAAGTAGTACTAGAATCGGGGCCTCACATAATCTCTGTCCCAAGGTCTTGAAAGCCAACTGCTGGTCCGAGCCCCACTGGAAGGTCACATTCTTCTAGGTTAAGCGAGTTCATGGTACGATGATCTTGGAGAAATCCTAGATGAATATCTGATAATATCCTGCTAGATCCAAGAAGCTACAAATCTCAGATGCATTCTTTGGTACTTCCCACCGCGTCAATGTCTCAACCTTGGCTGGATCTAACGAAATACCCTATTGGTTGATGATGTGCCCCAAAAAACTGCACCTCTCGTAACTAGAAATCATACTTTGAGAACTTGGCATAAAGCCTTTCCATCCTTAGTGTCTCCAATACCTTACTCATATGATGTTCATGCTGCTCCTTAGTCTTAGAATAAACCAAGATGTCATCGATAAAAATAGTCATAGACCGATCCAATATCGGCCTACACACCCTGTTCATGAGGTCCATGAACGTTGTTGGGGCATTGGTGAGCCCGAATGGCATCACCACAAACTCATTGTAACCATACCGAGCCCTGAAAGGTGTCTTCGATACATCCTCATCTCTGATGGTACCCTGACTGAAGGTCAATCTTGGAAAACCAAGATGCACCCTGATGTTGATCGAACAAATCATAGATGCTCAGAAGTGGATAACGGTTTTTCACCGATAACTTGTTCATCTCCCGATAATCGATGCACATCATGTGTGACCGGTCCTTCTTCACGAAGAGGTTTGGTGCTCCATACAGGGAACTGCTCGGACGAATAAACCCTCGGTCTAGCAGCTCTTGAAGCTGCGTAGACAACTCCTGCATCTCGGGAGGAGCTAGTCGGTACGGTGCCTTGGCAATCGGAGTGGCACCCAACACCAAATCAATACGAAACTCTAGTTGCCTCTCCGAAGGCACCCCAGACAACTCATTGGGAAATACATCCTGAAAATCCTATACAACCGGTACTACTACCCAAATTTGTCAGGGTCTCAACCCTCGTATCTCAGACATACACCAAGAATCCCATACATTCCTGATGAAGAAGTCTCCTAGCCTTCGCAACTGAACAGAGAGTTAGCCCCTGCGAGACCTTCTCTCCCCAAAATGCCTGATAAACTCCCCCATGACATCTCAGACACTCCAGCTGATCCCACTTGGTGGGTCACCTCCTCCCACCAATCCCTTGCTCGATCCCTCAACAAGCATGAAGCAAACCCCACATTTTCCGCATTGGGGAAAGAGCTCATGCGATGGGCATTATCCATATCTTCCACCCCGCTTCGACTAACTATGGGGTCCCAGACCCCAAAGAACTCAGGCGCGCCGCACGCCTTGAACTCCCTGAATGAGGGAGTTTGGGCCCCGACCTGGCCCGCAACAATCTCAACTCCGAAGAACCTGAGCCGATCCTCTATAATCTCGATCATCCCCTCCTTGACGGTCTCAAAAATTATTGTGGTAGCGTCAAGAATTCCCCTCATCACCTGAACTGCGATAAGCTCACGTAGCCTCTCGTTAATGGGCTATGTAGCGTAGCCCGACCCAGAACTAGATCCTGATCCTGATCCCCTACTCCATGACGTGTCATCACCATCCTAATTTGAAATGCCATAATACAGAATGATAAAAATATCCAAAAAAGGGATCCTACCACATCGGTTCTCTTTAGTGCTTCTAGATCTAACATTGGTTTGGGTACAAGGCCAGTGCTTTCAGTAGTATGGGACCAATACTACCTTCCACACCTACATGTACCTTCCCCAAGGCTCTACTTGATAAGTGTAATTCGTCCCAGAACAAAACATATCTTACAAGCTACCGTGTAACTCAAATCCTAGGCTATCCTAGGATTTGCTCCATCCACATCAAACCAGAAATCAGATCAAGCATAACAGGTTGCCCTAGGCATGAAAATTATACACAGAACATGATCAAATAGACTTTCTAATAACAGACTCTACCCTAGGACCACAACCATACAAGGAACAGGAAATAAGGTCAAATCAATCATTCTAAGGATATAAGACCCAAACCGTATACAATGTTTAAAGCATACACATAGCAAAATCCATCTGACTATGATAATCCAAATATCAGTATAACATGCCTAACATATTGGGGAACCATTTAAGCTTGGAAAATTACGCATGTTGCACTCTCTTTTTTCAGTTTTAAGAAGTTTTAACTTTTATTTTTGAGAACAATTTTACCATTTCCTTGGTTTAAGTCCGAACACACCCGAGAATGTGCCTGAATCCCTCAAACTTGTAACAACCCAAATTTCCAATAAAAATTTTCATTTTAAAATAACAAATTCATTTCAATAAGTCATGAAATTCCAATCACATTTTTTTTCAAAATCCAGAACATTAGAAAAATTATTCATAAAATCAGAGTGTCCCAAAAACAAGATGCCAGAAAGTGCATATCGCACCATCACGTCGGGCCCTTGCCCTTAGATCCTGAAGTACCTGAACAACCAACAAACTATAAGTTAATGCTTAGTGAGTTCCCCATAGCATACCCGAAACAATCCACATAATTACATAAACCATATTAGCTATATCAACTACAAATACCACATAAACCATGCATACAAACATATAAGGATGCCCTGGAAACCCTCCAAGGTCTTACATCAGGAGCCACCGGAACCTCCACGGGTCTTAACCCACTACCATGGGAACCCCCACATGGTCTTAACTATCTGGAATGGGAACCCCCATGGTCTTCACTAACTGCCTTGGGAACCACACATAGTCTTAGCTAACTAAAGAAATATCATGCGATCTAAACATACAAACATACTAGGATGCCATGGAAACCCTCCAAGTTCTTACACCAAATGCCTTGGGAACCCCTACATGGTCTTAGTGTATTGCCATGGGAACCCCCCGGGGTCTTCCATGCAAATGTCATACCAACATAACTCATAATCCACTAATAATCCGTATATCACATAATGGTCCGATCTTGGTGCCTTCGACCCATTGGTATGGTGAGGAGACTCACCTCTGAAGAATTGCAGAATCGGTAAAATCAAATCCCAACTCACGACTTCGGGCTCAACCGCCTACAACCACCCTACAACTAACATCAACAGAACCCCAAATTAACAATGATACCCTTGAAGTCAACTTTATCAACCCTGGTCCAATGTCAAAGCCAACAATCTTGGTCAACAGTTCATGTTGACCAAACTCACCGAGTGCATCTGGAAACTCGTGGAGTTCCTTCAATGTTCCAAAATTGGGGAAAACTCTAGCCAACTCGCCGAGTTATCTCATAAACTCATTGAGTTCACTCAGTATCCAAAAGGCAGGGAAACCCAATCCAACTCGTCGAGTTGCCAGGGTAACTCATTGTGTTTTCCTAGTTTTAACATAGAATCTAAAGCCCCAAACTATAGATCTCATCCCCAAGGGTTAAGATGCCATGTAAAGTAGCTAACTTTACGTCCATGCAAGGAGTCAAAGAGCTAAAATGCTCAAATAAATCTTATCAAGGGACCTAGAGTATGAAGGAGGGCCAAGACTTGATAAAGTTGGCAACTTTAAGTCCACAAAGGCCATGAGATGTCCAGATCTGAAGCCATAACTCCATAACATGCCCAAATCCAAGAATGGTTCCTAAATATGCTAATAATGGCCATAAACTTTCAAGAGATGAGATCTAGCAAAAGAATAGCCAAGGTATCGACTTTATACCTTAATATAGTTGCCACAACAAATAAATCCCCAGATCTAAAGCTCCTCTCTTCAACTATGCACCACCAACTTCAACTCCATCAAGAAACACCAAGGAAAAACACTCTTTTAACTCACACACAATGAAAAATGGGAGATGAGATATGATTTAGGGTTTCTATGGATTGAGAGGATGAGAAGAGAGGCTACCATGCGGCTTAATGCCTTTAAATAGGGTGTAAACCCTGAAAGTTAGGGTTTTCCTTTCCAACGTCTACTCGTCGAGTTGGGCCTTCCAACTCTTCGAGTAGGCACTTAATCTCGCGTCCCAAATTGATCCCTACACGAAGAGTTGGAGCTCCCCAACTCGTCGAGTCTAGTAAAAAACCCTAAAATATTCAGAAATAAAGGATACCTGAATTGAACGTTAGAACAATGGTTTTGTAAACACTTTAAATTAATAAATGGATTGTTTTCAAAAGATTAAAATTGTTGAAGTTTTTTGGATACAAGTTAGTATCAAAGCCTTGGTTTGAGTGAATTGGAGGAACAACTGTGTGAATCCAGGCTCAAACTAAGGAACTGAATATGTTTTAAAAATGATTTTCAAAATTGTTTTAAAAAAAAATCAAGAAAGGATGTGATGTGTACGATCAATCGGAGCCAGTAATTAGACCCCAAAATACCACATTGTTATCTGTTATTATGTTTATGTCAGAACAGCATGCTAGTGATAGGCTAGGGATCTTCAGGAATTGCATGATAGAATTGTCTGATTATATGATTACTGATATTAGGGTCTTCTTATACGAAATTGACATCATTACTGAAACGACCCACCACTACGACCCAAAAATTTCGTTTTTCAATATAACCAAAAACCATAATCTAAGTGTCATATCATAAAACCATACGTGATGTATCCCAACATAATAAAAACACTGTGCGGAAAACTGTATCATAACTATGTCATATCAACTCAAAAACTAAATCAACTCCCAGGATAAAAGCTGAGTTGTGGTGTGTGTACGATGCCATCATCCCGAGCTCTTCCCTCTGCTTGCGGAAGTACCTGAAACCAAAACTCAAACTGTAAGCACGAAGCTTAGTGAGCTCCCCCAAACTACCACATTCCAAACAATAACATATCAAGCACATACTGGGGCCTGGCCCCCCTCCATCGAACCGAAGTCCGAAGCTGACTGACTGGGACCTTGTCCCCTACATCGGACCGAAGTCCAAAGCTAACTAACTGGGGCCTTGCCCCCTCCATCGGACCGAAGTCCGAAGCTGACATCGGACCGAAGTCCAAAGCTGACTGGGACCTTGTCCCCTACATCGAACCGAAGTCCGAAGCTGACATCGGACCGAAGTCCGAAGCTGACTGGGACCTAGTCCCCTACATCGAACCGAAGTCCGAAGCTGACATCGGACCGAAGTCCGAAGCTGACTGGGACCTTGTCCCCTACATCGGACCGAAATCCGAAGCTGACTAAACATAGCATAAACATAGCACTAGCATGAACACACATAAATCCTGTCTGAGCCACGAAGGCATCAAACATGCTAACTGCTGCATCGGATCAAAATCCGGATACTACTACTAGCTAAACGGGTCGGCATTGTGGCCTTAGACCCGTTCCTACTGGAAGGAAACTCACCTCGCGAACTGGCTGCTGTGTGTATGGCTCTGGAAGCTAACTGCTGCTGCTCCGGTATCTCCCCGGCTACAAGTCCATAAACACGCTCAATCAAATACTAAACACTGCACTGGGTAAAATGACTCTTTTACCCTGGGTCAAAGTCAACTCTAGGTCAAAGTCAACTCTTGGTCAAAGTCAACCCACAGTTGACCTGACTCACCGAGTTGGGCCGCCAACTCGCCGAGTCTTTAATCTCACTTCTCAATCCTACTCGTTGTTACTCGCCGAGTATGGCATCGACTCGGCGAGTACCCTCTCGATCCAAAAACTCAGAAAATCTTCATCCGACTCGCCGAGTCATATGAACAACTCGACGAGTTGTTCTTGAGCTTAAGAAGATTGCCTTGGACTCGCCGAGTTGTATGAACAACTCGCCGAGTCCCTCCATTACTGAGTCTACCCTCAAACTCGCTAAGTCCACTCCACTACTCACTGGACCCACTCGACACCGCTCAAAAGGAAGAAATCGGGGACTCGCAACTCGACTCGCCGAGTCGTTCTTCCGACTCGCCGAGTCACCGCCATGCAACTAATCTACACTCGATTCTGCTCGAATCCAATACATACAAAAGATAGATCTGAGTCCAATAAGCTGATTTACCACGTAAAGTTTCCAACTTTACGTGTACAAACACATGAACAAGGGAATAAAGGCTAAAAGATGCTTAAAAGGGGTAGATCTAGGGTTAATATGCAAAATAGCTCCATAAAGGCAATAGATCTGGGCTCTACAACTCCTAAATGAACAGATCTAAGGATATCTCGGCATAATAGGGCTTCCATATCAACATAAGGGTTGAGAAAAGCATCAACTAGATCTAGAAAGGGTTTTAAAGCATAAAAGGGAAGGAAATCTGAAGAATACCTCAAAGAGCTCTTGCTTTCCCTTGAATCTCTGCTCTACAATCCTTCTCCTTGCTCCTTTCTTCTTCTTCTTCTTCATGCCTTCACAAATGCACACAAGATCACTCAAGACGAATTAGGGTTTTTCTCACAGCTTCTGAGGGTGAAGGAGGCGAGAATGGAGGCCATAAGATGGCTTAAATAGTGGGCAACCCGGGGATTTAGGGTTTCTCCCAGACGGACAGACTCGCTGAGTCCAGAATATGGACTCGCCGAGTCGCCAGCTAACACGTGCTCGAAATCATGCCCCTACTCGGCGAGTCAGGCTATGAACTCGCCGAGTCCCTCTTGCAAAACTTCAAAATAAAAGCCAAGGAATCATCATACCGGAGACGGGTCATTACAATTCTCCCCCACTTATCTCAGACTTCGTCCTCGAAGTCTGCTACGGCTGAATCTGCAAATATCTCTGGGTAGTGCTCTCTCATCTCCTCCTCAGCCTCCCACGTCCATTCCGATCCCTTTCGGTGCTGCCACTGCACCTTCACTAACTGAATTTCCTTGTTCCTCAAGGTCTTGGTCTTCCGGTCCAGAATCGCGACCGGCCTCTCAATATAATTCAGGCTGCTATCGACCTGAATATCCTCTAGGGGAACGACTGCCGACTCATCTACCAAACACTTCCGCAACTGAGACACATGGAAAGTGTTGTGGATCTGACTAAGCTCCTCAGGAAGATCTAGCCGATAAGCAACCCGACCCACCCGGGCCAAAACCCTGAAAGGACCAATAAATCTGGGGCCCAACTTGCCCCTCTTCCAGAATCTGATGACACCCTTCCAAGGTGAGACCTTCAAAAGGACCATATCTCCCATCTGGAACTCCAAGTCCGAACGCCTCCTGTCGGCGTAGCTCTTCTGCCGACTCTGCGCAGTCTGCAGTCTACAACGGACCTGCTGGATCAACTCGGTCGTCTTGAGCACCACCTCTGTGCTCCCGATGACTCGCTGACCGACCTCGCCCCAACAAATCGGGGTCCTACACTTCCTCCCATAAAGCATCTCAAAAGGGAGGTCGGTCAATGCTCGCATGATAACTGTTGTTATACGAAAATTCCGCTAACGGAAGATATGTATCCCAACTGCCAACGAAATCTAGAACACATGCCCTAAGCATGTCCTCGAGAGTCTGAATCGTCCTCTCGCTCTGCCCGTCCATCTGAGGGTGGAAAGCGGTGCTAAAATGGAGACGAGTACCCATCTCGTCGTGGAACCGCTTCCAGAATCTGGATGTGAAACGAACATCTCGGTCCGACACCACCGATACCGGCACTCCATGACGTGCCACAATCTCTCGCACATAGATATCGGCTAACTTCTCCGCCGATATACTCTCCTGGATCGGGATGAAATGGGCACTCTTCGTCAACCGATCCACTACTACCCATATCGAATCCACTCCTCGTGCGGTCCTGGGGAGCTTGGTGACAAAATCCATGGTGATGTCCTCCCATTTCCACACGGGAATGTCTAACGGCTGCATCTTGCCGTGAGGTCTCTGGTGCTCCGCCTTGACCTTCCGGCAGGTCAGGCATCTCTCAACGTACCAGGCGACGTCCCGCTTCATGCAGGGCCACCAATAATCAGGTCGAAGATCTCGATACATCTTCGTCGCCCCAGGGTGGATAGAAAACCGAGACTTATGAGCCTCATCCATCAACACTTGCCGTACTCCACCCCAGTACGGTACCCACACCCTCCCGTGAAGCGTCAGCAATCCCCGACTATCATAATCAAACGAGGCTACTCGGCCCACGATCCTCTCACACTTCAGTCTCTCCTCCTTGAGGCCCTCCACCTGAGCCTCCTTGATCCGCTCCAGTAACGGAGTGATCACTGTCATCCTCAAACACAGATCTCTGATAGGGGCCGCCGACACTTTGCGGCTTAGGGCGTCGGCCACCACGTTGGCCTTCCCTGGATGATAAAGGATCTCACAATCATAATCCCTTAGCACATCCAACCACCTCCTCTCCCTCATGTTCAGACTCGACTGATCCATAAGATACCTCAAACTCTTGTGATCCGTGTAAATAGTACAACGGACCCCATAAAGGTAATGCCTCCAAATCTTGAGGGCAAACACAACTGCCCCCAGCTCCAAATAATGGGTAGGATAATTAGCCTCGTGAGGCTTCAACTGTCTCGAGGCATAAGCTATCACATGGCCTCGCTGCATCAATACTGCTCCCATACCTGTGATCGAGGCATCACAGTAGACTATGAAGTCCTCTACTCCCTCTGGCAAGGTAAGGATCGGAGCCTCGCATAATCTCTGTCTGAGGGTCTCGAACGCTGCCTGCTGCTCAGGCCCCTAACGAAATACCACCGACTTCTTGGTCAGTCGGGTGAGCGGCACAGCTATCTTGGAGAAATCCTGAATAAATCTCCGATAATACCCTGCCAACCCTAGGAAGCTCCGAATCTCAGATGGAGACTTCGGGACCTCCCACTGCATCACGACCTCTATCTTGGCTGGATCGACCAAAATACCCTTCTGGTTGACGAGGTGACCAAGGAACTGCACCTCGCGCAACCAGAACTCACATTTGGAGAACTTTGCGAAAAGTGTCTCCCTCCTCAAAGCTTCCAGCACCTCCCGCAGGTGTTCCTCATGTTGCTCCTGCGTCTTGGAATATACCAAGATATCATCTATGAATACTATCACTGACCGATCCAGCATCGGCCTGCACACGCGATTCATGAGATCCATGAACGCGGCTGGAGCATTGGTGAGCCCAAATGGCATCACCACAAACTCATAATGACCATACCTGGTCCTGAAAGCAGTCTTCTGTACATCCTCATCTCTAACCCGCATCTGATGATAACCGGAGCGTAGGTCGATCTTGGAGAACCAAGACGCTCCCTGAAGTTGATCGAACAAATCATCTATCCTCGGAAGTGGGTAACGGTTCTTCACCGTTACCTTATTCAACTCCCGATAATCTATACACATACGATGCGACCCATCCTTCTTCCTCACAAACAGGATCGGCGCTCCCCAAGGTGAACTGCTCGGCCGAATGAAACCCTTGTCTAACAGCTCCTGCAGCTATGTAGACAACTCCTGCATCTCAGGGGGAGCTAGTCGATACGGTGCTTTGGCTATCGGAGCTGCACCAGGAATTAGGTCGATCCTGAACTCAACCTATCTCTCAGGAGGTATCCCTGGCAAATCCTCGGGAAACACATCCGGGTAGTCTCGTACAATAGGAACATCATCAACTGCCGTCTTGCCCTTTTCCCGGGCATCCAAGATGTAAGCTACAAAACCGGCGCAACCTTGCTGAACATAGCGCCTCGCCCTTGCGGCGGAACAAAAGGTCGGTCCTCGCTGTGGCCTCTCGCCCTGAATCACTAACTCTCCCCCACTGGGAGTGCGAACCCTCACTAGCTGAAGCTCACAATCAATCACCGCCCCATTGGGGCTTAGCCAATCCATGCCCACAATAACCTTATTCCCTCGCAGGGGAATAGGTACCAAGTCCACTAAAAACTGCTCATCAAACAGCTGAAGAGAACACCCTCTATGCACTCTGCCGACTCTCACGGTCCTATCATCTGCTATCTCAACCTCTAATGGACAATCCAGCTCCCCAGGAGCTCTACTAAATCTCTTGCTAAGCGCAAGCGATACGAATGATCGGGTGGCCCCCGAATCGAATAACACCATAGCAGAAATGCCGTTCACAGAGAACAACCCTAAATAAGACATACAATCATAAGCAATATTCAAACAATAATAATAATAAAGAGATGAAGGGAAGATACATACCCGTCACCACATCAGGAGTCGCTCGCGCCTCCTCTGCTGTCATCTGAAACGCCCTGCTCTTCGCCACTGGCGTCTCGGCCCGGCCCTGCCGGCCATCTGTAATCCTCAAGGTAGCAGGGGCAGGTGCAGCCACCTTCCCTGCTGCAGCTAAACTCGGACACTGGGACTTTTTATGTCCCCTCTGATTGCACTGAAAGCAAATCAGATCTGATGCTGCAACGGCAGTAGCAGGAGTCGTACAATCCCTACTCAAATGCCCAATCCGACCGCACTTGTAGCAGCCGGAACTCCCTGCCTTGCACGCTCCATCGTGCATCTTCCCACACCTACCACATCGACTGTGGCTCGGCTGTCCCCTGGACCTGTGATCTGAAACCCTGGGCTTTTTTCCCGAACCGCCTGAACCCGAAACCGCCTCCGGTTTCCTCTTTTTCTCCATCCCGAGATCAATCTCCCTCTCTCGAGCCCTAGCAATCATATCTTCCAGCGTTTTGCAGGATATCGCTCCGCAACATCTCATGATAACGGGCCTTCTTCATTTCCTCATCAGCTACGTACTGAGGAACGAGAAGAGCCCTCTCCCTGAACTTGGCGGTGATCTCCGCCACTGTCTCTGTAGTCTGGGTGAGGTCCTGAAACTCCCTAGCTAACTGTTGCACCTCAATAACTGGTGCAAACTCCGCCCTGAACCTGGTAGAGAAATCAGCCCAGGTCATGGCGTCCAATGTTGCATCATCCCCAATGGCATGTCCGACCTCCTCCCACCAATCCCGTGCCCTGTCCTTCAGAAGACAGGACGCCAATCTGACCTTGTCCCCCTCGGGACACCTGCTAGTGCGGAAAGCGTTGGCCACATCCGCCAACCATCTAGTACTCGCTATGGGGTCCCTCGCCCCATGATAGTCCAGAGCTCCACATGCCCTGAACTCCCTGAAAGTAAGGGTGCGCGACCCCATCATGGCCGCCACCTCGGCACGGAAGGTGCCCAATCTCTCATCCATCAGCTCCAGAATCCCCTCCTTTATCGAACTGAAGATCACAGGAGTCTGCTCTAAAATGATGCATGTAATCTCCGAAGAAAGAAACTCTCGGGTCTGCTCATCCATGCACTCGTCCCCCGAGCCTGAACCTGATCCCTCCCCGGCACCTCCGCTGCCGGCTGCTGGTCTGGAACGCAAAACCACCATTCTGAAACACATCACAACTACATCAGAAAACGGAAATATCTCAAGGGATCATTGATACTACAACTAGCTCCCTGGTCTTGTCTCAGCCTTTCTTGATTCGAGTACGGATCCTCTGCTTTCAGTAGTACGGGCCCATACTACCTTCCATATCTATCCGTACTTTCTTCAAGAACTGCCTTGACTCCACCAAGTCACTTCTACTACTACTGATCTGTTGGATATAGTGTCTAAGTCCATAACTATATTTGGTATGTACTTGACCCGACCCGGCATGGTCCATTTGGGTTGCACTTCACCCGAACAATTTATGGAAAATATTTGAGAATAGTACAAGTTGTGATTTATTAATATATTATAAGTTCTAATATATTAATATAAGATCATATTATTTAATTAGTAGTGATCTATAATTAATCTAGGATTAATTTAGTGATCAAAGATATTACTAATTAAATATGGACTTCTATATTTATATAGTGTGGGCTTATGCTTATTTGGAATGGGCTAGGCTTGGATGGACAAGTCCATGGATATTCCATGGAGTTTTAACCCATGGATCTCATGGAAATGAAGAGACATGGGTATTAGGGTTTACATGGATGTAACCCTAATCCACCACACTATATAAAGGAGGCTTTGGCTCTTGAAATCAATCTAGTTGTATCTAGTGAACACTAGTTGACACATGTTGAGGTGAGGGCCGATTTCAAGAGAAGTGTGACTATTCTCTCAAATTTCCAAGTTTGTGGTGATTTGTGACTTTCATTTGAGGCATCCACATTATTGGTGCTAGGCTCTAAAACTCCAAGGAATCAACTACAACTACAAGGTAAGTGTTTCTACTAGCTTTATTTGATTCAAGTTCCCCATGCCATGCTAGTTAGGATATAAGCCTTGGAAAAATAATTATTTGCATGTATCTTAGACAAACATAGATCCAAGGTTTATTAGGGTTGCATGTACACTTAGGAAGTGTTAGAATGCTCAAAACCCATCAGTGGTATCAGAGCCTAGGCTTGTTTGTTTGATACTTGTTGCAATGTGCTGGAAAAAGTCGAAATCTTGCTGTCTGACTGATGGACTCGCCGAGTCCATGGGGGGACTCGTCGAGTCCACTTGTATCTTCAACCTACTCGTCGAGTAGGTTCATGCACTCGACGAGCAGGGTCGACAGAGTGCAGTTTTCCGACTTTAGTTGCTGGAAATGGATTAGAAACATTACCCTAAACTGTTTTGGTACTTGAAAACTTGTTTTAGAAGGTGTAATGTCTTTTCTAACTCATTTACAACAACTAGTTATCAAAATTACAAAGATTAAGTGTGATTTTGATATATGAAAGTGTTCATGTTCATGATCTTGTTCTTATGATGTTTAGATGATCATAGGAATTATTTGTAACCTATGTGGTAGTTTAATTCTTGATCATAATGTGTTTTAATGGAGTCCATAACTTGTCCTCAAGTTATGGAAAAACCAAAAGTCTCTTGGATTAAAAAAAACCATTAAAAGAACACAAGAGTTAGAAAAATGAAAAGTCCTCATTTTATTACTCTATTAAACTCATAAGTTACAAGATATGAAAAGTTTTGAAAGTTTACAAAACTTGCCCTCAAGTTTTGGAACAAGTAAAGTTAAGTTAAAACTTTAGTTCCAACCCTTAGAATTTTAAAAAGTTAAAATTCAACCCTTATACTTATATTATTATGATTTAATAATTATATATATATATATATATATATATATATATATATATATATATATATATATATATATATATGTATAAGAACAAAGTCGTCTTACCGCTAGTACGCCTCATTCACGAAGCCGGTCTATAAGGTGGGTATAAGGTTGTTGCCTATAAAATGGTGACTTAATGGGTGTCCACTCTCACCCACCGCTTGCTTGACTGGTGGAGGGTCGTTAGCCGAACGGGTAAGACAAGGACTTATAAATTCTCATTCAAAGTAAGATGAATATTATAAAGTAACTAAATGTTTTATTAAATTCCCAATCTTAGTTACTTTAGGAAAAATGTGAATAAGGTGCTAATCCATGAAATTACACTTTACACTTTGTTTAAGTCGTTGGTGGAGCGTGTGTGGTTAACCGGCACACTAACTTGGACTTAACAAGGTAGGTAAAGGGTGACTTAAAGGTTTATTATAGTATCGATGGAGCGTGTGTGGTTTACCGGCACATCGATTGAGTGATAAACTTTAAAGGGTACCAATTGATTTGCATGGTTACTTCACACCTCGTTTTGTGATCCTCGGCATCCCAGTCACAAAACCTGGAGGGCACACTCGAGATTGAAACATGCCTTTGAAAAGTTCATTGAATCTCAAAGAATCTAGGAATTTCTAAGAACCAATCAAAAACCTAATACTTAAATATTGCGGTTTTCGTGGTGGAAATTGGTGAATCGTCATTCACCTACCTTTCAAATATGGTATAGCTTAGATTACGGCATACCTCTTCTAAGTTATATTATATTGTGATTGGATCCTAGCCTTAATATTACATTTGCGTATTTTATTAAGGACTCTCTTATATCTAAACTAATCTTGTTTTCTTCTCTTCAGATGTCTTCAAACAATGCTGCTTCTGGCTCTAATCCTAATGGCTCCTTTACCCTTATGAACTTGTGTGGGAAAGTCACCTTTGATGGATCCAACTTCAATGAGTGGATCAGAAACATCAGGATGATCACCCGCTACGAGGACAAAGAATATGTCCTTGACAAGGAACTTAAGGAGATTGATGAGACCACTGCAACTCCTCAGGAGATCGCTGAATTTCAGGCACATGAAAGGGATGCTACGAAAGTGGCTTGCATCATGATGGCCACGATGACAGCGGAACTCCAAAAGTCTTATGAGGATTTCTACCCTTATGAAATGCACCAAGATTTGATGGAAATATACCATCAAAGTGAAAGACAAGAGAGGTATGAAATCATCTGCTCCATGATAACAACCATGATGAAGGAAGGGGAATCCGTCACGAGCCACATGCAGAAACTGCAAAGGTATGTGGATCGTTTGCTGAAGCTTAATGTGAACTTCCCTGAGGATCTTGCAATAGATATCATTTTGCACTCCTTACCATCGTGCTATGATCAATTCCGCATGACATATCACATGAATAAGGAAGAGGTCACACTCAGCAAACTTCAGGGACTTCTCAAGACCTCAGAATCAGGTCGTAAGGGGAAGTCGGTTGCTATCACTCCTACTCCAAACTCAACTCCGGTTTTGGCAATTGGGAAAAATCGATGGAGGAAGAGAAAGAGATCCTCGAAGGGTACCAAGGCTCGGACCCTTGATGGCTCTTCTTCAAGTGGAACCAAGAAAGGTTTCGTCACTCCTTCTTTTGACCCAAAAGAGGCTGAATGCTTCTATTGTCATGAGAAATCTCATTGGAAGCGGAACTGCCCAAAGTACCAGCAGGAAGTGAAGGATGGCAAAGTCAAACCCAACCATGCAGGTACTTACACTATCATTTCTAATAACTCACCCCATTCTAAGTCTTGGGTCCTTGATACCGGTTGTGGTATTCATATTTGTTGTGACTTGCAGGGACTAAGAAGAAGTGAGAATGTGGAGCAAGGAAGAATAAACTTGATCATGGGGAATAGGAAATCTTTACCTGTTACCAAGATTGGAGTTTATACTTTATCGCTAAGTAGTGGGTTTAATTTAGATTTGAATAAGTGTTGTTATTCGCCAGGAATGGCAAGAAATATTATTTCCTTTCATGCTTTGTACAAACAAGGGTTTACGTTTTCATTTAATAATGAAGTTGGTTCTATAGATGTTTTCTATAATAATGTTTTTTATTTTAAAGCATTACCTTGTGATGGTGTGTATGAAGCTGTATCTGTTGTAGATAAATTGGGAAATAATGTTTTGTGTATTGATTCTACTAATAATAATAACTTGGATAAAGCATCATTATGGCATTGTCGTCTTGGACATATAAGCAAGAAACGCATAGGCCAACTCCAAAAGGATGGAGTCTTGGAGTCGTTTGACCTAAAGTCAGATGATAGTTGCGAATCATGCTTACTTGGAAAAATGACAAAGTCACCCTTCACAGGCTCGTGTGAGAGGGGTGAAGGTTTGTTGGACCTTATACACACGGATGTGTGTGGACCATTCAAACATGCCACAAGGGATGCTAATCGTTATTATTTGACTTTTACTGATGATTACAGTAGATATGGATATGTCTACTTAATCAAGCATAAGTCAGAGACTTTCGAGAGGTTTAAGGAATTTAAACAGGAAGTCGAGAATCAATTGGGCAGGAACATTAAGATGCTTCGATCCGATCGAGGAGGTGAGTATCTTAGTTCAGAGTTCCTCGACTATCTTAGGGAATGTGGGATTGTCTCACAATTGACACCTCCCAGGACACCACAGTTGAATGGTGTGGCTGAGAGGCGTAATCAAACCTTGTTGGATATGGTTCGTTCCATGATGAGTCGAGCTACGCTACCAATCTCATTCTGGGGGTATGCCTTAGAGACTGCCGCCCATATTCTTAATCTTGTCCCTACAAAGAAAGTTGCCAAAACTCCTCACGAGATGTGGACTGGCAAAGTACCTAAGCTAGACCACATCAAGATTTGGGGTTGCGAGGCTTTCGTGAGACGCGAGACTCATGATAAGCTCGAACCTCGAAGCGAGAGGTGTATTTTCATCGGCTACCCACAGCAATCCTTTGGTTACCTCTTCTACAGACCTAGTGACAATGTGGTCTTTATAGCAAGAAGAGGAGTCTTTCGAGAGAGAGAATTTATAAGCCAAGGAAACAGTGGGAGGCAAATTGATCTTGAAGAAATTCAAGAATCAAGCGGTGAAGGAACTTCGAACACTAGCCCTCAACTTGAGGAGGAAACTCATGTTGAGCCAGTTGATGAGCCTGTACCTCTGAGGCGTTCCACGAGAGTTAGGAATGCACCTGAGCATTATTATGGCTTCCATATTACTGCGGAAGGTGAGACACTAGTGGGTCTGGATGAACCTAACAGCTACACGGAAGCCATGGCAGGCCCTGAGGCTGCTAAATGGAAAGAGGCCATGGATAGGGAGATACAATCCATGTATGACAATCAAGTTTGGAACTTGGTTGAGAATGTACCTGGTCATAAGACTGTAGGGTGCAAATGGGTCTTCAAGAAGAAGACCGACATGGATGGTAAAGTACACACTTATAAGGCGAGACTAGTTGCAAAGGGCTTCTCTCAAATTCCTGGAGTGGACTATGATGAGACCTTTTCTCCAGTACCCAAGATTAAGTCTATTCGGGTTCTGTTAGCCATAGCTGCATTTCATGACTATGAAATATGGCAAATGGATGTCAAAACCGCTTTCCTTAATGGAAAGTTGGCTGAACATGTTTACATGAGTCAGCCAGAGGGTTTTGTCAGCAACGAGTACCCTAATAGAGTGTGTAAGCTCGAGAAGTCCATTTATGGATTGAAACAGGCACCTCGCAGGTGGAATCTTTGCTTTGATGAGAAAGTCAAGGAATTTGGCTTTTCGAGGAGTGAAGATGAATCTTGCGTCTATATCAAGGCTAGTGGGAGCATAGTCAGTTTTTTGGTACTGTATGTGGATGACATACTACTCATAGGAAATGACATTCCAACCCTGCAGGAAGTAAAGCCCTGGCTTGGGAAGTGTTTCGCTATGAAGGACCTTGGTGAAGCTGCCTATATCTTAGGGATAAAGATTTTGAGAAACAGGAGTAAAAGGCTAATTGGACTTAGCCAAAGTACCTACTTGGACAAAGTGTTGAAAAGATTCAACATGCATAACTCCAAGAAAGGTGAGTTACCCATTCAGTGTAACGCCAGATTGAGTAAGACACAAAGCCCTAGTACTAAGGCTTAGATAGCAGAAATGAGTCGATTTCCTTATGCTTCAGCTGTAGGATCGATCATGTATGCTATGACGTGCACTCGACCTGATGTAGCCTTTGCTTTGAGCATGGTTAGCAGGTATCAGGCGAACCCTGGCAAGGAACACTGGACTGCGGTAAAGAATATCCTCAAGTACCTGCGAAGGACTAAGGACTGGGTCCTTACCTTCGGTGGGAGTGATGACTTGAGAGTCGTAGGGTATAGTGATGCTAGCTTCCAGACTGATAGGGATAATTTCCGCTCTCAGTCAGGCTGGGTCTTTACCCTAAACGGAGGAGCAATCTCTTGGAAGAGTTCCAAGCAGGAGACAGTGGCTGATTCCACTTGTGAATCAGAGTATATAGCGGCAAGCGAGGCAGCAAAGGAGGCGATATGGCTAAAGAACTTCATCGGAGACCTTGGATTTGTACCAGCTATAAAAGAGCCAATGGAGATTTTCTGTGACAGCAATAGTGCGGTTGCCTTAGCTAAGGAACCAAGGGATCACGGGAGATCCAGACACATCGACAGAAAATACCATTTTATCAGACATCGAATTGAAGGACTCCTCGTGGCGAAGAGGGTATCATCGGATGAGAACCCAGCAGATCCCCTCACGAAGGGACTGAGTAGGGTTAAGCATCTCCAGCATGCTCGGAGCATAGGGCTGAAGGATGATATAAGTTTTAGTAGTTAGATAACCCGGAAATTTGTAAAGTGTAATTGACATTTGATGATGAATAAAAGGTGTTTTATTTATGAGTAAAGTGTTACTATCTCTTGTCGATCTTTTACTATATTTCTTTTGCATGTTTTGACTTCCAGAATAATTTTTGTTTGGTATAACATATTATTCAAACCTCCATAGTCGGTCATATGTCGGAAGTAGGTATGAATCAAGACTGTTATGATGGGTTGTAGAGGTCTAAGGTGTTGGACAAGGCTACAACAATCATGAGTGCTCATAAGTTCTGAGCATTGGACTCAACCCACGCTCACTGGAATCACTTCATGGAATTTTATCTCGAGTGATCGTGAGACGGTAATATCATATAAGTCTTCAAACCTAGAGATATGATTTGTTACTTACGAGTTGGTTATGCATTGATTTTACGTAAACGCATTGGTAACTCGATGTTATAAAACGTGCCTTTGTGTGTAATTCAATGAGTGGTAGAACAAACATATGAGTCGAAGTTTATCTATTCCTTCTTGGATTAGAAGCTGATATCTGGGCCCCTCGATGATTTTGTTTTGACCTATGTACCGGGCCCGGTCAGAACTAAATTGATGTGTTCAGTTAAGTTCTATGTCAAACAAATCGGAAATCGGGAAACAAATGCTGGACAATAAGTAAGACAATGTTCCATGTGTTTGTCCGGCTGATATCTAGAACAGAGGATTATATGATCACTTATCTAAATGGCGCGTTCTAGTTCTACAGAGTTTAAAGAGCTACGAGAGCTGATCGGTTCCTGAAGTTATACTTGCAAATATAGTTACTAGACTTATCCAAGTGGGAGACTGTTGGATATAGTGTCTAAGTCCATAACTATATTTGGTATGTACTTGACCCGACCCGACATGGTCCATTTGGGTTGCACTTCACCCGAACAATTTATGGATAATATTTAAGAATAGTACAAGTTGTGATTTATTAATATATTATAAGTTCTAATATATTAATATAAGATCATATTATTTAATTAGTAGTGATCTATAATTAATCTAGGATTAATTTAGTGATCAAAGATATTACTAATTAAATATGGACTTCTTTATTTATATAGTGTGGGCTTATGCTTATTTGGAATGGGCTAGGCTTGGATGGAGAAGTCCATGGATACTCCATGGAGCTTTAACCCATGGATCTCATGGAAATGAAGAGACATGGGTATTAGGGTTTACATGGATGTAACCCTAATCCAGCACACTATATAAAGGAGGCTTTGGCTCTTGAAATCAATCTAGTTGTATCTAGTGAACACTAGTTGACACATGTTGAGGTGAGGGCCGATTTCAAGAGAAGTGTGACTATTCTCTCAAAGTTCCAAGTTTGTGGTGATTTGTGACTTTCATTTGAGGCATCCACATTATTGGTGCTAGGCTCTAAAACTCCAAGGAATCAACTACAACTACAAGGTAAGTGTTTCTACTAGCTTTATTTGATTCAAGTTCCCCATGCCATGCTAGTTAGGATATAAGCCTTGGAAAAATAATTATTTGCATGTATCTTAGACAAACATAGATCCAAGGTTTATTAGGGTTGCATGTACACTTAGGAAGTGTTAGAATGCTCAAAACCCATCATGATCTCTGCTACTCTCATCCTAGGCTTGCCCTAGGGAAACCTCAGACTCATCTCGACTAGTCCTCAGATGCTGAGGGTCTCCTTATAATACTAATTAGCCACTACCTGAACACCATCACATGTGACGAGGATCAGATAATCCTTCAAGTAAAAGACTCGTCCCTATAACGGTTGGACTCAAACAAGAGCTGCGCAATAGGGCGAATTCCGGCACTCTGGGATTATTCAACCCCGATCACATGTGGTGTGACGTGTTCACCTAATGGCTAACTCCCATTACTCAGAACCCCACAAAGCACGAAGCAAGCAGCATTCGGATAAAGGAAACATACTCAGGCAAAACTATTCTCATAACGAGAAACTGTACTAGCATACAATGCTAAGCTCATACTATCAGGCATAACCTAAACAGGCTATCCTACTGCTGTCTACTCAATACTAGCATGCAATACTCATAAAGTTGTACCACATAAAGAAGGCACATAAGGCATCCTCCTAGATCCTTAGTCCTATACTAGCATGCTGTTCTACTGAAACTGAAACTGAACAAATAACTTGTATGGGTAATTTGGTAGTACTTACTTGAGCTCGGCTGATCGCATGCACCACACCCTTATCTCATTTAAAAATTTCTTTCTTTCTAAGTGCTTTCAAAATTCTTTAGAAAACATTTTCCTTTTTAAAAATCTTTTTATTTCCCTTTAGTTTGAGTTCAGATACACCCGGAAGTGTATCCGAATCCCTCAAACCAGGGCTCTGATACCAACTTGAAACGACCCACCAATACGACCCAAAAATTTCGTTTTTCAATATAACCAAAAACCATAATCTGAGTGTCATATCATAAAACCATACGTGATGTATCCCAACATAATAAAAACACTGTGCGGAAAACTGTATCATAACTATGTCATATCAACTCAAAAATTAAATCAACTCCCAGGATAAAAGCTGAGCTGTGGTGTGTGAGCGATGCCATCATCCCGAGCTCTTCCCTCTGCTTGCGGAAGTACCTGAAACCAAAACTGAAACTGTAAGCACGAAGCATAGTGAGCTCCCCCAAACTACCACATTCCAAACAATAACATATCAAGCACATACTGGGGCCTGGCCCCCCTCCATCGAACCGAAGTCCGAAGCTGACTGACTGGGACCTTGTCCCCTACATCGGACCGAAGTCCAAAGCTAACTGACTGGGGCCTTGCCCCCTCCATCGGACCGAAGTCCGAAGCTGACATCGGACCGAAGTCCAAAGCTGACTGGGACCTTGTCCCCTACATCGAACCGAAGTCCGAAGCTGACTGGGACCTAGTCCCCTACATCGAACCGAAGTCCGAAGCTGACTGGGACCCTGTCCCCTACATCGGACCGAAATCCGAAGCTGACTAAACATAGCATAAACATATCACTAGCATGAACACACATAAATCCTGTCTGAGCCATGAAGGCATCAAACATGCTAACTGCTGCATCGGATCAAAATCCGGATACTACTACTAGCTAAACGGGTCGGCATTGTGGCCTTAGACCCGTTCCTACTGGAAGGAAACTCACCTCGCGAATTGGCTGTTGTGTGTATGGCTCTGGAAGCTAACTGTTGCTGCTCCGGTATCTCCCCGTCTACAAGTCCGTAAACACGCTCAATCAAATACTAAACACTGCACTGGGTAAAATGACTCTTTTACCCTGGGTCAAAGTCAACTCTAGGTCAAAGTCAACTCTTGGTCAAAGTCAACCCACAGTTGACCTGACTCGCCGAGTTGGGCCGCCAACTCGCCGAGTCTCTAATCTCACTTCTCAATCCTACTCGCTTTTACTCGCCGAGTATGGCATCGACTCGGCGAGTACCCTCTCGATCCAAAAACTCAGAAAATCTTCATCCGACTCGCCGAGTCATATGAACAACTCGACGAGTTGTTCTTGAGCATAAGAAGATTGCCTTGGACTCGCCGAGTTGTATGAACAACTCGCTGAGTCCCTCCATTACTGAGTCTACCCTCAAACTCGCTGAGTCCACTCCACTACTCACTGGACCCACTCGACACCGCTCAAAAGGAAGAAATCGGGGACTCGCAACTCGACTCGCCGAGTCACCGCCATGCAACTAATCTACACTCGATTCTGCTCGAATCCAATACATACAAAAGATAGATCTGAGTCCAATAAGCTGATTTACCACGTAAAGTTTCCAACTTTACGTGTACAAACACATGAACAAGGGAATAAAGGCTAAAAGATGCTTAAAAAGGGTAGATCTAGGGTTAATATGCAAAATAGCTCCATAAAGGCAATAGATCTGGGCTCTACAACTCCTAAATGAACAGATCTAAGGATATCTCGGCATAATAGGGCTTCCATATCAACAAAAGGCTTGAGAAAAGCATCAACTAGATCTAGAAAGGGTTTTAAAGCATAAAAGGGAAGGAAATCTGAAGAATACCTCAAAGAGCTCTTGCTTTCCCTTGAATCTCTGCTCTACAATCCTTCTGCTTGCTCCTTTCTTCTTCTTCTTCTTCAAGCCTTCACAAATGCACACAAGATCACTTAAAATCACTCAAGACGAATTAGGGTTTTTCTCACAGCTTCTGAGGGTGAAGGAGGCGAGAATGGAGGCCATAAGATGGCTTACATAGTGGGCACCCCAGGGATTTAGGGTTTCTCCCAGACGGACAGACTCGCCGAGTCCAGAATATTGACTCGCCAAGTCGCCAGCTAACACATGCTCGAAATCCCGCCCCTACTCGGCGAGTCAGGCTATGAACTCGCCGAGTCCCTCTTGCAAAACTTCAAAATAAAAGCCAAGGAATCATCATACCGGAGACGGGTCGTTACAATTACTATCTTTGCTTTGTGTATGCATCAAAATTATACATAACTCAGATTTTATAGCTAGAGAATGTTTGGTCTGGCCTTATTTCCTGTTCGTTTTCTGGTTGTGGGCTTAGGGTAGGATCGGGTATTCAACTGTCTATATGATCGAATGTTATGTATGATTAGCATGCACGAGTGTTGTTGGGTTGGTGAAAGTTTCATGAGTGGGTGCAATATAACGTGTTAGCGTGAGGAATGATTAGCAAATCTTGATAGAGTGAGGGAAGGAAGAAGGTATATCCGAGATGCTAGGAGATAGAGATCAAGATTTCATATGAGGATCTGTCTGATTTTATTGTGTCTTAGTGTTAGTCGATTCCATTACTCGAATGTTGTTTGTTTTGTGCTTTGTGGGACTCACATTGATATGAGCTGACTATCAAACGAATAAACTAAGTTACATGCTATGAAGGTTAAATAATCTTAGAGTGAAGGATTTGGTCCTATTACGCAACTCTTGTTTGACTCTAACCGTTGTAGGGTTGGGTCCTTTAGTCGAAAGATTATTTAAGTTTTGTTGCATGTAATTGTATTCATGAAGTGGTTGGCTGACATTGATTGGAATCTCTCAACAACTGATAGCAGGGGAGGTGGGGAATCCTAGGAGAGCTAATGAAGTATTTTAGTACGGTGGTTTCACTGTTTAGTCGGTTTTGGGAGTATTGTTATGAGTAGGTCTTAGAGGAACCGAGATGATTCTTTAGGAACGTAAAGATAGGTATGGAATTTAGTATTAAGCCCGTACTACTGGAAGCACAGGATCCATACTCGAATCGAGGAGAGTTTCAGGGGTTCTAAGAGCTGGTCGGGAGTCACAGCATGGTTTGATGCCATGATTCGTAGTAGTGGTTCCATATTTGTCGATCTTTTGGTTATGGTTGTTCAAGAATGAGGATAGGTCTAGTAATTGTCTTAAGTCCCATTGGCAATATCGGTTTGGGTTGAATGGAGTGTGTGTGTGTGTCTATATATATATATATATATATATATATATATATATATATATATATATATATATATATATATATAAGAACTCACAATATATACAATTTCATCTCATCTAAGAAATTTTACCACATCCCGTCTATCCTCACACAACAAGGTCTATACTCTCGGATCTAAAATTAACCCCTTTACCAAATCCATACTCCTGGATCGAGTATGTCTAATCCATGCTCTCAGATCAATAACTATGCCCATTCCATACTTTCATACTAGCTAGAATTGACTATATCTAATCCGTTCTCCCGGATTAATGATAAATAACTATGTCCTCTCCATACTCTCGAACTAAGGAAAAATGACTGTCTAATCCATACTCTTGTATCGATTATAAATCTTAAAGTTCTACCCTCCGTTCATATCTCACTCGTACTCATAAGGAGATACTACCCAATATCCCTCTTAATTAGTTTAGGTTTACTCTGTATCCTAAATCATCATATATTATAATATATGCTCTTAACACGTACTTCAGACATTATCAAATATTTCACACATAAATATATATTTAATACTTTAATCAATACTTGTATTAAAATCATGTTCATAAAAGAGACTATGCACTCACATATAAACTCTTTAACAAATATTTAACTCTTTATCAAATATTTAATACTTTAATTAATACTTGTATTAAAATCATGTTCATGAAAGGAACTATGCACTCACACATAAACTTTTTAACATATATTTAACTCTTTAACAGGTATTTAATACTTTAATTAATATTTGTATTAAAATCTTGTTAATGAAAGGGACTATGCACTCACCCATAAACTCTTTAACATATATTTAACTCTTTAAAATGTATTTAATACTTTAATTAATACTTGTATTAAAATCATGTTCATGAAAGGGACTATGCACTCACTTGTTAAAGTGATGATTCCAAACCCAAGCAGCGCTTCGCTTCTAACAATTCTATTTTCCTTCGAGAAAACCTAGCAATATTATCGCTAAGTTTTAGTCTAATCTTTATTGCGACTAATTATTAGTCAAGATTTATCATTAACTAAAAGTCTACTTTCATGATCTATCAAGTAAGGAACAACCAGGTAGGATCATATCGGAGTTAGGGTTTATTTGGTATAGGAAGTATACTGTTTGGAAATCCCACTTTAAACACCTCACTAAATCACAGCCTAGACATTATCACTATAAGGAGATCAATCAGTATAATCACCTGGAATCACTGATAAATCTTGTTTATAAGTTCATAATAACGATAATGAACTTAAACATAAGTTATACTTAAAGTACGGTAAACATAACTCAACTTACAAGGGGTTTACCGAGAAATCGGGCTTTGCGGGGCAGAACTTCCGAGTTGAAAGCTATTTTTCTTGGAGCCTTTGGGTGCTCTGGGGCTTCCCTCTAGCACCTTGAGGTTACTAGGGCTTGAGAAGGTTTTTGGAAGACTTAGAGAGAAGTGAAGGGGTTTTGGTGTGAAAAATGAAGGCACTCTCACATGGTATTTATAGGCTAGAATTGGGTCAAACTCGTCGATTTTTGGCCTCCAAATTGTCGAGTTGGTGCCACATGTCACCATCTGGTGGTAAGGCGTGGGGAGAAAGCAATGGCTCAGATCGCGCCACGTCACCTGCTTCGCAGCAGCACCCTTCCGACTTCTAAACTCTATAACTTTCACATACGAGCTATGTTTTCGGCGTTCTTCATATCCACGCATAGGTATTGACAAGAGCTACAACTCTCCTTTTGACTCCATCGGCTAATTCTCGATTGATTTTAATTTTAATAGTATAAGAAGATTACACTGTTAACGACCGTGTAAAATTCATAACTTTACATACGGACTCTGTTTTCGACTGTCTTTTCTATCATTGAACTCCTATTAATGAGATCATCAATTCTCATTTAGGTTGTGTCGGCTAAAAATCCATCGATCTAAAATTCGAATTCCAGGCTGTGCACTTTTTACTAAATCTTAGAAAAATCATAACTTACTCATTCGAAGTCAGATTTTGACGTTCTTTTTAGGTACGTTCTCGGTTTAACATATACTATGATTTTCGTTTAGAGTCCTAAAGCTAAAAAGTAATTTATAAAAATTCACTTTTTACGTTACATGGTGTCGTGCCGATTTAGCCGTAAAACTTCAACGGCTCATAATTTCTTTGCTATAACTCGGATTTCATCGTTTTTTATATGTACGAAACCCTAGTGATATATACTTTAACTTGGTTAATCAAAAAGTCATTTTTGATGCTTATTATCTCTAAATTGACTAGCCCGAATATGTAGGTGTTACAGTTCCATACTACCCAAATGTATACTTGTATAGTGGCTGATTGAATGTGTGTTGTAGTACTAGACACCATTCCACTCTTCCAGAATAACATGTCGAAACTTGATACTATGTGGTTCGGAAGAAGACGTCACCATGCTTTGATGTCATTCCAGACCTCACCAGATATTTTACACCTAAGGAAAAGGTGTTCTTCCGATTCTAAGTTTTTTTTTTTTTTTTTTGGGGGGGGGGGTGGGGTGGGGTTGGGGAGGGTTCTAATTTAGTGTGTTTCTTGGTGTCTTCTTGCGTGCCTGTTGTAGTCTAGTGTGTGTTTGGTTGGCCTTTCATTTCATTTGGGTAGACTGATTTTACGTTTTTGGATGCTTGTTGTAGCACTCCTTTCACGTTTTTATGTTGTGTTGTGTGGTATAGTTTCCTGGTGTAAGTTGGGGAGGGGATGTTTCTTTTGGTATGTGTGGTGGGTTTTCCTCCTATTTATTTCTCATCTGCAGGTCATGATTATCCTTTTCGGTTGATAAGCCCTTAAGCAGGGTCTCTAGAAGCTTGCTCTGCTATTAACTCTAAACTTTCTTACTTCAATTATAGTTATCAATGTTACATTGCTTCCCAAAAAATTCAGTGCATTATGGAGTATACATTCTTACAGCAGGCGATTCTCATGACAATCAAAGGATGATCACTTCCTTCTTGTATTTCGTGTATTATGAGATTCTCTATTGAATTTTTTGCTCACACATTGTGGTTTAAGGGTCTGCATGATTTGCTACTGCTAGTAAATTTACATAATTACCGGTGAATTAGATTCTTGAAGCGCGGATTGCTTTCCCTTGGAGTCAATACTGTGATGCTATCTTGGATGATTTTACCCATGCATTCCTTGTTAGGTCTGTTGTGACAAGTCCTTTGTTAATGGTACGTTTTCAAGGGATGGAAGCTGTTCCATGTTATGGTTATTGGGTTTCTATTAATTTGGTGATAGCTCTGGTGCTCGTCTGGAGAGTTGGTTTTGATTTTTTTCAGGTTCTGTTGGCATAAATATATAGTATAGTTGTTGGGCGTGTTTGGCATGGAGCTTTTGGAAGCGTTTGGGAGCTTCTAGCTTCTAGCTTTTGATAAAACACTATAGTTTAAACAAAAAACTTCGTTTGGCAGTAGAAGCGTTTAGCTTTTAGTTTTAACAAAACGCTCCGATTCTAAAAGCTACTTCATGTAGCGTTTAACAAAATGTTCCTGAGCTTTTGAAATCAATTTCCATAATTACCTTTAAAAATATATTTATATATTTATTTATTTTTAATCAATTGTCCTTTTATGTAATTTTATATATTTCAAAAGTTTCCAGCTATTTTTGCCAAATATACATATAACAAATAAAAGCAACAACTTCCCACTACCAGCTACTTGCTACATGCTACCAGGTATCCGCTACCAGCTAACTGCTACCCGCTTCCAGCTAACAGCTATTTTTGCCAAGCACACCCGTTATCTAAAGCATTTTTACACTTTTTTTTCTTGTTTTGTTTTGTTGTACCATTTACAGGTTTACGTTGTTTTTTCAAGACAAATCTTGCCTTTTTTTAAAAAAAAAAAAGTCCTGAAATTATAGCTTGTTAACTCTTCAGAGACGTTTAATCGCCAACATGTAGTCGTTATTTCGTGAGTTGTGTGGTGGTATTTTAATAACTAAAGTTTGTGGGGTTGTCTATGTATAGAATTCTTCTAATATTTTCATTTTAGTAAATACCTCTAAATTTAATGAACTACTCTACCCATCCTAAAATTATTATCCATAGAAAAAAAAAATATACAAATTAAGCAACATTAACCACCACTAACAATAAAGTGAAATAACAATTATAATTTTTTGTTACATTTAATTCAATAATTTTATTGCATTTAATTCATAGCAGATTAACTAATAATTAGGAGGTATTTGATAAAAATGATATTTATTTTTTGAATTAAAATACTATTTTTGGACAAATCAAAAACAAAACTTGAACTATTGGACCGATGGAATACTTAATTATTTGACTCTAATTTCTAATAAAAAACAAAAGAAAATGACACCATCTTCTTCCTCTTCGTCACTGATATTGTTTTTCAAAAATTAACCAAAATTTATGAAATTCTCCCATTAACCGCCCCTCTCTCTCTCTCTCTCTCTCTCTCTCTCTCTCTCTCTCTCTCTCTCTCTCTCTCTCTCTCTCTCTCTCTCTCTCTCTCTCTCTCTCTCTCTCTCTCTCTCTCTCTCTCATAAATTTGACACCATATTTTTTTTGTAACCTCAACCTCCGTTTTCGACATATAAAGCTCTGCGTTGTTGTGGAAATGGTATTTATGTATTCGTAAAAATATGAATGAGAACAAATCATTGTTTTATGCATTTCCCAGCGCTCGTTCCCATTTTAATTAGTTGTATATATAATATTCTCAATGGTTAATTTAGAAAAGAAAAGGTTTAAAATTTAGACTAAATTTGTCCGTTTTTCACTTTGATAACTATATATCTAACCCATTAAACCTGCCATCACTCTTAATATTATTTTTATTTTTCAAAATGTAATAGTACAAATATTATTATATTTGTCTTTTCTAGTCTAAAATAGTAATAATCAACTGGATAATGATGGAAAATTAAATAAATCGTACACGTGTAATTGGTTGGGAGTTTAGGTAGATACGATGTATAACAACTATATACTTGCAATACAAGCACGTGTGAGCATTTAGACGGGTCCAAATGTATGGGGGTGGTCATGGGAGTACGTGTGAGTAGTATCTCAACCACACATCACAGCATGGTCATTTTCATACTTAACTAGCCTCGTTCTTTTCTTTACATTAACTCCTGACACTTGGATTTTGGACAAATTATACATCACAAGGAAAAAAATGCAAATTTTAAGTTTAGAATTTATAAAACAACGTGGTTAGTTAAAATGAAATTTTATTTATTTTTGATGAAGTTCTATATATAATTATATCTTAACTAGTGCTAAGAATGTTTTTTGTAGAATAAAATACAACTGAAAAAAAAAAATTACTTGTAATTTCTCATTTTTATTTAATGGCGGGTTATAAAAAGATTGGAGATTTTAAGATTATAACCTTAGGCCACTCTCTTTTCTTCTTTTTAAATTCAAAGTAATCATCACTTCACTAGATCATCTTAAAGGGGGTTTATTTCTCATTCAATGAGTTTTAAAAAAAGCATCTATATGAAAAAAGTTTTTCTCATCTTTTCTTGGTGATACATGATCGTGATATCAACATTTTAAAAAGTTTTGAATATACATCTACAATTGGGGCTTTATCAAATTCAAGATTTTAACTCACATTTGTTCAACTTAATTGATGTCAAAAAAAAGGTTGAAACGATTTTGATTATAAGATCGGATGCTGATAATACTATTTAAAGTAATATACTATTTAATGAGGTATATACCTGGTTATCGGGGTATGTACCTCCAAACTCTCTTCGAGTGACGAGTTACCAATGCATGATTTACCGATGTATGATTTGCCGAGGCATATGTCACCGAGCCAAGTTCGAAGGACCGATGTACAATTCGTCGAGCCTACCGAACAAGGAAAAGGAAGTAAGGTCGTGAGAACAAGTGTTATGTACAAGCAACGGGTATACAACTAATATATATTGACACGAGTTAGGTCGTACAGTACTTAAGGCCACTAACGGTTCTCCAAATAACAAACTGACTTGACATGTGACTCCTCTATAGTACCATTCTGGTACGGTTGGCTACGGGAGCATTTATGAGGATTAGACCCTCGTCTGCGCAATACATTTTGGGTTGCCTATTCCCGAGGCAAGCCGATATGAATGAGAGCACCGATAGGTCAGTTCAGGTACGCAAATAACACTTACAATTATATTTTCTCTAAACACAAATCCATTGTTCTTGACCTGACTTTATCATCGAAGAGTTTTCTTGGTAGCATTCCCGGTGAATGACTCGCGTGTGTGTTGTTATCTTAAGGTTCATACCTACTGCATCACCGGTGTTAAGGGATCATCAAGGACCGGAATCGGGAAACACATCACATGGCGCCATCCGTGGGACCCGTAACAAATGGTCGCTGCCAGAAATCCTACAAAAAATGTCGATAACAGTCCAATCGTGAGGATGCAACTGTTAAAAGCACAAGACGAAACACCTCAAATTGTAACAGTAGCAAGAGATATGAACGTCCCTTCTCATGAGGAAGAATTGTGAAAATGAACAAGATATGAAGGATTTTGGGAGTTTCAGCAGTCCAAGTCCATGAAAAGATCAGTATGGGACAAAGAAAAAAAGCCAATGCATGAAAAAAGAACGATATTTAGCATCGGTGCACACATGTCGTTCAAGTGCAGCAACTGGGAAGGAAATGGAGGAAGAAGGCAAGAAATCATACTTGTAAGAGAGATGAAAGACTAGAGACTCGCGCGAAAAGGTTAAGGAGTACACTAGAACACTGGGAAAGTTGAACTTCAGAAATAAGTTTACCGACAAGATAAACGACACATCTATTCCCGTTGTTTGAAAGGACCTAGAGTGAATCCCTATGACGACACAGGAGATTCGAATGACCATGTATCCAATTTTCAATGGGCATTCAAGATGATTCCTATGGACCCAAAAATATGGTGTTTATACTTCACCGGCACCCTTGACGGGTTAGCCCGTTATTGGCAGCTAGTCTTACGTCTCGGAGCATTGGCAGTTTCAAGGAACTATGTAAAAATTTTTGCAATAGATTTATATAGTAAAGAAGATTCCAGTAGCAAGCCTATGCCATATTTGCATGCAGACAGTAAGAGGGGGAGTCGAATAAATCCTATTTTAAGCGGTTCAAAGAGACAAGTAGAAGAATGCCCACTAGAGTTGATCTGATGATCATAGCAGATTTAAAATATGGGTTATTAGAAGGAGAGCACTTCCGAGATTTAGTTGTAAGGGACTAGAATAACGCAGAAGAGCTACTAAGGAAAGTTAATATTGTAAGGTCACACCTTATGATATGATCAAGCAAACACTTTATATGCTAACAGCCAGCGTCAGCGTCAAGATCAACATCAGCGCCACCGTCTCAAGTGTATCAGCGACAGCGTGTAGATACTTATCTTATGTAACCTTTGTATATTAGGTAATGATACAGATAAGTATATAATATATAGCAGATCTGATATCTTTGTTATGAAGATCCATTCTTAGCATAGATTAGATACAATCCCTTCAATCAAGGAATATACTTGTATAGATTAGTATCTATTCAACATTAGGGTAAAACCCTAATGTAATCGTCTTGATGGACGTCGTTGTGACAATCTGTTTTCTTTGTGAAAACAATCCCTTTCTTGGTGAAAGACAAGTTAGTGAATTCCCTGTGTATTTTACTTTTTTTCTTCATTTTCTTAGTTTAGTTTGTTCTTGTTTATCATACTTGAAGTGTATCGGATCAATACAAACCTTCAATTGGTATCAAAGTAGGTTTTTAATACACTCCAGTAATTATGTTGACCTTTTACAATCCTAAATCAATTGCTTGTAACAAGATTCCTTCGTTTGATGAACTCAACTTCACTGCATTGAAGTCAAAGGTCATGGATGCTCTCGAGATCATAACTTTTATATGCTCAATATCATCAACAAAGGTTCCATCACCATCATGCATCAATCATCCAATGAAGGTGCATCTGATAGTAAGCTAAAATGGAAATCTGTGTTGGGATACAACAAGGAAGAGAAAAGGGTGTTGAATCTTGATGTAAAGGGGAGAGTTGCTGTTGTAAACTCACTCCCTTATTCTGTCTATTGTTTAGTTCAAAACTGCTCAAAATGCTCAAGAGATGAATATTACACTATCATCTGCTTTTGAAAAGGAAAACCTCTCAGGTGATGAAACCTCAAAAGGTAAGTGTCTCATGGCCCAGATTACTGAATCTCATGTTCACACATCAAATGACAGTGTTGTCTCTCTTGACACTGATCTTTCTCACGCTGCTACAAACCTTAAGTCAGAATGGGATGCTACCTCAGTGTACCAGGTAAAAAATCTTGTTAATCACTCTTCTATTCATAACATCGAAAAAGATGACATGATTGATCACTTACGTTTCGAATTATCTATTCAAACAAAGAAATATCTTCTCTTAGTTTTGAGTGAAAAAATCTCAAAGAAAAACTCTCCTTTTTCGAAAAAAAAATTTCTCTATTATAAAAGGAAAACACTTGTATCTCGCTGACCAACAATTTTCTCCATTCTCAAAAAAAGAAGGTTGTTAATTATGCTAGATGCAATCAAGTTATTTTAAAAAACTAGGCTTCTTCTCATTATAATGTAACAAGAATTATTAACACTCAGATTCCATATCAGTGTGAAAAAATTCTTAGAGGCGGTATAGAAGGTGTTGTTTGCTTAATAAAAGCTGTTGAGTCTAAACAAGCCCTCTATAATGCTGATTCTTTAGAATTTTTTTAAGAAATGATTTGTGACTTCTTATTTTATAAATCAAACTTTAATTGATACTTATTGCTCCACTAATTCTAATGGTATCACCAAATGTTTTTCTCAATTATCTGCTATTGATCCTTCCCACCAACCTTCTCATCGTTAGTATGTTCTACTATCCACCAAGATTTTACAAAAATTTCCTATATGTAATGGTGAATTTCATTCCGTAAACGAATTCATAGCATCTTTCTTTAGTGCGTAGTTACCAACTCTGAACATGAAGATCAATCAAAGTCTTCTACTTGAGATGAGTCTTGAATGTCTCATGAGCCTCATGACAAGGTATCGTCCGAGCATACCATCGATAACACTCCTTGTTCCAGAACTAAAACAAAAGTTCTTAAATCAAATAATCAAGGTCCTTTGGATTCAGAAGTTGAAAAAAAAACAAAATCTAATGTTAATGGAAAGAATCCTGGAATCAAAGTTTGTTATCGATATGGTGATGCTTCTCACAAAGTCAATGAGTGTACTTTTGAAAAGAATTCCATTCATGTTGAAAAAATCATCACTCGAAATGATAAGTGGATAAAAAAGGGAAACTCTTTAAAATGTTTCTCCCTGATGATTGTTATAATATCTTTTCTTAAGTGACCCATCACAAGATGGGTCAGTGTATATTAACTGTATATTTCATTTTCAGGGTAAAGAACATATTTGGTATCTAGATAGCGGTTGCTCAAGACACATGACTGGATTCAGTCTCTTCTGGAAGATTTCATAAAGAAGGATGGTCCTACTGTTACATATGGAGATAATGACAAGGGAGCTACAAAGGGATATGGAACCATAAAGTGTAATTCGGTGGTATTCAAGAGTGTCTCTTACGTGAAAGGTCTTCAGCACAATCTCATTTCAATCAGCCAATTGTATGCCGTTTATTATGAAGTTCACTTTAACAAGAGAGAAGGAAAGGTTGTTGATCAAAAGAATGTCACTATTAGACTGCTAACCTACAGAATGACATCTATGTCTTGGATATGTTCTCTGCTGACAACTCTCTTCATCGCTACTTCTTCTCTCGTGTTCAGTCTCATTTAAGTTGGTTGTGCAACAAGAGGACATCTCATTTGAGTTTCAAGAACATATCAAAGATTTCAAGGAAACAACTTGTAAGAGGAATTCCTAAGATGCAATTTGTCAAAGACGGGCTTTTCTCGGTGTGTGAAAAGGGGAAGAAAACCAAGTCATCTTTCAAGCCAAAGTCATGTTCGTATATCATCAAACCACTCCATCTCCTCCATATGGATCTTTTTGGAGCGGTCACGATTAAGTCAGGAGTTGGGATTAAGTATACTCTCGTTATTGTGGACGAGTCTTCAAGATTTACCTAGGTAGTATTTTTATGAATGAAGAGTCATGTCGCTGATGAAATCATTTCTCTCATTAAGCAATAGGAAGTTATCTATGATCACAAACTTAGGTAATTACGTAGTGATCATGGAACTGAGTTTAGAAACTCCTCTATGGAAGACTTTCTCTCAATATCAAGAATTTCTCAGAACTTCTCTACTATTAGAACTCCTCAACAAAATGGCATAGCTAAAAAAAGAAACAAAAAAGTCGTTGAAACTGGAAGAACTATGGTTGTTGAAGCTAGTCTTCCTTTATCATTTTGGGCTAAAGCTGTCAACACAGCGTGTTATACCCAAACCGTTCAATCATTTTGTCATGCGAAGAGTTCTTATGAGCTACTTAAGGGAAGGAAACCAGACATCTCTTATTTTCACGTGTCTGGGTGAGTGTGTGTTCCATTTTGAATCAAATCGATCAGTGTTCCAAATTTGAAGCTAAAGCTGATGAAGGAGTCTTTCTAGGTTACTCTAGTATATCTAAAGCTTTAAGTGTGTTTAATCTTTCAAGACAAACTGTTGAGGAAACTGCTCATGCCACTTTCGATGAAGACTCATTCATTCATGACTGGATTGATCACCCTTCATACATTCTGAATGAACTTACTCACAATCCTTTATACTCTATTCCTAAATTCTTGCCAAATGACACTGAGGTTTTTGCTCCTAATGTTGATCAGATTATCAGCTCGTAATCTCTCTCTGAAGATCAGGTTGTCATCTCTAAGGAAGCTAAACCATCAATTCATAAAGATTCTATTCCAAATGAGACAAATGAGATCATTCTAAATCTCAAATAATTGGAGATGTAAATTTTAGGATTCTCACTCATTGCAGAGTTAATAGCAACTTATGCATGTTTGTGAATTTTGTTATGATGTTTGAACCAAAGGATGTCGCTGACGCCCTGAAAGAAGTTGGTTGGATCAAGGCTATGTAGGATGAGCTAAATTAATTTCAACATCACTGTGTGTGGACTCTTGTTCCAAAACCTCAATGAAAAACCATCGTTGGCACTCACCGGGTATTTAGAAATAAGATGGATAAATATATAATCATGATAATAAACAAAGCAAGACTTGTGGCTCAAGGTTTTTGTCAACTGGAAGGGTTAGACTATGATGAAACATTTTCTCTTGATGATACACTTGAAGCAATTCGTTTGTTTCTTGCCTTTGCTTCATTCAAGAGCTTCAAGGTTTATCAAATGGATGTTAAAACTACTTTCTTACATGGAAATATCCAAGAATAAGTTTTTCTAAAGCAACCTCAAGGGTTTGAAAGTGAATAGTTTCCAAATCATGCATATCGTCTTGATAAAGATGCCTATGAATTAAACAAAGCACCGAGAGCACGATATGACACATTGGCAAGCTATCTTCTTGAAAGTGGATACAAAGGAGTATAGATTGACAACACCTTGTTCATCAAGCATTCGGGATCTTACTGTTGGGTTATTATTGAAAAAATTGTTTCAACATCATAAGATTTAGCAACGGAATACTTTAAAATTAGAATAAACATAAACCAAGTTTATACCCACCTAAGTGATGGGTTTTGAGCACTACAACATTCCTATGGTGTACTTCCAACCATAATGTTTTGGATCTAGGTTTTTCTCAAGTTATACATGCAAATAATCATCCAAAGCATAAACCCTAATAACTAGTATACCAATTTCGAAATTCAATGTAAAATAGGGTTTGAAACATTACCTCACTTGTTATGTAGCAATAACCAGAACTCCTTGACCTTTGAAAGCTTAGTACCTCAATTGTTGCACCTCTAATGGAGTCACAAACACTCCTGCAAAGGTGACTTGGAGAGGGAATAATTTTGGCTAGGGTTTCTAACAAAATTCATAGGAACAAAAATCCTATGTAGAGGGTATATTTATAGTTGAGGCTTATTAGGGTTTTAAGGTGGAAACCCTAATTTCCTTGTATAAGCCTTAAGCAATCCATGGACCCCCATATGAAAAGCCCTTGGAAGAAAATTCTATGGGATTTCCATAGATTTTCGTCCACATCTTATCAATAAGGGCCATTAGCCCAAACTATAACTATCCTTTATTTACATAATCAGTCCCTCCATTATTAATCAGTTCCTTTAATCCCAAAATTAATATCAAATTAATTTCTGATCAATTACTAATTAATAATATGATTTCCAAATAATATATTAATATATTAATTTATTAATAAAACCATTCAGAGTACCAATTTATTATTCATATAATAAATCCTACTCTTTCTCCACTTGTCATCCTATCAAGTTGCATGAATGAAGGCAACCCAAAAGGACCATGCTTATAATCAAATCAAGTACATGCCAAAAATAGTTATGGGCATAGACACCTAATCTAACAGTCTCCCACTTGGATAAGTCTAATAACTATTATTGCAAGTACGACTTCAAAATTCGATTAGCAATCGTAGCTCTCAAAAGCTGCTGTCGAACTATAATCTTATCAGTAATGCGTACGTTAGATAAAGGATGATATATATATATATATATATATATATATATATATATATATATATATATATATATATATATAATCATTCTCTCTGTCCATGTGTTGTTTCCCAATTTCCGATTTATGATAACTAACAACATTCTACAATTGAACACATCAACTTAGTCCAAGCCTGCCCAAGCGCTTAGGGTGTCATCACTAAATCGTCGAGGTACCTATAGATATCACTTTTGTCCCTCTTAGGGTAAATGGAACGGATAAAATTTGACTCATATGCTTGTATTATTGACTCATCAAATTACACACAACAATACGTTTTATAACATCAAGTTATTGATGCGTTTACGTATTATTAATGCGCAACCGACTCGTAAACAAAAACTCATATGTCTCCATTTCAAGAATATATGATATTGTCGTCTCACAATCACTCGTGATAAAATCCATGAAGTGATTCATGTGAGTGTGGGTTTAATCCAATACTCAAATCTTATTTCAGGATGACTCACGAACATTGCAACAAACTTGTGCTATGTCTATACACCTTAAACAATCTACAGTTGGATTCATGACAACCTTTCCTCATCACTTACTTCCATAGTATGATCTATTGTGGATGTTTGAATAATCTTATTATTCGGGAAGTCAAAACATGTAAAGTGAAACACAAGAATAATCAAATTCAATAATGTCTCAAAACTTTTGAATATAAATAAAACAACTTTTATTTAATCACCATATTGATTACACATTATTCATTGTATAATGTTTCGACTAATCAAATTAATACTTGAATTAAAACAATAGTTATCCCATGCTCGAAGCATGCATATATTGTTTACCTATGGTCCTTATTTTTTTTTTAAATAGATCAATTGAACACATTTCCAATGATGCTCATTTAACAATTTCAAATCCTTATCATAAGTGTAAGAATACAAAATTCTTCCACTATCAGAATGTGTTAGATTCTAAGATATCATAAAATGATCATTTAGTAATTTCTAGGCACCATAGTCACAAAGACTTTGCTAATTATAAAACATTCCATTGGAGACTGTTACAAGACAATTCCATAGATACGAAGTTTCATATTTAAAGTACATACCTTTGAACATCCTTCTTGCATAAAAGTTTCTAACGTACACATAGATTCTTAATTTCCAACTCCCATTACGGAAAAGTTTCCATATTTTCCATACGACAATGCTTTCTTAAAAGAATCCTATCTATTCATAATAATGTCAGTTTAGTCCATTCGTTACTATACTTCCAACTGCCCACAAGTGACCAATCCTTAGCGGACCTTAGATCATCCTTGACAGTTGTTTAATCACTTTAGTCACATCCGGTTCTGGTCCTTTTTCCCTCTTAATGCCCTAGGCATTTCGAAAATCAAAACATGCGAATATTATAACATATGCAATCGATCCCGAAGCATATAGGATACGATTCTTAATAAAGAAATGATACTTTACCAATCTCTCGTTATAATATTTCCATATATGGAATTTCCAACGTTGAAACATTTTTAACTTGCAATTCATATATGCTCATGACTAAGTTCGATTAATACTTCAATCTAAACTTTTAGATTCAAAGTAGAGTATAAGTATCCTCAATCTTACTATAGCAAGACAACATTTCAAACTCTGCAACTTTGCAAATAAAAACTTTGTTTCCTATAAATAGCATTGCTAACTCGCAACACCTATCATAATGATTATGCTCCCACAAGAACAACAATTATGTCCTTACTAGCATAACACTTATGCTCCCACTAGCTTTGACATGTATCCAAAAATCACTGGACTTCTAGAAATCAATACGTATTGAATTTCTTACCAAAGTTCAGATTTCTAATACAAGATGCTTCAGTAAGACTTTATCTAGGCTTCTCAAACTCATAAACCTTTCCTTAAATAACTCATATGTGTGTCCAAGCTATTTCAGAACTTACAACAGTACTTCCTGATCGTTCATACTATTTGCCATTTCTCACAATTCGAACTATGAAGAGAGATGCCGTAGTCATAATCGAATTTGAGGATGCAATTAACACAGCTGATATATATTTACATCTACTTAGTGAAAGCGTTTCCTCACAATCCTTTTAGTAAGCAGAGAGAAAACTTTGCCACTTAGATTTTATGGTGTATGTATTCCTATCCATATGAATTTGTCATAACGATAATCACAAGACAAGGTTTGTGACAAATCGAAACTCATATGGACTGAACATGTTCAATATTAATTTCTTGCCACCTAGTAGTAAAAGGCCTGCCATTGCTTCCAGGTTGTTTAGCAGCGCACCTATATTGGTGAATGAACTTTCATTGATTAAGGTGCTTTGCCTTGTGCAATCAAATTAGAATTCATAGAACTCACATGCATAGTCGAACTAACTGGAATGGGCACAGAAACAACAATATAGGTTACAAACCTCGCGTCGTGTGCTAGTGATGAACAATAGGTTAATTCTTGATTGGTTCTTGACACTTTTCAAGACCTTTAAGACTCTTACTGACCTCTTGACATATAAGATTCTCTGTCAAGAAATGTTTCTCGACAAACAAATATTCAAGTGTTAGTATGGATTCTTATCAAGAAAAACACTTCATATAATTGGTCTTAGTTGGTCCTTGTCTTATCCGAGACATCACAACTACAAATTTCAAATGCGGAAGAGTAAAAAACATTTCCACTCCACATTTCATGAGGTGTTATAAACCTACTTTAGATATTTCACTCAAGGTGCAATCTTGGAGTACGACTCTAAGCCTCGATTTTGACACAAAGTATGACTCACCCTTTTATGATTCAACCATGTCAACAATTCCCGATTCCTCTTCTTAGCCATACAAATGTACTAAGGTGTCGTTAGAGGATCAATGGTGACATCGTTTCATAATCACTAAGATGATCATAAAATATGATACTCAAGTACTCTGCTTTCCTATCAGATTGGAGAAACTTTTATCTTTCTGCCTACTTGATTCTTCTTATTCATTCTGCTATACATTGAAAAATTTTCAATGATTCAGAATCAGACTTCATATTGTAAGCATAACCATATTTACTAAATTGTAGTAAATCATGACGAATAGTCTTATCATTCTTTGTGGCGGACTTGACCAGTGCACATCATTGTGAACAAGATCCTTCAGTCCTTCACTTGACTCACATCTACATGTGAACAAGGAATTAGTCTTAATTTCCCAAAGATGAAAATTCTCATTCATCACAGAATACAAGTCGTATGATTCCAAGTTTCTGTCCAATTGAAACTTGGGTGATGAGAATATTTCCTTATTTGATGAATTTCTGACACTACCACAAACGATATTACTAAGAATCAAATGCATTTTCAATATTGCTAAAAAATATATAAATACCAATTTTCACAAATGCCATTGCAAAGAAATATAAATAAAACAAAATCAAAAATTTTATTTATTTATAAAAAATGCAGAAAACTTGTCCTTACAATGCAAGAACAAATGAAAACTATGTCACTAAATATTCCTAAGCAATCTATGATAACTCCTAAGCAGCAGCTCAAAAATCTGATCATCAAACGATGTGATTGAAATCCATCTCTTCGTGACCAGACTCAACTTACTCTTCCTTTAAGCTTCCTTTCTTTTTCTTCGATCCTACAAAACATCAAAATGCAATCTTATCACATCATGTATTAAGAATCTATAAATAGTAACTTAATATATTAAGATAGTGGACTTACCTAAGGTAGATTCATACATCTTGAGTTTACCATCCTTACGATCCTTTAGGTAGATATGGAAGCTTAACATCCAATGCAACTTCTCTTGGCAATAGAAACAAACAAACTCTTTTGGAATGGTACACGGGACAATCTCAGACTTAGCCTTTCTCTTTACCATTTGGTTAAACGGTTTGACATTGGCCAATCACTTTCCATTGGGAAGAGAAAACCTTTCTGGACTACCAATGTCGCCATTGTCAATGTCCATGGAAGTTTGGAAGATTGATCTTCCAATCAAATTTGCTTGATCAGTGCTCGAAATCATTGTTGATTCAACAACAATAAGTAAATAGGTTAGATCAATAAGGTTCACGTCGTGGTCTGCCATATAGTAATCCTTAATGAACCCGCTATATGACTTAGGAAGTGATTGAAGAACTAAGTCAACAGCCAACTTCCTTGATACAACAGCATAGAACATTCCCATCTCGTTAATATGCAACTTCATCTCCTAAACGTGAGCACATATAGACTTTCCATATTGGTGTTTTCTTACCAATAGGGCTTGAGTGACCTTGAAATTTTCAAGTCGACGAACACGTGGGTTAGGGAAAACTATTGGAGGAGGTGGGGGAAGTGAAGTATGATCTCTAGTTGCTTGATCGAAACGTGGAACATCATCTTCATGAGGAAAGCTTTTTCCAAAAGATTTGGGAAGACCATAGTTGTTAGAACTAGACATCTACAAAAGGGATAAATTCAATTTAGTTGATTCAATCCTTAATATAACATCTAAATAAAATATTAAGGCTAGGATCCAACACAATAATTTACAATTCAGAAGAGGGATGTCGTAATCCAATTGTAAACGATTTGTCGGTAGGTAAATGACGATTTACCAATTCCACCACGAAAATGAAATTTTAAACGAATTAGGTTTTAAATGAAACTCCTAGATCTTTTGAGATTCATTGAATTTTTCAATGAAATGTTTAATCTCGACTATGCCCTTCAAGTTTGTCACTGGGATACAGAGGATCACAAACAAGGTGTGAATAACCATGCAAATTAGCTTGTTACTCTCGATGTCATTTATCATCTAATCGATATGCCGGTTAAGCACACACGCTCCATCAATCAACGATAATTTACATCCTACCCATTTTCATCCTTCATTAGTTCCAAATCCGTGTTTCGGTTAACCACACATGCTCCACTAACGACCAATAATGTGCAATGTGCAATTTCATGGGTTAGCATCAAATTTACATTTTTCCTAAAGTAACTAAGATTGGGAATTTATAAAAGATTTAGTTACTTGGTATTTTCCTTATACTTTTATTGAGAGTTTAGTGTCCTATCCTACCCGTTCAGCTAACGACCCTCCACTGGTCAAGGGTGCGGTGGATAAGAGTGGATAACCAATGACGGTCATTTTACAGGCCACTTCCTTAAACACCCCTTATATACTGGTTTCGTGAATGAGGCCTATTAACGGTAAGACTGACTGTTTACTTATACATATATAATATATTAGAGTTTTACTTTTATATAGTATAAGGGTGTATTTTACACATTTAAAATACTAAGAGGTTTAATCTATTAATAAATTAGACTATTAATTTAATTAAACTTAAACCATGTCATCATGGATTTATTATATCTCTCTTTTTAATTAAAAACTGAATAAATTTAATAAAACCATAAGGGTGTAATTTGAACTATTCAAACTATCAAGGTTCTAAATTTATAATTTCAAAATTAATGCTATTTAATTAAATTTCAAATTACAAAACCAAGAGGTGTACTTTTGAAACTTTTCAAATTACTAGGGTTTAAGAATTTAATATTTCAAAATTAAAACTTTTAATCAAATTTTAAATTCCAAAACTTGAAGGCAAATTTTGAAACTTTTCAAAACATTTATATCAAATTTGAAAACCAATTAAATTAATCACATAATTTATCCTTATCACATAATTTGACATAATCTTGTAGTTTTGACAAGATAAACACAAATCAAATTTTACAAATAATTAATTTATCATATAATCTAGTAATTATCTTAAAATTTGACAATTATCCTTCAATTAGATGAGGATATCAATTACCATATCATCAAATTCGAATTTTAATAGTTAAAACAACTTATGGTAATTATCCAAATCTAATTTTAGCCAAAAAAATACGAAAATCTGCCATCAGAATCGAGCTCACGTCATGAGAACTATGCTCACGTCGTGAGAACCCACAACCTTGTGGTGACTTTTACCACCTCATGTTCATTAGGCAGAAGAAAAACCGAAAATTTTCCAGCTTTGAACAATTCACATTAGCATCAAATATAACAGAAAAACGACATAGGCTCTGATACCACTGATGGCTTTTGAGCACTACAACATTCCTATGGTGTACATGACACCCTAATGTTTTGGATCTTGGTTTTTCTCAAGTTATACATGAAAATAATCATCCAAAGCATAAACCCTAGTAACTAGCATACCAATTTCGAAATTCATATGTAAAATAGGGTTGGAAACATTACCTCACTTGTTATGTAGCAATAACAAGAACTCCTTGACCTTTGAAATCTTAGTGCCCCAATTGTTGCACCTCCAATGGTGTCACAAACACTCTTTCTAAGGATGACTTGGAGAGGGAAGCATTTCGGCTAGGGTTTCTCACAAAACTCATAAGGAGAAAATCCTATCTAGAGGGTATATTTATAGTTGAGGCTTTTTAGGGTTTTAAGGTGGAAACCCTAATTTCCTTACTTAAGCCTTAAGCACTCCATGGACCTCCATATAAAAAGCCCTTGGACAATAATTCTATGGGCTTTCCATAGATTTTCGTCCACCTCTTATCAATAAGGTCCATTAGCCCAAATTACAACTATTCCTGATTTAGATAATCAGTCCCTCCATTATTAATCAGTTCCTTTATTGCCAAAATTAATATCAAATTAATTTCTGATCAATTACTAATTAATAAAATGATTCTCAAATAATATATCAATCTATTAATATATTAATAAAGCCATTCTGAGTACCATTTTATTATTCATATAATAAAACCTACTATTTCTCCACTTATCATCCTATCAAGTTGCATGAGTGATGGCAACCCAAAAGGACCATGCTCCTAATCAAATCAAGTACACACCAAAACTAGTTATGAGCTTAGACACCTAATCCAATGCTAGGATCTTCTTCCAAGGTTTTGAAAGAAAACAAGCAGCAAAGAGGAAGAAGTGTTTTACATCCTTTGTAGACTTTGAATCCTCAAGCAGAGGCTTGGAAGTTGATAAAGAATTTGGAACCTTTGAGACACCAAAAAGTTGTCAAGTTGGTTTAAGATGCTACTATTGTAAAAAACTCTTAACTCTTAAGTTTGAAATTCATAACCAAAGCATGAACTACAAGAGAGTATAAAATCAATTAATATATTCAAGAGGATGAATAAAATGGAGACAATATGCATACTCTCTCCAACTCACAGTTTTGTGTCCAAAAGAAGATCAAGAATGAAAGTCTCATGAAGCTAGTATTTATAGCTTGAAGAAAAAGCCCATAAGTTCTTAACCATTTAGCACTTTAGACAAACATGTCTCCCATGCTTGTAAGACTAGCCATGCTTTCATTTATTTCTATTAAACAATCATGAAAGGAATCCATTTATTTAAATAATCAAAAGGCATGTCTTATTTTTGTAATACTTTACTCACATACTTGTAAAGTATGTTCACTAGATTATAATAAGCTACAAACCATACCTCTCTTTCACCTTCATCAATCTCAAAATTAAGAAGTCAAAAAAAGGAGAAAAATATTATATTTTATAAGCCAATTTTATAAAATATAAACTTTAACTTTTTGGTAAAAGACAAGAATTTATCTAGTCCAAAATATTGTGCATGACTTATTAATTCATACCATATGCATTATGTAACGTTACTTGCTAATGAAAATTATTATTTCCTAGAAATAAATAATTTCCAATTTAATTATAAGAGTTTACTAAATATTTATTAAAATCAATTTCTAATAAATAATCAATTATATGAACTTGTTGTTAGTATGAACCATTAGTATCATATGTTAATTATCAATATCACTTTAATATGATTCTTGAGCATACTAGATATTTCACTCACATCATTCTTGCTCAAGTGTTTGTTGATGATATCATCTTCGGACCCACTAATGAGAAACTAAGTTCTGAATTCATTGAGATCATGGATAAGAAGTTTGAGGTGAGCATGAATGGTGAACTAACTTTCTTTTTAGGTCTACAGGTTAAACAACTAACTGATGGTATTTTTCTTTGCCAAGCTAAATACATTGCAAATATGCTAAAGACTCCAATGTCTTCATCAAATTCTATTGGTGCTGATCCAACTGGCACTAATGTGAATGCAAATCTGTATTGAAGAATGATAGGCTCACTGTTCTATCTTACTACCAGTCGTCTTGACATTATGTTTGATACCATATTGTGTGCTTATTATCAAGCCTGTCCTAAGGAATCTTATCTTCACGCTTTAAAGAGAATTTTTCGTTACTTGAAGCATACACCCAATCTCGGGTTATGGTATCCTCGAGATTCTAAGTTCTGGCATGTTGGATAGACTGACTCCGATCATGGTGGATGTGGCCTTGATCGTGAAAGTACCTTAGGAGGGGCTTAATTTTTTCGAGATAGATTCGTAAGCTGGTCCAACAAGAAGCAGACATCAGTGGCTTGCTCGACTGCTGAAGATGAATATGTAGCCGTTGGAAGGTATTGTGCTCAAATTCTATGGATTCAAAATTTGCTCCTACATTATGGTCTTAACTTCTTAAAGACTCCGATTTGTTGTGACAACACTATTGTCATTCAGATTATATAGAATCCAATGTAGCATCCCAAGACCAAGCACATAGATATTCATCATCACTTTATCAGGGACATCGTTCAAAAAGGAAAAGTGGAGTTGTTCTACATTCCATCCACTGATCAGCTGGCTGACATTTTCACCAAGGCATTAGACGATAAGACTCTAAATAAATTGATTTCTATTCTTGGCATGCTTTCAATGACATAGTTGTTTTCTAACTCGTTTGAATTAACATTACTTCTATTTGCTTTCTAATAAAAAAAAACAAATGCTTATTTTATGTTTAAAGATATTTAAATAGTTTTCTTAAGTGTTTCTTCTAATATTTACAAGTATTCTCCTCTTGTTCTTTTATCTATCTTTCATGCCTATCTAAGATCTATATGCACCTCCTTCTTCTAGAGTTTGTAAGAGTTGGAGTAATCTAGAATGTTCTGAATGCTCTTGGTGTTGAGAATGATGGGTTTAGAGCATTGTAACACTTCCTAAGTGTACAGGCAACCCTAATAAACCTTGGATCTATGTTTGTCTAAATACATGCAAAATTTGTTTCCAAGGTTCATAATCCTATCTAGCATACATGGGGAACTTTAATCCTAAAAGAATGGCTAGAATTACGTACCTTGTAGTTGATTTTGATTCCTTGGAACCTTGTGAGCCTAACACCCCAAGTGTGATGCCTCAAATGCTTCACACAACACCAAATGCGTTTGGAATGACTTTTGAGAGAATATACACACTTGAAAAATTGGCCTAGCCTTCTTATCTCTTTTTGTAACCGATTTTGGTGGAGAATGAGTTCCTTATATAGTGTGACACATCTAGGGTTACACCACGTAAACCCTAATGTGTCATGACTCTTCATTTCCATGACCCATGGGTTTGTAACTCCCATGGAGCATCCATGGAGCATCCTATGGGTTTAACCCAACTTGATAATCCATGGAGCCTCTTATCCCACTATACAAGTTATGGATGATTTACATAATCAACCCATATATTTAATTAGTTATCTTTTGATCACTTAATTAATTCCAAATTAATTCTTGATCAATATTAATTAAATAATACTATTAATATATTACAAGTTATAATATATTAATAAACGACAAGTGTTATTTCTCTCATTTAGTCTATCCAAATTCATGACGCCATGCAACCCGAATGGACCATGCCGGGTCTGGTCAAGTACATACTAGAAATAGTTATGGACTTAGACACCTTATCGAATAGTCTCCCACTTGGATATGTCTAATAACTATAATTGCAAGTTTGACTTTCGGAACCGATCAGCAATCGTAGCTCTTTCCAGGTCTCTCGGAACTGAGAAGATGATGATATTCCATTTAAGATAAGTGATCATATAATCCTATGTTCTAGATATCAGTCGGATAAATACATGGAACAATGTCTTACTTATTGTCCAACAGTTTGTTTCCCGCTTTCCGATTTGTTTGACAAAGAACTTAATTGAACACATCAACTTAGTTCTGACCGGGCCCAGTACATAGGTTAACACAAAATCATCGAGGGGCCCAAATATCAGCTTTTAATCCAAGAAGGAACTGATAAACTTCGACTCATATGGGTGTTCTAATACTCATTGAATTAGACACAAGAGCACGTTTTATAACATCGATTTACCAATGCATTTTCATACAATCAATGCATAACCAACTCATAGGCACAAATCATATCTCTAGGTTTTAAGACATATATGATATTACCATCTCACGATCACTCGAGATAAATTCCATGAAGTGATTCTAGTGAGTGTGGGTTGAGTCCACTGCTCATAACTTATGAGCACTCATGAGTGTTGTAGTCATGTCCAACAACTTAGACCTCTGCAACCAATCATTACAGTCTTGATTCATACCTACTTCCGACATATGATCGACTGTGGAGGTTCAAATAAAATTATATACCAAACATAATTATTCTGGAAGTCAAAACATGCAAAAGAAATATAGTAAACATTTGACAAGAGATAGAAACACTTTACTCATAAATAATACACCTTTTATTCATCATCTAATGTCAATTACACTTTACAGATTTCAAAATTATCTAACTACTAAATCTAATATCATCCTTCAGCCCTATGCTCCGAGCATGCTGGAGATGCTTAACCCGACTCAGTCCCTTCGTGAGGGGATCTGCTGGATTCTCATCCGATGATACCCTCTTTGCCACGAGGAGTCCTTCTTCTATTCGATGTCTGATGAAATGGTATTTTCTGTCGATGTGTCTAGATCTCCCGTGATCCCTTGGTTCCTTGGCTAAGGCAACTGCACTTTCATTATCGCAGAAAATTTCCATTGGCTCCTTTATAGCTGGTACAACTCCAAGGTCTCCAATGAAGTTCTTCAGCCAAATCGCCTCCTTTGCTGCCTCGCTAGCTGCTATATACTCTGATTCGCAAGTTGAATCAGCCACTGTTTCTTGCTTGGAACTCTTCCAAGAAATTTCTCCCCCGTTTAAGTTAAAGACCCAGCCGGACTGAGAGCGGAAATTATCCCTATCAATCTGAAAGCTAGCATCACTATACCCTACAACTCTCAAGTCATCACTCCCAACGAGGGTAAGGACCCAGTCCTTTGTTCTCTGTAGGTACTTGAGGATTTTCATTACCGCAATCCAGTGTGCCTTGCTAGGGTTCCCCCTGATACCTGCTAACCATGCTCAAAGCAAACGCTACATCAGGTCGAGTACACGTCATAGCGTACATGATCGATCGTACAGCCGAAGCATAATGTATTCGACTCATTTCTACTATCTCAACCTCAGTAATAGGGGTTTGTATCTTACTCAATCTGGCATTACTTTGGATGGGTAACTCTCATTTCTTGGAGTCCTGCATGCTAAGTCTCTTCAGCACCTTATCCAAGTAGTTACTCTGACTAATTCCAATTATTCTTTTACTCTGGTCTCTCAAGATCCTTATCCCTAGAGTATAGGCAGCTTCCCCTAGGTCCTTCATAGGGAACCACTTCCCAAGCCAGGACTTAACTTCTTGCAGAGTTGAGATGTCATTTCCTATGAGTAGTATGTCATCCACATACAATACTAAAAAGCTAAATATACTCCCACTAGCCTTGACATATACACAAGATTCATCTTCACTCTTAGGAAAGACAAATTCTTTGACTTTCTCATCAAAGCAAAGATTTCATCTGCGAGGTGCTTGCTTTAATCCATAAATGGATTTCTCAAGCTTACACACTCTATTAGGGTACTCTATATTTCTCAAGCCAACTTTCCATTAAGGAAAGCGGTTTTGACATCCATTTGCCATATTTCATAGTCATGAAATGCAGCTATGGCTAACAGAACCCTAATAGACTTAATTTTGGCCACTGGAGAAAGGTCTCGTCATAATCAACTCCCGGAGTTTGTGAGAAACCCTTTGTGTAACGCCTGTGTTTCCGGGCTTGCCATTTTTAGCAATGTAATAGTCTAGGTTAACCTTTGTAACCCATTTTGAAATAATAAGAATGTAATATTTGAGTATTATGTGTTTTGTGCTTAATTGCTTAATTATGTGGTCTGATTAATTAAGAATAAAAATAAGCGTCAAAATTTAAGTGAAAAATAAACTTAATATCTTGGGTTAATGTTGTAGTAGTTGAAACGAGGTTTTCGGATATATATAGAACGCCCAAATCTGACTTCGTATGAGGAAGTTATGATTTATCGAAGTTTCGACATAGCGGTATGCAGCCTGAAATACTCGAATTGAGATCGAGCGGTTTTTAGCCGAAACAATCTAAATGAGAATCGAAGATCTCATTGTTGGTATCGAAGCGATAAAAAGTTAGGCGAGAACGGACGTCAAACGAAGAAGTTATGAATTTATAACGAAGTTTTTCTGTCGCGGCCTATTAAAAATAAATAATAAAAATAAATTTGAAATTAGCCGACGGAGTCTAAACGAAAGTTGTAGAGCGTAGTCTCACCTTCGCGTGGATATAAAGAACGTCGAAAACGGAGTTCGTATGAAGAAGATATGAATTTCTGAAGTGTATTAAATAATTTGTATTTATTTTTAATCTTTAATTCCGGTATTATCTGAAGGGGAGTCACTAGTCCGATCCGACGTACGCCCCGCGTACTCCAAAGAGTGTCGACACTTCGGATGACGCATGCAGTGACGATTTCGGAAGCTAGTACGCCCCGCGTACTCCGAGGTTCCAGACTCTATAAAAGGGATCCGAAGGCAGCCGGCTATTTTACCGATTTCTTCTCTTCTCTCTCCCGTTTTGCATCGTTTTGCGTGCCAGAAATACCCCGAATCCCCGGTATCATACTCTAGGCCCGAGGCAAGTCTCGAGATCCCGAAGATCCCGAGAAGTGCGGTTCCCGAGTCGAAGCTCTGCCCGCGAGAAGTTCGATTTTGAGGAGATCTTCCAGATCTGCTGTGGATTACTACTTCTGCAAGTCGTAGTGCTGTCCGATAATCTTTTGATCAAGTGAGTGTATACTACCTTTCATAAACACGATAATAATACAAGTATGATTCGAATGTATTAAGTAAATGGTGGTTTATATGTGTAAGGGTCTAGTTACTTTCTTCTAACAAGTAACTATGAAGTATTTTATGCGATATACTTGCTATGTGTATATTTTGTGATTGTATGCGTGAATGGATATTCACTTTATTCCATCTCATAGATCTGAATTGCTTTCTATGAAATACGTGATATGTGGTATGCCTCATCTGTTATGTGGAATATATATTGAATGAAAATGATATACAGGTTTTTAACTATGTATGAAAATATATATATTTTATCTACTAATATGTTGGGTAGAACATGGGTAGATAGTTGGTGTGTAATAAATAGATGAGAGGCCTCGATGTTGTTATTGTTGTTGATCTAGTTATTCAGCGGAGTATGGATAACGACCACAGACTCTTTCTAGACAGTCCAGTGGAACGCTAGCAGGTTCATAACCTGTAGGTGTTGTGAACGATGTGTTCACCGGTGTACTCTATCCCCCTCATGGTTTCCTTTAGGATATCTATTGTTGAGGAAACCCCTTCGCAGTGGTGTCCGTCCCGATGAAAATCCTAGATTAGGTCCCTTGAGATAGATGTTGTTTTAGGGACGTAAAGTGAGGATAACGGGAATGGGTAATCGGGATAGTGATTGGTTGGTGAAATTAAATATAACTTATTTATTGTGGGTTGAAAACCCTATATGCTCACCAGGCTCCCAAGCCTGACTCACTCAGTTTTATTTGTATTACAGGTAGTGGCGCGAGGGCGTAAGATGGATGGATCATCTTGTTGTTTTGTTTACAAGTCTGTATATGTATATATTTGTTGAATGACTTGTAATGTTATCGTTTATGCTTTATGGTCTGTATCGGAACATGACATCCCGAGTTTTGATTATATAATGAAAATGCATCTCTTGATGAAATGCTTTGATAAATATTATTTTATCATGTTTTTTTTTGGGAACAAATTCCGCAACTTTTTCAAATCAAAAGGATTTACTCTGAAATTATTTAAAAGCATAAATGAAAATCGGTCTTTTCTGGCCGAGATTTTGGGGATGTCACAGTTGGTATCAGAGCATTAGTTTAAGCGAACTAGGAATTTGTAGGATTTCTAGACTTAAACTTAGAATGCTAAGTGGAATTTTAAGATGTGTGTCTGTTGGATTTTAGACACGAGCACTAGTTTATTTTAGGAAAGTTGCCTAAAATACTTTATGTGCTAAATGTTATATGTTGCCATATATGATATTAATTGCTCGGATCTACGGTCTATTGCCGACCGGATCTGGAAACCTTATGTGTGTAGGATTCTAAGCGTGCGTCTACGTTATTAGAAATAGCATGTAAACGTTTCGGAGTAATAAGGATGATTTGAATATCTATCATGAATAAGGATCTAATTTCACCTTATTCGGTGTGTAGATCAAAGATGGTGAGAACAAGGAGTGGCGTTGGAAACGCGGATAAAAACAGGAATCAACCGCCAGTGATTGAGCAAATACCTGTTGTAGCAGCAGCACCAGAACCAATAACAATGGCTGCGGTGCAAGCCATGATTCGGGCTATGCTAGCCGAACAAAGGGAGGAGATGCGACAGATGTTGCGTGATAATAGGGATGAACCTATCATACCTATTGAGGAACCCGAATTGATTCCCGAGCAATCGGAGGAAGGGAACAATAGTCGCATTATGAGTCAAGTTGGGACTCAAGGAGAACGAAGGAACGATCCGGAAAGGAGAAACAACAAGGATGGGAGAATGTACAAGAACTTCTTGGGCGCCAAGCCGCCAAGTCTTTCTGGAAGCCCAAAGCCTGTTGAGATAATGGATTGGATCTCCGAGATGGAGATGGTATTTGAAAGTTGCGACTGTAGCAACAAACAGAAGACCGTCTTTGCGGTTAGACAACTGAAGACTGGAGTCTTGAGTTGGTGGAAGTTGTTGGCAGATACTATGCCACGAGGAGAAGCCCTGAAAATGTCATGGGAGGAGTTCTTGGAACAGTTAAGGGTGCAGTATTGTTCAGAGATAGATCTGATTGATCTGAACAATGAGTTCCAAAACTTGAAGAAGGGAAAGATGAGCATAGACAACTATGCTACTGCATTTACTGAGAAAATGAAGTTGTTTCCATACCTGGTGCCAACGGAACTCTCCAAGATTGAGAGGTTTGCTAATGGACTGCCTGCCGACTTTGGTCCGACAGTCAAGATGGCAACCACTCTGAAAACGGCTGTTCATGCAACTAAGAATGTGGAGGCCCAGCAGAAGGAAAAGGGTCTGGAAAGGATAGATGTTGGAGAAAAGAGGAAGTTCGATGGAACTTCAGGGTCCAACAAGAAAAACAAGTACTCGAAGTCTAGTTCGAGGGGAAGTGGAGGCGAAGCGAAATGGTGCGACAAATGTAAGAAGAAGCGTCATGGAAGATGTGAGGTGGCGAACACATGCTACAAGTGTGGAACGCCAGGGCACTATGCCAATGAATGTACCCTCACTAAGAAAGTTTGCTATGGTTGTGGTGAGGAGGGACACATGTCGAGGGACTGCCCGAAGAAGAAGGAGGCAGGTAGACCCAACATTCCACCAAAGCCAAAGGTGAGAGCATTCCAGATGACATTGGAAGCTGCTAAAGATGAAGCTGATGTCGCTTCAGGTACCTTTCTCGTTAACGAATTGCCTGCCCAAATTTTATTTGATTCTGGAGCCAACTACTCCTTTATATCGCATGAATTTGGTAGAAAGCTAGCTTTGCCTGTTGTTAGACTAGATGATGCCTTATTAGTCGAAGTTGCTAGTGGAAAGTTTGTACCTGTTAGCTATCGCATGAAAAACATCTTAATTGATCTGAATGGGAATAAGTTCCACGAGGAATTATTGCCTATAGAACTAAACAGTTTCGACATCGTTTTGGGAATGGATTGGCTTAGCGCCAATGATGCCGAAATTTTATGCAAGAAGAAAATAGTCAAAGTAAACCCGCCTGGGAAAGATTCATTTATGGTGTACGGGGACAAACGTAGAGTGAATTCTGGAATCATTTCGTTGATGAAAGCCAGAAAATGTTTGACCAAGGGATGTACATCATATCTAGCATTCGTGATCGATGCTAAGAAGGAAAAGAAGGTGATGCAGAATATTCCAGTTGTGTGTGATTATCCGGAAGTATTTCCCGAAGATCTTCCTGGATTACCGCCTGATCGACAAGTGGAATTCTGTATTGACTTGTTGCCAGGAACAACGCCAATTGTGAAAGCACCTTATCGATTAGCACCGGCGGAGATGAAGGAGCTAATGATGCAACTTCAGGAGTTATTGGACAAAGGTTTCATTAGACCTAGTTCATCACCCTGGGGAGCTCCGGTGTTATTTGTGAAGAAGAAAGATGGAAGTATGAGAATGTGCATTGATTACCGAGAGCTGAACAAGGCAACAATAAAGAATAGATATTCGTTGCCAAGGATTGATGACCTATTTGATCAATTGCAAGGTTCGAGCTATTTCTCGAAGATCGATCTAAGTTCAGGATATCATCAGCTGAAAGTAAGAGAGCAGGATATAGAGAAGACTGCATTCAGAACTAGATATGGACACTACGAGTTCTTGGTTATGTCGTTTGGACTAACCAATGCTCCTGCAGCATTCATGGATTTAATGAATAGGGTTTGTAATCCTTTCCTTGATAAATCCGTGATAGTGTTCATAGATGACATTCTGATTTACTCGAAAAGCCAAGAGGAGCATGGAAGACACTTGCGAGAAGTGTTAGAAGTCTTGAAGAAGGAGAAGCTGTATGCTAAGTTCTCCAAATGTGATTTTTGGATTCGTGAAGTCCAATTCTTGGGTCACGTGGTCAACCAAGAAGGGATAATGGTTGATCCAGCGAAGATTGAAGCTGTAATGAAGTGGGAACAACCGAAAAGTCCCACGGAGATTCGAAGCTTTTTGGGTTTAGCTGGATATTACCGAAGGTTTATCCAAGGATTTTCTTCGATTGCTAGTCCATTGTCAGCTTTGACCCACAAAGGAGCTACTTATGCTTGGAGTGATAAGCATAAAGAAGCATTCGAGAAGCTAAAGAAGAAGCTATGCGAGGCACCGATACTTTCTCTACCCGATGGAGTTGAAGACTTCGCTGTTTCTAGCGATGCGTCTGAGGTTGGATTGGGTTGTGTTTTGACCCAAAGAGAAAATGTGATAGCATATGCGTCTCGACAGCTGAAAGAGCATGAAAAGAATTACCCGACTCATGATTTAGATTTGGCAGCGGTAGTTTTCGCTCTGAAAATATGGAGGCATTACCTCTATGGCACGAAGTGCAAACTTTTCACTGATCATAAGAGTCTCCAATATCTCTTTAATCAGAAGGAATTGAATATGAGGCAACGACACTGGTTGGAATTACTTAAAGACTATGACTGTGAGATACTTTACCACCCCGGTAAAGCTAATGTTGTTGCTGATGCTCTCAGTCGGAAAGTCAATCTTGAAAGGAAAAGGCCAAGAGCGTTGAGAATTGAAGTTGTATCGACTATTGTGGAAAGTATAAAGAAAGCTTAAGAGGAAGCTTCTGAAAAGAATGACTGAAAGGAGGAACGTTTGGGCAAAACATTGGTGTTCGGTGTAAACAGTCATGGACTGAAGGTGTTCCAAGATCGGATTTGGGTACCTATGTTCGGAGGAATTAGAGGTCTTCTGATGGAAGAAGCTCACAAAGCCATGTACTCGATTCATCCGGGTAGCACTAAAATTTATAGGGACCTGAAACCCTACTACTGGTGGCCGACGATGAAGCTTGATGTTGCAAAGTATGTGGCCGAGTGTGTGAATTGTGCGAGAGTCAAGACACAACATCAGAAACCCTACGGGAGTTTAGAACCTTTGCCTGTGCCTATGGGTAAGTGGGAAGACATTGTTATGGATTTTGTCACTAAACTGCCCAGAACAAAAAGTGGTCACGACATGATTTGGGTGGTCGTTGATCGATTCACTAAGAGTGCGCATTTCATAGCAGCCAATGAGAAATGGTCTATGGAGAAGCTTGCGAATTCTTACGTGAAGGAAATTGTGAGGCTTCACGGTGTTCCGTTAACGATTGTGTCGGATCGTGATAGCCGATTCGCCTCGAGGTTTTGGAAAAGTCCACAAGAGGAATTGGGTACCAAGTTGTGTTTAAGTACAGCTTACCATCCGTAGACTGATGGTCAGAGCGAAAGAATGATACGAACACTTGAAGATATGCTGAGAGCATGTACCTTGGAATTCCTAGGTAACTGGGATGAACATTTACCTTTGGTAGAATTTTCCTATAATAATAGTTTCCACTCGAGCATTAAGATGGCACCTTATCAAGCTTTGTACGGGCAGAAGTGTCGTACGCCGTCTTGTTGGCTTGAGGCTGGGGAAAAGCAGTTTATGGGACCAGAGTTGGTTCATCAAACTGCTGAAAAGTTGAAAATAATTAGGGAAAGAATGTTAGCAGCTCAGGATCGTCAAAAGAGCTATGCTGACAAGAAGCGAAGACCGATAACTTTTGAGGTTGGGGATTCGGTTTTGCTTAAAGTCTCGCCGTGGAAGGGACTTATAAGATTTGGTAAAAGGGGAAAGTTGGGTCCAAGGTTTATTGGACCGTTTAAAGTTCTTCAGAGGATTGGGAACCAAGCTTACAAGCTCGAATTACCAGAAGAACTGAATGGAATTCATAACACTTTTCATGTGTGTTATTTGAGGAAGTTCATGGGAGAAGTTCCCGACATAATTCCAATTTCGGAGTTGAGAATTGATGAGAACAAAAGGTTGATTGAGGAACCATAGGCAATTATTGACCGAAAGACTAAGAAATTGCGACGCAAGATGGTTGGGTTAGTGCTTGTCCGATGGAAACACACGAATGGGCCGAATCTCACCTGGGAGACGGAGAGTGACATGATGGGTCGCTATCCGCATTTGTTTGTTGATGTGTGATTCCGGGGACGGAATCATTCTAAGGTGGAGAGAATTGTAACGCCTGTGTTTCTGGGCTTGCCATTTTTAGCAATGTAATAGTCTATGTTAACCTTTGTAACCCGTTTTGAAATAATAAGAATGTAATATTTGAGTATTATGTGTTTTGTGCTTAATTGCTTAATTATGTGGTCTGATTAATTAAGAATAAAAATAAGCATCAAAATTTAAGTGAAAAATAAACTTAATATCTTGGGTTAATGTTGTAGTAGTTGAAACGAGGTTTTCGAATATATATAGAACGCCCAAATCTGACTTCGTATGAGGAAGTTATGATTTATCGAAGTTTCGACTTAGCGGTATGCAGCCTGAAATACTCGAATTGAGATCGAGCGGTTTTTAGCCGAAACAATCTAAATGAGAATCGAAGATCTCATTGTTGGTATCGAAGCGATAAAAAGTTAGGCGAGAACGGACGTCAAACGAAGAAGTTATGAATTTATAACGAAGTTTTTCTGTCGCGGCCTATTAAAAATAAATAATAAAAATAAATTCGAAATTAGCCGACGGAGTCTAAACGAAAGTTGTAGAGCGTAGTCTCACCTTCGCGTGGATATAAAGAACGTCGAAAACGGAGTTCGTATGAAGAAGATATGAATTTCTGAAGTGTATTAAATAATTTGTATTTATTTTTAATCTTTAATTACGGTATTATTCGAAGGGGAGTCACCAGTCCGATCCGACGTACGCCTCGCGTACGCGAGTACGCCCCGCGTACGCGAGTACGCCCCGTGTACTCCGAAGAGTGTCGACACTTCGGATGACGCATGCAGTGACGATTTCGGAGGCTAGTACGCCCCGAGTACGCCTGTACGCCCCGCGTACTCCGAGGTTCCAGCCTCTATAAAAGGGATCCGAAGGCAGCCGGCTATTTTACCAATTTCTTCTCTTCTCTCTCCCATTTTGCATCGTTTTGCGTGCCAGAAATACCCCGAAGCCCCGGTATCATACTCTAGCCCCGAGGCAAGTCCCGAGATCCCGAAGATCCCGAGAAGTGCGGTTCCCGAGTCGAAGCTCTGCCCGCGAGAAGCTCGATTTTGAGGAGATCTTCCAGATCTGCTGTGGATTACTACTTCTGCAAGTCGTAGTGTTGTCCGATCATCTTCTGATCAAGTGAGTGTATACTACCTTTCATAAACACGATAATAATACAAGTATGATTCGAATGTATTAAGTAAATGGTGGTTTATATGTGTAAGGGTGTAGTTACTTTCTTCTAACAAGTAACTATGAAGTATTTTATGCGATATACTTGTTATGTGTATATTTTGTGATTGTATGCGTGAATGGATATTCACTTTATTCCATCTCATAGATCTGAATTGCTTTCTATGAAATACGTGATATGTAGTATGCCTCATCTGTTATGTGGAATATATATTGAATGAAAATGATATACAGGTTTTTAACTATGTATGAAAATATATATATTTTATCTACTAATATGTTGGGTAGAACATGGGTAGATAGTTGGTGTGTAATAAACAGATGAGAGGCCTCGATGTTGTTGTTGTTGTTGATCTAGTTATTCAGCGGAGTATGGATAACGACCACGGACTCTTTCTAGACAGTCTAGTAGAACGCTAGCAGGTTCATAACCTGTAGGTGTTGTGAACGATGTGTTCACCGGTGTACTCTATCCCCCTGATGGTTGCCTTTAGGATATCTATTGTTGAGGAAACCCCTTCGTAGTGGTGTCTATCCTGATGAAAATCCTAGATTAGGTCCCTTGAGATAGATGTTATTTTAGGGACGTAAAGTGAGGATAACGGGAATGGGTAATCGGGATAATGATTGGTTGGTGAAATTAAATTTAACTTATTTATTGTGGGTTGAAAACCCTATATGCTCACCAGGCTCCCAAGCCTGACCCACTCAGTTTTATTTGTATTACAGGTAGTGGCGCGAGGGCGTAAGATGGATGGATCATCTTGTTGTTTTGTTTACAAGTCTGTATATGTATATATTTGTTGAATGACTTGTAATGTTATCGTTTATGCTTTATGGTCTGTATCGGAACATGACATCCCGAGTTTTGATTATATAATGAAAATGCATCTCTTGATGAAATGCTTTGATAAATATTATTTTATCATGTTTTGTTTTGGGAACAAATTCCGCAACTTTTTCAAATCAAAAGGATTTACTCTGAAATTATTTAAAAGCATAAATGAAAATCGGTCTTTTCTGGCCGAGATTTTGGGGATGTCACACTTTGCAACCAGTTGTGCCTTATAAGTGTGTACATTACCATCCATGTCGGTCTTCTTTTTGAAGATCCATTTGCACCCTACGGTCTTACGACCTGGTACTTTCTCAACCAAGTTCCAAACTTGATTGTCATTCATCGATTGTATCTCACTGTCCATTGCCTCTTTCCACTTGGCTGACTCAGGGCCTGCCATGGCTTCCACGTAACTGTTAGGTTCATCCAGACCTATCAGTGACTCATCACTGATAAGTGTATCACCTTCCGTAGTAATATGCAATCCATAGCAATGCTCAGGTGCATTCCTAATCCTTGTGGAACGCCTTAGAGGTACATACTTGTCAATTAGCTCAACAGGAGTTTCCTCCTCATGTTGAGTGCTAGGGTTTGAAGTTCCTTGACCACTTAACACTTGAATTTCTTCAAAGTCAACTTGCCTCCCACTGTTTCCTTGGCATATAAATTCTCTCTCTCTCTCTTTCTCTCTCTCTCCAACCCTCCTAGCTACAAAGACCACATTTTCACTAGGTCTGTAGAAAAGCTAACCAAAGGATTGCTGTTGGTAGCTGATGAAAATACACCTCTCACTTCGAGGTTCGAGCTTATCATGAGTCTCGCGTCTCACGAAAGCCTCGCAACCCCAAATATTGATGTGGTCAAGTTTGGTTACTTTACCAGTCCACATCTCATGAGGAGTTTTGGCAACTTTCTTTGTAGGTACTAGATTAAGGATATGGGCAGCAGTCTCTATGGCATACCCACAAAATGATATTGGTAGCGAAGCTCGACTTATCATGGAACGAACCATATCCAACAAGGTTCGATTACGCCTCTCAGCTGCACCATTCAACTGTGGTGTCCTGGGAGGTGTCAATTGTGAGACAATCCCACATTCCCTAAGATAGTCGAGGAACTCTTAACTAAGATACTCACCACCTCGATCGGAGCGAAGTATCTTAATGTTCCTACCCAATTGATTCTCAAATTCCTGTTTAAATTCTTTAAATCTTTCAAAAGTCTCTGACTTATGCTTAATTAGGTAGACATATCCATATCTACTATAATCATCAGTAAAAGTCAAATAATAACAATTAGCATCCCTTGTGGCAAGTTTGAAGGGTCCACACAGATCCGTGTGTACAGGATCCAGCAAACCTTCACCCTTTTCACAAGAACATGTGAAGGGTGACTTTGTCATTTTTCCAAGTAAGCATGATTCGCAACTATCATCTGACTTTAGGTCAAATGACTCCAAGACTCCATCCTTTTGGAGTTGGCCTATGCGTTTCTTGCTTATATGTCCAAGATGACAATGCCATAATGATGCTTTATCCAAATTATTATCATTAATAAAATCAATACACAATACATTATTTCCTAAGTTATCAACCACGGATACAGTTTCATACACACCATTACAAGGTAATGCTTTAAAATAAAGAACATTATTAAAGAAAGCATTAATCGAACCAACTTCATTATCAAATGAAATGGTGAAACCTTGTTTATACAATGCATGAAAGGAAATAATATTTCTTGCCATTTCTGGTGAATAACAACATTTATTCAAATCTAAACTAAACCCACTACTTAGCGATAAAGTGTAAACTCCAATCTCGGTGATAGGTAAAGCTTTCCTGTTCCCCATGATTAAGTTTATTCTTCCATTCTCCACATTCTCACTTCTTCTAAGTCCCTGCAAATCAGAACAGATATGAATACCACAACCGGTATCAAGGACCCAAAAGTTAGACCCGGGTGAGTTATTAGATAAGATAGTGTAAATACATGCATGGTTGGGTTTAACTTTCCCATCCTTCACATCTTGCTGGTACTTTGGGTAGTTCCGCTTCCAATGTGACTTTTCATGACAATGGAAGCATTAAGCCTCTTTTGGGTCTGAAGAAGGAGTGACGAAACCTTTCTTGGTTCCAATTGAAGAAGAGCCATCAAAGGTCCTAACCTTGGTACCCTTCGAAGAACTCTTCCTCTTCTTCCCTCTACCTTTCCCCATTGTTGAGACAGGGGCGAAGTTTGGAGTAAGAGTGTTAACAACCGACTTACCTTTAAGACCTGTTTCTACGGTCTTGAGGAGTCCCTGCAGTTTGTTGAGTGTGACCTATTCCTTATTCATGTGGTATGTCATGCGGAACTGATCATAGCACGATGATAAGGAGTGCAAAATGATATGTATTGCAAGCTCGTCAGGGAAGTTCCCATTAAGCTTCAGTAAACGACCCACATACCTTTGCATTTTCTGCATGTGGCTCGTGACGGATTCTCCATCCCTCATCATGGTTGTTATCATGGAGCAGATGATTTCATACCTCTCTTTTCGTGCACTTTGATGGTATCTTTCCATTAGATCTTGGTGCATTTCAAAAGGGTAAAAGTCCTCATAGGACTTTTGGAATTATGCTGTCATCGTGGCTAACATGATGCATGCCACTTTGGTAGCATCCCTTTCATGCGCCCGGAAGTCAGCGATCTCCTAGGGAGTTGTCGAGGACATATTCTTTGTCCTCGTAGCGGGTAATCATCCTGATGTTTCTAATCCATTCATTGAAGTTGGATCCATCAAAGGTGACTTTCCCACACAAGTTCATAAGGGTAAAGGAGCCATTAGGATTAGAGCCAGAAGCAACATTGTTTAAAGACATCTGAAAGAAGAGAACAAGATTAGTTTAGATATTAAGAAGGTCCTTAATAAAACACCCAAATGTAATATTAAGGCTAGGATCCAATCACAATATAGTATAGCTTAGAAGATGTATGCCGTAAACCAAGCTATAACATATTTGAAAGGTTGGTGAATGACGATTCACCAATTTCCACCATGAAAACTGAAATGTAAATATTAAGTTTTTGATTGGTTCTTAGAAATTCCTTGATTCTTTTGAGATTCAATGAACTTTTCAAAGGCATGTTTCAATCTCGAGTGTTCCCTCCAAATTTTGTGACTGGGATACCGAGGATCACAAAACGAGGTGTGAAGTAACCATGCAAATCACTTGGTACCCTTAAAGTTTATCAGTCAATCAATGTGTAGGTAAACCACACACGCTCCACCGATACTATGATAAACCTTAAGTCACCCTTTACCTACCTTGTTAAGTCCAAGTTAGTGTGCCTGTTAACCACACACGCTCCACCAACGACTTAAACAGCATGTAAAGTGTAATTTCATGGATTAACACCTTATTCACATTTTTCCTAAAGTAACTTAGATTGAGAATTTAATAAAAGCATTTAGTTACTTTATAATATTCATCATACTTTTAATGAGAATTTATAAGTCCTTGTCTTACCCGTTCGGCTAACGACCCGCCATCGATCAAGGAAGCGGCAGGTGAGAGTGGACACCCATTACGTTGCCATTTTATAGGCAACAACTTTATACACCCTTATAGACCGGCTTCATGAATGAGGCGTACTAGCGGTAAGACAACTTGATCTTATACATATATATATTATTAACTTATAATATTATAAAGTACAAGGGTTGATTTTTAACTTTTTTAAAAATCTAAGGCTTGGAACTAAAGTTTCAATCATAACTTTACTTGTTCCAAAACTTGAGGGCAAGTTTTGTAACTTTACGAACCCTTTGATATTCATAAGCTAAGAGTTATTAAAATGAAGACTCTTCATTTTATAACTTATGTGTTCTTTTAATGGCTTTTAACACAAAGAGACTTTTGGTTATCCATAACCTGAGGACAAGTTATGGACTCCATTAAAACACATAAAGATCATGAATTAATCATATAAACAAGTAACTCCTATGATCTATCAAGAACTCATAAGAACATGAATATTCATATCAACATTTCAAGAACATGTGAACACATATAATCATGAAAAATTGATATTGGCCATTGTAAATGGATTAGAACAACCATTACACCATCTAAAACAAGTTTTACAACACCAAAACAGTTTAGGGTAATGTTTCTAGTCCATTTTCAGTAGCACAAATTGAATTTCTACATTCTGCATGACCAACTCGTTGAGTGCACGAACAAACTTGTTGAGTTGGTTGCATTTACACTTGGACTCGTCGAGTGCACGAACAGACTCGTCGAGTCCCCAGAGCAGACAACAAAAAAAGATTTTTCAACACTATTTTGCATCAAGTATTGACAAACAAACCCGATTCTAATACCACTGATGGGTTTAGAGCATTCTAACACTTCCTAAGTGTACATGCAACCCTAATAAACCTTGGGTCTATGTTTGTCTAAATACATGCAAAATTGGTTTCCAAGGTTCATAATCGTATCTAGCATACATGGGGAACTTTAATCCTAAACGAATGGCTAGAATTACATACCTTGTAGTTGATTTTGATTCCTTGAAACCTTGTGAGCCTAGCACCCCAAGTGTGATGCCTCAAATGCATCACACAACACCAAATGATTTTTCAATGACTTTTGAGAGAATATACACACTTGAAAAATCGGTCTAGCCCTCTTATCTGTTTGTGTAACCGATTTTGGTGGAGAATGAGTTCCTTATATAGTGTGACACATTTAGGAAAACACCATGTAAACCCTAATGTGTCATGACTCTTCATTTCCATGACCCATGGGTTTGTAACTCCCATGGAGCATCCTTGGATCATCCTATGGGTTTAACCCAACTTTATAATCCATGGAGCCTCTTAGCCCACTATACAAGTTATGGATGATTTACATAATCAACCCATATATTTAATTAGTTATCTTTTGATCACTTAATTAATTCCAAATTAATTCTTGATCAATACTAATTAAATAATACTATTAATATATTAGAACTTATAATACATTAATAAACCACAAGTGTTATTTCTCTCATTTAGTCTATCTAAATGCATGATGCCATGCAACCCAAATGGACCATGCCGGGTCGGGTCAAGTACATACAAAAAATAGTTATGGAATTAGACACCTTTTCCAACATAGAAGAATAGTGGCATCATGTTCTCTTCTTGTTCATAATTCTCTCTTTCTCCTCCACTCTTTGTTATAGGTGCAAGGAACAACTGTCAATGAAGTGAGCTTTATTTTCATGTACTAACTCATAATCCTATAAAATCTCGAATGCCCTCATGATGATCTTGTCAACATGATTATTTCATGGATTTGAGAAAGTTAACTCATTGTTTATAAGGAGTATTTGATGCTCCTCTCTTGTTGTTGATGAGTATGAAGTTTGGAATCCATTTGCAACATATCATCGATTAATGGCCTCATCATTTTCAGTATCGTGTTAAGTTGTATTGTTTTTGCTCTTGCTAATGTTTTGTTTTATAGAAGTCTTGAAGATGGATTTCTCGGAGAAAGGAAATTAATTAATGAATTTCCATTTCAAAAGATCTCTTTTTGGTATTTCCACTCAAAAGATTCTCTTTATTTATGTTGCTTCTGAAAAGGTTATGTAGAGAGCTTCTGAAAAGCTGTATATTCCTTTTTAACTATTCTTCCCTCTGTTGACAATTTTGTATGCTTTTATTTTCTTGTCTATTTTGTCTTGTAGCATATTAAAAGAATTTATGGTGAACTTTAAAGTTCTAGGATGCAACCTAACTATATGATACGAAAGATAAAACACTTCTTGTTGATGAGTTAACAATGTTTATGATTCACGCTGATTCCACCACAAGTTGACTAAAACAATCCATTCTTTCCTTAATTTCTTCTTAATAAAGCTTTATGATTCACTCTGATATACCACACACTAATAAAACTTTTCAACTCTATGCCGACGATTAGTCTATGTCCCGTAGACCATTACATGCAATAACCCCTTCTTTTCCTTATATTCTTTTTTTAAATCATTATGATTCAACGTAGTGTACCATACTCTGATGAGAGCTTGAAAAATCTATGTCGATGGTTAAGCTAAAACACCACAACTTATCACATGCATCAATCCATTCTCTTTGTATATTCTTCTTTTGAATTTTATAATTTATTTTATGCAATCTGATGCTGATGAGAATTCGAAAATTCTGTGTCCATGGGTATATCATTGTCCGTGATATTTACATGCACCTACCCACTCTTTACCAACATTTATTCTATTTAGAAGTTAATATTTCAATGTTATAGCCATATACTAATAAAAATGAATAATGAGTCAGCGTATGAAACCACACACTGATGAAATCTTGTAATACTATGTTAGTGAATGCTAGTTCAAACCCACACTATCAGAATACATCACAAACTTTCTAGATTACAAGTTGCAACTCTGATATGATGATCACTTTCTCTAGTCCCGTATTTACTGTTGATGTCAAAAAGGGGGAGACTCTTGCTAAATGAGAAACTACTAAGTATTATTGATCTAAAATAAAGAAAAATATAAGTGGGATCCAAGATGATTATTGATATCAACATTCTATCAGCTCGTCATCTATTCTTCAAAGCTGCTTCTACTGCTGATGACCAAAAATTGGACGTCATACTTTCTTAGGTGCAGCATCGTCAAAGCTGAAGAACTGAAAGTCTGAATCTTACTCTCAGGGGGGGGGGGGGATGAGCTGAAGAATCCATTGAAGATTAGTTTTTACATCCTCAAATAGAGGGAGATTGTAAGGTCACACCTTATGATTTGATGAGTCAAACAGTCTATATGCTAACTGCCAGCACCATCGTCTCAAGTCTATCAGCGTCAGCTTGTAGATAGTTATCTTACGTAACCTTTTTATATTAGGTAATGATACATATAAGTATAGAGTAGATAGTAGATCAGATATCTTTGTTATGAAGATCGGTTCTTAGCATAGATTAGATACAATCCATTCAATCAAGGGATATACTTCTATAAATTAGTACATTAGGGTGAAACCATAATGTAATCATCTTGGTGACCGTCTTTATGTCAACCCGTTTTTTTGGTGAAAACAAACCCTTTCTTGTTAAAAAGAATTGGTGAATTCCTTGTGTTCTTTACTTTTTTGGTTCTTTATTTGCTTACTTTTGTTTGTTCTTGTTTATCATACCTAAAGTGTATCCAATCGATACAAACCTTCAAATTGGTTTCTTAGGCAAGAAGACGAAAGCGCAGAAAAATACATATTGAGAAAAGGGAGCACCACCTGGAACGTAAAGTAGGAGAACCGACATCGGTTTGAACGCTCAGCAAGGATAACCCCGGCAGGATAAGAATAAATTCTTGTATGGAATGGTCAGATATGTAACATCCGGAATTTCAGGTATTATATTTATTCTTTTTATTTTGAGTTTTGTGGAAGAACTCGGCGAGTTGGTGCGAAGACTCGTCGAGTAGAGACGCGATTTCTCACCCGGATTAATGTCCGGACTTGACGAGTCACATTGGTGGACACGGCGAGTCTGCTCTGTTTAATGAAACCCTAATTTCTCGGGTTTAGGGCCTATTTAAAAGGCCTTATGGCCGTCATTTGTGCTCACCAGTCCCCAGAGTGAAACCCTAGTGAGGTTGAGCGTTTGGAGTGAGATAAGGGGCTAATGTTGACCTTTGTGGTCTTATCGAGCAAGGGAAAGGAAGCAATAGCCAAGGGGAAACAAGAGGATCAACTTCCTGAAGATCTGAGGTCCAGAACATCACGTTGAGGTACTATTTTTCGAACCATTCTCTGTTATGGTGATGTTCATGTTGATTTAGGGCTTATGGAGCCCTTTTGTTGCTAGATCTAGTGCTTCCTTGGTCCCTTAAGCGAGTTAGGTTCTGGATCTTGACCCTTGGAGGTCCAGAGTGACCCTTTGTCCAAGCTTTTTATGAATCCATGGAGGTTTTGGATTGGGATCTTTGTGCTTTAGGTCAAAACACCATTTATAAGTCATTAGGTGTGTTATGAGCGCCAAGACATGAACTTTACGTGATTAATAAGCTTGGAAAGACTGGATCTATGAGTTAGTGAAGCAGATCTGACCTCAGAAGGTCGTTTGGGGTTGTGCATGGAATGCACTCGTCGAGTCCATTTCCAGACTCGACGAGTTAGTGCGGGTTGTTTAGTGATTTCGAACTAGGGTTTGAGTAACCGAGTCGGGTGAGTGACTCGGTGAGTCGGAAGGGACTCAGAGGAATCGGGTCCCTGTAGAGACTCGGCGAGTCCATGCCAAACTTGGCGAGTTGAGTTGACCGTTTGATCGTTGACCAGAGTTGACTTGATAGGGTTAGTCAGCCTTAGTTGGGAAAGTGTTAATTAGAGATGTATTGTGTTATAGGAGGACTATAGCTCGGGAGATCGAGCACTAGTGATTTCAGGGATTTGCGAGTTATCGAGATACGCGAGGTGAGTCTTCTCACTATACTTTACCTTGAGTAGGTAATCAGAGTGATGTGACACAGTATTTGTATGCTATATGTATGTTATGTGTTGTACTGCATTATTTCTATGTGATTTATGCTGTGCATGTTTATAGAGTTGGAACCTGAAGGTTCACAGAGTTAGAACCAGAGGGTTCACAGAGTAGGGGCCACGGACCCACATAGTTATAGCCTCGAGTGGCTAATATGTGCTATGTGTGGTATTTTGGGGAACTCACTAAGCTTTGTGCTTACAGTATTTGGTGTTATTTGTTTCAGGTACTAGTGATGACCGCGGGAAGGCGCCGGCCTGATCAGTACACTGACGGGATTTTTATGTAATGAGATCTTGGGATTTTTATATGTTATGAATTTGAGTTTCAAACACAGATGTTTTTATGAATACTAAATGAATTATGCTTTTATAAAATTCGAAAAATTGTTTTGAAATTTACGGCGTTACAAGTTGGTATTAGAGCCTTGGTTTGAGGGATTCGAGTACACCTTCGGGCTTATTTGAACTCAAACTGAGGATTTGAGAAATATTTTCAAAAAGAGTAAGAGATTTTTGGAAAACGCAGAGCAGAGTCGTGTGTACGATTAGTCCGCGCCCGAACGGTGATTTCGCAATATACCCTCATATTATGTGTTATGATATTGATATGATTTATTCCCATGCTAGAGTCGGCTAGGTACTCCTATTTGGACTAGAGTGGCCTGATTTGTGATGCCTTAGCCTAGGAACAGGTGAGCTGCTATGAGATGCTTGAGAGTGAGTAGGTAGCAGCGAGGAGCTTATGAGAGACCTGTTAGAGAGTGGATTATGCATAATAGAGTACTTGGAACTTGGGATCCGAAGAGGAGGAGTTGGGGTGTATTCTGATACGGTGCGGACAGTAGTATTGGGCCCGTACTACTGAAAGCACCGGGGCGGTGTACAGGCCAAGTAAGAATCTTTGGAATGCCAAGGATCAAGGAGGGATGAGTTGTCGAGTGTGAGTATGCTCGAATGGATTCTAATTTATCATATGTTGTATTTCAGAGGTAGATCATGGTGAGGGCACGTCTTATGCCTGAGAGTAGTGGGGCCAGTGATGAGGAGATTCGCCAGATCATCCATGAGGAGGTGGTTGTGGCCATCAGGGCAGAGATACCAGAGATGTTCGGGTCTATTAAGACCATGTTGATTGAGACTTTTGACGAGCGTTATGCTGCTCTTTCTGAGGCTGCTGTTGCAGCGGACACCATAACTATTGCTGCCGCGAGGCTGCAGGGTGGTGATGTGTTGCTATTCCGAGAGTTCAGCAACACAAAACCGTCGGAGTTTGACGGGACCCAGGACTCGGTGGCGGCTATGAGATGGATTTCAGACATAGAGGGGTATTTCTTTACTTGATCATCTCCTGAGCATTTGAGAGTCCGGTTTGCGCTGAACCAGCTTCGCTTGGGAGCGAAGGACTGGTGGAAGTTTGTGACAGCGCACTTTACGCCTGATGTGCTTGCGGCACTGACCTGGGAGAGGTTCACTGCCATGTTCCGAGATGACTACGTTCCCCAGGTGGGGAGGGAGCGTTTTGCCTGGGAGTTTCTGACCCTCAAGTAGGGTACTGAGTCTGTTACGGTGATTACCAGGATGTTCCACGAGAGGGTGATGTTCTGCCCTGAGCACGTGTCTTCTGAGCAGGCATGTATAAGCCGATATTTGAGTATCCTGAGGAGAGACATTCGGGAGTTCATGGCGAGCTCCTCGTACCGGAAATTTGCCGAGCTTCAGGTAAATGCTCGGAAGAGGGAGATTGAGCTAGAGACTTAGGCTAGGGAGGAGACGGAGTCTCAGGGGAGGGATCGGCGACCGGCATAGTCCCAGCCGGCAGCCAAGCGGGCCAAGCCCACTGATCCTAAATCAGGGAGATAGAAGGGCCGCACTTGTGGAAAGTGCGGCAAGGGTCATGATGGAGTTTGTAGAGCTGGATCTTGCTACAAGTGTGGCAAGGAGGGGCACATGTCCAAGGACTGCCCCAAGTGTTTGCAGTGTGTTTTCACTGCAACCAGACCGGACACCGGAATGCAGAGTGTCCGCAGTTGCGGGGATCAGCTCAGTGAGCACCTCAGGGATCTGCCCCTGCCGCCATCAGAGCTACCGAGAGTCGGCCAGTGAAGGCCGAGACGCCGAGGGCACGAGGCAGTGCCTTCCAGTTGACCGCGGATGAGGTCCGCGCAGCGCCCGATGTCGTGGGTGGTATGTATTCTTTCGTGTATTTATTTTGATTTTGAGATATTATGCTTATATTATGTTATGCGTAGCTACTTTTCTTGTGAATTTTGTACCTGCCTTGGTGTTATTTGACTCGGGTGCGAGTCGGTCTTTTGTATCTTTGGCTTTTAGTCAGCATATCAGTATTAGTCGTGAGGCGTTGAGTCGGCCTCTGAGAGTTTCCATAGCTAACGAGAGAGTGATATATGCCATGGAGGTGATCCGTGGGTGCGTATTCGAGATTTTCGGTGTTGAGTTTCTGATTGATTTGGTTCCTATTGCGATGGGTGATGTCTGTGTCATTGTGGGTATGGACTGGTTGAGCAGATTCGGTGCGGTTATCGACTGCGAGAAACAGCTGGTGACCATACGAGACCCAAGAGGAGGATTTCTTACGGTGTACGGTGAGGGTACACATTCTGGGTCAGCGTTTTGTTCGGCCTCTAGGGCGAGGCAATGTGTACAGCAGGGTTGAAAGGGCTTTGTGGCGTATGTGATGGATATACGGGTTGATTCAGAGAGGCTGAGGTCAGTTGAGGAGTTTCCGAGAGTGCGTGAGTTTCCAGATGTATTTCCAGAGGAGTTGTCGGGTGTGCCTCCCGTGAAGCAGGTGGAGTTCAGTATCGATTTGGTTCCGGGGGCCGTGCCTATTGCCAAGGTGCCTTATCGCCTTGCACCTCCAGAGATGCAAGAGTTATCCTCGCAGCTTCAGGAACTGCTGGGAAAGGGATTTATTCGGCCGAGTAGCTCACCGTGGGGAGCGCCTATCCTTTTTGTCAAGAAGAAGGATGGTTCACACCGAATGTGTATTGATTACCGGGAGTTGAACAAGCTGACGGTCAAGAACCGTTACCCGTTTCCAAGGATCGACGATTTGTTCGATCAGTTGCACGGAGCATCTTGGTTCTCCAAGATCGATTTGAGGTCTGGATATCATCAGGTGAGGGTGTGAGATGAGTACATCCAGAAGACAACGTTCAGGACGCGATATGGGTATTACGAGTTTGTGGTGATGCCTTTCGGGCTCACCAATGCCCCGACAGTGTTCATGGATCTCATGAACCGAGTGTGCAGGCCGATGTTGGATCAGTCGGTGATTGTATTCATCGACGACATTTTGGTATATTCGAGATCTAGAGAGCAGCATGAGGAGCATCTGAGGGAGATCCTCGGAGTTCTGAGATTGGAGAGGCTTTATGCCAAATTCTCCAAGTGTGATTTCTGGTTGTGAGAGGTCCAGTTCCTAGGGTATCTCGTTAACCAGAAAGGGATATTGGTCGACCCGGCCAAAGTTGAGGCAGTGATGAGTTGGGAGGTGCCGAGGTCACCCTCCGAGATCAGGAGTTTCTTAGGGTTGGCAGGTTATTATCGGATATTTACCAGGGATTTCTCTAAGATCGCAGTGCCACTCACCAGGTTGACCCGGAAGGGTGTCGCTTTTTCATGGGGCCCCGAGCAGCAGGCCTCCTTTGAGACGCTTCGCCAAAGGTTATGCGAAGCCCCGGTGTTAGCCCTCCCGGAGGGGATGGAGGACCTTGTGGTATACTGTGATGCGTCGGTCTTGGGGTTGGGAGCGGTGCTGATGCAGAGAGGGCATGTGATAGCATACGCATCGAGGCAGCTGAAGCCTCATGAGACGAGATATCCCACCCATGATCTAGAGTTGGGTGCAGTGGTGTTCGCCCTCAAAGTTTGGTGTACGATATACACGGACCATAAAAGCCTGAAGTATTTGATGGACCAGCCAAACCTAAATATGCGGCAGAGGAGGTGGTTGGATGTGGTCAAGGATTATGATTATGAGATCCTATACCATCCGGGCAAGGCTAATGTGGTAGCCGACGCCCTGAGTCGCAGAGCGGAGAGCACCCCATTGCGGGATGTATGTTTGCGGTTGACCGTGATGGCTCCGGTGTTGGACGCCATTCGTGGAGCACAGGCTGAGGCTGTGAGATCGGAGAACTAGAAGAGAGAGCGAGTTGTTGGATTGGTATCGGAGTTCGTTACCGTTGGTCGGGGGATTATGACATTTCAGGGGCGTACATGGGTACCGTTTGTGGGAGGGACGCGTACCATTTTGATGGAAGAGGCTCATCGGTCGAAATTCTCGATCCATCCTGGGGCCACTAAGATGTATTTAGATCTGAGGAGAGAGTATTGGAGGCCCTGTATGAAGAGGGATATTGTGTGGTTTGTGGAGAGGTGCTTAACCTGCCGTAGGGGTAAGGCCAAGCACCAGAGACCGCATGGTAAGTTGCAGCCGTTGGAGGTTCCCGAATGGAAGTGGGAACAGATTACCATGGATTGTATCACCAAATTGCCAAGGCCTGCTAGGGGAGTCGATGCAATTTGGGTGATTGTGGACAGGTTGACAAAGAGCGCCCACTTCCTTGCTATCAGCGAGAGTTCTTCCGCACAGAAATTAGCAGAGATGTATGTGAGGGAAGTGGTATCTCGGCATGGAGTGCCGATCTCTATTGTTTCAGATCGGGATGTGCGTTTTACTTCCAGATTCTGGAAGAAGTTTCACGAGGAGTTGGGTACTAGGCTGCATTTTAGTACCGCATATCACCCCCAGACTAACAGACAGAGTGAGCGGACGATTCAGACGATCGAGGACATGCTCCGGGCATGTGTGTTGGACTTCGGGGGGAGTTGGGACAGTATTTTCCCTTGGCAGAGTTTTCCTACAACAACAGCCATCATTCGAGTATTGGTATTCCGCCCTTTGAGCTGTTGTATGGGAGGAGCTGTCGAACCCCCATTTGCTGGGGAGAGGTCGGGCAACGTGTTATGGGTAGCACCGATATTGTGCTTCAGACGGCAGAGCAGATACAGCGGGTCAGGCAGAGATTGTTGACCACTCAGAGCTGTCAGAAGAGTTATGCGGATAGACGTCGATCCGATCTCGAGTTCCAGGTTGGTGATTATGTTCTCCTAAAGGTATCTCCTTGGAAAGGAGTGATCCGATTCAGGAAGAGGGGCCAGCTAGGGCCCCAGTATATTGGGCCATTCAGAGTGGTCGCGAGGGTGGGCAGGGTAGCGTATCGTTTGGAGATACCTGCAGAATTGGAGAGGATTCATAATACCTTCCATGTGTCTCAGTTGAGGAAGTGTATAGCCGACAAGTCAGCGGTAGTGCCGATAGAGGACATTCAGGTGGATGCGAGCCAGAACTACGCAGAGAGACAAGTTGCAATTATGGATCGAAAGATCAAGCTTCTGAGGAACAAGGAGGTGCCTCTAGTATAGGTTCAGTGGCAACATCGGAAGGGATCCGAGTTGACCTGGGAGCCAGAGCGTGAGATGCGGGAGCAGCATCCGGAGCTATTTCAGGAATGAGACTTCGAGGGCGAAGTCAGATTCAAGTGGGGGAGAATTGTAACATCTGGAATTTCAGGTATTATATTTATTCTTTTTATTTTGAGTTTTGTGGAAGAACTCGGCGAGTTGGTGCGAAGACTTGCCGAGTAGAGACGCGATTTCTCACCCGGATTAATGTCCGGACTCGACGAGTCACATTGGTGGACTCGACGAGTCTGCGCTGTTTAATGAAACCCTAATTTCTCGGGTTTGGGGCATATTTAAAGGGCCTTACGGCCGTCATTTGTGCTCACCAGTCCCCAGAGTGAAACCCTAGTGAGCTTGAGCGTTTGGAGTGAGATAAGGGGCCATTGTTGACCTTGGAGGTGTTATCTAGCAAGGGAAAGGAAGCAATAGCCAAGGGGAAACAAGAGGATCAACTTCCTGAAGATCTGAGGTCCAGAACATCACGTTGAGGTACTATTTTTCAAACAATTCTCTGTTATGGTGATGTTCATGTTGATTTAGGGATTATTGAGCCCTTTTGTGGCTAGATCTAGTGCTTCCTTGGTCCCTTAAGCGAGTTACGTTCTGGATCTAGACCCTTGGAGGTCCAGAGTGTCCCTTTGTCCATGCTTTTTATGAATCCATGGAGGTTTTGGATTGGGGTCTTTGTGCTTTAGGTCAAAACACCATTTATAAGTCATTAGGTGTGTTATGAGCGCCAAGACATGAACTTTACGTGATGAATAAGCTTGGAAAGACTGGATCTATGAGTTAGTGAAGCAGATCTGACCTCAAAAGGTCGTTTGGGGTTGTGCATGGAATGCACTCGCCGAGTCCATTTCCAGACTCGACGAGTTAGTGCGGGTTGTTCAGTGATTTCGAACCAGGGTTTGAGTAACCGAGTCGGGTGAGTGACTTGGTGAGTCGGAAGGGACTCAGAGGAATTGGGTCCCCATAGAGACTCGGCGAGTCCACGCCAGACTCGGCGAGTTGAGTTGATTATTGACCGTTGACCGTTGACCAAAGTTGACCAGTGTTGACCTGATAGGGTTAGTCAGCTTTAGTTGGGAAAGTGTTTATTAGAGATGTATTGTGTTATAGGAGGACTATAGCTCGGGAGATCGAGCACTAGTGATTTCAGGGATTTGCGAGTTATCGAGATACGCGAGGTGAGTCTTCTCACTATACTTTACCTTGAGTAGGTAATCAGAGTTATGTGACAGAGTATTTGTATGCTATATGTATGTTATGTGTTGTACTGCATTATTTCTATGTGATTTATGATGTGCATGTTTATAGAGTTGGAACTAGAAGGTTCACAGAGTTAGAACCAGAGGGTTCACAGAGTAGGGTCCACGGACCCACAAAGTTATAGCCTCGAGTGGCTAATATGTGCTATGTGTGGTATTTTGGGGAACTCACTAAGCTTTGTGCTTACAGTGTTTGGTGTTATTTGTTTCAGGTACTAGTGATGACCGCGGGAAGGCGCCGGCCTGATCAGTAGACACACAGGATTTTTATGTTATGAGATCTTGGGATTTTTATATGTTATGGATTTGAGTTTCAAACACTGATGTTTTTATGAATACTAAATGAATTATGCTTTTATAAAATGCGAAAAATTGTTTTGAAATTTATGGCGTTGCAAGATAGTGGAAGGTACCACAACAGGGCTAATCCCTATAGACACGAAACGTATGACGTGAGACGCCGACGAGAATTCGCCAAATTCTAGGTCTCGCTGACCTACTATCGAGAAGTCATCCGGAACTCCTCGCGAATCACGAAACTTCTTATGACTTTGACTCATAAGGGAGTGGCCCTTGACTGGGAAGACAAGCAAGAGGAAGAAAACCTTGGAATTCCAAGTGAGGGGCCAAATCCTTTTTGAAGCCTCACTCTAGGAAGGGTTGATACACTTCGGGAAGCGTGGTAAGCCAAATCCAAAATAGTTAGGACCTCCAAGATTCTTGCCAAAATCGGTCCTGTAACTCACAAACCCAACCTACACCACGAACTCAGTAACGTACATTTTACCCTTCGCGTCTCGAACTTGAAAACGTACCTTTCCGTCAGGACTCTGATAATCCGACTCGACGAGATCAAGATCAACGAGATCCTCGCCTTCGTGGAAGAACCGTAGTGACCATCGACCAAGAGATCAAGAGGACGAAGCAACGTCTCCTCCCTTTAGTGAAGGTTCGTTGGGATACCAACCGAGAACCCGAATTCACTTATGAGCGCGAGAACCAATGGATTAGGAAGTTTCCCACCTCCATGCTCGATTATTAATACCTACTCCTTTACCTAAAGTCTAATTTCGGGACGAAATTCCCTCTAAAAGAGGGATGATGTGACAACCTGAAATTTCCATCCAGTATAGTCAAACACTTCTTTGAAAGTCAAACTCATTGCTGTTATCTTTTAGCACAATTAGGAGTTTATTTGAGCGTTCTGAGCCTTATACACTTAAGGAATAAGTGTCGGAGTTTATCGGCTGAAGTTATAGCTCAAGGAAATGACCTTAAACACCCTTGCAAGGAGTTCATGGCCAACACATGGGAGTTTACGGCTGTAAAATCCATGTGGGCCGTAAACTCTTGCCTATATGGTGAAATGGTGGCCATTTGTTCATTTCTTCCTTCCATTTGGCCCAAATCCTCTCAAGTACCATCCCGATCTTCATCCCCGATCCTCAAAACTCGTAAGCTTATTGTCTTAACTAGTTGATATCTCACATGAACTAGTAATCTTACATGATTTCATCCGTGAAATCATTCCATTTTGTAGATTTTCAGTTTCACCAAGAACACACACTCGTGTTCTTGGCCAAAACCGACCATTCAAGCTCCTAGATCGTAAGTACTCTTGATCCAACTCATTGTAAACTTGGTTTATCATGTTTAAGACTTAGAAAACATAAGAAATCATGGGAATCAAGGAGTTTACGGCCAATACATGTTCTTGGGCCGTAAACCCCTTTTTAGGGTGCAAATGACCCCTACCACCCTAGTAAGCCTTGATTTTTAGCATAAAACCATACACCATTGAGCTAAGGACCCCAATACACGAAATGGTACTCCTTACCATGAGTTTACGGCCATAAAATCATGGTGGAGTGGTCCTAGGGCCGTGAACACCATGGAAGGTCATTTTGGGACCTTAAACCCACCCAAACACTTGGTTAAAGCATTGGAACACTTAACCACTTAAGACTTTAGAGTTTTAAGCCACATTTGGTGACCAAATGGGAGTTTACGGCCAAGAGTTTTCTCCCCTGGGCCGTAAACTCAAACACACATGGTCTATGGACCATAAACTCCCGTATGAGGCTTTGCACTCCTTTGTTGCAACCCGATAGCCTCCTAGCACTTGAACATAGTGTTTTCCTCGCAATAGGATGTTTTACATGTTTAATTAGTGTTATAATCACTAATTGTTTATATACATATGTCTTCATATGTTATTAGGATCTTTGTATGTGTCTAAGTCTTCATTTGACACCAAGCACTTGTCCGACACTTCCTTCCGATCCGCTCACTTCAGGTGAGTTCATACCCCTTGAATTAACCTTTTAAATGTTTCTACAAGCTTTTAAATGTTTTACGGGGGGATACAAGTTGAATCATGTTAGTTATTATATCAATCACATGTGATTAATAACTAACATGCAAATGGATTTACTATACGTTTACCGTTTTACCAAACGGATTTCTTCAAATGATTTTCATAAACGTTTTATATGTTTAAAATTCTTTATTAAACTGTTCATTATACACTGTATGTTTCATTTCAAACCCATTTACAATTGTGTTTCAAACAAAGGTTTCTTTATACTTAAACTGTTTTATCAAACAAATACTTTCAACCCGTTTTATAGACTGACATCAAGTCGATCTTTTCTTAGATAGTAATCTTCTTCAAATGTTTTACAAAACTTCTTTTATGCTTATATATTATCAATTGCATGCCTGTATATGTGTAGTTATATAAATAATATTTAAAGGACTTAGGAAGGCTAACCTACTTTATTTCCTTTTCCCCGTTAGGATGTGGTCTGGTACGGTATCGGGTATCCGTCCGAAGGTCGTTTAACTATCAGTTATATATCATGTATACATATAGAGACATAAAAGTTTTCCTCAGTCAGTTCAGTACCTCTGGGTAGCAAAGGCACACTTCACTTATACATATACACCATTAGTAACTATTATAGGTATAGTTAGGAGATACTACTTACCATTCCAAGTACAAGGAATCACACAAGAGTCAGCTCATTCATGAGTCTATACTAATACATTACACATTTCATGAGTACGTTTACATAGATACGCTTACATAAATACATTTACATGAGTACGTTTACATAGATACGCTTACATGAGTATGTTTACATAGATACATTTACATGAGTACATTTACATGGATACATTTACATGAGTACGTTTACATAGATACGCTTACATGAGTACGTTTACAAAGATGCCCAGTTAAAAGCATGCCTATATATGTATGGTTGTATAAGTAATGTTTAAAGGACTTAGGAAGGCTAACCCGCTCTATTTCCTTTTCCCCGTTGGGATGTGGTCTAGTAGGTGTCGGTTATCCGTCCGAAGGTTGTTTAGATACTTAGTTATATATCATGTGTACATATATGGACATAATAGTTCCTTTCAGTCAGTTCAGTACCTTTGAGTAGCAAAGGTATACGTTCATATACTCTTACATGGATACTTTTACATAGATAATATATGATGAGTTACTATTACATTTTATATGTATAGATTATGTTATATAATGCTCATTCTTATCTTTATTTTGTGATACAATCACATAATCGACGAGATAGATTGGACTTAATATCCTAGTACCAAAGGATACTTTGCGGGACTAACCATTCTGAACCTTGTTAGCTACATAGGTAAATACACATCTACAGATGTCTTCGGTTGATACCATTACAAGTATACTTTAAGGGACTAACTATTCCTATACCCAGCTGTTAGCAACAAAGGTAAATGTACATCTATGGATGTCTTCAGTTAACACTGTTAGTTATCCTAGTACAAAAGGATAATACTTAGGTTATTTATATTATTACCTTTATCTTGTGACTCATTCACATAACCGATGAGGTGAATTATATTTTAGTATCCTAGCACCAAAGGATACAATTTCTTATAATAATAATAATAATAGTAGCACAGTCGGGTCTTGGTACAAGGCTACATTCAGAACAGTTAGGTCTTGGTAGAAGACTCCCTTTTATGCTAGTAGGAATCATAAGGATTTCTAGGGTTTTTCAAACGTTTACAGTTGTTTTACAAACATTTTCATACTTATACGAACTTTCTTTCAAAACAATTTCAAGTCTTTCATTACAAGTTTTACAAATTAAAGACACATTAATACTTATGAATTCACCACCTTTTTGGCTGATACTCGCTTTCAAAATAACTTGTATTCTTAGGTTACAAATAGACAAGTACGACAACCAGGTTTTGTGGAGACGGAGCAGTCAAGACTCCTCTCTTATTTTGATTATTCACCTTGTTGTCTTATACTATGAAAAAAACACACTTGTAATTAAAATTATACTATTAATGCAATGGATGATGTTGTTGCTTGTTTACTACTTTACATTGTTATGATACATTACATGACGTCCTCCGCCCCAGAACGTTTCCGCCGTTCTTGGTTTTGAGGTGTGACAACCTCCACGTCGGATGGAGAAAAAAACTCATTCCATGGTAATTATGGGTACATACAAGTATCGAAGATGAAAATAGAATGACAAATATCTAAGGCTCTGCACAAAATCATGAAACATATGATCTTCCGGAAGCCATTAGGGGTTATCTGGGTGATATGAACCTTGTAATAATCAAGGATGATCCCCAAGAAAGGATAAGATGGAAGTCGCAGACTACACTAAAACACTACCTAGTGGGGGGTTAGTGATGGTTTGATTTAGACAAGGAAGTTGAGGGCGGAATCCAGGATCTATGCAAAAGGATTTGACTAACTCGTTCAATTGATTCTAAGTAAGAGCCAATAAGGTATTATGAGTTCGTAAGCTATACTTAGCCATGATGAAGAAATTATGGCTCAAAAAATCTCTACAATAACAAGCGAAGGAATAAAGAAGGAGGAGAGAAAAATGAGTAGGTGAAAGGGAAGTGGTTTTATTATCCGTTGTTTTATAGGAAGTACAGGGCGATTTGAGGTGAAAGTTGCGGCGTTACATGGGAATGATGAGTGAAAAAAGGGAAATAGTCAAATCAAATACGTACGACCTAATTAGGACTTATTAATTTCTCAAGAACGTCTCAGTCATACAATGGCTAGTTCGAATTGACAGTCACCAATTCTAATTAGGGGACATAATGAGGTATATACCTAGTTACCAAGGTATGTACCTCCAAACTACGTTTGAGGCATGAGTTACTAAAGCATGATTTACCGAGGTATGATTTGCCAAGGCATGTGTCACCGAGTCATGTTCGAAGGATCGATGCATGATTCGCCAAGCCTACCGAACCAGGAAAAGGATGTAAGGTCAAGAGAACAAGCGTTATGTACAAGCAACAGGTATACACCTAATATATATATTGGCATGCGTTGTTATCTCAGGATTCATACCTTCTGCATCACCAGCATTAAGGGATAATCTAGGACAAGAATTTCGATACGCATCAGTATTGATTTTAAGAAATTAAATATCCTCCAACATTTTCTTCCAACGTATCATCATACCCATCTGAAATATTGCCACATGTCATATTTAATGAAAACTATAATATTTAATAGACTTGTATGATACATGCTAGCATTTAAGATTGGTAGTAGGATATGTAGAAAAAAATATAGGAGGATATTTAATTTATCTAATGTGAAAATTATAATCCAAGATGGGTGAAAAATATAAAAAGAGAGAAGAGGAAAAACCCAAAAATACAAAACTTACATATATTAGGCCACACAAGCCTTGGTCGTAGGGATGTCAACGAGACCAAATGAGAGTGGAAATAGTTGCCCCTGCCCCCGCCCCTTAAATTAGTTGTTGCCCCCACCCCCACCCCAGAATACCTTCATCACCCTTGCTCCCACCCCTGTTCAACGGTTTTATAGACTTGAAATTCATTTTTTCTTCAAAAAAATTGTTATATTTTGGTCTGAAAAACTATTTTTCATAACTTGAAAAGCATAAAATCTTGTTTTTTTAACAACTAAAAAATAAAAAATCCAACATTACAAAACAACAAATCCAACAAACTTACAAATATCAAATATGACAAATCCAACATTACAAAAAAAGTACGACATGTTCAAAAATATATAACCAATTCACTATCATATCATAATATGTTGTGAAGTGGAAGAAAGTTAAAAAAAAAAACCCTAAAATTAGATAATGTATTGTTATTGTATATATATATATATATATATATATATATATATATATATATATATATATATATATATATATATATATATATATATCCATTCCCCGGTTGACCATCGGTTTCATCATTTTCTCATATGACTTATCTTCTTTATCTTCAAGGTACATGTATCTGTGTTAGTATTTGATAAGGGTAGAGACAGTCAAAATTATATAAAAAATATAATAAAAAATCAATGCCTATTAGATTTGTCTAGAAAATAAATAATTGTAGCACTATTTCATATCTGCATCGCTCCTCGGCAGCTATATAGCTTGAAATAAGAGATAATATATTTTATTTTAGACGAATTCTTCGTGGTCTGATGATTGATGGTGTGTGGGTAGATAATCCGGTCGAGGTCAAAAAGGGGTTTTCACGACTATTTTCAATGTTTATTTCAGAAGAATTCTTCGTGGAGACCTGTAACAGATGGTGCTTTTTTTAGTACCATATCCCAATTGCAGGTTGACTATTTGCAGTCTCCTTTTTCTTATGAGGAGATAAAAAAGGCAGTTTGGGATTGTGGCTCTACTAAAACCTATGGTCCTGATGGTTTTACTTTCGGGTTTTTAAAGAGATGTTGGGATCATGATGCAGCTGATGTTGAGGCGTTTGTTCGCCATTTTTTTCCATCATTCTGTCATTCCAAAGGGGTATATTGCCTCTTTTTATTTACCATTATTCCAAAAGTTAGAGATCCGAAGACTCCAAAAGATTTTAGACCCATTAGTCTTATTGGTTGCCAATACAAAGTTACTGGTAAATTTCTAGCTAATCGTTATGTGGAGGTTATCCATAATGTTGTTAGCCTTGAGCAATATGCTTTTATCAAAGGCAGACAGATCCTGGATGGTCCTTTTCTTATGAATGAATTGGTTTCTTGGAGCAAGTCTTCCAAAAATCCTATGATGCTTCTTAAGGTGGATTTTGAGAAAACTTGTGACTCGTTATCTTAGGATTACTTATTGGAAATTATGTCCATTATGGGTTTTGGGTCTGCATGGTGTCGGTGGATTAAGGAGCTATTGTCCACTGCTAGGGCTTCTATGTTGGTTAATGGTTCCTCGACTGAAGAATTCCAAATTCACCATGGGTTGAGAAAGGTTGATCCGTTGTCCGCTTTTCTTTTTATTTTGGCTTTGGAGGGTCTTCATGTTGCTTTGAAGAGGGCTCGAGTAGGGAATGCTTTCAGAGGTATCTCTATTTCATGAATTGATATTTCTCATCTCCTTTATGCTGATGATGTTATGTTGGTCACTTCTTGGGATCCTGAAAATGCGAACTGTCTTCTTCGTATTCTTAGGTGTTTTTATTTGGCTTCAGGGCTTAAAATCAATTTATTTAGAAGTAAATTTATTGTTTTGGGAATCCCTTTTTCCCAAGTTCTTGTGGTGGCTAATAGGATTGGTTGTGAAACTTCTACGCTCGCTTTTTCCCTTCTTGGTATCATGGTGGGTCAACCTATGATTCGAACGTCTTCTTGGGTTTCTTTGATTGCTAGATTTTGTTCTAAACTTTCAAATTGGAAGGCTAAGTGTCTTTCGTTTGGAGGTCACCTTACTCTAGTGAAGGCTATATTGGGCTCGTTAGGGAGTTACTTGATGTCTGTCTCTCTTGCTCCTCTTTCAGTTTTGAAGGATTTCGAAGGAATGAGGGTGAGATTCCTTTGGGGGTGCAGACGGGGATGAACGTCATATGCATTGGATTAGATGGGACAGAGTTTTAGCTTCCAGACATGAAAGAGGATTGGGGATCAGTTGTCTTTTCTCTTTTAATAGGGCTATGATATTTCGGTGGTGGTGGAGGTTCTATCACTGCCCTGACCTTTTGTGGGTTAGAGTGACAAAATTTATTAATGGTTTGGATGGTGATTGTAGGAATTTGAGCTATCCTATTACTTGCCAAGGTCCTTGGATTGGGGTTGTTCGTATGTTCTCCCAGTTATGCCTGAAATATATTGATCTTCAATCTCTTTTCCCCATTAGAGTTGGAGATGGTACCCGTACTTCTTTTTGGCATGATGTTGGGAGGGGTGATATGCCTCTGTCTGCCTCTTTTCCTAGAGTTTATTCTTTGGATTTGCATAGACACGTTTCTATTATTGATAGGATGTCCATGGGATTGGCGTTAATACCCTTGGATGTGGTACTAGAGGTGGAACAAAATAGGAGCAAAGGGATAACATTGTTTTACTTTTGCAGGATTTCCAACTCAAGCCAGTTCTAGATAGACTGGGTTGGGTTAATGATGTATTTCTACTCCTTGGAATAATTAGGTTCCAATTAAGATTAATATTCTTATTTGGAGGATTAGATTGTATACTATTCCTACTAGAGAGCGATTATCTTATAGGGGCATCCTGGTAGATTCTATTATTTGTCATGTTTGCTCTTCTAGAGTGAAGATTGTTGACCATATTTTTGCAGAATGTTCTGATTTGATTGCTTTATGGTCCCGTATTACAATTTGGTCGGGCACTAATTGTCTTTCTCAGTTGAATGTGGACTCTCTTTTCAATTGGGCTGCTACAACCTCGTAGAGAATCGGTCAGTGCAAACTTTTGATGCAATGATCTTGGCTACCTTTTGATGGCATCTGGAATTTCAGGAACGGTTTGATTTTTGGAACGGATACTCCAAAGAAATCTATGATTTTTGATGATGTTGTTCATAAATCTTATATTTGGATTTCTAGTAGGTGCGTACTAAAGCCAAGTTTAGTTGGTCCTCTTGGCTTCATAATCCGATTTCAGCTACTATTTTGATGCAATTCTTTTTCTAGCGATTTTCTAGGCTTAATAATATTCCGCTGTTCCAAAAAAAAAAAAATTATTCATCTTGTGGTTATATTTTCATTAATTTTCAAACATTGTTTTATTCAATTGGTTAATTTTTTAGTTGATAATTTTATTTTTAATTTTAACAAAAGAATTAAAAATAATCACAATAATTTATTTGTTCATTAAGTTAATATTACTATCAATGAGTTTATATATTGCTTTTAAAATATGAAATTGCGTTATATGACATTTGCTAGTTTTTAAAGTAGAATTTTGATCTGTTTTATTAAAGTTACTTTTATATTTGGATTTAAATAATATTATTGAGAATTCAATCCAATAACAAAAGAAATTAACCGGATTATATTAGCATTTTATTTTAGTTGAACACATGTTGGTTTAAATCATGGATTTACTATCGGTACATGGCATATTTCTCGTTGCCTTTCATATCCCTACAAGTTTTACTATAAATATGTGATAACCTCTCAAGCAAAAACAGGTTTTTCATGTATGAAATAGTGAATATTTAATTATTTTGCAGACTATCTTATCTAGACTTCATTATTTATGTATCATTGTTAATCCTTGTTCGCCATTGTTGATATTGGTTATTATTTTGTCTTCGACATTACTCTTACGGTTATATTTGGATCCACATCTATAATGATAAATCATTGTTTCAAATATTGAGGTTTCAATAGTGAAACATTCACGTACATAATATGTATAAATAAGTGAAATTAATGTATTTCATAAATAATTATGCTAAATGTGACATGAACATTTGGAGCATTTGGTTCAATGTATCGCTTCGAACTGAAGGGAGAACCTAGAGTTCAATGGAACACATAACAAATGAACAAGTTATCTGAGAAAGGAATGGTTACTGTAACAAAGGAACGAATCATGTGACAAAGGAACATATCGTCTTAAAGGGGGTATGGAGCACCTATGAAAGGAAAGGAGCATCTTGGAGCATGGATACACCACCTATGAAGAAGATGTGCCACTTTAAGAGTGGACGTTCCACTTAGAATGTTAAAAGATGCCATTTAGGATGAGGGTGTGTCACCTATAGACTAGATGTACCAATTTGGAATCAAGATGTGCTATCTAGAAGGTGGGTGTGCCATCTTGAAGGAGGATGCGCCATACGCCATAATTGAGGATGTGACATCTTAAAGGTGGATGTATCATCTTATGGAGAAGGTGTGACACTCGAGTGTGTTATGGTGTACTCCAGAGTATTAATGCTCAGTTGATGTGTTGTTGAAGCATATATGTGCCACTAATTACCATGATGCCCCACTAGGGTGTCATGATGTTCCATAAGGCGACTTGATGTGCATACATCTTCCTGGTGTGCCACATGTGTCATGATAACTCTAAATGTGACATTTATGCTATGACATACACTATGATAATCCATATTATCCAAGGATGCTTAGAAGTTGAAGATGCTCAAGGACATGCACCAGAGGTGCCACTCCATGGTTCTTGATGAGTCATCATGGAACCTAGATGAAATAACATGCATTGGAGGTGCCACCAAATGACATTAGGTGCGAGTAAGTGACAAGGGGTGCAACTCAATGACACCTGATGTGTCAGTGGTTTATTGATGATACCAATACAATGTCTCTCAAGGATAATGGTTCCAAAAGCAGATGGATGGTGGGTTGTGATTGTTTGACACCTTTTCTGAGCTTATGGATTAATGGTCTTGGCCCATTAGAGTTTTAGGTTTGATCCCTATTCTGTAAATAAGGATTTCTGCTAGTTATTTGCTAAGTTTCTTTTGTATCCTTAGTGAGTAGGTTGAATCTTTGTTGAATTGTAGTTGTAACCACTGTTTGAGAACTCTGTGAATAAAGAATACCCCCTCCTGCCCGCGGACATAGGTCACCTTTACCAAACCACGTAAATAATGTGTCTTTGTGTGCTTTTTGTTTTGAGTGTTATCCGTATTACTTCCTAACAAGGGTCATTGGAACTTCACAAGTGACATCAATTTTTTTAACTCTTGACAAGTGTCTTCTGGTTTCCCTAACATGTGGTATCAGAGATGCGGTTGGTGTTTTGTTGATTGAATATGACATCTTACAAATTTGATTTGGAGAAGGTTAATGGTTCGAATGATTTCACTTAGTGGAAGGTGAAGATCAAGGCTTTTCTGGTTCAACAAGGATGTGTAACGAAATTGGAAGGAGAAGCAAAATTGCCAAAGGACATGACAGTTGAAAAGAAGGTGGGTGTTCTGGAAAGAGCGTATAGAACTATTTTGTTAACTTTATATAACATCCCAAAATCTAAGACCAAAAATTTCATTTTTGATATAATGATTCATAAAACAATTTATAAGAAAACATCATCAAGTTAATTCATTTCATTAAAACCAAAGATCACATGTCTGAAAACCATATCATAAAATAGTAAAATGTCAAAGTACAAATCCCAAGAATCTGATGTGCGTGATGCGCTGATACCGTGCTGACTCCTTTACTTTCGACGAAGAAGGAGCTGAAACAAAAACTGAAAATCGTAAGCATAAAGCTTAGTGAGTTCCCCCATCATACCACATATCATATAATCAAATAATATCTAGCATATCTGGGTGTTGGCCTCCCCTTCGGTCTCTTTCAACCGGTTAACTACCTAGCATATCTAGGTGCTAGCCTCCCCTTCGGTCTCTTTCAACCAGTAACTGCCTAGCATATCTGGTGTTGGCCTCCCCTTCGGTCTCTTTCAACTGGTAACCGTAGACTATTTGACCCCGACCACAACCACATACTAGCATATCATACTAGCACATAATGATGGGTTTTAGGTAAAACAAATAAACAAGAAAAAAAAATCCTAAGTTCACATGCAACCTACTTTGAATCTATGTTTTAAATATTGAACATATAACTATGAATTGCAAAACAAGAACCCTAAGGAGAGAGGCTATTTTGAAAATAACAAATTAGGGTTTAGAGTTACATAACTTTCAATTGTTATAGCAAAAAATTGGTAATCCTTTGATCTTGATCTTCTTGGAAGCCTAGTACCACAAACGCAATGCCTCTAATGGAATCACACCCAAGAACTAGCAAGAAGGAAACTTGTGAGGAGAGAGAAAGAGAGAGAGAGAGAGAGAGAGAGAGAGAGAGAGAGAGAGTAAGGTATGTAATTTTCGGCCCTAGGGTTTCACTAAAGTAAGAGTGGCCAAATTTGAAAGCCAGGAGGCCCCTTATATAGCTGAGGGATCTAGGGTTTAGGGAAAACCCTAATTTTCCTTTGCTTGGGGCCTAAGCTTATCCAAAGGCCTTGTCCAAGCCCCTTGGACGAAATCATTAGGTTTTCCCCTATAGATTTCGTCCACACCCTTCCAAGGAGGTTCTGGAACCTTCCAATCAGCTACTGGAAAATTGCAAACTAGTCCCTACACTTTATAATTAACACAATTAATCCCAAAATCAATTCTAATTAATTTCAGGCTAACTATTAATTCAATATTATGATTTATAATTAATATATTAATTTTTTAATATATTAATAAATCATTTATATTAATTTATTAATCTTATAATAAATAAATATCTCTCTTTTCATAATTTCCTTGTCCAGTTGCTAGGTTTGAGGGCAACCCAAAAGGACTGTGTTGCTATCAATTCATGTACATACCAATTATAGTTATGGGCTTAGACACCTAATCCAACACATAAAGCATATCAGATAGTGGCATACCATACAATTATCAAAAAGACAACCATCTCATCTATAATCACCTACTAGTGGGCTGGCATTGGTGCCTTAGACCCACTCCTACAAAATCCATGATACTGCTTGGGGTCAAATGAGCATTTTACCCCTTGGTCTAATTTAGACCATACCTAAGGCCCTATTCCATCCTATCTTTCCAAACCCACTAAAGGCCCTCTAATGGCCTAATTTTCCAAATTTGGCCCAACTCCTCAAATGGACCTTATCACAAGCCCAATAAACCTTAGCCCAAAATAAATAATTTCAAATGGCCTCATATGGCCCAAAGGCCAAATACGTTAAATCTCAGTCCTAGGCCCATAAATTATGCTCCACAGTGGGCCATGGGGCCCAAATATCTAGGCCCAAGCTTCTAAGGCCCAAAAGCCCAAGTTCGTCACTCTGCATGCATACGTGTGGCGTACTTGGCATGTATGCCTATCGTATGTTGGCCTTGACCAAAAGAGGGAAGTTGACCCAGTACACATAATCTACTGCCTAACGTATTTGCCAACTTCCTTGGGGGATCCATTTATGACTTAATCCATTAAGTCTTCACGTCCAGAATGTAGATACATGTTCTTTAGGAGCTACTAATCCAAAAAGTAACAAACATTATGTGCTTGCATGCATGGTTGGGGGTCAAAACATGATTTTGGTCCTTAAACAAAATTTATGACCATCAAACAATTGCATGGTTGTGGCTTAACCGTTAAGGTCTGATTTTTATGACTCTAAGTGCTTCTAGGAGCTCAAAAGGATAGATCTTATGGTCTGAAACTATCAAGATACAAGAAACCTCAACAATGGAGTCCAAAAGTGACATAAAACACCCCAAAATCAAATCTAAGCATGTAATGATCAAGTTTGAAGCTTGAAACCTCAAATGAGTCAGAAACACTACAAAAAAAAGACCCTTTTACGACGCGCAACCCACGACGCTCATTAATCATTGTTACGCAAAAGAGATCGACATTAAAAAAGTGTCATCTCTTCAAAAAATTTAAGGATTTAGGTCACGCATTATTGCGTGCCCTTAATTTAGTGTTATAAGAAAAAAAATTAGAAACACGGAGGGCACCGTATCTTAAACGCGCGTCGTCTGTGAGGGTCGCTTTATAATTTTAATGAACACGCGTTCGTTTAGTATATAGGGGGAAATGAAATCCCCAAAATTTTGAAAACCCGCCTTGTTCTTTTCTACCTTTTTTCTATCTTTCATCTTCACAATAGATTCTCTCCTCTCCCTCCTCTCCAATCTGTTTCTCCCTTACTCTTGACCTTACTTGTTAATCGTCTCATCGGATCTCTGCTCTAATGTCTCTCTGAAGATCAAGAAATTTCAAGCCCTAGTCTCCCTCTGAGGCAGAGACGAAAAGAGAAAGAAACATGAAGAATGCACCTATCGTTGTTACGACTTATGATGCTTCTCAAAGCTTGTCAAAGCTTTTGATAAGAACACTGGCTCAGTTGCTTCTCAAAGCTTTTTATAAGCACCTCGTCGGTTTTGCATACCGAAAATCGACCCACATCCTCAAATTAGGGTTTTTCTCATCCTTCAAATTACGACCTACATCCTCCATAGATCGATCCTTATTGCTTTATTTCTCACAAGAAATTGAACACTTTACATTCACAGGGCAATAAAATCAACTATTTCTAGAACTTGGGTTTCGGTTCCAATTGAAATTGAAGGGTTTCTGGTGACCATGATCAAAGGGTTAGGGTCTCGTTTGTCAATGAATGCTCACAGGGCCACGGAAGCTAGGGTTTTTGGGCAAAGCTAGAATCGATCTTGTCTCATTCCTTCGGAATCACAAAGACGCTGATTGCCAAGGAGTGTAGACGTGGTTAACAGAAGACGAGGAAACATGAGAGAAATCTGGAAATTAGGTAAAAACGATAACTAGTCTTCATTCACGCCCCTCTCCAAGCCAATCGAGTTCCATTTTTTCTTATCTGACTCGCTTGCCAGGTCATCAGTAACCGTTAAAGCTTACTCGGCAGATCAGTGTACTTCTCCAGGTTTCTACTTATTATTTTTAAAATCCTCTACGTATGTATCCATGTGTATGTTTAAACCTCAAAATCAAATTAAGCGAAGTAGAAAGAGGGTGTGCTTTGTATTGATCTGAAGGAAACTTTGAGCGTCTAACCAGTATTCCATGGAATGCTTTCAGGTGTTGAAAATTTGGTGATTATAGGTTCAGGACCTGCTGGTTACACAGCAGCAATCTACGCAGGTCGTGCCAATTTGAAGCATGTAGTGTTCAAGAGATATCAAATAGGCGGTGCAATCTGTGATGGAGCTACAGGAGCGACTGCCAAAAGGCTTAAATTACCTTGTGAAGATGAGTTCTGGAGTAGGGGAATTAGTGCCTGTGCAATCTGTGATGGAGCTTCACCAATTATTAAGGGTGAAGTTATTGCTGTTGTTGGAGGAGGTGATACAGGAACTGAGGAAGCAATATATTTGACTAAATATGCAAGACATGTACATTTACTTGTACGCATGGATCAATTAAAGGCCTCACGAGCTATGCAGGACATGTTAGAAAAAATATGCATGTCTCTTCTCTTAATTGGAAACAAAAACTAAATACAAATTTAAAAATGGATTAAAAATGGAAAATTTTGTACAAATTAAGAGGATATTATTACCTATACAACAAGACCCATCTGCAGCCTTTGACTAAATTAGGAAGGGAAAACTGAAAGAATCGGTATAAATCTTGATTAATGAAAAAGGAATCAAGGGAAAAGTCAATGATAGATTTCATTAGAGTATTTCGTTCAGTTGCATTTTCAAATTCAGAGCTGCTGTTGCTGCTCCTTGAAGATCCCTGGTCTCCATTAGAGTATTTATTACTATTGTCGTTTCTGGTTGTTTTGTTTGCTTCTGCTTATGCTGAAATATTTATTTATGTGTTGTTTTTCAATGATAATTATCTTGAAGAGCCAAGGAATATGAGAAACCTCCATTTCTTTACAGGAAGGTTTGCCTGCCTTTCTTTAAAAAAAAAATTGAGTTTTTTTAATCGGATTTGTTTTTTAGGATATACTATATAGTGGTAATTTGAGTGTTTTTTTAATTGGTATGGTTCTTAACTATCGGGATGAAAAAAATGAATTGGTTTAATCTGATTAAAAATGGACTTTCGTGATTTTGTTTGTAATTGATTTCAATTATATAGTATTACCCCGATATTTAATCTTTAGGATAGTAAAATCTGATTGGATTGGACCAACTTGGACCAATTTTTGCAAACCGGGTTTCGTCATGCCTGGTTTCATATTGGATTTGGATCCAATTTTCTTATACATCTCTGTTTGATGCTTATAGATACCTTTGATCCTGTTTTTGACTATTTCAACAGTTGTCTGCTATTGCTTGCAAGGTGTGTATTTTTCACATGTGAAACAAATTGAAAGAGACACTAACTTTTATGCTCCCTTTTATATATGTTTGATTAACATCTGATAATCCTTTCTTTACAATCGTATATAATCATGAAAACTTGTTTATTATCTCTATTTATATGTTTTGGTTTATTAAGATCATTTGAATGAGCATAATCTTCAATCTCATAAAAATATTAGTAGGGTGGCAAAATGGGAAAGCTTTATATTGGTCAAAACGGGTCAGGTTGACCCACCAACACCTTTTTGTCCGTTACTTTTTTATTTTTATAAATAACTAATGATTAAAAAAACATATTATAAAATGGTCAATGGCTTTTTTTATACAATGTTTCTTTCCTGGCATGGTTTATGTCTAAGTGTCTAACCAAGATACAAGTTTTGTTACATTGGGACAACGTGTGTTGGCGTATCCTCTCAAGTGAGTTGACATTATTAATTGCATTTTACATTATAAAATTAAAAAATTGAAATTATGATTTTTTATAATTGATTGGTTGATATATATTGCAGGGTCCTGACGCATTATGGGCATCCTGATGTGTTTGACCGAAAATTCCATATTTCTCGAGGTGGAATAAGTAAGGCTTCAGGTGTCATTAATATAAGTGAAGATATATATGCAGGGTTCAATTCCACTTTTGAGTCAGGGTAACATCACGCACCATGAATACATACAGGTTTGTCTCATCACAATGCTATGCTGCTAAATATTCATAATTTATAATTATATATTATTTTTGGCTAATATTTTTACATATGTAGGTTGGTAAACGAAGAGACGTTGGGTTAAATCAAATTGCCCTGTTTGAAGGTTGACCAATTCTGTAGAGCACCTGGTTTTGGTGACAGAAAAAGTCAATATCTTGATGATATTGCTATTCTTATTAGAGGCAAGTATATCATATGTTGTTTTTTAACAAAGGGTTCTGGTTGAAATCTGTCTTCCAACTATTCGCTATGACTACATTTGGTCCCTAAACTTTTAAAATTTCTATTGCATACAGGAACTGTAATCAGAGAGGAGGTAGGTGTTGACCAAAGACACAACTATAATAACTCACAAAAAAAAATATATATGTAATATATATAATCTGATTATATCAATCTAAAAGAAAGAGGATTAGTTCACAATTAATGGGTTAATTATATACAAATTATGAGGCTTAATGATCAAAACCGTCACCTTGATTAGGCTAGTTAAATACGAGCAAATGAAAGGGTTTCGCCGGTTATAGACTTAGGCATTATATATAGCATGAAAAATCAAGTGGAAACCCCACTGGAATTGTGAAAAACGACGAAGAATCAAGGGAGAAATCGGGTGTTGAATTTCTTGAAGATTTTCGGAGTGTTTCTTGAAATTGAGGTAATGTTACGTGATTTAAGTTTGATATTGTTGTTTGGATAGATTTACATGCATGATAGATGTATTTTGGTTCCACCTGTTGTCTTGATTCGACCCACACTAATAGTAATTTGACAAAAATCTAAAAATAGAACTATTGCTAAATTTTTTACGGGAATATGCCAACAGAAGGTGGAGATGCTTTGTGGTAATTTTGAAAGATTATTTTACATACTTTTTCGAAGGTGCGTTATATTCAAAAATGGCAGTAGGTAAATTTGTTTGCGGGTAAAGAAGATGACTATTCGAGTATATTTCTTTTGGGTGGGCGGAATTGTTTTCCAGTGTTTTTGTTGGGTTAAAGATTGCGTCATTAGGCTCGTTTATTAGTCCAATTATTTTGTACTCCGGTATTGGGCCTGTCCAACCGAGAGCCTTTTAGGTTTATTATATAAGTATATGCTTGCATGCGTATTAGAAAATCGATCAAGAATATAATGATAGAATTACAGATTTCTTTGATCGTTCTTGTAACCTACTAATCCTCTACAGTTGATGTTCTTAATCGAGCTCTTCTGAGGGTTTTTTTTAATCATTCGACACGTTTGATTCATCGTTGAGTTTTCTTTATTTTGCATTCGTTCTTACTGTTTAAATATTTATTCACCTGTTTAAGATCTAATCGATCTTCAAGATTAAGTTTTAATCTCATCAATTGGTATCAGAGCAGGAGGCTGTGTAATCGATACACATCTTTTCTGTAAAAGGGTTTCAATTAGGGTTTTTCCGCAATTACTGATATTTATTGAGCCGTCATCTCATTATTGACGTATCTTGATATTTATTGTTTTGCCCTAATTTGATTTATTACAAGTCTGATCTTTAAACAAGTTTTTCGATCATAATGGATGAGTCGCAATCAAACCCTATCAATATTTCCAACATCATCGGTTCAACCACGAAGATTCCAATCCTATATACCCATGATTATGAAGTCTGGGCGCATCACTTCGAAGACTATGTTATAGGATCTGAGGATAATGGATACCTCATATGGGAAGCAATCATTAATGGTCCGTTTTCTCATTCTGCGACGTCGAGAATCATCAAAACTCAAAAGGAGTACAATGATCTGCTGAAGGATGTTAAAGATATTGCGCAAGATGAAAAGGATAAATTCCTGTGTAATATCAAGGCGTTAAGATTGATAAGATTCGCCCTTCAGTCCGACACCTTCAGGTTGGTCAGCTCATGCACAACGACAAAGGAAGTTTGGGATAGACTTCGCGAACTGTATTCCACAGACGAGGATCTTGAACATTCTATCCAAACCTTGCTCTTATCTGAGTTTGGAGAATTCAGGCAAGGTGCCAAAGAAACCGTGACCCAGACGTTCGATCGCTTCAATCATCTTCTCAACAGGATGCTGACATCGAAAGGAAGCTTATCGAGCAAAAGGTTACGTTCTTAAATGGTCTTAGGTCAGAATGGAGAGCTGTGGTGTCAACAGTTAAAGCCCATGAGCAGTTTAAATCATACTCTTTGGCGAAACTGGTGGGTATTCTCAAGTCCCAGGAGAAGATTGTGCTGCAGGAAAAGAACGTTGTCTCAAGCCTAGGTTCACTGGCCCTCCTTTCAAAAAGTAAAGCTGTGATGGAGGATGAAGACCTTAACTTGGAGGAGTATGACCTCACGTCTGAGGATTATGCTATGGTGGTGTCTAACCCCAAGAGGTTCATTAAGAAGAGATTCCCCAGCAACAAAAACCGAAACTGGCAGGGGAGTTACAGTTCAGAAAAGGTAAACAATGAACCGAAGGTTGAAGAGCCCAAGAAGGAACCGAAGGCAGATGGTGATTCTGGAGTAAGCTGTTACTACTGTGGTGGGAAAAACCACTATGCTAAGGATTGTGTCCTCAAAAAGATGGCTGAAAAGGACGAGGAAAAGGATGAGGAAGCCTTGTTGCAGAAAAGGCTTGACGAGATGAGAAAGAAGAAAACTACCATTAACCCTTCCATGAATGCTCTTATTGTGCAGGGTTTGGCTGCTGCTGATGAGTTCGGTAGTGTGGAAGTTTGGTCTACCGACTCAGAAGACGATGAAGTAAGGAAGCCTACTCATGGAAAGGCTTATGTGGCAAGGAGGAGAGCAGTGGAGGAAGGTGCTTCATGGTGTCCGATGTATCTCAGATGAGGGGATACAACACTGATGGTGGAGCAGCAGGACATGTGCTTTACGGCCAAACCACTCAGCCAGCAGTTCAATGAGCTCGATGAACTGATCAAGAAGGTACAATCGGTTTTTGTTTCCTTTAAAGTACCTCAATACTCATATGAGAAAGAACTAAAAAATGTTAATACAAGAATTTCTCATCTAGATAGTAGCTTAACTCAAACTCGAGTCACCAATTCTAACCTAACTGATCAATTAAGCAGGGTGTCTTTGAAGAGTGAGGAGCGGCGGATGTGGATCGAGTTGAAGGAGTCTGAATTAGTTAAAATAAAAGACGAAAACATTTATTTACAAAGAGACAATTTAAAGTTGTTAAAACAGCGGAATGTTTTTTGTTTAATTGCAAAACGTCTTTATTCTAATATTACTCAGCTTCACTTGGACTGTGAAATAGGTCAAAAGATCCATCGCATGATTTTGCCCTTCCTTGAGTTTAAGGAGGATGAAATCGATGCCGAAGCTTATAATTGTGAGAGTGTGATATCATCTGATGACGTCAATCCGACCTACATGTATGGACTGGACAAAATAGAATCTTTCATTAAATCCAAGGACCACAAGGACATGCTTAAAAACCTTTTGGACGAAAATGATAGACTTAAACTGAGAACAGAAACCATACAAAAATTTGACTCTTTAAACGCCAACTTGAGCTCAGAAAACAAAATTGATGTTGAAAATGCATCTGAGCTTAATGAGGACGACAACATGAGTGAAATTTCTGTAGAGGACACAATTGACTGCTCAGAATTTGTAAAAAATGAACCTGAAAACCACAAGAATCTAATTTTTGAAAATTCAGTGGAGTTCGCTCGATTGTCCCAACAAAAGTCCCCGATCTTAGCAGAGAAAGCGATTGTATATCAAAAGGTCAAGACCACTCCAAATCAAGTCTACAAGGTCACAGGAGTAACCGAACATCAGACCGCTGAACTCACAGCTATTATGAATGAAGACAATGCTGATGGCTGCGATGAGTACTTCTGGTCAGCTCCAATAGATAATGCAAACGAAACGGTAGGCTTATCAGAAAGAACCTCATGGATGAGTAAAGGTAGATACATACCAGAACCCTTGAATAAGCCGGATAACTTCGATGAGCCAAGCACCAGTGGCACGAAAGATATTCCTCAAAAGAATGGAAATTCGGCAAAAGAAGACATTCCTTCTAGTTCCTCAGTTCAAAGTGAAACTCCCACAGTTCAAAGTGAACCTACTAAGGAGAAACCGAAAATAAAAGCAAATATTCATCATCAACCGAAGCAGATGAGGAATAAGAAACGTGAAAGGAACCTAAGATACAGGAAGAATCTCTCCGAAAGGAAACAGTTCTGGCAGTCCCAGAATGCATATTTCTCACATCAAGACAAGAATCTGAAGTTTAAGAACAATCCTGTCAAAAAGCATGAGAGCCACAACAACCGAAAGCCTAGGTTCGGTTCAGAAGAGAATACCAACCGAAAGCAAAGGTTCGGTTCTGAGAATGACTCCAACCGAAAGCAAAGGTTCGGTTCTGAGAATGACTCCAACCGAAAGCAAAGGTTCGATTCACAGAACGACTCCAACCGAAAGCATTGGTTCGTTTCTGAAGTCAAAGGAAATCAAAACTCTAAAGTCAGTCCCACCAATGATCAAAAGCAAAAGGGTCACCTAGAGTCTCCAACCAAGAAGTCATCTCAATCTAAGCCCACTCCTTCTCATTCATCTAATTCTTCTAATTCATCCAATACATCTCCATCTTGCTCTACAGCTCATTCTGTTCGTTCTCAAAAATCTCATTCGTCAGCTGAACAAAAGGGCAAAGAGAAGGTTTCTGCATCCACACCAGAGTCTAAACCGAACGCACCTAATCCTAATAAAATAAAAGTCTTTACCATTAAAAAGAAAGATGAAACAACTCTTATAAAACGAACATATCTTGTTGACATCTCTCTTACTATTCCTGTTCCTATGAAAAGCTCACGTGGACCCAAGAAACTTTGGGTTCCTAAATCTGATAAATTTTTGCAGGTTATAAGTGACGAGCAGTTCGACGAAGAATGGTACATCGACAGTGGCTGCTCGCGTCACATGACAGGGAGAAAAGAGGAGCTCAGGGAATATAGGTCCCTTGAAAATGGTGGCAATGTCAAGTTTGGAAACAATTCTTTCGGCACCATAAAGGGATACGGAATGATTACCAATGGTGACTTTACTATAAGGAAGGTGGCTTATGTGGAAGGACTGCAACACAACCTCATCAGTGTATCTCAGCTTGTTGGAGGTACAGGTCTCAAAGTCTCATTCGACGATGAAGGTTCTGAAATTATTGAGAAGAAGACAAAGAAAGTAATTCTCAAGTCAGAGCGTAAGGGTGAAATGTTTCCTCTAAACCTTAAACCAATCAAAGGAAACCCAGCTATATGTTTATTATCAAAAGCTCAATCTGACGAAAGCTGGTTGTGGCACAGAAGACTCTCTCATCTCAACTTTAAAGATATCAACAAACTTGTCACTGGAGGTCATGTTCGAGGCCTTCCATTGCTCAAGTTCAATAGAGATCATTTGTGTGCTGCATGTGAAATGGGGAAGCAGAGTCGTCAAAGTCATCCATCTACAATTAACACAAAAGTTGTTGAACCACTCGAATTACTTCATATCGATTTGTGTGGTCCATCATCTATCGAAAGCATCGGTGGTAGCAAGTATATTCTTGTTATTGTTGATGACTTTTCACGATTTACATGGGTGTTCTTTCTAAAGCTCAAATCTGAAGCGACTCATAAGCCGAAAGTGTTCATCAAGCAGATTGAAGTACAGCTCAAGAAGGTCGTTCGCAACATCAGGAGCGACAATGGTCTGGAATTCAAGAACAGGGAGTTTGAAGAATTTCTAGCAGAAAAGGGAATAAGTCACAACTTCTCAGCTCCCTACACACCTCAGCAGAACGGAATTGTCGAAAGACGAAACCGATCTTTGTGTGAAGCTGCCTGAACTATGCTAAGTTTCGCTTCCTTACCTCTTTATTTTTGGGTTGATGCTATTTCTGCTGCTTGTTTTACACAAAACAGGTCTTATCTCAACAAACGATTCACGCTCACACCATACGAGCTTCTCAACAACAGAAAGCCCAATGCGAAATTTTTCCACGTGTTCGGCTCACGGTGTTTCATCTTTAACTCTAAAGAACACCGCAACAAGTTCGACGTCAAAGCCGACGAGGGAATCTTTCTGGGCTACTCTCTCACATCCAAAGCATACAGAGTCCTAAACAAGCGTTCGAGAAAAATCGAAGAGACCTATTACGTGACTTTTGATGATAGCCATGTCAAAAAGCTACAGGCCAAAGAAGACACAGCTGAGGAAATCTTTCCTCAAACTGGCCAAGTCACAGTCTCGATCGCTAATCTATATGAGAAATTTATGGAGCTATTTGACGAACCAGAGAAAGCTACTCTCTCAGAAGCAGGTGCAGCAGACAACAAGGTAGATCACATGAAGCAAATTGTCGAAGAAGCTGCCAGGAGAATGAATGAAGGAGGAACAAATTCTGATGAACCTCCATCCAATAATGCTTCAGTCGAGGGGGAGCCAAGCTCAAATGTCGAGGGGGAGCCAAGCTCTACAACTGCTACCGAAAGTGCTTCTCCAACCGCAGGTTCATCAACGCCTGAAAGTCCAGCACCACAAGAAACCTCTGAACCTCAAGTTTCTCATAGCTTATCAATCGAGGGGGAGCACGATGATATGACGCTCGACTACGAAAGCCAATCCGAGCCAGAAGAAATGATCAATGCTGAACTAGACCCCACCTTTGATCCAAACTACCCTCCTCTTACCAAATGGACCAAAGATCATCCTATCTCTCAAGTGGTTGGTGATGTCTCCGAAAAGGTTCTGACCCGATCACAACTGAAGGCAAAACAGACATCCTTATTTTCAAAGGTTGAGTTTTGTATGTTTAACTCTTTCGTATCAAAAGTTGAACCGAAGACAGTTAACACTGCTCTCGATCACTCAGATTGGGTTCAAGAAATGCAAGACGAACTGAACGAATTCGAAAGGAACAAAGTCTGGCGCCTCATGCCAACTCCTCCCTATGCCTCGGTTGTTGGTCTCAAATGGGTCTTTAGAAATAAAATGGACAAGGAAGGGAATGTTATAAGGAACAAAGCTCGTCTGGTGGTAAAGGGATATTGTCAGGAGGAAGGTATTGATTATGAAGAGACTTTCGCTCCTGTAGCTAGGCTGGAATCTGTAAGAATCTTTCTTGCTTATGCTGCCCACAAAAACTTTGAAGTTTTCCAAATGGACGTCAAGTGTGCATTTCTTAATGGAGAACTCGAAGAAACCGTGTATGTAAAGGGATATTGTCAGGAGGAAGGTATTGATTATGAAGAGACTTTCGCTCCTGTAGCTAGGCTGGAATCTGTAAGAATCTTTCTTGCTTATGCTGCCCACAAAAACTTTGAAGTTTTCCAAATGGACGTCAAGTGTGCATTTCTTAATGGAGAACTCGAAGAAACCGTGTATGTGGAGCAACCTCCTGGGTTCGTGAACGAAAAATATCCAAATCATTGCTACATTCTGGATAAAGCTGTGTATGGCCTCAAACAAGCTCCGAGAGCCTGGTATGAAACGCTAACTAAATTCTTAAAGATGTCTAAATTCAAACAAGGTTCGGTTGACCCAACCTTCTTTCGCAAAAAGGAAGGTAACCACCTTATGATAGTTCAAATTTATGTCGATGACATCATCTTTGGCTCAACGAATCCTAGCCTAACAGCTGAATTCAGAAAGCTGATGGAGACTAAATTTGAAATGAGCTCAATGGGTCCTATTAACTTTTTCCTTGGTTTAAATATTAGACAGGGACCCGAAGGCATCTTTATCAATCAGGAAGCTTACACGAAGACTCTCCTAGCTAAGTTTGGTATGATGGGAGACTCCAAAGTCAAAGTCCCAATGGCATTCGGCACCAAGCTAACTCCATCTCTAGACAAACCAACTGTTGATATCACGCTCTATCGTCAAATGATAGGCTCACTAATGTATCTTACTGCTAGCAGGCCTGACATCATGTTTTCTGTGTGTTATTGTGCTCGATTTCAGGCAAATCCACGCGAACCTGACATGCTTGCAGTGAAGAACATTTTACGCTATCTCAAGCGAACCTCCTCCTTAGGTCTATGGTATCCTTCCAATTCAGGCTTTTTCGTTCAAGCCTATTCAGATGCTGACCTTGGAGGCTGTGGACTCGACAGAAAAAGCACAACTGGTGGCTGTCAATTCCTTGACGGGAAGTTGGTCAGCTGGCAATCCAAGAAACAAACGTGCGTGTCGTTGTCTACTGCCGACGCGGAATACATAGCTGCTGCATCCTGCACCTCTCAAGTGATTTGGATCCAGAGTCAACTTCGAGACTATGGACTCAATATGAAGAAGATCCCACTGTATTATGACTCTGAAAGTGCAATTAGGATCTGTCATAACCCAGTGCAACACTCTAAAACCAAACACATAGCACTGAGGTATCACTTCATCAAAGATCACGTGGAAGATGGAAACGTCGAAGTTCATTTCGTAAGAACCACTGATCAACTGGCTGACGTCTTTACTAAAGCTCTTCCTGAAGCATCATTCAACAGAATATTGCAAGGGCTAGGTATGATGGAATCAGAGTCAGTACCTCAAACTACCTCTCAATCTCAAACGTAAGAAGCAAAACCAACCGAACGTTCGTGTTCGGTTAAACCATCTGACTCGCTCATCACTTCGAAGGTAGTTTTTCTTGGTTGTGTATTTCTTGTACAAAGTTGTTTATCTTATTGTTAAAAAGTATTTTCTGATTGCATGTCTAAATTCCTTGGTTTTCTACAATTTTCCAATACCGAAACCTACCGAAGGTTCGGGTTCGGTTTTTCAAAATTTTGTTGAACCGAAACCAACCGAACGTTCGGGTTCGGTTTTTCAAAATTTTCTGAAACCGAAACCAACCGAACGTTCGGGTTCGGTTTTTCAAAACTTTCTGGAACCGAAACCAACCGAACGTTCGGGTTCGGTTTTTCAAAATTTTCTGGAACCGAAACCAACCGAACGTTCGGGTTCGGTTTTTCAAATTTTTATTTCTTTAATATATCTCAAAAACATCAAAAATATTTTTCTCTTTTATTTTTGTTTGTGTGTTCGTTCGTTTATGGGGATATAATTGTTGGATTACTTAAGTGTCCCTAGAAGCATGCTGTTGTATGTGTCCCAAGCCTCATAAGATTTTGAATAATAGCCTTCATGACCTGGTATAAACAAACCTTGTCTTCCCAATAAGGCTACCACATTTATTCTAATCGTGAGCTACCTCACTGTCTTCTCACATGAGATAAGAGTTTTCTGCTTGGTCCTTTATTTCGCAGCAGAGGTACTATGTTTTCTTACACCATCTCCATTACAAATCTCCATTACATTCGTTTCATCAACGTAACCCTTGAGACTCTCAGAAATTACCACTGAGGTTTATGGTTACACAACATCTGTGTTTATGATCTTAGTTTCGTGTCACTACGAGCTGAGTGAAACCCAAAATTCAACACCAAATCTGAATTGACGGTGAACAATTAATTTGCTCCAGTTTTCACCAAAGAATTGACGAATGTACCTTCATGAAATCTCAAATTTTATTTTGTGTGCTTCCTATGAAATTGTTATACACCATAACGTTTTTTCCCTTGGGATCCAGTTTTTAATTTTTTTTTTCTGAGATTTCATACTTTTCCAAGCCAACTCACACTTAATTCCTACCTACTTGTTCAACAGACTACACCGGTCTCACAAGTACTTTGATCACTTTCTCTCTTATTTCAAGATTAGAATTGTTGCATCAAAGCGAAAGCCACCCTAAAGTAGCCTAATCAAAAGAAGCCTTTCAACATTTATTAATGAGTGTTTGATCGTAATTCAACGGGAATCCACATTAACACTTTAAGGTCTCTCTTGACCTTGAAGGAAGAGATCCGTGCCCGAGATCATTCGTTTCGTGTCATTATTGACATCACAGTCATTCCTAAAAAGGGTTGCTTTATTTCTTTTCCTTTTACACTCTTAGCACGAAAATCTTTGATTTTCCAAAATTCCGGTACTAATCAATTTCAGGCTGATTTATTGCATTGGTGGTTCATTATTAAGACATGGTCAAAAATCATCCACGTGGGCAGTTTATTCAAAGGATGCGATTTACAAGATAAGACGAAGGGTTGCTGACTCAGGCGGGAAATAAAAGGATTTAATTTCAACCGGTGGTTAAAAAGGGGCGCGTGTGAATTTGGAACGCCCATTCTTTTACTGACATAGTGGACGCATGTGCGAATTTCAAGCGACACTCTTCTGGCACTTAAAGGCGCGTGAGAATTTGAAACGGCTTATTCTAAAACGGCCCTTGTTGGGCGGCGTGACCCTAGGAATCTGACACTCTCTCTCCTACGTGATCATTGCATGCCTCAACTGTCACGCATCTGTCATTCCGGGAAACCTTTTCGTATTTCCATAGAAGATTTGCAACGATTTTTCTCTCTCCGTTCACCCACTATAAAAGGCAGTCAATACTTCCATTTACCTCTTTACTGCTTCTAAATTTACAAGAGAGAAAAAACTCGAAAAAGCTTTACTGTTCATCTTCTTCTACCTTCAACAATGGCAGAATCATCATCTGTCCATGCCACCTCACACATCCTTCCCATTCGTCCCCAACAGTGCTTGGTGATTGACCTAACACCGCAAGCGTATGATTCTTACATGTTTCCAATCATCGAGTGCTTGAAGTACTCGCAAATCGCTCCTGCACTATCACGGGTTGAGTCTGTGCCCATGACGATGCTCTCGCAGGTGTATGCGACTGCTTATTACGACAAAGCAGTTGAGCGGGTGTTCTTTAAGGTTGCTGATCACAACACCTCGATTTCAAGGCAGCGATTCTGCACTCTGCTAGGGTTTGCTGCTGACTCTTCAAGAATCAATCCGGAGACGATTCCGGTGGACCATCTTTACAGCATGTTCTACAATATGGGGTACACGGAGGTGCTCATCTCCATCGCAAAGTTCAAGAAATCCTGCTTACCGCCGCAGTGGAACGGCATGTTCACAGTCCTCTTCAAGGGCTTGTCTGAACGGAGCTCAGGATCCGACGGTGCTAGTCGACTTTTCTTGTCGATCATGTATGCAGTTTACAACGGGGTCAACTTAGATTTTGGGTTGGTCCTCTGGCAACAGCTCATCCAGAGCCTTTCTTCTTCATCACGACATTCTGAGGTGTCGTATGCCCGGTTCTGGACTCTCATTACAAAGTGGGCAATGGATAAGTTCGACGTCCCCACTCCTGCAGGTGCATCGATGTCTTCGATCGGTACGTTTCATACCACGAAGATCATCGTCTCTGATGCATCCAAGTTTTCCTTCATTGGCTCTATTATGGAGACAATGTACGGCGATGTTCCTTCTGACAGCAGGATCATCAGGACGATCAAGGAGTTCAAACAGTCAGGGCCACGGGAACTCACACCGGAAATGCTGAAGTCCATCCACGAAGCTGACAAACCGGTGAACAGGGGCAAAAAGGCGGAAAAAGGGAAGCAAGTGACCAAAGCTCCTAAAGGTCCTTCTCCCATGAAGAGGAAACAAACGAAACCAGCCCAGTCTCCGCAACCGAAGAGGAGGAAGACTCAACCGAAGCGAAAGCTTGTTATTCCTTCTTCTTCCAGTGACTCAGAAGGCGAGAGTTCGGATTCGGACGGCTCTCAAGGAGGCGAAACCCCTCAAAGAGGCAACACCCCACCCTGATCTCCTACCCCAGATATGGAAATCCATAATTCACCAGTTCCTTCACCTCCTCAAACCATCCCTACTTCCATTCCGAACATAACCCCCACTACCACTATTCCTCCAACCTCTTTCCCTATACCACCACCCATTTTCACAACTGCAACCGAAACCCCACCCGTAACCGAACCACCTCAAACCGAAACCCAGCATTCAACCGAACCTACCCACACTCAACCACCACCCGAAACTACCCCACCCCACACTCAACCTGAACCTACCCAAAACACTACACCCCCAACTTCACCACCCCTACCATCTCCAGATCATGCCTCTGATGGAGATAACCCGTTTCTTGGTAGTGACAACATGACCTTCGATTCGGTCTACTATAGTCCGTTTCAGGTTCAAAGTGACGAAGAGGATGATGCTCCAGTGACAAAGAAGCATCTTAAGGAGCTCAACGAGAAGGTTGACTTACTTCTCGCTTCATCTTCCAACCACCAGTCATCTCTCTCTGAAGCCGCTCTTCAGAAGATTCTTGATGCCTTCTGCAGGGCTCAGCATGATTCGGTAGCCTCAGCCACTGCTGCCATAGACGCCTCCACAAAAGCCTGTGAGGCAGCGACCGCAAAAGTCGATAAACTATTCTCAGACGCTTTTATCCTGTTGAAGTCCTTACAGGAAAGCGCTGACGCCACCAAGACAACTTTGGAACCGATTGTTCAGCAATTGGAAAAGTTTGTCTCAACGGAGTTGACCTCGTTCGCTACACTTCGCCAATCCCTAAGCGACGACAACTCGGCCCTTCGTGCCTCCATCGATGAGCGCCTCGCTAAGCTTCAGGAGGATCTCGCAGCTGAAAATTCATTGATCGACGTTCTGGCTAGCAAAACCACCGCCCTCAAGGTCAAGAGCACGCAACTTTCAAACTCACAACAACAGCTTGAAGCTCTTCGATCCGAAAGGGAGGTCATTAAGACATGTGTTTCGGATGTACACGCTGCCCTATCCAACATCCTTGAAGCACACGATCCAATTCTAAACCATTCGGTGAGGCGAACCCTTGCTGAAAAGCTTTCTCCTGCCATGGACCTTCTCAGCAAAATAGAAGGCTTACCTAGTTTCGTGTCCATTCCGAAACAAGGGGGAGAAGAGAAGAAGACCGGATCGAAACCACCTCCTTCCTCCAAAGCTACTCACACAACCGAACCACCTCCGACTGGTCAAGCTTCGGGTTTGGGTGTGAAGGATAAAGGGAAAAACATAGCTGAGGAAGAAGATGAAGATGAAGATGATGAAACCATTGCTGACCTGTTGAAACGAAAGAACAGTCGCAATGTCGATGATGATGTTAATCGTGTGGCGCGAGAGGCTGAAGAAGCCGAACGCAAGCAGAAGAAAGCCCACGATCTCCTCGAGAGCAGGAAGACTCTCTTCCCTGCATGGACTCGGGAGCGAATGATTAAGGAGGCCATAGATATTCCTAGCATCCTATGGCTCGAGCCGGTTATCTCATTCGACTGCTATAATTCTGTCGATTCGCAGTTCGACATGCCACTGACTCGAAAGGCGTTTATCTTCCACGTCTTCTCAAATATTTATGAAGTCCCTCATCCGAACCCTGAGGTTGATAGGGAGCTCATCGATTTCTATCTGAAAGCTGCTCGTCCTCAGTATCTAACATGGAGCGCTCAGAAGATAGTGAACGTTTGGGTACTGAAGCCTTACACCGAAGGAAGATTCATCAATGTTCGGTTCAAGGTGATTCGAGGATCTGCAAGAACTGCACATCATATTTCCCTGGCAGATCTACCGAACTTAAATCCTCATGATTGGATCGTTTTGCATAACATCCTCTTGACAAATGAAGCTGAATATGGTCCGATTATAGACCATATCAAGAGGATGATTGTTTGTTACATCATGGAGGTTGCCCTTATGGATCAGGAGGTTGCCACTGTCTTCAAGAAGAAATCGAAGATAGCTCCTGTGGGATCGGCCAGTGATCTCAATCAAATGAAGATGGGCAAGATCGACCCGCGTCGCAATTCGGTCATGTTCACTAGAGCGGAAGGACATAAATGTCTCTTTGCTTTAGCTGACAAACATCTTTACACCACTGCTTGTCTAGAGCATGTGTTATCGATCATTCGAAGGTATAAAGAGAATTCAGCGGATGATGTTAAGTACTTCAATGACATGATCCAGTGGTACATCAGGTTTAGGCAGACGATACCGGCTCTTATCTCTCGTCTGTTTAATACCGTGAAGAAGAAAGTACCTTCCTCCGCTGCTGGCCCAAGTAACAAGTGAAGATCTCGCTCCAATTGACGCAAAGGGGGAGATTGTTGGGTTAAAGATTGCGTCATTGGGCTCGTTTATTAGTCCAATTATTTTGTACTCCGGTATTGGGCCTGTCCAACCGAGAGCCTTTTAGGTTTATTATATAAGTATATGCTTGCATGCATATTAGAAAATCGATCAAGAATATAATGATAGAATTATAGATTTCTTTGATCGTTCTTGTAACCTACTAATCCTCTACAGTTGATGTTCTTAATCGAGCTCTTCTGAGGGTTTTGTTTTAATCATTCGACACGTTTGATTCATCGTTGAGTTGTTCTTTATTTTGCATTCATTCTTACTGTTTAAATATTTATTCACCTGTTTAAGATCTAATCGATCTTCAAGATTAAGTTTTAATCTCATCAATTTTAAAATAAATTATTTACAATTTTAAAACCAAAATATAGGAGCTTACTGGTCAATGAAGGTGATTGTACCCAAAGTCGTGTGATCAATCCTTGGGCGCGTCTCCTTTTATTTCAGTTTTTTTTGGGGCAAAATGAATGGTGTTCTTTTACTTGCTTATATTAATATTTACACAAATGATCCTTACCTTTTGAAAGGTTTGCTGAATCTAACCTTGTGCTTGATAAGCACGCATTTGTTGAAAGAAAAGTTAAGTTCAGGAAACTTTAATTTTAGTCCCTGAAGTATTTTTTTTATGAACTGGGGTCTTATTCAAAAGTTAAATACGGCAACTTCACATGGTCGTATTTTTGGACGCTGTGAAAGTTTATTTATTTATTTATTTTTATTCATTTATTTATGTATCTATTTATTTTATATGTTCTTCTGAGAGTGAAATTCTATTAGTTTAGCAAATTAAATTAAATATGACATCATACGTTTAGATATCCGATTTATGTAATGTTGGCATATATTTAAGTAAGATTTTACAAATGTCGTAAATATGTTAGTAAATAACTATTGGTGGGTCGAACAAGATATGTGAATATCGGAACCAAAATGATCGCATAGGATGTTTTTCTAGGATTGTTGCCTTAGAAATATGTTGGTTAAATGTAGGGAGCGTGTAGCGTGACAAGCTTTGGTTAAGACCTAACGCCAACAAGGTGAGTTTCGTGTGAATTTTGTGGTTGCTTGCATTAAAAGTTGATTCTAAATTATTTGCAATTATATGTTACTGTTGTTATTGCTATGAATATTTGTGTGAAATTTTGTGAATTATTTCATATAAAAGGGTGAAAATTGTGGGTGACATATAGGGAACATGTGTATTTACACGATATTATTATTAGTCGTCGTACAGGGTGTTAGTACGCGGCGGAGAGCTTACGCTCTGTTTGTCTAGCCGTAAGCATATTTGTGGTGCCCGGCGGAGGGACTCGTTCCCTGAAATTGACAGTAGTTCCCTAATGTGTCATCAAGGGAGGAAAGAAATGAAAAGATTTATATTGATAAATTGTTGCATTATTTTTATTTTATTGACGTCAATATGCATGAAAACCACGAACTCACTAGGCCCTAGGCTTACCCATTAGAATCTTTAAATGCACGCAACCCAGGAAATTACGTAGCAAGTGGCAGCGGGAATGGAAAGGATAAGGTTCAGACTTGAAGAAGGCGACAAGTTTTGAGGAAGACGTGGCGCACCAAGTGTTTAATTAAATTTCTAATTGCTTCCGCTATTATTATTAATAATTACTTTAGTATTTGAATCTTGATTTTTGGAAGTTTTGGGACTATGTTAAGTTATATTTATATTTGAAATTTGGGGTGTTACAAGTTGGTATCAGAGACTGGTTTAAGCAGATTAGTCGTTGTTTAAACGCCTAAGCTTAAACGGGAGGAGCGGTACATCGCCTAATCTGGAATGCGTCTCGTTTGTAGGTACGATGGATCATGGAAAGGCAATCATCGATGGTGGGGTGTCAGTTGAGGGTACTAGTGGGTTACTTCCCCACGAGAACTTGAAGGCCGAGTTAGAGCTCTCTGACTCGGAAGGCAATCTGGAACCAACGACCCCACTCAGCCTCTCTGAACGGCATGAAGAAGACGAGGATGTGGAATCCGAGGTGGAGCCCGAAGAAGATCCTAAGGAGGAGCCCGAAGAAGATCCTGAGGAGGAGCCCGAAGAAGACCCCGAGGAGGAATCCGAGGGAAATCACGTGGAGTACCATGCGGAGCAAAGATACGAAACGTTCCATATGCCTTATGTGGAGTACAAACCAACTAGTCCTGGTACCTACTGGGAGCGACTTTATAAAGATGAAATGCCACAGGCACAGCTCGAGATTCACAGTTTGAAAAGAAAGATTTAAGAGATAGATGAACATAGGTCAAGGCTCGTACAGGAGAACCAAATAAGGGTTGATGCTGCTATGAAAAGTAAACGCAAGATACGAAGGTTGGAACAGGAGGTGTCAGAGCTAAGGAAACCGACTATCACTAAGTTGTGGGAAGGGTTTGTGGCTTGGGCAAAACAAGCCAAGGCCACGACTTACGGATTCCTAGATAAGGTGGTTGGAAGAGAACCACCTCAGGCCGAGGTGTTGGTCATTCAAAGTGGTCCCGGAGATCGAAAAGCTAAAAAGATAAGGAAGTACTTGAAGGAGGGAAAGAGAATATTGAAATATGATGACATCGTTTTTAAAAATTAGAAAGTAGGAGTGCAATGATTTGTCTTTTTTTTATTATTTCTCTTGGTTGTTGGCTTGAGTGACTTGATGTGAACAAGACGTATGCCTATTTTTGAAGTTTTAATAATTTGGAATAAAATTTATGTTTGTTATACTTATTGTGTTATAAACATAAATATGTAGTTGATATGTCTTCACGAAGGTCTGGGAGGTTCACTATGGTCACTCCGGAGGAAGAGCGCATCCCAATTGGAGCTTATGTTAGAGCACTAGGAGATGTTCCAGAAACCCCACTGAACCCGAACGCTAGTCGTGGACGGGGCCAAGGAAGAGGTAGGGGTAGAGGAAGAGGCCGAGGTGCTGTTACAGCACCGATACCTGTACAATCGGCCCATGGTAGCTCTGGATCCCACCGCGGTCGAGGTCGAGGTCGTGGAAGGGGTCGTGCGGCAAACACGATCACTAGAGAGGAGTTGGCTGATGAGATTACTCGAGCAATTCGAGACACCTTACCAGATGTAATTTCTCAGGCACGAGAAGCAATAATGGGTGAGTATGAAGGTAAATTGGGTGGAGGTGAAGAGGACTACGATTACAGTACACCAAATATGAGTCGTGAACCAAGTATTGCACAACCCACAAGGCATCATGGCAACCACGATCGGCGGGGTTGTAGTTACAAGACGTTCATGAACTGCAAGCCACCCATTTTTAACGGAGAGATTGATCCCGTTTTGTCATCAACATGGATCATGGAGATTGAGGGAACATTCGATACTAGCAAGTGTGCGGATGAGGACAAGGTGATTTATGCTGCGACAATGCTAAAAGGGGAGGCAATACATTGGTGGGGCATGGTGAAGGAGGTTAGGGGGCGTGAGGCAGCCAAGAATATGTCATGGGATGAGTTCCTAAGAATTTTTAAAGAAAAGTTTTGCCCTCGTACAGCGGTTAAACAGTTGGAGGAAGAATTTTTAAGGTTGGAGCAGAGGAATATGACTGTGAGGGAGTACACCACAAAGTTCACGGAGAAGGCTAGGTTTGCCGAATTTTACGTATCTACGGAAGAAAGAAGGGTGGAACGCTATATTTGGGGATTGAGAACAGCTATCCGTGAATTTGTGCAAATTCAGAAACCGGGTACTTTCCAGTCTGCTGTTGATGCTGCAGAAGGTCGCGAACGTGAGAAGAATCGTCAAGGTGAAGACAGGGCTTTGGGGAAAAGAAAATGGGAGGGTACAAATAATGATTCGAAGAAAGGCAAGACTTCAGGGCAAGAACGTAAGGTTGATCAAAGCTCTGGAGTAAAGCAATGTCCGAAATGTAACCGTTATCATAAGGGGGAGTGTAACATGAATCAGAAAGTTTGCTACAAGTGTGGTAAGCCAGGGCACATAGCCACAGAATGTAAGACAGGAAGGGTATGTTACGGGTGTGGTTCCCCTAACCACATTAAGTCGGAATGTCCCCAGGGTAAAGGTAACAACAATCAAGGCAGGATAACAGACAATCGGTCGACGGATAAAAAGGCTGACACTGGTAGACCAAAAGCTAGAGCTTTTCGCATGACGGCTCAGGAAGCTCAGGAGACCCCGGATGTGGTGACAGGTACTTTCCTAGTAAACTCAATTCATGCTAGGGTGTTATTTGATTCTGGTGCAAATAGATCTTTTGTGTCTTCTACTTTTTGCAAAAACCTAGGTAGAAATGCAAAGACTCTAGAACATGCCTTAGAAATTGAAACTGCTGACGATCATTGGGTAGTAGTAAGAGAGGAATATGATGATTGCTCTATCGAAATCGAAGGTAGTGTGCTACCATTAAAATTATTACCTATAGACCTAGGTGATTTTGATATTGTTATAGGGATGGATTGGTTGTCGAAAAACCAAGCGATTATAGATTGTGAAAATAGGATTGTTCAAGTTTGGGTGCCAGAAAAAGGAATGGTAAAAATTTACGGTGATCGGCGAATTAAGGACTCTATTTTGATATCAGTGACTAAGGCAACTCGTTATCTAAAGAAAGGGTGTCAAAGTTATTGGGCATATGTTCTCGATGCCAAGAAGGACAAGCCTGGAATAACACATATACCAGTTGTACGCGAGTTCCAAGATGTGTTCCCTGATGACCTAACTAGCTTGCCACCGGATAGGCAAGTGGAGTTTCGAATCGATCTTACCCCAGGAGTAGCACCGATAGCTCGTGTGCCCTATCGGTTAGCACCAACCGAAATGAAGGAGTTGATGACTCAGTTGCGAGATTTGCTCGACAAGGGTTTTATTCGGCCCAATACCTCACCGTGGGGTGCACCAGTACTATTCGTCAAGAAGAAGGATGGGATAATGCGAATGTGCATTGACTACAGGGAGTTAAACAAGGTGACTATAAAGAATCGGTATCCATTACCGAGAATTGATGACCTATTCGATCAACTCCAGGGGGCAAGTTACTTCTCAAAGATCGATTTACGGTCGGGGTATCACCAGCTGAAAGTCAGAGAAGAAGATGTGTCGAAGACAGCCTTTCGAACTAGGTATGGTCATTACGAGTTTTTAGTAATGCCATTTGGTTTGACCAATGCACCAGCTGCATTCATGGATCTGATGAACCAGGTGTGCAAGCCATACCTAGACAAGTTTGTAATCGTCTTTATCGATGACATATTGATATACTCTAAAAGTAAGGCAGACCATGAGCAACATCTGCGGCTAACACTTAGTTTATTGAGGAAAGAAAAATTATTTGCCAAATTTTCGAAGTGCGAGTTTTGGCTTCGGGAAGTCCAGTTTTTGGGACATGTTGTAAACGAACAAGGTATCAAAGTGGACCCAGCAAAGATTGAGGCGATTGAAAAGTGGGAACCACCAAGGACCCCATTAGAAGTTCGAAGTTTTCTTGGGTTGGCAGGATACTATAGATGGTTTATACAAGACTTCTTGCGCATAGCTGCACCGCTAACTACCCTGACAAGGAAAAATGTGAAGTTCGAATGGAAGCCAGAGCAAGATAATGCCTTTAACGTCTTAAAGGAAAAGCTTAGCAGTGCACCAGTATTATCTTTACCAGAAGGCAATGATGGCTTTGTTGTTTATAGTGATGCATCCAAGTTAGGTTTGGGGTGTGTTTTGATGCAAAATGGTAATGTGATTGCTTATGCCTCACGACAATTAAAGGTTCACGAGCGTAAATACCCAACACATGATATGGAGTTGGCTGCAGTAGTGTTCGCTTTAAAGATTTAGAGACACTATTTGTATGGGACAAGGTGTTAGATCTTCACTGATCACAAGAGTTTGAAATACTTGTTCGATCAGAAAGATCTGAACATGAGACAGCAACGGTGGATGGAAGTATTAAAAGATTACGACTGTGAGATATTATATCATCCGGGGAAGGCAAATGTGGTACCTGATGCACTAAGTCGTAAGGAAAGAAGAGAACCACCTAAGATTCGAATGATGAAGATTAGCATAACCACCAGCTTACTAGATGATTTGAGAAAGAATCAAGAGGAGGCCTCGAAGGAAGAGAAATGGAAAAGTGAAAGGGTGGCGGGAGTAATACAATCATTGGAAAAGGATAGTCGTGGCTTGAAGTGTTTCCAAGGAAGGGTTTGGTACCACGAGTGGGTGAAGTGCGTAACTTACTTCTCAAGGAAGCGCACATGTCAAAGTACTCAATCCATCCAGGAACAAACAAGATGTATCAAGACTTACGAAAATCTTACTGGTGGCCTGGTATGAAAAAGGATATAGCCTATTTTGTTGAAAGGTGTTTGACGTGCTTGAAGGTGAAGGCTGAACACCAAAGGCCATACGGTCAGTTACAGTCAATGGAGATTCTAGTGTGGAAATGGGATCACATCACAATGGACTTTGTGACTAAGTTACCAAGGACACCAAAAGGTTATGACGCGATTTGGGTAGTTGTGGATACATTAACCAAATCGGCGCACTTCCTTCCGATTAAGGAGACGTACCCGTTAGAAAGGCTAGCTAAATTATACGTTGACGAGATAGTGAAACTGCATGGAGTTCCATTATCTATTATTTCGGATCGGGATAGTCGTTTTACGTCGACATTTTGGGGTAGCTTCCAACGAGAAATGGGTACTCAAGTAAAATTGAGCACGGCATACCACCCGCAAACAGATGGGAAAAGTGAACGGACAATACAGATGTTGGAAGACATGTTAAGGTCTTGTGTTATTGATTTTGGAGGGTCGTGGGAAACTCATTTGCCGTTAATAGAGTTTTCCTACAACAATAGCTATCATGCAAGTATAAAAGTCGCACCATATGAGACTCTATATGGCAGGAAATGTAGAACTCCATTATGTTGGAATGAGGTGGGGGAGAAACAGTTGGCTGGACCTGAAATTGTTCAGCAAACTACCGACAAAATCCAGGTGATTAGGGATAACATTAAGGTTGCTCAGGATCGGCAGAAAAGTTATGCAGATAAGCGGAGAAAGCCAATAATGTTTCAGGTCGGTGATAAAGTTATGTTAAAGGTGTCCCCATGGAAGGGCGTTGTTCGTTTTGGTAAGCGAGGGAAGTTAAATCCTCGCTACGTTGGACCCTTTATAATTAAGGAACGAGTTGGAGAGGTAGCCTATCGATTGGAGCTACCAAGGGAAATGCAGGGCATTCATAGCACATTCCATGTCTCTAATCTAAAGAAGTGTCTAGCGAATACCGCCATGGAAGTGCCACTTCAAGAAATTAAGGTTGATGAGAAGCTACGATATACAGAAGAACCCGTTGCGATTATAGATCAAAAGGTCAGAAAGTTAAGGAATGTGGAGATACCACTGGTGAAACTTCAGTGGAAGTATCATAAAGGTTCGGATGCAACATAGGAGACCGAGCGAGATATGAAGGCTAAATACCCTCATTTATTTGATTAATTCAAATTCCGAGGACAGAATTTTTCTAAGGGGGGAAGTTTTTAATAACTCACAAAAAAAAATATATATGTAATATATATAATCTGATTATATCAATCTAAAAGAAAGAGGATTAGTTCACAATTAATGGGTTAATTATATACAAATTATGAGGCTTAATGATCAAAACCGTCACCTTGATTAGGCTAGTTAAATACGAGCAAATGAAAGGGTTTCGCCGGTTATAGACTTAGGCATTATATATAGCATGAAAAATCAAGTGGAAACCCCACTAGAATTGTGAAAAACTACGAAGAATCAAGGGAGAAATCGGGTGTTTAATTTCTTGAAGATTTTCGGAGTGTTTCTTGACATTGAGGTAATGTTACGTGATTTAAGTTTGATATTGTTGTTTGGATAGATTTACACGCATGATAGGTGTATTTTGGTTCCACCTGTTGTCTTGATTCGACCCACACTAATAGTAATTTGACAAAAATCTAAAAATAGAATTATTGCTAAATTTTTTACGGGAATATGCCAACAGAAGGTAGAGATGCTTTGTGGTAATTTTGAAAGATTATTTTACATACTTTTTCGAAGGTGCGTTATATTCAAAAATGGCAGTAGGTAAATTTGTTTGCGGGTAAAGAAGATGACTATTCGAGTATATTTCTTTTGGGTGGGCGGAATTGTTTTCCAGTGTTTTAAAATAAATTATTTACAATTTTAAAACCAAAATATAGTAGGAGCTTACTGGTCAATGAAGGTGATTGTACCCAAAGTCGTGTGATCAATCCTTGGGCGCGTCTCCTTTTATTTCAGTTTTTTTTTTGGGGCAAAATGAATCGTGTTCTTTTACTTGCTTATATTAATATTTACACAAATGATCCTTACCTTTTGAAAGGTTTGCTGATTCTAACCTTGTGCTTGATAAGCACGCATTTGTTGAAAGAAAAGTTAAGTTCAGGAAACTTTAATTTTAGTCCCTGATGTATTTTTTTTATGAACTGGGGTCTTATTCAAAAGTTAAATACGACAACTTCACATGGTCGTATTTTTGGACGCTGTGAAAGTTTATTTATTTATTTATTTTTATTCACTTATTTATGTATCTATTTATTTTATATGTTCTTCTGAGAGTGAAATTCTATTAGTTTAGCAAATTAAATTAAATATGACATCATACGTTTAGATATCCGATTTATGTAATGTTGGCATATATTTAAGTAAGATTTTACAAATGTCGTAAATATGTTAGTAAATAACTATTGGTGGGTCGAACAAGATATGTGAATATCGGAACCAAAATGATCGCATAGGATGTTTTTCTAGGATTGTTGCCTTAGAAATATGTTGGTTAAATGTAGGGAGCGTGTAGCGTGACAAGCTTTGGTTAAGACCTAACGCCAACAAGGTGAGTTTCGTGTGAATTTTGTGGTTGCTTGCATTAAAAGTTGATTCTAAATTATTTGCAATTATATGTTACTGTTGTTATTGCTATGAATATTTTTGTGAAATTTTGTGAATTATTTCATATAAAAGGGTGAAAATTGTGGGTGACATATAGGGAACATGTGTATTTACACGATCTTATTATTAGTCGTCGTACAGGGTGTTAGTACGCGGCGGAGAGCTTACGCTCTGTTTATCTAGCCGTAAGCATATTTGTTGTGCCCGGCGGAGGGACTCGTTCCCTGAAATTGACAGTAGTTCCCTAATGTGTCATCAAGGGAGGAAAGAAATGAAAAGATTTATATTGATAAATTGTTGCATTATTTTTATTTTATTGACGTCAATATGCATGAAAACCACGAACTCACTAGGCCCTAGGCTTACCCATTAGAATCTTTAAATGCACGCAACCCAGGAAATTACGTAGCAAGTGGCAGCGGGAATGGAAAGTATAAGGTTCAGACTTGAAGAAGGCGACAAGTTTTGAGGAAGACGTGGCGCACCAAGTGTTTAATTAAATTTCTAATTGCTTCCGCTATTATTATTAATAATTACTTTAGTATTTGAATCTTGATTTTTGGAAGCTTTGGGACTATGTTAAGTTATATTTATATTTGAAATTTGGGGTGTTACAACAACCACCATTGATGATGATGGAATCACACAGGAGTTGGTGAACAGACGAGTGGCTCAAATTAGAAACCTTGTTGAGGCAGCATAACAAGATTATGAAAAAGAAAAATAAATGAAAGAATTTTATTTAATTTTGGTCTAATCTTTTTACATATGTAGGTTGCGGGTGGAGCTGGAGAACAAGTTTTAAGTAGGGACATCTACAGAATTGGTCAACTCTTTGATTTTTTCAGAATGATCTCTTTCTACTTCACCACAGTTGGTTACTAGTTGAGTTAAATAAGATATTTTGTTTCAAATAATAGTTATATATTTAATTTTCCCTTTGAGAGTTTAATGTTAGTTTGGTTCAGGTAACTGTTGGGAAGGTTGTTTTGGAACAAAGCAATAGCCAGTATGAGCTTCAAGGCGAATACGTGTTGCTGGATAATGAGGCTTACTAAGAAGAGCAATGGCTGGTAATTTAGGGAGTGTGATATCTTCTATGGGTCGCTGGAGAATGAGGCTTGAGGTTCCACGTGCTGAAATTGATGAGATGCTTCCACTTTCTAGGCTTGTTTCCCGAAGTACCGATCCAGCTCTTCAGTTTAGATGAAAGGTCATCCTCATTCATTCATTCATTTATTAAGTTTTAGTCTATCATCCAAACCCAAAAAGCTCTCATCTAAATCTGAAGTCTTCTATTTGCAAAACACACGAGAATGAATGAATGAATGCCCTCTACCAAAATATAGCAAACACAACCAATCCTAATCCTGTTCATATACCATAAGAGAGTAAAGTAAAGTGGGTTCCATTCCCATACATTGGTTTGGTAAACAGAGTAAATAAAGTAGGTTGCTATTTGTAGCAAATCTCTATCTAGTCTAGGGGTATATAAATATTATATGATTTTAGGTGATGTTGTTCCCCATTACCTTAATGTTGATCTTGCATTGGGAGATATACGTGTTGCAAAGTTTATCAAGTCTGACTACCCATTTGTCCCATTGGAGGAAGTTGAAGGTTCTTTACTTCTCTTACACTGAAATAATCCATCTTCACACTTATTTTGTATTAATGTTTTTTTTTGCAGGCAATATAGATACTTTAAGCAAGTTCATACATTTAGAGTCCTTAAGTGGTGTTACTAAGGAAGAGTGGAGACAAGTGAGGCACACATTTAAAAAAAGCAGCACAAATCTTGTTTACAATGTGGCACACATTAGGTTATTAGAACTATTAGTTTGTAAATTTTTCTTACAACTTCTATTGATTTGTTTTATCTTTCCATGGAATGATAATTTGTATGACATTAAATTTATGCAATGGATTCTATTTTTTGTATATGATATTTTATTTTCTATTATGAAACATTAAATACAAATTTAATTTGAAAATAATTAAATCTACAAATAAATTTTTTTTAAACAAGAAAAATTATGATACGCAAAAATGTGTATCATCTTCATTTATGACATGGCATTTCTTGACAGGGGCTTTCTTGATACGCATTGCGTGTCATTAACACGCGCGTCGTCAGGCTACGACACACGAATATGTGTCGTCTTCCTTTATGACAGGGTCTTCATTGATACACATTACGTGTCGTAAACGCGTTTCGTAATTGTGCGTCGTAATTGCGCGTCGTAAATGAGCGTCGTAAATGCGCGTCATCTATAGACGACGCACAAAAGCGCGTCGTCTCTCTATATGGCAGGGCCTTCCTTGACGCGCATATGTGCGTCATCTGAGCCTTTTACGATGCGCAATGAGCGTCGTAAAAGGTTGTTTTTCTAGTAGTGAAATTGTGCTAATCTCCCGGATCTACATGCTCCCTTTGAATCCTTGCTCCTTCTTCAAACTTCTTTTTCTTCCAAAGCACCAAAACAACACTAAGATGCTCTCAAATGGCTTCCAAATCACAAGACACACAAATATGGGTTAGGGTATTCGTGGTGGCTGACTAAAGGTGAGAGGGAGGCTGGACCAAAGGCATATGGTCCATTATATTGGGATCCAACGCTAAAATCTAGGGGTACGCAAGGCGTACGTGCATGGCTTCCTTGTTCTAATCTCTTGAGTATGTTGAGCGTACATAGTAAGGTACGCTCCGCGTACGGATCTTCCTCAGCCCAATTACAAGGGCCAAAAAGTCCAAGCCCAACCATTAACCTTATATGGATAAGAATAGTACCTTAAAAATACAGGACGTTACAAATCTCCCCCACTTGAATTAGACTTCGTCGTCGAAGTTTGCAGCTGGTGCCGGGAATAACTCGAGGTAATGTTTTCTCATCTCGTCTTTTGGCTCTTGCGTCCATTTCGAGCCCTTACGGTGCTCAGTGACGGAGCTTGAAGTTATGATTGGGGAGGGGGGGGGGGGCGGGGGCAAAAATAGAATATGTATAAAAATTTAAGAACAGGGGGTCCAAAGTCAAATTTTATAGTTTTGGGCATAATATGTAACCTTTTCAATACTTATGGGCTATATATATAAAAAATAGGGGGGGAGGGGGCGGAACAACCCCCCTGACCCTATAGATGCTCTGTCCATGACAATGCTGTCATTGCACCTTCACCAACTCTACTTCTTTGTTTCTCATCGCCTTCATCTTCCTGTCAAGAATGGTTACCGGTCGCTCGATGTAATTCAGGATGTCATCCACCTGGATATCCTCTAGAGGCGCCACTGCCGAGTCATCTACCAATCACTTCCACAACTGGGAGACATACCAGGTACTGTGAATCTGGCTAAGCTCGGCTGGCAGATCCAGCCTATACGCCACCTTTCACACCCTGGCAATAACACTGAAATGACCAATGTATTTGGGGCCCAACTTGCCCTGCTTCCTGAACCGGATGACACCCTTCCAAGGTGAAACCTTCAGGAGAACCATATCCCCGACCTGGAACTGAAGGTCCGATCGGCGTTTGTCAGCGTAGCTCTTCTGCGAATCTGAGCAGTCTGAAGCCTGCTCCTGACCTATTGTATCCTCTCCGTCGTCTTGAGTACCACTTCGTTACTCCCTATGACCCTTTGTCCAACCTCACTCTAGCATATCGGGGTTCGACACTTGCTCCCAAATATCATATCGAAGGGAGGACGGTCGATACTCGCGTGGTAGCTATTATTGTAGGAAAATTCTGCTAATGGAAGGCAGTGTTGGATTTGGTGTCTAAGCCCATAACTATAACTGGGATGTGCTTAACCCGATTGTAGCATGGTCCTTTTGGGTTGCCTTCACCGGTGCAATTTGATAGGCTGGATTTTTGAGAATAAGGTTATTTGTAATTTATTAATGTATTACAAGTATAATATATTAATATTATTTAATTAGTATTGATAAAAAAATTAATTTGGAATTAATTTTGTGATCAAAAGAGACTAATTAAATATATAGGGATTGATTATGTCAATCAATGATTCTTGTAATGTGGGCTAATGATCCATGACTATCTAGTAGGGCTAAACCAATAAGGTAATCCATGGATAGTCCATGGAGGTTAAACCCATGGAGCATGAGAATATGGAAAGTCATGGGTTATTAGGGTTGACAAAGTGTAACCTTAGCATTTTCCACATTATAAATAGTGACCCAATATGCCAAAATCGGCGACACACACTTTGGATTGAAGTATCTTATTTTCTTAAAGCCTCCTCTTGCATATTGGTGTTTGTGAACCATTAAAGACATCACACTTGAGGTGCTCAAGCTTTCAAATGTCAAGAACTCTACCATACTGAAGTGGTATGCATCCAAACTAAGTTTTGTTACATTACTTCAATTGTATGCTTGCTAGGGTGAATACTTTGGAAAAGTAAAATGCATGTATGATTAGAGAAAACATAGATCCAAAGCATTTGGGTTTGCATGTGCACCATAGGAGTGTTGTAGTGCTCAAAACCTAATAGTGGTATCAGAGCCTAGGATTGTTTTCTATTATATTTTATACTTACTAGTTTTTCAAAGCTGAAAAAGTCAAAATTTTGGCACCTGACTGATGAAATCGACGAGTACATGAAGAGACTTGACGAGTCCACTCAGTAAACAGGGCAACTCGGCGATTCAATTCATGCACTCGACGAGTTGAAGGCCCTGTTTGCAGATGTCACACCCTAAAACCGGAACGGCGGAAACGTTCTGAGGTGGAGGACGTCATGTACAGTATCACAAAGAAGCATAGTAGTAAACAAGCAACAACATCATCCATTACATTAATACTATAATTTTTATACAAGTGTTTTCTGTAAAGTTTATAAGACACCAAAGTATGAATCAAAATAAAAGACGTGTCTTGAACACGCTCTGTCTTCTCAAAACCTAATCGACTGCACCTGTCTATTAATGACATGAGAATACAAGTTATTTTGAAAGAGTTTATCAGCATAAAAGCTGGTGAGTTCATAAGTATTTAGTGTCATTGTTTGTATGAAAATGTTTGTAAGTGTTTGATTTATAAGTTTGTAAATGTTTGTAATACATGTTAGTATAAGTTTGAAGAAAATGTTTGTAAATGTACAATGTAAATGTTTTTATAAGTAATTGTATCTCCTAGAAAATCATATATTTTTTACTAAAAGTTGCCTTCTACCAAGGCCCGACTGTTTTGTATGCTCGTTTCTTGTAAAAGTGTGTAATTTTCCCAAGTGTGACTATTATTAACAAAATATAGTTTAAACATTATCGTTTATGTGAAAAGATCACAAAGTGAATACAATGGGAAAATGATTTAGTACTGTAATTTGTATGTAAAAACTACTTTAAAACCACTTATCTTAAAGCCGACGAATTATAAGATAAGGTGAGATTTGTAACCATAATGATTGACAGCTATAAAACAAGACGATGAAAGACGTCGAAATAAAAGTGACATTTGTCACCTCTTGGCTCAGTCGACCGAGGACTGTAGCTAACAGTCAAGGTGCGGGATAGTCTGTCCCGTATAGATCTATACACACAATGCCCACTCTCCCTCCAGGAGACTCTGGTTACCAACATGACAACGGTGGAATCCGCGTCATCTAGATGTAAATCTCATATTCTAAAGGTTATACTGGTATATGTTCCTTCTATTTACTTGTAAATGTATATGTAATGTTTCTCATAATAGTAATTTCTCTTAGTTTCTCATCATAGTATAGTTGTATAGTTTCTCATAATAGTATAGTTTTATAGTTTCTCATAATACTAAGTATTGACTCATGAATCAACTGACTCTTTGTATGCTTCATTGAACTAGAAGTAATGAATATTATTATCCTAAAGTATGCCTATTTTAGTTTACTAAAAGAATTGTTTGTATGACTGAATGTATTCAACTGAGATAAAAGCTTTTATGTCTTATACATATATACATAATATATAACTAAGGATCAAACGAAACTCGGACAAACAAGCGGGTACTCTAAGTCCACAACCAAACAAGGAACGGGAAATAAAGTGAGTTATCAGTCATAAGTCCTTTAAACCTTACTTATAGAACTCTATATGCATTAGACATGATTTTGACAATATGTATATATATATATATATATATATATATATATACATATATATATATATATATATATATATATATATATATATATATATATATATATATACAAGTTTAAAAAGAAGTTTTGTAAAACCTTTTGAAGAGTTTAAAAACAAATATTGATGACTTGATGTCACTTTATAAAATGATTTAAAAGCAGTTTGGCATATAGAAACAAGTTTGATAAAGAGTTTAACGTGTAAAACAAGTTTGATAAACAGTTTGAAGTAGTTTGTCTGATAAAACAGCTGAAAGTATAGTAAATCTATTTGCTTGATAGTTATTAATCACATGTGATTTATATAATAACTATAATGTTTCTACTTGTATCCCCCCACCCCCCATAAAAGCATTTAAAATCAATTAAAAGGTTGATTAAGGGGTATGAAATCAACTACAGTGAGTGGACTGGATGAAAGTGTTGGATAAGGTGCTCGGTGTCAGGTGAAGACTTGGACACACACACCGATGCTATTTAACATATAAAGACACATATATGTATCTAATTAGTGGTTATAACACTAATTAAGATATTATAGACACCCTAGATCATGTAAATCACTTTGATTCAAGTGTTATAAGGTCATAGGGTTGCATCTAAGGGTTGTATGGGTGTACCATTGAGTTTATGGCCCAAGGATAGACTCTCATGGAGTTTACGGCCCTAGTGGGTTTATGGTCGTAAACCCATGGTAACTCCTAACATTTCGTAGTTTAAGGTCCTTAGCTCATGTATGAAGGGTTCTAGGCCAATATTCAAGCATTAGGAAGGAATCGTGGCACTTATGCACCACCTTATGGTGTTTACGACCCAAGCAGATTGCCTTGGCCGTAAACCCATGTGTTCATGAGTTTTCTTGGCGTTTTCAAGGTGTAAAGTAAGTGCTTTAGACATATAACAAGCTAGGGTAAGAGTACTTACAATAGAGAAGCTTGTAAGGGTGTTTAAAGTCCAAGAACACTAGTGTGTGTTCTTGGTGAAATGAAGAACACCTGAAGATTTATGAAAATGAAAAGATTTCATGGATGAAATCATGATTGAATCAAGAAGAAGTGAGGTATAACACTTTGATGAAGTGAGTTACTTATATGAATGGAAGATTGGAAGGAAAGTTCTTGATGATACTTGAGAGCAAACCTGTGTTCTAGGTTGGAAAGTGTGAAAATGAATGAAAATGGCAAAGTTTTTCATATATAGGCATGGAGTTTATGGCCACCTTGAGTTTACGGCCGTAAACTCCAAGGTTTTGGCCGTAAACTCCTCTTTTGAGGGTTTATGGCTTGTTTGGTAGGTTACAAGTTCAACTGACACTCCCTTTTACTTATTCCTTTGGTGAATTAAAGCTCAGAATGCTCAAACAAACTCGATACTATGCTAAAAGTTAGTAGAAGCAATCTTGACTTTTAATGAAGTTCTTGACTATACAGGATAGAAAATTTTAGATTGTCACATCATCCCGCCGTTAGAGGGAATTTCCTCCTGAAATTAGAGTTTCGGTAACAAATAGTTACAAATAACTAAGCTAAAAGATGAGGATATTTCAAATTCATCCGATCCTCGCGCTCCCAAGTGAATTCTGGTCCTCGCTTGGCGTTCCAGCAAACCTTGACTATCAGGGAAACATTTTCGTTCGCTTGGCCTCTCAGTCCATGATCTCAACTTGTTCTTTCACGAAGTTGAGGCTCTCGTTGATCTTGATCTCGTCGAATGGGATTACAAGAGACTTGACGGATAGGCACTTTTTCAGGTTCGAGACGTGGAAAGTAGAATGTACATTACTAAGTTTGCGGGGTAGATTGAGTTTGTAAGCTACAGGGTCGATTCTAACGAGAATCTCGAAAGGGCCTACATATCTTGGATTCAGCTTTCCATGCTTTCTGAAACATATCAAGCCCTTCCAGGGTGAGACTTTCAAAGGAACACAGTCTCCCACCTGGAATTCCAAGGGTTTCCTTCTCTTGTCTGCATAGCTTTTCTGTCGGTCTCTAGAGGCTTTCAATCGTTCATGAATCTGAACGATCCCCTCTGTTGTTTTCCGAATGATCTCCTGCTCTTCGGAGCAATTTCCAATGCCCTAACTCCAGATCGTGTGTTGCATAGTTGGCTTCGAGTGTCTTAAGCTGACGGGAGGCATATGCAATAAGTTTACCTCGTTACATGAGAATATAACCGAGCCCTTGATTTGATTCATCGCAGAAGACCACGAAGTCTTCTATTCCTTCTAGGAGGGATAGTATCGGTGCGGTGCATAAGGTCCTCTTCGTTGTTTTGGAACGCTTTCTCTTGCTTCTCTTCCCAGTCAAAGGCTAATCCCTTCTGGGTCAAAGTCGTAATAGGTTTCGTAATTCGAGAGATGTTCTGAATGAACCTACGACAGTAGCCAACAAGACCTAGAAATTGGCGAATTTCTGTAGGCGTATTTGGTGCTGACCAGTTCTCAATGGCCTTGATTTTTTTTGGAAGGGTCTAAATGAATTTCCTCCTCACTGACAATGTGACCCACGAATTTGACTCTTAGAATCCAAAACTCTCAATTAGAGAACTTCGTGTAGAGCTTCTCTGATCGTAACGTTTCAAAGATCGGACATAGGTGCTTACTGTAACACCCATAAAATTTGAGCCAAATTAAAACATTTTAATTCATTCAAAGCCCATTAAGTTTAGACATCTTGTTTTAAAAAATAGTTATACATCAGAGTATCCCCCAGAACCATATCACATAAATCATAACACATGAGGAGCGGTACGATCACGCCTTCGCCTTGCCACGATCTCTTGAAGTACCTGAAACAATACACTGAACTGTAAGCCCGAAAGCTTTGTGAGTTACCCCCAAAATACCAACCACACATAAACGTACTCATAACATATCATAAATAGAAAAACCATGCACATCGGATCTACTTTGTGACTGGTCCACCCGCACCTGGCCTTCAGTCCACCTGGTCCACCCTCCGAGTCTAGCCATGTACATCGAGTCTATAGTGTGATTGGTCCACCCGCACCGGGCCTTCAATCCACCCGGTCCCCTCTCTAAGTCTACAGTAGGACTGGTCCGCCCACACCAGGCCTTCTCTCGGCCTGGTCCACTCTCTGAGCCTCGGCACGTCTGGTCCGCCCTCTTGGGGCCTTCAACCTATCCGGACTGCTCGTTGGGCCTTCGGAATATCCAGTCCGCCCTGTGTATGTTGGCCTACATCACAAAGCAGGACTCGCCTCAACCCAACCCTTGTCAAACAACCATGTGCACATAAAACAATTAATCACATAACAAATCCTCAACCAGACAACAGTCTAACAGATCACATAGCATATCAACATCCTAACCAGGATTCTGACCCAACCGGTCACTAGCATAACATTACCCTATATACCAAGTACCGACCTTAACCAGGTCACTAACATAACATTACCCTAAATACTGGGATGCAGATCTAGCAAAGCAATAACACAACAAACAATACCCGGATTTCCATCCGATAAAGGGCTGGCCTTGGTGTCGTAGAGCATGGCGATATAGTGAGGATAACTCACCTACAACTGCTGATTGAGGAGATAAGACCAAGCTACTCCAACCACCGACACGAACTTCACCACAGAAAACAACCAAAGAACCAATTCCAAAAATACCAAAATTACCAAAATACCCTTGTAAGTCAAACTGGTCAACTCTTGGTCAAATTCAAAGTCCTCAGTCAAAGTCAATATTCCTGGTTGACTCTACTCGGCGAGTCAACCCGTCGACCCGTCGAGTTCTTATACTGAGAAAACTCCCATAACACGACTCAACTCGCCGAGTCGCCCCAAGACTCGCCGAGTTCAACGATCTCGGAATTCCATCCTTTCCAACTCACTGAGTCACCAACCAACTCACTATCCAAAGCTTTGACCAAAAGTGGTTGGATTCTGTGACCAAACTCGCCGAGTCCAAGGCAATCTTCAACAGACTCACCGAGCCAATGCACATGTTCATACAACTCGTCGAGTACACCCATGTGACTCACCGAGTCTCTTCATTTGTGAATCCATACAGTGGCTTTTTGAGCCATGCAGGGGCTCCAATCCATAGATCCACTCTTCTACAGTCTAACCCTCACATAAAGTTGCAAACATTACGTGAAACCAAGGAGATATAGGCCCAAAACACACTAGGGCTAGGATGAAGGACTAGGGGGCTTCACCAAGAACCCTTAAACATAAGCTTTATGACATTTTGGACCATCACAAGCCTAGATCTAGAGTAGCAACCACATATCTAAACCCCAAACCCGAAATAGATCTCAAACAAGCTAAGGAACTCCAAATCAAACACCAAGGATGAACCAAAAAGGAAATAGCTTAAGATAATGGATCCTTACCTCTGAGATGCGCCTAAACTGATGTAGATCCCAGGTCTACACAAGCCCATATATGCTAGCCTATAATTCCTCAAGATCCTTACACCAACTTCCTCTTCCAAGCTCCAATTTCCTCAACAATGAAGTCTCACATTAAAATTAGCGTTTTCTGGAAGTCTCAGGGGGAATAGAAGGCTGGGAGAAGGACATAAAGTCCTTTAAATAGGGTGCAACCCTCGGAAATAGGGTGTTCTCATTCCAGCACCAACTCGTCGAGTATATCTTCCGACTTGGCGATTTGGCCACTTAACCCGCAATCAAATCCCGCTCCGACTCGACGAGTAGCATACCTACTCGTCGAGTAGCTTCCTTAATTTACAATTAGCGCCCTTCAACTTCTTGTTTCCGAACATGGGATGTTACATTTACTATGCTCTTCCTTACTACGAGGGTAGATAAGTTTGTCATCTATGAAGACAATGACGAACTGATCCAAGTAAGGACGACATACTCTATTCTTTGAGTCCAGGAATACTGTAGGTGCATTGGTCAATCCGAATAGCATCACGATCACTCGTAGTCTTGAGCATTCTCTGTGCTGAAGTTCATATTAGGAGTCATATTTGGTTCATCAATCACAGCTTCGTGTATATGAGTAGTATATAATGAAGAATGAAAAGGCAGACGAATAAATTATTCTTCTCTAAGCTCACATCCAAACAAGGAAAAGAAGCTAAAGCGGAATCATAAATTCTAAACTTGTAGAACCTTGATTATATACCACCCTTGAGTATAAATTCCTCAGCGATAGATTAACCGTATGGGTCTTCAGATTGAACTTGGCGTACCGTACGAATGGTACTTCGGGGAGTTTTTGTAACGCCCATAGATCAGGGCTAGTCAATTTAGAGACGATAGGCATCAAAAAGTGAATTTTTGATGAAAGATTATTTAGAATGAATAATCTTAACTAAGTTGTAGTATATGTTACAAGTATTTCGTACATATAAAGAACGCCGAAATCCGAGTTATAACGAAGAAGTTATGACCTGTCGAAGTTTCACGACAGAACCGGCACGACACAGCGCGACGTAAAAAGTGAATTTACGTTAGAGTGATATTTAGCCTTAGCAATCTAAATGAAAGTCGTATAATACGTTAAACCATGAGCGTGCATAAAAAGAACGCCCAAATCTGACTTCGTATGAGGAAGTTATGATTTTTCGAAGTTTCGACTTAGCGGTATGCAACCCGAATACTCGATTTGAGACCGAGCAGTTTTTAGCCGAAGCAATCTAAACGAGAGTCGAAGATATCGTTGTTGGTATCGAAGCGATAAAAAGTTAGGCGAGAACGGACGTCAAACGAAGAAGTTATGGATTTATAACGAAGTTTTTCTGTCCCGGCCTATTAAAAATAAAGTTAAAATTAGCCGACGAAGTCCAAACGAAAGTTGTAGAGCATAGTCTCACCTTCGCGTGGATATAAGGAACGTCGAAAACGGAGTTAGTATGAAGAAGATATGAATTTCCGAAGTTTATTAAATATTTTGTATTTAAATTTAATTGGAAAATCCGGCATTATCCGAAGAGGAGTCATCGGACTCATCCGAAGTACGCCCCGCGTACTCGTGTACGCCCCGCGTACACCGAGGAATGTCGATACTCGCACTAGAGCACTTCGGATACGTAAGCAGTGACGATTTCGGACCACTACACCCCGCGTACTGCAGTATGTGCCGCGTACTCCGAGGCTCCAGCCTCCTATAAATAGGATGCGAGGGCAGCCGACTCATTTGCTATTTTTCTCTCTTCTCTCTCCCGTTTTACCTCGATTTGCGTGTCAGAAGTACCCCAAAGCCCCGGTAATATTCTCGAGCCCCGAAGCAAGTCCCGAGATGTGACAACCCTATATTTTCCAAAAGCATTGTAACACTCGAAAGCTAAGTACAACGAAATTAACCTCGAAAACAAAACGTTCAAGTATCAAGGTTGGGCTGCATCAAATATTAGATATCATGCCAAGGTTTCCAAAAACATAAAGAACGCTCAAAACCAAGTTATATTGAAGAAATTATAACCACTCATATATTTACGACACGACGTTAAAACATTTTTTTTGACGTAAAAAGTAAAATCTCAATAAAATGCATTTTAGCCTTAAGTATCTAAACAAAAGTCGTAGATCTCGTTGAAAGGTGAGCGTGCATAAAAAGATCGCCCAAATTGGACCTCGTATGAAGAAGTTACGAATTTTCAAAGTTTCGTCACAGTAGTAGAGGGCTAAAAACTCGGATTGAAGATCGAGTGTTATTTAGCTATCGCCACCTAAACGGAAGTTGAAGATCTCCTTAGTGGTAATAAAACAATAAAAAGATAAACGAACACCGACGTCGAATAAAGAACCTATGAATTTTTAACGAACTTTAGAAGGCCCGGCCTATTAAAAATATATCATTAAAAATAAAGTCAAAACTAGCCGACGGAGTCTAAATGAAAGTTGTAGAGCATAATCTCACCTACGCGTGGATATAAAGAACACGAAAAACGGAGCTCGTACGCGAAAGTTACGGAATTTAGAAGAGGACAGGCCGGATTACGCCTCGCGTTCTCTGGGAGTACGCCCCGCGTACTAGACCCAGAGTCGAGTCCCATCGGCCCGCCCAAGCTACGTTTAGCTAGCCAGGAGTCGTAAGCCATGACGCCATATTACGCCCAGCGTAACGACGTACGCGCCGCATACGTGAGTACGCCCAGCGTACTCCAAAATTACGCCCCGCGTACTCACTCTTCCAGCACTATAAATAGATGGCATCAGCTGCGAGTTTAGGCACACTTTCTCAAATCTCCAGTTACTCTCACACACTTCCAAGCACAAGAAGCTGTCTCGACGACCTTGGTTTCCGCACTCGAGCCCCCGACGAAAGATTTACGCTGCAGAGATCCCCGAAGAGCCCGACGACGCAACCATCCGCGGTCGAAGCTCTGCTCAACTCTAGCCCCTCTCTTCAAACTTAACGAGTGAGTTCATACCCCTACTTTTCAATTCTTTTCACGCTTTAGGGGGGAATACAAGTACATTACGAATCAAAGTATCATTTTATAAACATAATTATATTATCGTTCTTATAGAGTTTCGATACAAAGATAACTTTATGTTTAAGGGGCTTTTATATCACCAAGTTGTTATTACCAAATGGGAACATACTTTTGAGAAACTATAATGAGTATAGTATTCAAGTGATTCATACATTTTACATATACATCTCGACAAATGAAATGCTTTCAAAAGAAGTAAAGTCTTTATTATCGTAAATCTGTTTATACCAAGTAATGTGAGACAGCTTCACGTACGTTCGAGTATGCATTATTAAGTCCTGTATTATATACCATAATCCCTTGTAGGGGGAGCGTGATACTTGTGTATAGATCTATACGGGATTGACAATCCCGCACCTAAACTGTTAGTTACAGTTAGACCGACAGGTCTGGGGTGACAAATGTCATAACACTACAACACCTGAAGAATGTTGTTATAGGCCATCAGTGTCAATAGTATGGTTATAAAACTCACATAAAAGTATAAAAACAAGTTTGATTTATGAGATTCATATATGCATTTCAGTTTTCCATTTTATCGTTAACACAAATTTTATCACTATTATTCAAGTATGGAAAACACAAACGCACTCCAACACGGGAAACTTTTCAAATCATTTATAGAAAATATTGGATTTTCTGAAAACCTCGTTCATCGATTTACTATCAAAAAGGACATACTTTTCAATGCAAAACACTTATGAAGTCACCAACTTAATTGTTGACACTTTTTCGAAACCACTTGTATTTCTCAGGGAATCAGTAATACAGGTAACCACCAGCTTTTGGAGAAGGAAACACTAAGGATGTTTTATTATTGAACATTTATCATCTCATTGTAATATTCTTTTGATAATATGTATAACGCAACAACATACGTTTTCATTATATATGTGATGGTTGTGTTACTTTCTTTACAATATTCAATGGCTGTGATACTACGTGAAGTCATCCACCCCCGAATGTTTCCGCCATTCTGGTTTGGGGGTGTGACAGATTGGTATCAGAGCATTGTTTATAGTGAACTAAGTATATCGAACCACATACGATATACAAACTATAAATGCAAAGGGGACCAAAAACCCTCTAACAAAACATTTTCTTGAACAAAATACTTTCTTTTAAAGATATACATTTTTACAAGCATGCATTAATCTCGTATCATAACAAGTTTTACTAAAAAGTATTAAGGCAAGTTACGACACTACGATTGAGCCCCGGGGTATGTAATCAGGTCGAGAATAAATATAGCCTGATCAACTATATTCATCCTGGATTTGACCAACGTACATCGAGGAATGGTCGTAGTGGACAACAAGCCAAGAACTTACCAAATACAAATTATTTTAGTTTCGCCAAGTTGAAATATTATAGGAGTATTATTAAAAATAGTTGTACAATAAAAATTATAGTTAAAAATAGTAAGTCGTTAAATAGAATTTTCTTTCCTTATAAAGTTCTCATACATCTATCCTAGTACAGACAAATGGCCGGATTCCATTTACCAGGAGATCCCTACTACCCAAACCAAGGCAACGGCGGTTGGATAGAAGAAGACCCGGAGGAAGACCCAGAGGAAATCGAAGAAGAGGTCGAGGAAGAACCCGAAGGGGTTATCGAGGAAGAATTCGAAGTCGAAGTCGGAGAGGAATTCGAAGTCAATGAAGAGATCGAGGAGATTTCTAGCGGAACAGACTCCGAGCCAGAAGTGTACGACCCTCCCATCCCTCATCCTCCTGAAATCAGACCATATCAACCGGGACCCATTCCCATGTGGGGAAGTCACCTCTACTACTGGAGCCGCCAGCAAGGTGTACGCCCTCCTTTCGGCATGTGCCGAGATTTTTACAATGTCAGTGGGGGAAGCTCAGCTGATCGAGCACTTCCTGTTATTGTGAACGCTATAGCTACCCAGAACTACGAGACGGACAGGAAAGCAGCCAGAGTTCGCGAGGTCAATGCTGCTACCCAAGGTAACGCCGCTGACATCCGCCGTTTGGAAGGACTACATGAGAATACCCAAATCTACACGGGAACACTTCAGAACCAAATGATAACGGCTCTGGCAGAAATAAGAGAAATGAAGGAACAACAAGTAGATCTCGAGAGGCGACTAATGGGAGTCAAACGGTCGGATGCCGAATCTAGCTCCAAACGCCGCAAGTAGGGCTTATTCGAGCCCCAACAATTTTGTTATAAATTAGGATTTCGGATAAAAGTTTTTCCTTATTTCCCTTTTGTGTCTTCGGAGACCCCTAGGAGGGTCAAATTTTCCAAACAAAACATGTAATGTAACACACTTCAGGTGTGACCTATATGTATGAATATAAAGTATTTTTTATTTTATACCTCTCAAAAATTATGAGTTTTAAAATTTTATGCCTACCTTGAAACCATAAACTAAAGTCAAAACAAATTACAAGATACAAGTAACACACGATTGTCAAAACATTAGAAACTCATAGTATTCATTCTTATTTTCTTTTTCTACCAGAACATGCCTCCTCGTAGATCAACACGCAGAAACTCAACTTCAACACCACCTCCACCACCTCCTCCAATTATGGACACCGTTATGTTCCAGACTGCTGTAACCGCTGCTGTAACTGCAGCAATGGCACAAATGAGCAACAACGGATCGGGGGGAGGAACAAACAGTTTTACAAATGGCCAAGGTCCAAGCCGTTCAGGGGTATGCACTTACAAAGACTTCACCAATGGAAAACCTATTACCTTTTACGGGACTGGGGGAGTATTGGCTCTATCTCAATGGATAGAGAAAACGGAAGCTGTATTCGAAATCTGTGCATGTCCTGAAGAAAGCAAAGTAAAGTTCGCCGCTTTTACTTTCTCTGAACGCGCCCTGACATGGTGGAACGGCCACGTCCAGACACTAACCCTGGTGGTGGCAAACTCCATGGGTTGGGAAAAACCTGAAAAGAATGCTCCTTCGAGAATACTGCCCAAGAGGCGAGATTCAGAAGCTTGAACAGGAACTGTGGAACCTCTCGATGGTAGGTTCGGACATAGCAGGTTACACCAACAGGTTCAGTGACTTAATAACACTTTGCCCAGGAATGTTAACCCTGGAAAGCCAAAAGGTCGAGAGATACATCTGGGGACTATCACCCCAACTTCGAGGAAGTGTGCTAGCTTCCAGAACCTTGACCTTCGCCAGCGCCAAAGAACTAGCGCAATCTCTTGTTGATCATGGTGTCTGTCAAGGAGTCACGACTATCATGGCTGAACCAACAAAAGGGAACAACAACAATGAGATCAATGCCAACAACAACAACAAGAAGAAATTTTGGAACAAAAGGAAGGGGAAAACTTCGCAAGAACCTTCAAAGAAGCAAATGGTTGCGGTTCATGCTGCTACTACCCCCACCACAACTCCTGCTACCTCTGCACCAACAAAACCATATGCGGGGAATCTGCCCAAGTGCAGCAAGTGCAACTACCATCACCATGGTATTTGTCACGAGATCCACTGCAAGAACTGTGACAGGAAAGGGCACACAGCCCGTTTCTGTAAAGCACCGGCATGACCAATCACTCAAGTTTCTGGCACTGGAGTAAGTCGGGCGTGTTATGGGTGCGGAGAGACTGGACACTTCAGGAGGGATTGTCCCAAGGAAAGGAATATTGGCGGTATAGGGAGAGTGCTGGCAGTAGGACAGAATGAAGCGATAGCAGACCCGACGGTGGTTACGGGTACGTTCCTACTCAACAACACTTATGCATGCATACTTTTTGACTGCGGTGCGGAGAGAAGTTTTGTGAGTCATAAATTCAAACACCTACTTAGTCAAAAACCTCAACCACTCAATAAAATATTCACTGTAGAAATGGCAAACGGTAAAACAGAACACGCAAACGATTTGTACGTAGGGTGCACACTAAATTTAAACGAGCGCTTGTTTCGAGTCGATCTTATGCCCATTTCCATAAGAAGTTTCGATGTCATCATCGGTATGGACTGGTTGAGCCTTCACCATGCCGATATCCTTTGCCACGAAAGGGCTGTTCGCCTAAATCTGCCAAACAGCGAAACTCTTGTCATTTATGGTGACAAACCTAGTACAAGTTTACAAATCATTTCCTGTATTAAAGCACAAAAATATCTTCGTAAGGAATATCATGCCTTTCTAGCCCACGTAGTAGACAAGAAACAAGAATCGAAAAACATTAAAGACATTCCGGAAGTCTGCAATTTCCCAGACATCTTCCCAGAAGATCTTCCAGGAATCCCACCGGAACGTCAAGTCGAGTTCAGAATCGACTTAATCCCCGGAGCTACCCCTGTAGCAAAGTCACCTTACCGTTTAGCCCCAGCCGAGATGCAGGAACTATCCAGTCAATTAAACGAGCTGCTGAGCAAGGGATTCATCAGACCGAGCTTCTCACCATGGGGAGCGCCAGTCCTATTCGTGAAAAAGAAGGACGGATCCTTTCGCATGTGCATCGATTATCGGGAATTAAACAAACTGACAATCAAGAACCGATATCCCTTACCGCGCATAGACGATCTATTCGACCAACTGCAGGGAGCAAGCTACTTCTCAAAGATCGATCTAAGGTCTGGTTATCACCAACTACGAGTACTGGAAGGAGACATCCCCAAAACGGCTTTCCGAACACGTTATGGTCACTACGAATTTTTAGTAATTCCCTTCGGATTGACGAATGCTCCAGCAGTGTTCATGGACTTGATGAACCGAGTATGTCGTCCCTTCCTGGATAAGTTCGTGATCGTATTCATAGATGATATACTCATCTATTCAAGAAGCCAGGAAGAACACAGCCAACATCTCCGCCAAGTATTGGAAACATTAAGGGCAGAGAAACTTTACGCGAAATTTTCCAAATGTAAATTTTGGATTCGGGAAGTGGATTTCCTAGCACATGTTGTAAGCAAAGAAGGAATACATGTGGACCCTTCCAAGATAAAGGCAATAGATAGTTGGACTACTCCAAGAACCCCTACAGAAATCCGGCAATTTTTGGGACTCGCCGGGTATTACCGAAGATTCATACCGAACTTTTCAAAGATTGCCAAGCCACTTACCACCCTAACCCAGAAAAATGTGACCTTCGACTGGGGAGAAAAGCAAGACAGCGCATTTCAGACACTAAAGCGAGCCTTATGTAGTGCGCCCATCCTAACCTTTCCAGAGGGAACGGAGGACTTCGTGGTCTATTGTGATGGATCAAACCAAGGACTTGGGTGTGTCTTAATGCAAAGAGGGAAGGTCATCGCCTACGCCTCAAGGCAACTAAAGTCGCACGAAGTAAACTACACAACGCATGATCTTGAGCTAGGAGCAGTCGTCTTCGCTCTGAAGATATGGAGACACTATCTCTACGGCACAAAATGTACCATCTTCACTGATCATAAAAGCCTCCAACATATCCTCAATCAGAAGGAACTCAACATGATACAGAGACGATGGGTAGAACTACTAAGTGACTACGAGTGCGAAATTCGATATCACCCTGGAAAGGCTAATGTAGTGGCTGATGCACTCAGTCGAAAGGAGTACTCAGGTCGCCGAGTAAAATCCCTAACTATGACGATCCATTCACACCTGTCCACGCAAATCAAGGAAGCCCAAATAGAAGCCTTGAAATCCGAAAACGTGACAGGAGAAGCCCTAAGAGGAATGGATAAGAACCTTGAAGCCAAGAGCGACGGAGTTCGTTATTTCATGGATCGAATATGGACACCGAAGTTTAGTGGGTTCAGAGAAATCGTCATGGACGAAGCCCATAAAACACGATACTCCATACATCCCGGCTCCGATAAGATGTATCTCGATCTCAAGAAGTTGTACTGGTGGCCGAACATGAAAGCCGATATTGCTACCTACGTGAGCAAATGCCTGACATGTGCCAAAGTCAAGGTGGAATACCAGAAGCCTTCGGGTTTATTACAACAACCAGAAATACCCGAATGGAAGTGGGAGCGGATAACCATGGATTTCATAACAAAATTACCCAAAACAACAAGCGGACTCGACACCATTTGGGTAATTGTCGACAGGTTAACTAAGTCAGCGCATTTCCTACCGATCAAAGAGACGGATAAATTGGAGAAGTTAACGAGGACATACCTCAGAGAAATTGTACGACTGCATGGTGTGCCCATATCCATTATCTCGGACCGAGATAGTAGATTCACCTCAAGGTTCTGGCAGTCGCTACAAAAAGCTTTGGGGACAAGACTAGACATGAGTACCGCTTATCACCCACAAACCGACGGTCAGAGCGAGAGAACTATACAAACCCTAGAAGACATGCTGAGAGCTTGCGTAATCGATTTTGGCAAAGCATGGGACACACATCTACCCTTGGTCGAGTTCTCGTACAACAACAACTACCACACCAGTATCAAAGCTGCCCCGTTCGAAGCCCTCTATGGCCGCAAATACAGGTCACCTTTGTGCTGGGTCGAAGTGGGGGACACACAACTAGCAAAAGGGCAAGCAACTGACAACACGCTCAATGGGCCAGAAATCATAAGGGAGACTACGGAGAAGATTGTTCAAATACGAGAACGTCTAAAAGCATCAAGGGATAGACAAAAGAGTTACGCAGATAAGAGACGCAAACCCTTGGAATTCCAAAGTGGAGACCATGTCCTACTCAAAGTCTCGCCTTGGAAAGGTTTAATACGCTTCGGAAAACGTGGAAAACTGAACCCTAGATACATCGGACCATTCAAGATCCTTGCCAGGATCGGTCCAGTGGCTTACAAACTTAGACTACCTCAGGAGCTCCACAACGTACACCCTACCTTTCACATATCGAACCTAAAGAAGTGCTTATCCGACGAGACCCTTGTCGTCCCTCTAGACGACATTTCAATAAATGAAAACCTCCAATTTGTGGAGGAACCAGTAGAGATCATGGATCGGGAAATCAAAAGGACTAAACAAAGCCGCATGCCCATTGTAAAGGTCCGCTGGAACGCCAAGCGAGGACCTGAATACACCTGGGAACGCGAGGATCAGATGAAACAAAAGTACCCGCATCTTTTTCCTAAAACTGTAAACTATATCTTAGATTAAATTTCGGGACGAAATTCCCTTAACAGGGGGATGATGTGACAACCCTATATTTTCCAAAAGCATTGTAACACTCGAAAGCTAAGTACAACGAAATTAACCTCGAAAACAAAACGTTCAAGTATCAAGGTTGGGCTGCATCAAATATTAGATATCATGCCAAGGTTTCCAAAAACATAAAGAACGCTCAAAACCAAGTTATATTGAAGAAATTATAACCACTCATATATTTACGACACGACGTTAAAACATTTTTTTTGACGTAAAAAGTAAAATCTCAATAAAATGCATTTTAGCCTTAAGTATCTAAACAAAAGTCGTAGATCTCGTTGAAAGGTGAGCGTGCATAAAAAGATCGCCCAAATTGGACCTCGTATGAAGAAGTTACGAATTTTCAAAGTTTCGTAACAGTAGTAGAGGGCTAAAAACTCGGATTGAAGATCGAGTGTTATTTAGCTATCGCCACCTAAACGGAAGTTGAAGATCTCCTCAGTGGTAATAAAACAATAAAAAGACAAACGAAAACCGACGTCGAATAAAGAACCTATGAATTTTTAACGAACTTTAGAAGGCCCGGCCTATTAAAAATATATCATTAAAAATAAAGTCAAAACTAGCCGACGGAGTCTAAATGAAAGTTGTAGAGCATAATCTCACCTACGCGTGGATATAAAGAACACGAAAAACGGAGCTCGTACGCGAAAGTTACGGAATTTAGAAGAGGACAGGCCGGATTACGCCCCGCGTTCTCTGGGAGTACGCCCCGCGTACTAGACCCAGAGTCGAGTCCCATCGGCCCGCCCAAGCTACGTTTAGCTAGCCAGGAGTCGTAAGCCATGACGCCATATTACGCCCAACGTAACGACGTACGCGCCGTGTACGTGAGTACGCCCAGCGTACTCCAAAATTACGCCCCGCGTACTCACTCTTCCGGCACTATAAATAGATGGCATCAGCTGCGAGTTTAGGCACACTTTCTGAAATCTCTAGTTACTCTCACACACTTCCAAGCACAAGAAGCTGTCCCGACGACCTTGGTTTCCGCACTCGAGCCCCCGACGAAAGATTTACGCTGCAGAGATCCCCGAAGAGCCCGACGACGCAACCATCCGCGGTCGAAGCTCTGCTCAACTCTAGCCCCTCTCTTCAAACTTAACGAGTGAGTTCATACCCCTACTTTTCAATTCTTTTCACACTTTAGGGGGGGAATACAAGTACATTACGAATCAAAGTATCATTTTATAAACATAATTATATTATCGTTCTTATAGGGTTTCGATACAAAGATAACTTTATGTTTAAAGGGCTTTTATATCACCAAGTTGTTATTACCAAATGGGAACATACTTTTGAGAAACTATAATGAGTATAGTATTCAAGTGATTCATACATTTTACATATACATCTCGACAAATGAAATGCTTTCAAAAGAAGTAAAGTCTTTATTATCGTAAATCTGTTTATACCAAGTAATGTGAGACAGCTTCACGTACGTTCGAGTATGCATTATTAAGTCCTGTATTATATACCATAATCCCTTGTAGGGGGAGCGTGATACTTGTGTATAGATCTATACGGGATTGACAATCCCGCACCTAAACTGTTAGCTACAATTAGACCGGCAGGTCTGGGGTGACAAATGTCATAACACTACAACACCTGAAGAATGTTGTTACAGGCCATCAGTGTCAATAGTATGGTTATAAAACTCACATAAAAGTATAAAAACAAGTTTGATTTACGAGATTCATATATGCATTTCAGTTTTCCATTTTATCGTTAACACAAATTTTATCACTATTATTCAAGTATGGAAAACACAAACGCACTCCAACACGGGAAACTTTTCAAATCATTTATAGAAAATATTGGATTTTCTGAAAACCTCGTTCATCGATTTACTATCAAAAAGGACATACTTTTCAATGCAAAACACTTATGAACTCACCAACTTAATTGTTGACACTTTTTTGAAACCACTTGTATTTCTCAGGGAATCAGTAATACAGGTAACCACCAGCTTTTGGAGAAGGAAACACTAAGGATGTTTTATTATTGAACATTTATCATCTCATTGTAATATTCTTTTGATAATATGTATAACGCAACAACATACGTTTTCATTATATATGTGATGGTTGTGTTACTTTCTTTACAATATTCAATGGTTGTGATACTACGTGAAGTCATCCACCCCCGAATGTTTCCGCCATTCTGGTTTGGGGGTGTGACACGAGATCCCGAAGATCCCGAGAAGTGTGATTCCCGAGCCGAAGCTCTGCCCGAGAGAAGTTCGATTTTTGTGAAGATCTTCCAGATCTGCTGAGGATTACTACTTCTGCAAGTCGTAGTGCTGTCCGATCATCTTCTGATCAAGTGAGTGTATACTACCTTTCATAAACACGATAATAATGCAAGTATGGTTTGAGTGTATTAAGTATATTGTTGTTTGTATGCGTGAGTGTATAGTTATTTTCTTCTAACACATAAATATTAAGTATTTGCTATGAAATACGTGTTATGTGTTTATATATAAAGTTGTTTATATGTGTGGGTGTATAGTCCCTTTCATAAACACGGGTATAATACAAGTATTGTTTGAATGTATTAAGTATATGTTTGGGAGAGTGTGTGGTTACTTTCTTCTAACACATAAATATGAAGTATTTGTTATAAAATACGTGTTATGTGTTTATATATTGTTGTTTCTTTGAGATGAGTATGGAATGAATGTTTTATATAGTTTTTAAATAAGTTAAACTGTATATGTATTCTATATCTACAAATATGTTGGGTAGAACATGGGTAGATGAGATAGTTGGTATGTGATAAAATGATGAGGTATGAAAGATGATTAAGAATGATATTGGTAGATGCACCAAATAAAGAATGTCATAAACTAGCAGATGCGCTTGAGAATAATATCGGTAGATGCACCAAGTAGTGAATGTCGTGATCTTGGCAGATGCGCCAAATAGAGATTGTCATAACAATAGTATATGCGCTTATAGGATAAATCTTGGCAGATGCGCTTATAAGATAATGTCGGCAGATGCGCCTAAAAGAGAATGTCATAAACCTGGCAGTCGCGCCTCATAGTGTATGACGTAATCCTGACAGAGGCGCTTAAAGGATAATGTTGGCAGATGGGCCTTATGTAGCATTGGAAGTTTGTGCTAATTCGTTAGGTCAATCCTTAGGAATGAATGAATGACGGGTAGTTGAATTCCTAGGGTACAATCCTAAGAAAGATAATAGGGATGAGTAATTGAGTTGATTGTTTGATGGTTGAATATAATAATTATATTATTGTGGGTTGAAAACCCTATATGCTCACCAGGCTCCCAAGCCTGACCCACTCAGTTTTATTCGTATTACAGGAAGTGGCGCGAGGGCATAAGATAGACGAACCATCAAGTTGTTTTGTTTACAAGTCTGTATATGTATATATTTTTTGAATGACTTGTAATGTTATCGTTTATGCTTATTGGTCTGTAACGGAACATGACACCCCGAGTTTTGATTATATAATGAAAATACATTTCTTTTATGAAATGCTTTGGTAAACAATTTTTTATCATGTTTTGTTTTTGGGAACAAATTCCGCAACTCTTTCAAATCAAAAGGATTTACTCTGAAATTATTTTAAAAGCATAAATGAAAATTGGTCTTTTCTGGACAAGATTTTGGGGATGTCACAGTTTTATCCGGGAAGGATATGAAACATAAGATAATCCACACATGAGTATCTCAGAGTTCTGGAATGATGGCTTCGCTCGAAAGGTGATTACGAGGAAAAATAATTTTCGCACGAGACTGGCATTGTGAGGATCGAATTGAATCAAGTTACATGATAATCTCGGACTACCCAAAATAAAAGTCGTTAGACTAGATTATAATGGTGTTGCAAAAACATTGTTGGGATTATTAGATTGCGTCATGGGCTCGGTCCTTAGCCTAGTTTTGATTGCCGGTATTGGGCCTGTCTAACCGTGCACGTTTTTGTTCTAGGGTTTAGTATATAAGCTGCATGCATTCAGTCTTAGAAGTTATCACTTTTATCATTTATTTTCTCTGAGCTTTGTAAACCCTAGCTTGCCTCTACAGCGGAAGTTCTTCATCGAGCTCTACTGAGGCGTGACTTTATTTGAATCATAAGCATACATTTGATTCCATTATGTGTTCATTCTCTTACTGTTTTTCTCTTGTTCGATTTCCATAATCATACCTGTAAAAGATCTAATCGATCTAGAGTTTAATTGTCATCAATTGGTATCAGTGCAGGAGACTGTGTAATTCAAACACATCTCTTCTGTCGAAGAAGTTATTAGGGTTTTTAATTCAGCATTGATTGATATTAATTGAGTCGTCACTATAGATTGACGTATCTCATTAATTGTTGATCTAACCCTAACGATATATTACAAGTCTGATCTTTTATAGGTTATCGATGAAAAGTCATTACAATGTCCATGGATGACACACAAACCAATCCGATCAACATCTCCAACAACATTGGTTCTACGACAAGGATACCAATATTGTATACATAAGACGATGAAGTTTGGCCGCATCATTTTGAAGATTACGTGATTAGATCGGAGGATAGTGGATACTTAATCTGGGAAGCGATTACTATAGGCCCATTCGCTCACTCAAGCACCTCTAAGATTGTCAAAACTCAGAAAGAGTACAATCAGCTTGTTAACGATGTCAAAGATATTCCTCAGGATAAGAAGGAAAAGTTTCAATGCAATATTAAAGCCTTGAGGTTGATAAGATTTGTGCTGCAGTCAGATACGTTTCGTTTGGTAAGTTTTTGTGTCACGGCTAAAGAGATCTGGGACAGATAAAAAGAATTGTATTCCACTGACGAAGATTTGGAACATTCAATTCAAACTCTCTTGTTGTCTGAATTTGGAGACTTTAAGCAGAATCCTGAAGAGAAACTTGTTCAAACCTTTGATCGCTTCAATCATTTTTTAAGTAACATGATAAAGCATAGGATTGAAAGGAAAGTTATCGAGCAAAAGGTTACTTTCATGAATGGTCTCAAACCCAAATAGATGTTTGTTGTATCAACAGTTAAAGCTCATGAACATTTCAAGTCATATTCTCTGGAACACTAGTAGGTATTTTGAAATACCATGAGAGTGCACTCTCTAAGGAAACGAATGTGGTTTCCAGTCTGGGTTCTTTAGCTCTTGTCTCTAAAGGAAAAAGTTCGGATGAAGAAGAGGAGGAATTGGATCTTGCCAATTATGATGTAACCGATGAAGAATATGCCATGATGGTGTCCAATCCTAGAAAATTCATTAAGAAGAAATTCCCAGACAACAAGAACCGAAACTAGTAGGGTAGTTACAACGCTGAAAATATCAAGGAGGAACCGAAGATGGGGTCAAAGTCTGAAGAGTCAAAGAAAGAAGGGAAAGTTGGAGGAGACTCAGGATTCGACTGCCATTACTATGGAGGCAAGAATCATTTTGCAAAAGATTGTATGATAAGAAAGAAAGAAGAAAAGACAAATGAAGAAGATGAGGAAGCGAGCCTCCTGAGAAGACTGGAGGAAATCAAGAAAAGAAAGTCTGCTGCTAACAATACTACCATGAATGCTTTAATTGTGTAGGATACAAACAACTGTGACGAATTTGGTGTTGGAATAGTGTCTAAGGCTGCAACTATATTAGGCAAGTATTTGACCCGGTTGTGCATTGTCCTTTTAGGTTGCCTTCACCATAGCAACTTGACAGGGTGATTTATAATGAGAGAAGAAATATTATAAATATATTATGAGAATAATATTGGGAATAATAATATTATTATTTGATTAATATAAGTAATAAATTAATTAGGAATTAATTTTGTGACTTAAAGAGATTAATTAAATAGAAGGGCATAAACTGTCAATTGTATGATAGTTGTACTTTGGCCTGTAATCCCTTATGGATAAGGGGTGGATGGTTTTGGGGGCTTAGGATAGACCCAAAATTCATCCAAGGCTTATCATTATGGTATTGGATTTCTTAGCGCCTAAGTTATCCAATTAGGGTTTAAGGGTGAAACCCTAGGAGCCTCACTAGTATAAATCGACCCTAGGGGTTAAGGAAAATCGACACCCTTGTCTCTAAAGAAACCCTGGCCGATTTCTTCCTCCTCTCTCCTCTCTCTATAATCATCCTCTTGCTAGTTGGTGTTTGTAAGCCATTATAGGAGTGACACTTGTGACTCTAAAGCTCCAAGGACAAGAAGATTCAAGCAAGTGATTCAAGGTAATCATCTAAATCTGATTTTTTATGTTATTATACTAGAATTATCATTAGAAGTCTTGGATTCAATGCATGTTCAATTAGAGAAACCTATATCCAAGCATTAGGATTTGTATGTGCACATAGGAACGTTCATATGGCTAAAACCCATCAGTGGTAGCAGAGCCTTGATTGGTTTCTATTGAATTGATGCATTGGTTGCTTGTTTGTGGTACTCGGCGAGTTCGAGCGTCAAAAAGAGCTACTTTCGGGATTTCTTGTTGTTTATCTTTTGGATACTTACCTTAATCTTAATGGTTCAATATAAATCCGATTTATGATATATTTGAGTATATTCTTGACTTAATTGAAGATATTTATCAATTAATTGAATATTAATTTCCTTATGTGATAATTGATTAATTATTTTAATTAAATTGGTAAATTGTTTTGCAAGAAATAACTAAATAAATAAAATATGGATAATTATGTGATTAAATGTTAATTTGGATTATTTGTTATTTGATTCCCTATGTTTTGAAAAGTTTAAAACTTGCCCTCAAGTTTTGAAATTTATGTTTTGTGATTAAAGGTTTAATTTAGACAATTTAAATTTTAAACCCTAGAATTTTACAAGTTTTAAATTCAACCCTATACTTATATAATATTACAAGATTAATATATATATATATATATATATATATATATATATATATATATATATATATATATATATATATATATGTATAATTAAAATCCTAGTCTTACCGTTAGTAGGCCTCATTCACGAAGTCGGTCTATAAGGTGGGTATAAGGTTGTGGCCTATAAAATGGCGCTTAATGGGTGTACACTCACACCCACCGCTTGCTTGATTAGTGGAGGGTCGTTAGCCGAACGGGTAGGATAGGGCAACCTCATCTCCTCATTAAAAGTATTATATGAAATACAAAGTAACTACATGTTTTTCAAAAAATTCCCAATCCTAGTTACATTAGGAAAAGTGAATTGATGCAATCCCATGAAATTACACTTTGCACCCTTGCTAAGAAGTTAGTGGAGCATGTGTGGTTTACCGACACACTAATTGGTTCTAAGCAAAGGTGGCAAAGGGTGATTCATTGTTTATCATAGTTCGATGGAGCGTGTGTCGTTTACCGACACATCGAATAGGTGATTGTTACAATGAAGGCACCGTGTGAATTTGCATGGTAATTCACACCCACTTTGTGATCCTCGGTATCCCAGTCACAAACGAGAGGGGCATATCAAGATTTAAACATGCCATTGAAAAGTTCAATGAATCTCATCGAAACCTAGGAATTCTCAATACATTTAGAACTTAAAGTTATGTTTTCATGGTGGAGAATTAGTGAATCGTCATTCACTTACCTTCAAATTGTTTGCATGTTAGATTACGGCATCCCTTTTCTAATATGTAAATATTGTTGTTGGATCCTAGCCCTAATTTTTCTTGTTGGGTGATAATTAGGGATTCAAATCTAATCTATCTTTGTCCATTCTATTTGTAGATGTCGAACGCGAACAACGCTGCTGCTAGCTCGTTAACATTGATGAGCCTTTACCAAAAGGTGACTTTCGATGGGAAGAACTTCAGCGAATGGATAAGATACATTCACACGATTGCTCGCTACGAGGACAAGGAGTATGTCCTCGATGAGAAGCTCGAGAAGATCAACCCAGAAATCGCTACTCCGGCTGAAATGACTGCTTTTGAGACTCATGAACGTGATGCGACGAAGGTTCATTGCATCATGATAGCCACAATGAATGCTGAATTCCAAAAGTCCTACGATGACATGTATCCATATGAAATGCACCAAGACTTATTGGAGAGATACCATCAAAACGCAAGGCAGGAACCTTACGAGATCTTCACTAACATGATTTCCACTAAAAGGGGTCATGGAGAATCTCTAACCGTGCATCTGCAAAAGATGTAAAGGTATGTTGATCGTCTTCGCAAGTTGAATGTCGACTTTGGGGAAGATTTGGCTATCGACATGGTGCTTCACTCCTTGCCTCCGTGTTACAACCAATTTAGGATGACCTACCACATGAACAAAGAGGAGGTCACCCTAAGTAAGCTCCAAGGTCTCCTTAGGGTTGCTGAGAGCAACCTCAAGGATAAGTTTGTTGCACCCACTCCCAATCCACCAGTTGCTCCTGTTTTGGCAATTGGGCAAGGTAGGGGTAAGAAGAGGAAGGCTCCATCTAAGAGCTAACGCAAGGGAAAGTCTCGAGATGGTTCCTCTTCTAGTGGGACCAAAGTTGATCCCGCTAATCCTAACCCTAACCCAAAGAAGGCAGAGTGCCACCATTGCCACAAAATAGGGCATTGGAAGAGAAGCTTCCCAGATTACCTGCAAGCAATCAGGGAAGGAAAGATCAAGCCATCTTTCGCATGTATATACACAATTAAATCTAATGATTCATCTCATGCTATTTCTTGGGTCCTCGATACCGGGTGTGGTTACCACATTTGTTTTGAATTGCAGGGACTAAGAAGAAATAGGGATGTGGAGCATGGAAGAATAAATCTAATCATGGGGAATAGAAGATCATCGCCTGTGACCAAGATTGGAGTGTATTCTCTAGTGCTTAGGAATGGTTGATGTTAAGATTTGAATAATTGTTGCTATTCTCCAAATATGGCAAGAAACATCATTTCATTTCATGGTTTGTTTAGACAAGGATTTAGATTTTCTTTTAATAATGAGAATGGTTCTATTTATGCTTATCTAAATGGTGTCTTATATTTTGAAGAAATACCATGTAATGGAATATATGAAACTGTTATGATTGTAGATAACCTAGGAAATGATGTTTTATGCATGGATTCTTCCAAAAGTATGGATAGAGCATCCTTGTCGCATTGTCGTCTTGGACATGTCAACAAGAAGTGCATAGCCCAACTCCAAAAGGATGGAGTGTTGGAGTCATTCTTCCTTAGGGAAGATGACACATGCGAGTCTTGTTTACTTGGAAAGATGACCAAGTCACCCTTCACTAGCACATGCTAAAGGGGTTAGGGTCTATTGGACCTCATACATACCGATGTATGTGGACGTTTTGATCAACCACAAAGGATGGGAACCGCTTCTATGTGACTTTTACCGATGACTATAGTAGATATGGGTATATCTACTTAATCAAGCAAAAGCCAGAAACGTTTGAAAAGTTCAAAGAGTTCAAGAATGAAGTGGAGAGTCAATTGGGCAAGAAAATCAAGATGCTTCGATCTGATCGAGGAGGAGAGTACCTATGTCTTGAATTCCACGACTATCTCAAGGAGTGTGGAATAGTTTCACAATTGACGCTACCTAGGACAACACAGTTGAATGGTGTGGTAGAAAGGCATAATCGAACATTGTTAGACATGGTCCGCTCTATGATGAGTCGTGATTCACTACCTATCTCATTCTTGGAGTATGCCTTAGAGACTGCCGCCCATATCCTTAACCGAGTCCCTACTAAGAAGGTTGCCAAAACACCTCACGAGATGTGGACAGGCAAAGCTCCCTCGTTAGCACATATCAAGGTTCGGGGTTGTGAGGCTTTCGTAAGATGAGATACTCACGACAAGCTCGAACCTCGTAGTGAGCGATGTATTTTCATCGGTTACCCGCATAAATCCTTTGGATATCTCTTCTCTAGACCGAAGGGCAATGTTGTCTTTCTTGCGAGGAGAGAGTTTTCCGAGAGCGAGAACTCATAAGCCAAGGAGATAGTGGGAGGCAAATTGAGCTTGAAGAGATTCAAGAGTCGATTGATGAAGGAACCTCTACCGCTGGCGCTCAACCCGAGGAGGAAACTCCGTTTGAACCGATTGACGAATCATTACCTCTTAGACGTTCCGAAAGAGTTAGATTTCAACCCCAGTTTTATGGTTTTCATATTACTACCGAAGGGGAAACGTATATTAGTGATGGTACACTAATAAATCTAGATGAACCTAATAGCTATAAGGAAGCCATGGTAGGCCCGGAGTCTGCGAAATGGAAAGAGGCAATGGACAGCGAGATCCAATCCATGTATGATAACCATGTTTGGAATTTGGTTGATAATGTGCCCGGACGTAAGACCGTTGGGTGCAAATGGATCTTCAAGAAGAAGACCAATGTGGATGGAAACGTACACACATATAAGACGCGATTGGTTGCGAAGGGCTTTACTCAAACTCCCGGAGTTAACTATGATGAGACCTTTTCACCAGTTGCGAAGATAAAATCTATTAGAGTGATGCTAGCAATTGCCGCATTTCATGATTATGAGATTTGGCAAATGGATGTCAAGACGGCTTTCCTTAATGGGAAGTTGGCTGAGGATGTTTACATGGCTCAGCCAGAGGGTTTTGTTGATCCGAAGCATCCGAATAGAGTGTGTAAGCTTGAGAAGTCCATTTATTGACTTAAGCAAGCGTCTCGCAGATGGAATCTTTGCTTCGATGAGAAAGTCAAAGAGTTTGGATTTCTACAAAGCGAAGATGAATCATGTGTATATGTCAAAGCCAGTGGGAGTATAGTAAGCTTCCTCGTTTTGTATGTCGATGACATACTACTCATAGGAAACGACGTCCCGACACTGCAGGAGGTCAAGTCCTGGCTCGGAAAGTGCTTCGCTATGAAGGACCTCGGAGAGTCTTCCTGTATTCTGGGAATAAGGATAGTGAGAGAACGAAGTAAGAGACTAATAGGACTTAGTCAGAACACTTACTTAGATAAAGTACTAAAACGTTTTAGTATGGAAAACTCGAAGAAGGGAGAATTACCGATACAAAGTAATGCCAGTTGGCTCAATCATGTACGCTATGACTTGTACTCGCCCTAATGTAGCCTTTGTTTTGAGCATGGTTAGTAGATATCAAGGGAACCCTGGAAGAGCACATTGGATTGCGGTCAAGAATATCCTTAAGTACCTTTGTAGGATGAAGGAATGGTTTTTAGTCCTCAGAGGGTGTGATGACTTGAAGGTGCGAGGGTATAGTGATGCCAGTTTTCAGACTGACAAGGACAACTACCGTTCGCAGTCGGGCTAGGTCTTTACCCTGAATGGAGGAGTAGTGACATGGAAAAGTTCCAAGCAAGAAACCGTAGCTGATTCGACGTGCGAATCATAGTACATTGCAGCGAGCGAAGCGTCGAAGGAGGCAATATGGTTGAAGAACTTCATCGGTGATCTTGGAGACGTACCTGCCATAAAGGAGCCCATGGAGATTTTCTGTGATTATGAAGGAGCGGTTTCCTTGACCAAGGAACCGAGGGATCATGGTAGATCTAGACATATCGACAGAAAATATCACTTTATTAGACATCGAGTAGAAGAAGGACATCTCGTGGTTAAGAGGATATCATTAGAAGATAACCCAACAGATCCGCTTACGAAGGGACTGAGCAGGGTTAAGCACTTGCAACATGCTAGGAGTATTGGGCTGAAGGATGATATTAGTATATATTAGATAGTATTAGAATCGTGTAATAGATAAATGTAATTAACATTTGATGATTAAATGAAAGAGTATTATTTATGAGTAATGTTATTGTCTTATGTTAATTGTTATCTATTGTTTCACTTTGCATGTTTTGACTTCCAAAATAATTGAATTTATTAAGAATAATCGAATTATTCAAGTTGTCCACAATCGTTCATATGTTGGAAGTTGGTATGAATGAAGATTGTCATGAATTGGTGTGCAGATTGTCTAAATGGTATTAGACATAGCAAAAGTTTGCTGCAATGTTCATGAGTGCTTATGAACTAGTTTTGAGCATTGGAACAAACCCGCGCTTGCTGGAATCACCTTATGGAATATGATAAAAGTGGTGATCGCAAGACGATAATATCATATGGTCTTAAAACCTAGATATATGGTTTGTTATTTGTTAATTGGTTGTACATTGATAATGCGAAACCGCATCAGTAACTTGATGTTATAAAACGCATTGTTGTGTATAGTTGATTAATGAATAAGTAAATGCATATAGGTCGAAGTTTATCTGTTACTTTTATCCTAAGAGGGTAAAAGCGATATCTCCGCCGCTTGATGATTTGATTTGACTTATGTGCCGGGTCCGGTCAGAACTGAATTGATGTGTTCGATTAAGTTCTATGTCGATTAAATCTGAGATCGAGAAACCAATTGTTGGACAAATTGGTTCCATAGAATTGTCAGCATGATATCTAAACAGAGGACTGTACGATCCCTTATCTAAAGGACAAGATTGATAAGATTAGAGTTTGACAACGTCTTTGAGAGCCACGATTGCTAATCGGATTATACTTGTGTATATAGTTACTAGACTTATCCAAGTGGGAGACTGTTGGAATAGTGTCTAAGGCCGCAACTATATTAGGCAAGTATTTGACCCAGTTGTGCATGGTCCTTTTAGGATAACAACTTGACAGGATGATTTATAATGAGAGAAGAAATATTATTAATATATTATGAAAATAATATAGGGAATAATAATATTATTATTTGATTAATATAAGTCATAAATTAATTAGGAATTAATTTGGTGACTTAAAGAGATTAATTAAATAGAAGGGCATAAATTGTCAATTGTATGATAGTTGTACTTTGGGCTATAATCCCTTATGGATAAGGGGTGGATGGTTTTGGGGGCTTAGGATAAACCCCAAATTTGTCCAAGGCATATCATTAGGGTATTGGATTGCTTAGGGCCTAAGTTATCCAATTAGGGTTTAAGGGTGAAACCCTAGGAGCCTCACTAGTATAAATAGACCCTAGGGGTTAAGGAAAATCAGCACCCTTGTCTCTAAAGAAACCCTGGCCGATTTCTTCCTCCTCTCTCCTCTCTCTATAATCATCCTCTTGCTAGTTGGTGTTTGTAAGCCATTAGAGGAGTGACACTAGTGACTCTAAAGCTCCAAGGACAAGAAGATTCAGGCAAGTGATTCAAGGTAATCATCTAAATCTGATTTTTTATGTTATTATACAAGAATTATCATTAGAAGTCTTAGATTCAATGCATGTTCAATTAGAGAAACCTAGATCCAAGCATTAGGGTTTGTATGTGCACATAGGAATGTCATATGGCTAAAACCCATCATTTGGTGGTGTGGAAGTTTGGTCCACAGATTCCGAGGATGATGAAGTCTGGAAGCCCAATCATGGGAAGGCTATGCTGGCAAAATAAGAACATGCAACAGGAAGGTTCTTTGTGGTAACCGATGGTGTGTCTCAAATGAGAGGATACACAACCGACGGGGAGTAGAAGACGAGAAGGAGCGAGAGGACAAGTGTTTTTCTGCCAAACCTGTCATTGCATAGATCAACGAATGTGATGAGTTGATCAAAAAGGTACAAAGTATTCTTGTTTCTCTAAAAATACCTATTACTGGCTATGAAAAGGAATTAAATAACTTTAAATCAAAATTCTCGAGCATAAGTAGCAGTACCACCCAAACCCGTGTCACAAATTCTAACCTAACTGATCAAATCAGCTAGATTTCATCAAAGAGTCAGGAACGGAGGATGTGGATCGAGCAAAAGGAAAAGGAGTTAATTAGGTCTAAGGATGATTCAATTTATTTGCAAAGAGACAATCTTAAACTTCTTAAACAACGAAATTTTTTTTGTTTAATTTCTAAAAGACTCTATTTTAACATCAATCAGTTGCATCTTGATTGTGAAATAGGAAAGAAGATACATCGCATGATTTTTCCCTTCCTTGAGTTAAAGGAGGATGAAATCGATGCTGAAGCCTACAACTGTGAAATCATTGTATCTTCTGACGAAGTTTTTCCAGCATATAAAATAGGTCTAGAAAAAATTGAATCCTACATAAAGTCCAAAGACCACAAGGACATGCTCAAAAATTTGTTAGACGAAAATGATAGATTGAAATTAATAACCGATATCGTGCAGAAATTTGACTCTTTGAATGACAAATTAAGTTAAGAAAATAAAATTGATGTTGAAAATGCATCTGAACTTAATGAGGATGATGATCTGAGTGAAATCTCTTTAGAGGATATGGTAGATTGTTCAGAATTTGTCAAAAGCGAACCTAAGTCATGCAAAAACCTGATTTTTGAAAACTTTGTTGAGTTTCCTCGCTCATCTACTGACAAAACCAAAGTTCTCAAAGCTAAAGTTGTTGTGCACCAAAAGGTACAAACCACTCCAAATCAAGTCTACACAGTACCGGGTGTCACTCCACAACAAACTGCAGAATTAACAGCTATGGTAGAAGAAGACAATGTTGGCGGATGTGACGAGTTTTTCTAGTCGGCCCCAATAGACAACGATGATGAGACTAAGGGTCTATCTTAGAAAACATCATGGAGAGTGAAAGGTAGATATATACCTGAACCACTAAATGAGCCAACAAGATATGATGTGCCGAGCACAAGTGGATCCAAAACACCATTGAGCGAACCTGTGCAAACCTCTAGTGAGACATCATCAGCAAAAAGTGAATGTTGTGTTCATAATTGAAAATGAAAGGCCAACATTCATAGAAATACAAAACAGGTAGCTGACAGAAAGCATCAAAGAAATCTGAGATACAAGAAGAATCTCTCAAATAGAAAACAGTTTTGGAAATCTCAAAATCCTCACTTTATAAGGATAGAAAGCAAGCACAAATCGCAAGAGGAATCAAGGAACCGAAAGGGGAGTTTTGTTCCCACGACGGGAATGAACCAAAAGAGTAGTTTCGGTCCTCAGTACATCACCAACCGAAAGGAAGGTTTCGGTCCGTCTACTGGAAGGAACCGAAAGGAAGGTTTCGGTCCATCTACCGAAAGGAACCGAAAGGAAGGTTTCATTCCGTCTACTGAAAGGAACTGAAAGGAAGGTTTCGGTCCTTCTATCGAAAGGAACCGAAAGGAGAGGTTCGGTCCCTCAAACGAAAGGAACCAACAGGATAGTTTCGGTCCTCGAAGTAATATCAACCGAAAGAACGGTCTCGGCTCTTCATCCAACTGCAACCGAAAGAGTAGTTTAGGTCCCCATCCATACAAGTCCAATCAGAAACAGAGGGGATCCAAATTCACTTCTGAATCCAACACTTCCCATTCAAATTCTCGTCCTTTAATTAATTCAAAGGAAAAGGAAAACTCTTTCCTGAAGATTACAATCTTCCAAAAGAGATTCAAAAGAATGTTGACGTCAACACCACAAATTCCAATCCTGCTAAATCAACCAAAATAAATGTTTTCACCATAAAAGGAAATGATGAAACAACTTTAGTTAAACGCACATACATGGTTGATATTTCTCTTACTATTCCCTGTCCTGTAAAAGGCTCAAAAGGACCCAAGAAACTTTGGGTTCCTAAATCTGCTTAATATTTTGCAGGTTATTCATGACGAGCAGTTTGACGAAGAATGGTACATTGATAGTGGCTGCTTGCGTCACATGACAGGAAGGAAGGAAGAACTGAGGGAGTTTCGATTTCTAAAGGATGGTGGCATTGTAAAGTACGGCTACAACTCATTTGGTACTATCAAAGGCTATGGAATGATCACTAATGGCGAGTTCTCTATAAGAAAAGTGGCTTATGTTGAAGGACTTTAACACAATCTTATCAGTGTATCACAACTGGTGGTTGGCACGGGATTGAAAGTATCATTTGACGATGAAGGCTCGGAGATTGTCGAAAAGAAAACTAATAACGTTCTGCTGAAGTCAAAGCGAAAGAGGGAAATGTATCCTTTGAACCTCAACCCAATTCGAGGTAAACCAACAGTTTGCTTACTCACAAAGGCTCACTCTGATGAAAGCTGGTTATGGCATAGAAGACTATCTCATCTGAATTTCAAGGATATCAACAAGTTGGTTTTGGGTGATCATGTTCGAGGTCTTCCAGTTCTAAAATTTGATAAAGAACATATTTGTGTAGCATGTGAAATGGGAAAGCAGAGTAGGTAGATTCATCCTTCTATTATCAATACTAAGGTGATAGAACCATTGGAGCTGCTGCATATTGACTTGTGTGGTCCATCGTCCATTGAAAGCATTGGGGGGAACAAATACATTCTGGTTATAGTGGATGATTTCTCTAGATTTACATGGGTATTGTTCCTGAAGATAAAGTCTGAAGCTACTCCAAAGCTTAAGCTCTTTATTAAACAGATAGAGACACAACAAAGAAAGGTAGTTCGTAATGTGAGAAGCAACAATGGCTTGGAATTCAAGAACAAAGATTTTGAAGACTTTCTTGCTGAAAAGGGGATGACTCACAATTTCTCAGCCCCTTATACTCCACAGCAGAATGGTATCGTTGAAAGGAAAAACCGATCTCTGTGTGAAGCTGCTTGAATAATGCTATGCTTCGCGTCCTTACATTTGTGTTTCTGGGCTGATGCAATTTCCGCTGCATGTTATACTCAAAACAGATCATATTTGAGCAAGCGATTCTCCATTACACCTTACGAGATTTTGAATAATCATAAACAAATGTGAAATTCTATCATGTGTTCAGTTCAAGATGCTTCATCTTTAACTCCAGAGAGAATCGAAACAAGTTCGATGCTAAAGCTGATGAAGGAATATTCTTAGGGTACTCCCTGAACTCCAAGGCGTATAAAGTTCTGAATAAGCGCTCAAAGAAAATTGAAGAAACATACTATGTCACCTTTGACGATAGTTATGTTAAGAAAATGATATCAACAGAAGGTGCAATGCAAGAGATCTTTCCAAAGAATGGTCAAGTTACGATCTCAATCTCGAATCTTTTCGAGCACTACATGCTTCTATTCGACGAGCCTCAAAATGTGATTGACTCTGAATCAACCGCAAATGACAACAAAGTTGATAATCAAAAACAAGTTATCGACGACACTGGTCAAAAGATGGCTGATGACCAATCCAAAGAAACCGAAAGGCCAGAAGCAAGCGAACCTTCATGTGACCGTCCTAATGTCCAGGGGGAGGGTCCAACTCCTCATCATGATCAAGGTTCATCGTTCCAGGGGTGTGACACCCAATTTTTTTTTGCAAAAATTTTAAACTTTTAAAACCCATCTTAAATTAAATTAAAACAACTGAAATAGTCATAACATAATCCATCAACTTAATAATCATATAAAATAAGTGCGGAAGTAATAATTATAATAATAAGGTCCCAACAAAATAACTAGTAGCGATGTCCCGATGCTCCATGTCAAGCCTTAGCCTCTTTAATCTTAGCACCTGAAAAGTTATAAGGGAAAAACGTAAGCACGAAGCTTAGTGAATTCAAACACAGACATTGTACTAACATTCATATTTACTAGCCCTAATCCATTTTCCAATTATAATGATAAAGGCAAAGAACGAATCAATGTCTATATTACGAGAAGGACTTGTAGGTTTGAACCGCACCGGGAAGATCCCGTATCATTTGGCCCTAATCACCGCACCTCACGAAGAGTATTACGTTGGTGATCTTACCTACCCACCGCACCGGTAAATCCGTATCCTTTGGTGGTGTCCCCATATCCATAATTAGTTACATACAGTGCACATGTACGAATTAAAACAATACTTATATAGCATGCTTTTATAATAAATTTAAATAATCACACACGAGCTAACTAGCAAACACAATCATCAATACAACGGTGTGAGAGAACTCACCTTGAGTGAGTATTAAGGATGGCTAACAATCAAATAATGCTACCAAGCTTGATCAAACTTCAAAACCTCACCTAATAAGGACTAAAGGTTAGAAAGGAGAAGTAACGAAGCTATGAGTTGAGAAAAGAGTAATCACAGCAAGGTCTCTAAAACAGACCTGCTGTTCAAAACGGATTTACTCCAAAATCTAAAACAAAAACATAGCTTTAACTAAATTTTATAGGAAACTATGATTGCTCTGGATTCCACAACTATAAAGAACTCATTCTAACTCCAAAAGATGAATTAAATATGAATTTTACAAAATGGTGTATCACTTCTGTCTCCAACAATATAGTCAAGTGATGTTGGCCAATTCTACCCAACTTGTGAGTAGAATTAGTCCAAAAGAAAATTAAGAGAAGTAAAGGACATACAAGTGAAAGTCTTAGAGTTGGAATTGAATGAAAAACATCTCTCAAACTCCAGATATAAAATTCACATTGTGGACAACCACAGCACTAGCAAAAGCTGGTGACTGCCCACTGACCTGGAGTGTGGATCCATTATAACCAATTTATAATTTGAAATAACACCCCATATTCTCCAGATCTTAAATTCATAATATAAGGAACATATAGAAACTTGGAATCACTCTGGATCCTTTTCCAAGCCTTAGAAATGATGAAAACAAAATGACATATCAGAACAGACCCGGATCAGACCTAACAGAAAAGATGTCATTCTTTCACATAGATAAAGCCCTTATCAGCGAGGTTAGACTTCTTAAGAAAGTTATACAACTCAATTTGTGAACTTTTGGAACTGGTTTGGGGTCCGTTTGAGTTCTAGATCTCCAGATATGATTTTTACAAAATGACTACAGATCTGATGGAAAACAGAATCGTAGCCACCCGTGATTCCTTTTTGGCTTATCCATCCTTCTCCTTTTGAAACACATTTTAAGATGTGTTCATCATCCCAATTCAGTCCCCATGATAATGGTGCTACTAAAAAGGGTTAGGGATCATTAGGATTTCATTTAGCCACAAGGATGTAATAATAATCAACATGAAAATAAACATAAGCACATAAAATCATCATTCTCCCTTTTAGGGTTTCCATGATCTTTTGCCACATGTAATCCCCTAGATCCATCATCCACCATATATGGGGTGAAGATAGGATCTTGAGATGATGTATAACATACAATTACAATAAAATAAGAAGGAGAAGAGGTGAAGATGAAATCATAAAACTAGAACAAGGTTATGAATCAAGTCGTAAGAAAGGATAAGGAGGTTCATACCAATACGAATCAAGGCTGGAAATGAACAAGAATTAAGCTCCAAACAGCCCCTTGGCTGCTCTTGATCCCAAAGAGAGAGAGAGGGACGATTTTTGAGAGAGAGAGGGAGGGTTTAGAGTGTTTTCCTTGTGTGTGTTCCAAATGATTCAATTTACACATTAAGTACTATTAACTAGATGGACTTTGCAAATAGGCCCATAGCCCATGGACTTCAATAAAAGGAGTTTACAAGATGATCAAAAGAGTCCAATAACATAAGAAATTAGACATTGGTTAAATAAATTATCCCAAGGTTACAAGGATAATTAAATTAAAATAACCAAACGTACCGAGAAAACCCGGGGCGTTACAAGGGGAGAACTCATCGTCTCATTCTTCAAGCTCTACTGAAATTCCAATCATAGAAAGGAATACTGATACTGGTCCTGAATAGGAGTCATTCTTCGAGGGGGAGAACACCAACGTCAATGATGATGACATTATGTCTGAGTTAGAAGAAGAAATAAATGCCGAATTGGATCCCACTTATGATCCAAATTACCCTCCTCTTATCAAATGGACCAAAGATCACCCTCAAAGTCAAATTATCGGGGAATCTTCATAAAAAGTGTTAACTCGTTCTCAAATCACAGCGAAACAGGCTGCACTCTTTTCTAAAGTAGAGTTTTGCATGTTCAACTCCTTTGTTTCCAAAGTTGAATCGAAGACTGTTACCTCAACACTTGATCATTCCGACTTGGTTCAATCCATGCAAGATGAGTTAAATGAGTTTGAAAGAAACAAATTATGGCGTCTTATCCCAACTCCAAAGCATGCTTCGGTTGTCTGTCTCAAATGGGTATTCAAAAACAATATGGATAAGGAAGGGAATGTCATTCATAACAAAGCAAGGCTGGTGGTCAAAGGATACTGTCAGGAAAAGGGAATCGATTATGAAGAGACCTTCACTCCAGTTGCAAGATTAGAGTCTGTTCGTACTTTCTTGCCTATGCAGCTCACAAGAACTTTGAAGTCTATCAGATGGACGTCAAATGTGCCTTCCTCAACGAGGAACTTGAATAATTTGTATATGTTGAACAACCGCCAGGCTTCATGAACGAGAAGTATCTAGATCATTGTTATGTCCTTAACAAAGCTATATATGGCCTAAAACAGGCTCCCAGAGCATGATATGAAACTCTCACTCGTTTCTTAAAAATGTCTAAATTCAAACAAGGTTCTGTTGACCCAACCTTCTTTCGTAAGCGAGAAGGTAACCACCTTATGATAGTCCAAATTTATGTTTATGACATCATCATTGGCTCCACGAATCCTAGCTTAACAGCTGAATTCAGGAAGTTGATGGAAACTAAATTTGAGATGAGCTCAATGGGTCCAATTAACTTTTTTCTTGGATTGAACATTAGACAGGGACCCGAAGGCATTTTTATTAATCAGGAGGCATACACCAAGACTCTATTAGCTAAATTTGGGATGATGGGAGACTCCAAAGTGAAAGTGCCTATGGCCTTTGGGACTAAGCTTACACCCTCATTGGAGAAACCAGCAACTGATATGACGCTCTATCGACAAATGATTAGGTCTGTTACTGTGCAAGATTTCAAGCCAACCCATGAGAACCACATTTACAAGCCGTGAAAAACATCTTTTGCTATCTGAAGCGAACCTCCTCTCTCGGTCTGTGGTATCCAGCCAACTCAAGATTCTTTGTTCAAGAATTCTCAGATGCTGAGTTAGGTGGCTGTGGATTAGATCGTAAAAGCACAACTGGAGGATGTCAATTTCTAGATGGTAAATTGGTTAGCTGGCAATCGAAGAAACAAACTTGTGTTTCTCTATCCACTGCAGAAGCTGAATACATTGTTGCAGCATCATGCACATCTCAAGTCGTATGGATACAAAGTCAACTTAGGGATTACGGGCTAAACTTGAAGAAAATCCCACTATATTGCGACTCTGAAAGAGCAATTAGGATTTGTAACAACCGGGTGCAACATTCGAAGACCAAGCATATAACACTGAGGTATCACTTCATCAAGGATCACGTCGAAGATGGTATCGTAGAAATTCACTTCGTCAGAACGAATGACCAACTGGCAGATATATTCACGAAGGCCTTACCTGAAGCGAGCTTCAATAAGATTCTACAAGGCCTAGGAATGATGCAAGCCGAATCTGTACCAAAATCGCCTTCGCTTTCATAAAGGTAACAAGCGAAATAGAGCGAACCGAAATGAGCCGAAATGAACCGAACGTTCGGTCTATTTCGGGTGAAGTTCGACCATGAACCGAAATGAACCGAACGTTCGGTCTATTTCGTGTTCGGTCCTTCTGAACTCGTTCGCATCTTTTTCTTAACAAGGCATTTTAACTGTATTCTTTTGTACACTTTTTCATTACTTCTTTTCTACTTACAAAATCCCAAAAATATTTTTCTCTTTTATTCTCACAAAAATACTTATAAAATTCAAAAATATTTTTATTTCTTTTACTTATTTTTATTTTTTATTTTTATTTTTTCTTATCTATCTAAGGTTTTTCTTTTTGTTTAAGTGTGATTCTCGATGGCGAAACTAAGGTAGGTAAATGGTTTTATTAGTTAGGAGTCCCTAGAAGCATGTTGTTGTATGTTGACTATAGCCTCGAAAGATTTTTGAGTGAAGCCTTAATAACATGACATAGACCAATCATGTTTTCCCAATCTAGGCTGTCAAATTCACTCTAATCATGAGCTACCTTACTCTACTCAAATTGAGTTTAGAGTTTTCTGCTTGGTCCTTCTTTTCTTTAAAGCAGAGGTACATTCTCTTCTTATACCATCTCCATCACCTTTCTCCATTATAATTCGTTTCACCAATATAACCCCTGATGTAACATCCAAAATTTCAGGTATAATATTTATTCATTTTATTTTGAGTTTTGTGGAAGAACTCGGCGAGTTGGTGTGTAGACTCGCCTAGTGGAGACGCGATTTCTCACCCGGATTAATGACCGGACTCGGCGAGTCCGCGCTGTTTAATGAAACCCTAATTTCTCGGGTTTGGGGCCTATTTAAAGGGCCTTATGGCCGTCATTTGTGCTCACCAGTCCCCAGAGCGAAACCCTAGTGAGCTTGAGCGTTTGGAGTGAGAGAAGGAGCCATTGTTGACCTTGGTGGTGTTGTCTACAAAGGGAAAGGAAGCTATAGCCAAGAGGAAGCAAGAAGGTTAACGTCCTGAAGATTTGAGGTCCAGAAAATCACGTTTGAGGTACTGTCTTCGAACCCTTTTCTATTGTGGTGATGTTCATTTTGATTTAGGGCTTATTGAGCCATTTTGTGGCTAGATCTAGTGCTCCCTTGGTCCCTTAAGCGAGTTAGGTTCTGGATCTGGACCCTTGGAGGTCCAGAGTGTCCCTTTGTCCAAGCTTTTTATGAATCCATGGAGGTTTTGGTTTGGGATCTTTGTTCTTGAGGTTAAAACACCATGTATGAGTCATTAGGTGTAATATGAGCGCCAAGACATGAACTTTACGTGATAAATAGGAAAGGAAGGACTGGATCTATGAGTTAGTGGAACAGATCTGACCTCAGAAGGTCGTTTGGGGTTGTGCATGGAATGCACTTGCCGAGTCCATTGGCAGACTCGACGAGTTGGTGCGGGTTGTTCAGTGATTTCGAACCAGGGGTTGAGTAACCAAGTTGGGTGAGTGACTCGGTGAGTCGGAAGGGACTCATAGGAATCGGTTCCCCGTAGAGACTCGGCGAGTCCACGCCAGACTCGGCGAGTTGGGTTGACCGTTGACCATTGACCAGAGTTGACCGATATTGATTTGATAGGGTTAGTCAACCCTAGTTGGGAAAGTGTTAATTAGAGATGTATTGTGTTATAGGAGGACTATAGCTCGGGAGATCGAGCACCAGTGATTTCAGGGATTTACGAGTTACCGAGATACGCAAGTTGAGTCTTCTCACTATACTTTACCTTGAGTAGGTAACCAGAGTTATATGATATGGTATTTGTATGCTATATATGTTATGTGTTGTACTGCATTATTTCTATGTGATTTATGCTGTGCCTGTTTATAGAGTTAGAACCGGAAGGTTCACAGAGTTAGAACCAGAGGGTTCACAGATTAGGGTCCACGGACCCACAGAGTTATAGCCTCGAGTGGCTAATATGTGCTATGTGTGGTATTTTGGGGAACTCACTAAGCTTTGTGCTTACAGTGTTTGGTGTTGTTTGTTTCAGGTACTAGTGAGGATCGCGGGAAGGCGCCGGCCTGATCAGTACACACATGGGATTTTTATGTTATGAGATCTCGGGATTTTTATATGCTATGAATTTGAGTTTCAAACAATGATGTTTTTATGAAAATTGAATGAATTGTGTTTTGTATAAAATGCAAAAAAATGTTTTCAAATTTACGGTGTTACAAGTTGGTATCAGAGCCTTGGTTTGAGGGATTCGAGTACACCTTCGGGCGTATTTGAACTCAAACTGAGGATTTGAGAAATATTTTCAAAAAAAAAGGGAGTGTAAAAGATTTTTGGAAAACATAGAGCAGAGTCGTGTGTACGATCAGTCAGCGCCAAAACGGTGATTTCCCAAGATACCCTTATATTATATGTTATGATATTGATATGATGTATTATCATGCTAGAGTGGTCTAGGTACTCCTATTACGACTATAGTGGCCTGATTTGTGATGCCTTAGCCTAGGGAGAGGTGAGCTGCTATGAGATGCTTGAGAGTGAGTAGGTAGCAGCAAGGAGCTTATGGGAGATCTGTTAGAGAGTGGATTATCCATAATAGAGTACTTGGGACTTGGGATCCGAAGAGGAGGACTTGGGGTGTATACTGATATCATGCGGATAGTAGTATTGGGCCCGTACTACTGAAAAAACCGGGGCGGTGTACAGTCCAAGTAAGAATCTTCGGGAGGCCAGGGATCAAGGAGGGATGAGTTGTCGAGTGTGAGTATGCTCGAATGGGTTTCTAATTTATCATATGTTGTATTTCAGAGGTAGATCATGGTGAGGACATGTCTTATGCCAGAGAGCAGTGGGGCTAGTGATGAGGAGATCCGTCGGATCATCCATGAGGAGTTGGCTGTGGCCATCAGGCAGAGATACCAGAGATGTCCGGGTGTATTAAGACCACGTTGCTTGAGACTTTTCACGAGCGTTATGCTGCTCTTTCTGAGGCTGTTGTTGCAGCGGCCACCGCAACTGTTGCTGCTGCGAGGCCGTAGGGTGGTGATGCGTTGCTGTTACGAGAGTTCAACAACACAAAACCGCTGGAGTTTGACGGGACCCAGGACCCGGTTGCGGCTATGAGATGGATTTCAGACATAGAGGGGTGTTTCTTTACTTGCTCATCTCATGAGCATTTGAGAGTCCGATCCGCGCTGAACCAGCTTCGCTTGGGAGCGAAGGACTGGTAGAAGTTTGTGACGGCGCACTATACACTTGCTGAGCTTGTGGCAGTGACCTGGGAGACGTTCACTGCCTTGTTCTGAGATGAGTACGTTCCCCAGGTGGAGAGGGAGCGTTTGGCCCATGAGTTTCTGACCCTCAAGCATGGTATTGAGTCTGTTACGGTGATTACAAGGATGTTTCATGAGCGGGCGATGTTCAGCCCAGAGCACGTGTCCACCGAGCAGGCACGTATGAGTCGATATTTAAGTATTTTGCGGAGAGATATTAGGGAGTTCGTGGCAAACTGCTCATACCATACATTTTCCGAGCTTCAAGAAAATGCCCGGAAGAGGGAGATTGAGCTAGAGACTCGGGCTAGGGAGGAGGCGGAGTCTCAAGGGAGGGATCGGCGACCGGCACAGTCCTAGCCAGCAGCCAAGCAGGCCAAGCCCGCTGATCCCAAAACAGGGAGCCAGAAGGGCCGCACTTTTGGAAAGTGCGGCAAGGATCATGACGGAGTTTGTAGAGCTGGATCTTGCTACAAGTCTGGCAAGGAGGGGCATATGGCCAAGGACTGCCCCAAGGGGTTTGCAGTGTGTTTTCACTACAACCAGACCGGACACCGGAAGGCAGAGTGTCCGCAGTTGCGGGGATCAGCTCAGGGAGCACCTCAGGGATCTGCCCCTGCCACCATCAGAGCTACCGAGAGTCAGCCAGTGAAGGTCGTGGCGCCGAGGGCACGAGGGAGAGCCTTTCAGTTGACCGCGGAGGAGGTCCGTGCAGCGGCCAATGTCGTGGCCGATATGTATTCTTTCGTGTATTTATTTTGATGTTGAGATATTATGCTTATATTATGTTATGCGTAGGTACTTTTCTTGTGAATTATGTACCTTCCTTGGTGTTATTTGACTTGGGTGTGAGTCGGTCTTTTGTATCTTTGGCTTTTAGTCAGCATATCAGTGTTAGTCGTGAGCCGTTGAGTCGGCCTATGAGAGTTTCCATAGCTGACGAGAGGGTGATATATGCCACGGAGGTGATCCGTGGGTGCGTATTCGAGATTTTCGGTGTTGAGTTCCCGATTGATTTGGTTCCTATTGCGATGGGTGATGTATGTGTCATTGTGGGCATGCACTGGTTGAGCAGACTCGGTGCGGTTATCGACTGCGAGCGGAAGCTGGTGACCATACGAGACCCTAGTGGGGGAGTTCTTACGGTGTACGGCGAGGGTACACATTCTGGGTCAGCGTTTTGTTCGGCCGCTAGTGTGAGGCAGTGTCTGCAGTGGGCCTATAAGGGCTTTGTGACGTATGTAATGGATACGCGGGTTGATTCAGAGAGGCCGAGGTCAGTTGAGGAGGTTCCGATAGTGCGTGAGTTCCCGGATGTATTTCCAGAGGAGTTGCCAGGTGTGCCTCTCGCGAGGCAAGCCGATTTCAGTATCGATTTGGCTCCGGCAGCCGCGCCTATCGCCAAGGTGCCCTATCGCCTTGCACCTCCAGAGATGCAAGAGTTATCCTCGCAGCTTCAGGAGCTGCTGGGAAAGGGATTTATTCAACCGAGCAGCTCGCCGTGGGGAGCACCTATCCTTTTTGTCAAGAAGAAGGATGGTTCACACCGGATGTGCATTGATTACCAGGAGTTGAACAAGCTGACGGTCAAGAACCGTTACCCGTTGCCAAGGATCAACGATTTGTTCGATCAGTTACAGGGTGCATCTTGGTTCTTCAAGATCAATTTGAGGTCTGGATATCATCAGTTAAGGGTGCGAGATGAGGACATCCAAAAGATAGCGTTCAGGACGCGCTATGGGCATTACGAATTTGTGGTGATGCCTTTCGGGCTCCCCAATGCCCCGACAGTGTTCATGGATCTCATGAACCGAGTGTGCAGGCCGATGTTGGATCGGTCGGTGATTGTATTCATCGACGATATTTTGGTATATTCGAGATCTAGAGAGAAGCATGAGGAGCATTTGAGGGAGATCCTTGGAGTTCTGAGATCGGAGAGGCTTTATGCCAAATTCTCCAAGTGTGATTTCTGGTTGCGAGAGGTCCAGTTCCTAGGGCATCTCGTTAACCAGAAAGGGATATTGGTCGACCCGGCCAAAGTTGAGGCAGTGATGAGTTGCGAGGTGCCGAGGTCACCCTCCAAGATCAGGAGTTTCTTAGGGTTGGAAGGTTATTATCAGATATTTATCCGGGATTTCTCTAAGATCTCAGTGCCACTCACCAGGTTGACCCGGAAGGGTGTCACTTTTTCATGGGGCCCCGAGAAGCAGGCCTCCTTTGAGACGCATCGCCAAAGGTTATGCGAAGCCCCGGTGCTAGCCCTCTCGGAGGGAATGGAGGACTTTGTGGTATACTGTGATGTGTCGATCTTTGTGTTGGGAGCGGTGTTGATGTAGAGAGGGCATGTGATAGCATACGCATCGAGGTAGCTGAAGCCTCATGAGACGAGGTATCCCACCCATGATTTAGAGTTGGGGGCAGTGGTGTTCGCCCTGAAAATTTGGCGTCACTATCTGTATGGGGTTCGGTGTACGATATACACGGACCATAAGAGCCTGAAGTATTGATGGACCAGCCTAACCTAAATACACGGTAGAGGAGGTGGTTGGATGTGGTCAAGGATTATGATTGTGAGATCCTGTACCATCCGGGCAAGGCTAATGTCGTAGCTGATGCACTGAGTCGCAGGGCGGAGAGCGCCCCATTGAGAGATGTATGTTTGCGATTGACCGTGATGGCTCTGGTGTTGGACACCATTCGTGGAGCACAGGCTGAGGCTGTGAGGTCGGAGAACCAGAAGATAGAGCGAGTTGTTGGGTTGGTATCGGAGCTCGTTACCGATGGTCGGGGGCGCATGACATTTTAGGGGCGTATATGGGTACCGTTTGTGGGAGGGACGCATACCATTTTGATGGAAGGGGCTCATCGGTCGAAATTCTCGATCCATCCTGGGGCCACTAAGATGTATTTAGACCTGAGGAGAGAGTAGTGGTGGCCCTGTATGAAGAGGGATGTTGCGTAGTTTGTTGAGAGGTGCTTAACCTGTCGTAGGGTTAAGGTCGAGCACCAGAGACCGCATGGTAAGTTGCAGCCGTTGGAGATTCCCGAATGGAAGTGGGAATAGATTACCATGGATTTTATCACCAAAATGCCAAGGACTGCTAGGGGAGTCGATACAATTTGGATGATTGTGGACAGGTTGACAAAGAGTGCCTACTTCCTTGCTATCAGTGAGAGTTCTTCCACAGAGAAATTAGCAGAGATGTACGTGAGGGAAGTGGTATCGCGGCATGGAGTGCCGATCTCAATTGTCTCAGACCGAGATGTGCGTTTCACTTCCAGATTCTGGAAGAAGTTTCACGAGGAGTTGGGTACTAGGCTGCATTTTAGTACCGCATATCACCCCCAGACTGACGGACAGAGTGAGCGGACGATTCAGACACTCGAGGACATGCTCCGGGCATGTGTGTTAGACTTCGGGGGGAGTTGGGACACGTATTTGCCCTTGGCTTAGTTTTCCTACAACAACAGCCACCATTCGAGCATTGGTATGCCACCCTTTGAGCTGTTGTATGGGAGGATGTGTCGGACTCCTATTTGATGGGGAGAGGTGGGACAACGAGTGATGGGTAGCACAGAGATTGTGGTTCAGACGATAGAGCAGATACAGCGGGTTAGGCAGAGATTGTTGACGGCTTAGAGCCGCCAGAAGAGTTATGCGGATAGACGATGATCCGAGCTCGAGTTCCAGGTCGGTGATTATGTTCTCCTGAAGGTATCTCCTTGGAAAGGAGTGATTCGATTCAGGAAGAGGGACAAGCTAGGGCCCCGGTATATTGGGCCGTTCAGAGTGATCGCGAGGGTGGGCAGGGTAGCGTATCGCTTGGAGCTACCTGTGGAATTGGAGCGGATTCATAATACCTTCTACGTGTCTCAGTTAAGGAAGTGTATAGCCAACAAGTCGGCGGTAGTGCCGTTAGAGGACCTTCAAGTGGATGCGAGCATGAACTACGCGGAGAGACCAGTTGCGATTGTGGATAGGAAGATCAAGGTTCTGAGGAACAAGTAGGTGCCTCTGGTACATGTTCAGTGGCAACATCGGAAGGGATCCGAGTTGACCTGGAAGCCAGAGCGTGAGATGCGGGAGCAACATCCGGAGCTATTTCAGGAATGAGACTTCGAGGGCGAAGTCAAATTCAAGTGGGGGAGAATTGTAACATCCGGAATTTCAGGTATTATATTTATTCATTTTATTTTGAGTTTTGTGGAAGAACTCGACGATTTGGTGCGTAGACTCGCCGAGTGCACACGTGATTTCTCACCCGGAATAATGACCGGACTCGACGAATCGCATTGGTGGACTCGGTGAGTCCGCGCTGTTTAATGAAACCCTAATTTCTCGGGTTTGGGGCCTATTTAAAGGGCCTTATGGCCGTCATTTGTGCTCACCAGTCCCCAGTGTGAAACCCTAGTGAGCTTGAGCGTTTGGAGTGAGAGAAGGTGCCATTGTTGACCTTGGTGGTGTTGTCTAGCAAGGGAAAGGAAGCTATAGCCAAGAGGAAGCAAGAGGTTAACGTCCTGAAGATCTGAGGTCCATAACATCACGTTTGAGGTACTGTTTTCGAACCCTTTTCTGTTGTGGTGATGTTAATGTTGATTTATGGCTTATTGAGCCCTTTTGTGGCTAGATCTAGTGCTCCCTTGGTCCCTTAAGCGAGTTAGGTTCTGGATCTGGACCCTTGGAGGTCCAGAGTGTCCCTTTGTCAAAGCTTTTTATGAATCCATGGAGGTTTTGGTTTGGGATCTTTGTGCTTGAGGTTAAAACACCATTTATGAGTCATTAGGTGTGAAATGAGCGCCAAGACATGAACTTTACGTGATAAATAGGCTTGGAAGGACTGGATCTATGAGTTAGTGGAACAGATATGACCTTAGAAGGTCGTTTGGGGTTGTGCATGGAATGCACTCGCCGAGTCCATTGGCAGACTCGACGAGTTGGTGCGGGTTATTCAATGATATCGAACCAAAGGCTGAGTAACCGAGTTAGTGAGTCACTCGGTGAGTCGGAAGGGACTCAGAGGAATCGGGTCCCCGTAGAGACTCGGCGATTCCATGCCAGACTCGGCCAGTTGGGTTGACCGTTGACCATTGACCGGAGTTGACCGGTGTTAATTTGATAGGGTTAGTCAACCCTAGTTGGAAAAGTGTTAATTAGAGATGTATTGTGTTATAGGAGGACTATAGCACGGGAGATCGAGCACTAGTGAGTTTAGGGATTTACGAGTTACCAAGATACGCAAGGTAAATCTTCTCACTATACTTTACTTTGAGTAGGTAACCAGAGTTATGTGATAGAGTATTTGTATGCTATATATGTTATGTGTTGTACTACATTATTTCTATGTGATTTATGTTGTGCGTGTTTATAGAGTTAGAACCGGAAGGTTCACAGAGTTAGAACTAGAGGGTTCACAGAGTAGGGTCCACGGACCCACAGAGTTATAGCCTCGAGTGGCTAATATGTGATATGTGTGGTATTTTGGGGAACTCGCTAAGCTTTGTGCTTACAGTGTTTGGTGGTGTTGGTTTCAGGTACTAGTGAGGATCGCGGGAAGGCGTCGGCCTGATCAGTACACACACGATATTTTTATGTTATGAGATCTTGGGATTTTTATATGCTATGAATTTGAGTTTCAAACAATGATGATTTTATGAAAATTGATTGAATTCTGATTTGTATAAAATGCGAAAAATTGTTTTGAACTTTACGGTGTTAAACCTGAGACTCTCAGTATTAACCACTGAGGTTTACGGTTACACAAAATTTGCATTCATGATCTTAGTTTCATGCCACTATGTACTAAGTGAAACCCAAAGTTCAACACAACTAATGAATTCAAGGTGAATTCTAATATTGAAGATCTTACTTGTTACCTAATGAAATCTATTTTTTCTTTTGAGTGATCTTTATGAGTATGTCTTAAACCAAGGCATCTCTTACCTTAAAGATCCAGTTTTTTTTTTTTTTTTTTTTTTGAGATTTCCTTACTACAACAAGGTTAATGAAAGGATTCACTTTGAACTCCACGATGAGAAGACCTCTATCTCCAAGCATCGATTATGTGCCCTAATTGGTCTTTCTCAAGAACAATCTCTGGTAAACCCTGACTCCATCACCACTGGTCAATTGTTTTCCATGTTTTATCAGACGGGGTATACCGAAACCCAAACCACCATCACAAAGTTCAAGAAGTCCTTCCTTCCTCCTCAATGGAATGGCCTTTTCACGTTGTTGTTCAAGGGACTTTCTGAGCGAAGCACTGGCTCAGATGGTGCAAGCAAGTCTTTTATGACTGTGTTGTATGGGCTGTACCATGGGATCGACTTAGATTATGGGTCTATTTTCTGGCAGCAGTTGGTTCAAAGCTTAGTCTCTTCACCCAGGCATTCTGAGATCTCATGTGGGCGATTTTCGTCGATCATCACCAACTGGGCAATGGACCGCCTTCGTGTTCAAATAATGGCAGATTCTCTTCTCTCATCCATTGCTACGTTTCACACTACCAAAATCATTGTCACCGATCCAACCAAGTACTCCTTTATTGGATCCATTCCTAAAGCAATGCTCTGTCGTATCTTTGTGTCAAGTAACGTTCTCCAACAATACAGGAAGCGTTCATCATCAGGACCAAGGGAGCTTACACCATCCATGGTTCGCTCCATTGAAGAGGCTGAAAAGCCAAAAAAACAAGGAAAGAAGACTGATAATTAGAAGGAAGGACCTGTCTCTAGGCCAACCAAGGGGCAAACCCCCCAAGAAGCGAAAGTTTGATAAGGCTGTAACATCACAGGCTCAACCGAAGAAGCAGAAGAAACCTGATAGGAGGCTTATACTACAATCCACAAGTGATTCAGATTCAGAGTATGTTCCTCCTAAACATAAGTACACTCCTCCTTCAGAATTTGAGAGCGAAAGCTCTGATGACGAGGCTTCAGGCCGAGGTGATACTCTGCCTCGCTCCCCTACCCCAAAAATTCCAGTTCACTGTCACCCTCCTTCACCTCCACCTGTAACCATCCCATTATCCATCCCTCCCATATTTCCCATTCCAACCACTCAACCATCCACTACAATTCCCATCCCTACTCCCATTTTCACAACTACCACTACTAGGACTACTACCACAGGAGCTCACTTTACTGCTCCCAATCCACCAATAACCGAACCACCTGTCACAACCGAACCTCCTGCTACTTTAAAACCCTTATCTCCAACTCAATCCACTAGAACAACTACTATTCTAGGCGGTGAGGACTTGGAATTTGATTCCACGTATTTCAGTTCTTATCGTGTGCAGAGTGATGATGATAATGATGAGCCTATTACAATGCGTCATCTCAAGGCAGTGAATGAAAAGCTTGATCAACTACTCTCATCCTCTTCCTCCGGTGCTTAATCTGAAGCTGCATTGAAGGCCTTGTTCTCCTCTATTGTTACCGAACACAATGCCACATTATCTGCTGCAGCTAAAGCAATTAAAGGCTCTACTTCACAGTGTCAACAAGCCTCTCTTGTTGTTGATGCTTCTACTAAGGAGTGCAAGGAAGCGACCTCAAAAGTCGATAAACTAGTTTCTAAAGCTCACCTGTTTTTAGATTCCTTACAGGCTGCTGCTGCAAAGAACGCTCAAACCGTCAACGCTTCGGTCGAGAACCTTCAACGGTCTCTTCAATCTGAACGTTCTAATCTTGAAGCTGCACGCCAGGGCATTGAAGCTGCCAACGAAACTTTACATGCTAACGTCAATGATCGATTGACTCAACTGGAGGTTGAGTTAGTTGTAGAGAATCGTATTATGGATGAGCTAGACAGGCGCAAGTCACCGCTGAAAATGCAAAACTACAAGCTGCGTACTGCTACTATTGAGGTTAATGACCTAAAGTCAGAAAGGGATGTCATTAGGAGTTCTGTTGCTGATGTTCATTCCATCCTCCTTCGTCTCCTTGAGGCTCACGATCCTATCATCACCATAACCATCAGGCGCCATCTGGCAGACAAGCTCAGACCAGCATTGGACATCCTTAGTCGTATTGAGGGTGTTCCGGTGTCTGGGGTCTAGTCGAAACAAGGGGGAGAGAAGGTGACAACTCAACCTCCTTCTGGACCAAAACCATCTACTGAACCAAAGGGTAATGAATCTTCGGTTAGTAACAAGGAGAAAAAGAAGAAGAAAATTGGCGAGGATGACACAGACAATGAGGATGATGTCTATGCCGAGAATCCCAAGAATCCCTTCCAGAAGGTAAAGCCCTCTGAAAAGGAAATGGAAGAAAGCTACAACAAACAAAAAGCTAAGCTAGAGCAGAAGCGAAAGGAGGCGGAGCTCCTAGAGAAGAAAAAGTCCATGTTTCCTGTCTGGACTATGGATTCGCTTCAAAGATGCGCAATCGATGAGCCAAGCATTCTCTGGCTTGAGCCAGTAATGTCCTTTGGACTTGAGAACTCCAAGGATGCACAGGTCGATATGCCAATCACACGAAAGGCATTTAGTTTCCATTGCTTCAATTCGACTGCTGCTATTCCTTCCCCAGACCCGAAGGTAGATAGGGATCTGCTGGAGTTTTACTTGGAGTTTGCTCAACCTCAGTACTTGACCTGGAGTTCCAAGAAAATTACTACTGTCGAGGTTCTGAAGCCTTACTCAGCGGGGAAGTTTATTAATGTCAAATTCAAGGTGACTCGAGGAACCGAAGGCTCAGTCCACAACTTCACCCTTGCTGATCTACCGAACCTCAATCCCCATGACTGGATACTCCTCAACAATATTCTTCAGTCAAATCCTCAGGAGTACCAGCCAATAATTGATCATGTCAAGCGTATGCTTGTATGCTACATTCACGAGGTAGCGAAGATGGAACAGGAGATTTCCTCTGCCATTCACAAGGGAACCACGATCAAGACTATGGGCAGAGCAGGCAATGTCAACACTATGGTCAAGGGGAAGATAGATTCAAAGTACCACACTATTACGTTCATCAGAGGCGATGGTCAGAAATGCCTGTTCGCTCTCTGTGATAAACACCTCTTCTCAACGTATTGTCTGGAGTATATCTTGGAGATCATTCAGAGATGTGATCAGAACAGTGCTGCTGATAAGAAGTTATTCACTGACATGCTAATGTGGTACATACAGATTCGACAGACACTTCTCGCAATAATTCCTCGTTTGTTTAAAGTAGTAAAGACAGTGAAGCCAACACATAAGAAATGATCTCTCGCCTCATTTGACGCAAAGGGGGAGATTGTTGGGATTATTAGATTGCGTCATGGGCTCGGTACTTAGCCTAATTTTGATTGCCGGTATTGGGCCTGTCCAACCGTGCATGTTTTTGTTCTAGGGTTTAGTATATAAGCTGCAATCATGCAGTCTTAGAAGTTATCACTTTTATCATTTATTTTCTCTAAGTTTTGTAAACCCTAGCTCGTCTCTACAGCGGAAGTTCTTCATCGAGCTTTGCTGAGGCGTGACTTTATTTGAATCATAAGCATACATTTGATTCCATTCTGTGTTCATTCTCTTACTGTTTTTGACTTGTTCGATTTCCATAATCATACATGCGAAAGATCTAATCGATCTAGAGTTTAATTATCATCAAACATAATGGTGCAACTTTTATAGAGTTTCAGTACTTTAGTTCTTCTACAAGACTACTGTTGCGAACATGGTATACTACAAAAGCTAGTATACGCAGCATGAGAGTCCCTTGGCTTACGGGTTCTCGCTAAAGATAAGACTCGAGTTGCACTAGTTTTTAACATTTTATAAGTCTACTATAACGAATCACACTATTATTTCAATATGGGTCTGTGGTAGTCTCTCCAGCGGTAGTGATCCTTAGTATCTTCCCGTCTGTGCCAGAGTTCTTTGTTATTAGACAGAGTTCGTGGCATACTCCTCATATCGGACATTTTCCGAGCTTCAAGAAAATGCCCGGAAGAGGGAGATTGAGCTAGAGACTCGGGCTAGGGAGGAGGCGGAGTCTCAAGGGAGGGATCGGCGACCGGCACAGTCCCAACCGGCAGCCAAGCAGGCCAAGCCTGCTGATCCCAAAACAGGGAGCCAGAAGGGCCGCAGTTTTGGAAAGTGCGGCAAGGGTCATGACGGAGTTTGTAGAGCTGGATCTTGCTACAAGTGTGGCAAGGAGGGGCATATGGCCAAGGACTGCCCCAAGGGGTTTGCAGTGTGTTTTCACTGCAACCAGACCGGACACCGGAAGGCAGAGTGTCCGCAGTTGCGGGGATCAGCTCAGGGAGCACCTCAAGGATCTGCCCCTGTCGCCATCAGAGCTACCGAGAGTCAGCCAGTGAAGGCCGAGGCGCCGAGGGCACGAGGGAGAGCCTTTCAGTTGACCGCGGAGGAGGTCCGTGTAGCGGCCGATGTCGTGGCCGGTATGTATTCTTTCGTGTATTTATTTTGATGTTGAGATATTATGCTTATATTATGTTATGCGTACGTACTTTTCTTGTGAATTATGTACCTGCCTTGGTGTTATTTGACTTGGGTGCGAGTCGGTCTTTTGTATCTTTGGCTTTTAGTCAGCATATCAGTGTTAGTCGTGAGCCGTTGAGTCGGCCTATGAGAGTTTCCATAGCTGACGAGAGGGTGATATATGCCACGGAGGTGATCCGTGGGTGCGTATTCGAGATTTTCGGTGTTGAGTTCCCGATTGATTTGGTTCCTATTACGATGGGTGATGTATGTGTCATTGTGGGCATGGACTGGTTGAGCAGATTCGGTGCGGTTATCGACTGCAAGCGGCAGCTGGTGACCATATGAGACCCTAGTGGGGGAGTTCTTACGGTGTACGACGAGGGTACACATTTTGGGTAAGCGTTTTGTTCGGCCGCTAGTGTGAGGCAGTGTCTGCAGCGGGCCTATAACGGCTTTGTGGCGTATGTAATGGATACGCGGGTTGATTCAGAGAGGTCGAGGTCAGTTGAGGAGGTTCTGATAGTACGTGAGTTCCCGGATGTATTTCCAGAGGAGTTGCTAGGTGTGCCTCTCGTGAGGCAAGCCGAGTTCAGTATCGATTTGGCTCCGGCGGCCGCGCCTATCGCCAAGGTGCCCTATCGCCTTGCATCTCCAGAGATGTAAGAGTTATCTTCGCAGCTTCAGGAGCTGCTGGGAAAGGGATTTATTCAGCCGAGCAGCTCGCCGTGGGGAGCGCCTATCCTTTTTGTCAAGAAGAAGGATGGTTCACACCGGATGTGCATTGATTACCGGGAGTTGAACAAGCTGACGGTCAAGAACCGTTACCCGTTGCCAAGGATCGACGATTTCTTCGATTAGTTACAGGGATCATCTTGGTTCTCCATGATCGATTTGAGGTCTGGATATCATCAGGTAAGGGTGCGAGATGAGGACATCCAGAAGATAGCGTTCAGGACGCGTTATGGGCATTACGAATTTGTGGTGATGCCTTTCGGGCTCCCCAATGCCCCGACGGTGTTCATGGATCTCATGAACCGAGTGTGCAGGCCGATGTTGGATCGGTCGGTGATTGTATTCATCGACGATATTTTCGTATATTCGAGATCTAGATAGAAGCATGAGGAGCATTTGAGGGAGATCCTTGGAGTTCTGAGATCGGAGAGGCTTTATGCCAAATTCTCCAAGTGTGATTTATGGTTGCGAGAGGTCCAGTTCCTAGGGCATCTCGTTAACTAGAAAGGGATATTGGTCGACCCGGCCAAAGTTGAGGCAGTGATGAGTTGGGAGGTGCCGAGGTCACCCTCCGAGATCAGGAGTTTCTTAGGGTTGGAAGGTTATTATCAGAGATTTATCCGGGATTTCTCTAAGATCGCAGTGCCACTCACCAGGTTGACCCGGAAAGGTGTCGCTTTTTCATGGGGCCCCGAGTAGCAGGCCTCCTTTGAGACGCATCGCCAAAGGTTATGCGAAGCCCCGGTGCTAGCCCTCCCGGAGGGAATGGAGGACTTTGTGGTATAATGTGATGCGTCGATCTTTGTGTTGGGAGCGGTGCTGATGCAGAGAGGGCATGTGATAGCATACGCATCGAGGCAGCTGAAGCCTCATGAGACGAGGTATGCCACCCATGATTTAGAGTTGGGGGCACTGGTGTTCGCCCTCAAAATTTGGCGTCACTATCTGTATGGGGTTCGGTGTACGACATACACGGACCATAAGAGCCTGAAGTATTTGATGGACCAGCCTAACCTAAATATGCGGCAGAGGAGGTGGTTACATGTGGTCAAGGATTTTGATTGTGAGATCCTGTACCATCCGGGAAAGGCTAATGTCGTAGTTGATGCACTGAGTCGCAGGTTGGAGAGCGCCCCATTGCGAGATGTATGTTTGCGATTGACCGTGATGGCTCCGGTGTTGGACACCATTCGTGGAGCACAGGCTGAGGCTGTGAGGTCGGAGAACCAGAAGAGAGAGCGAGTTGTTGGGTTGGTATCGGAGCTCGTTACCGATGGTCGGGGGCTCATGACATTTTAGGGGCGTATATGGGTACCGTTTGTGGGAGGGACGCGTACCATTTTGATGGAAGGGGCTCATCGGTCGAAATTCTCAATCCATCCTAGGGCCACTAAGATGTATTTAGACCTGAGGAGAGAGTAGTGGTGGCCCTGTATGAAGAGGGATGTTGCGTGGTTTGTTGAGAGGTGCTTAACCTGTCGTAGGGTTAAGGTCGAGCACCAGAGACCGCATGGTAAGTTGCAGCCGTTGGAGGTTCCCGAATGGAAGTGGGAACAGATTACCATGGATTTTATCACCAAAATGCCAAGGACTGTTAGGGGAGTCGATGCAATTTGGATGATTGTGGACAGGTTGACAAAGAGTGCCTACTTCCTTGCTATCAGTGAGAGTTCTTCCGCAGAGAAATTAGCAGAGATGTACGTGAGGGAAGTGGCATCACGACATGGAGTGCCGATCTCAATTGTCTCAGACCGAGATGTGCGTTTCACTTCCAGATTCTGGAAGAAGTTTCACGAAGAGTTAGGTACTAGGCTGCATTTTAGTACCGCATATCACCCCCAGACTGACGGACAGAGTGAGCGGACGATTCAGACACTCGAGGACATGCTCCGGACATGTGTGTTAGACTTCGGGGGAGTTGGGACACATATTTGCCCTTGGCTAAGTTTTCCTACAACAACAGCCACCATTCGAGCATTGGTATGCCACCCTTTGAGCTGTTGTATGGGAGGATGTGTCGGACTCCTATTTGTTGGGGAGAGGTGGGACAACGAGTAATGGGTAGCACAGAGATTGTGCTTCAGACGACAGAGCAGATACAGCGGGTCAGGCAGAGATTGTTGACGGCTTAGAGCCGCCAGAAGAGTTATGCGGATAGACGATGATCCGAGCTCGAGTTCCAGGTCGGTGATTATGTTCTCCTGAAGGTATCTCCTTGGAAAGGAGTGATTCGATTCAGGAAGAGGGGCAAGCTAGGGCCCCGGTATATTGGGCTGTTCAGGGTGATCGCGAGGGTGGGCAGGGTAGCGTATCGCTTGGAGCTACCTGCGGAATTGGAGCGGATTCATAATACCTTCTACGTGTCTCAGTTGAGGAAGTGTATAGCCAACAAGTCGGCGGTAGTGCCGTTAGAGGACCTTCAAGTGGATGCGAGCATGAACTACGCGGAGAGACCAGTTGCGATTGTGGATAGGAAGATCAAGGTTCTGAGGAACAAGTAGGTGCCTCTGGTACATGTTCAGTGGCAACATCGGAAGGGATCTGAGTTGACCTGGAAGCCAGAGCGTGAGATGCGGGAGCAACATCCGGAGCTATTTCAGGAATGAGACTTCGAGGGCGAAGTCAAATTCAAGTGGGGGAGAATTGTAACATCCGGAATTTCAGGTATTATATTTATTCATTTTATTTTGAGTTTTGTGGAAGAACTCGACGATTTGGTGCGTAGACTCGCCGAGTGCACACGTGATTTCTCACCTGGAATAATGACCGGACTCGACGAATCGCATTGGTGGACTCGGTGAGTCCGCGCTGTTTAATGAAACCCTAATTTCTCGGGTTTGGGGCCTATTTAAAGGGCCTTATGGACGTCATTTGTGCTCACCAGTCCCCAGAGCGAAACCCTAGTGAGCTTGAGCGTTTGGAGTGAGAGAAGGAGCCATTGTTGACCTTGGTGGTGCTGTCTAGCAAGGGAAAGGAAGCTATAGCCAAGAGGAAGCAAGAGGGTTAACGTCCTGAAGATATGAGGTCCAGAACATCACGTTTGAGGTACTGTTTTCGAACCCTTTTCTATTGTGGTGATGTTCATGTTGATTTATGGCTTATTGAGCCCTTTTGTGGCTAGATCTAGTGCTCCCTTGGTCCCTTAAGCGAGTTAGGTTCTGGATCTGGACCCTTGGAGGTCCAGAGTGTCCCTTTGTCCAAGCTTTTTATGAATCCATGGAGGTTTTGGTTTGGGATCTTTGTGCTTGAGGTTAAAACACCATTTATGAGTCATTAGGTGTGAAATGAGCGCCAAGACATGAACTTTACGTGATAAATAGGCTTGGAAGGACTGGATCTATGAGTTAGTGGAACAGATCTGACCTTAGAAGGTCGTTTGGGGTTGTGCATGGAATGCACTCGCCGAGTCCATTGGCAGACTCGACGAGTTGGTGCGGGTTATTCAATGATATCGAACCAGAGGCTGAGTAACCGAGTTGGTGAGTCACTCGGTGAGTCGGAAGGGACTCAGAGGAATCGGGTCCCCGTAGAGACTCGGCGAGTCCATGCCAGACTCGGCCAGTTGGGTTGACCGTTGACCATTGACCGGAGTTGACCGGTGTTAATTTGATAGGGTTAGTCAACCCTAGTTGGAAAAGTGTTAATTAGAGATGTATTGTGTTATAGGAGGACTATAGCACGGGAGATCGAGCACTAGTGAGTTTAGGGATTTACGAGTTACCAAGATACGCAAGGTAAATCTTCTCACTATACTTTACTTTGAGTTGGTAACCAGAGTTATGTGATAGAGTATTTGTATGCTATATATGTTATGTGTTGTACTACATTATTTCTATGTGATTTATGTTGTGCGTGTTTATAGAGTTAGAACCGGAAGGTTCACAGAATTAGAACCAGAGGGTTCACAGAGTAGGGTCCACGGACCCACAGAGTTATAGCCTCGAGTGGCTAATATGTGATATGTGTGGTATTTTGGGGAACTCACTAAGCTTTGTGCTTACAGTGTTTGGTGGTGTTGGTTTCAGGTACTAGTGAGGATCGCGGGAAGGCATCGGCCTGATCAGTACACACACGAGATTTTTATGTTATGAGATCTTGGGATTTTCATATGCTATGAATTTGAGTTTCAAAAAATGATGTTTTTATGAAAATTGAATGAACTCTGTTTTGTATAAAGTGCGAAAAATTGTTTTGAAATTTACGGTGTTACACCTGAGACTCTTAGTATTAACCACTGAGGTTTACGGTTACACAAAATATGCGTTCATGATCTTAGTTTCATGCCACTATGTACTAAGAGAAACCCAAAGTTCAACATAACTAATGAATTCAAGGTGAATTCTAATATTGAAGATCTTACTTGTTACCTAATGAAATCTATTTTTTCTTTTGAGTGATCTTTATGAGTATGTCTTAAACCAAGGCATCTCTTACCTTAAAGATCCAGTTTTTTTTTTTTTTTTTTTTTTTTTGAGATTTCCTTACTACAACAAGGTTAATGAAAGGATTCACTTTGAACTCCACGATGAGAAGACCTCTATCTCCAAGCATCGATTATGTGCCCTAATTGGTCTTTCTCAAGAACAATCTCTGGTAAACCCTGACTCCATCACCACTGGTCAATTGTTTTCCATGTTTTATCAGATGGGGTATACCGAAACCCAAACCACCATCACAAAGTTCAAGAAGTCCTGCCTTCCTCCTCAATGGAATGGCCTTTTCACGTTGTTGTTCAAGGGAATTTCTGAGCGAAGCACTGGCTCAGATGGTGCAAGCAAGTCTTTTATGACTGTGTTGTATGGGCTGTACCATGGGATCGACTTAGATTATGGGTCTATTTTCTGGCAGCAGTTGGTTCAAAGCTTAGTCTCTTAACCCTGGCATTCTGAGATCTCATGTGGGCGATTTTGGTCAATCATCACCAACTGGGCAATGGACCGCCTGCGTGTTCCAATAATGGCGGATTCTCTTCTCTCATCCATTGCTACCTTTCACACTACCAAAATCATTGTCACCGATCCAACCAAGTACTGCTTTATTGGATCCATTCCTAAAGCAATGCTCTGTCGTATCTCTGCGTCGAGTAACGTTCTCCAACAATACAGGAAGCGTCCATCATCAGGACCAAGGGAGCTTACACCAGCCATGGTTCGCTCCATTGAAGAGGCTGACAAGCGAAAAAAAAAGAGGAAAGAAGACTGATAATCAGAAGGAAGGACCTGTCTCTAAGCCAACCAAGGGGCAAACTCCCAAGAAGCGAAAGTTTGATAAGGCTGCAACATCACAGGCTCAACTGAAGAAGCAGAAGAACCCTGATAGGAGGCTTATACTACAATCCACAAGTGATTCAGATTCAGAGTATGTTCCTCCTAAACATAAGTACACTCCTCCTTCAAAATCTGAGAGCGAAAGCTCTGATGACGAGGCTTCAGGACGAGGCGATACTCTGCCTCGCTCCCCTACCCCAAAAAGTCCAGTTCGCTGTCACCCTCCTTCACCTCCACCTGTAAGCATCCCATTATCCATCCCTCCCATATTTCCCATTCCAACCACTCAACCATCCACTACAATTCCCATCCCTACTCCCATTTTCACAACTACCACTACTAAGACTACTACCACAGGAGCTCACTTTACTGCTCCCAATCCACCAGTAACCTAACCACCTGTCACAACTGAACCTCCTCCTACTTCAAAACCCTTATCTCCAACTCAATCCACTAAAACAACTACTATTCTAGGCGGTCAGGACTTGGAATTTGATTCCACGTATTTCAGTTCTTATCGTGTGCAGAGTGATGATGATGATGATGAGCCTATTACAAAGTGTCATCTCAAGGCAGTGAATGAAAAGCTTGATCAACTACTCTCATCCTCTTCCTCCGGTGCTTAATCTAAAGCTGCATTGAAGGCCTTGTTCTCCTCTATTGTTACCGAACACATTGCCACACTATCTGCTGCAGCTAAAGCAATTAAAGCCTCTACTTCACAGTGTCAACAAGCCTCTCTTGTTGTTGATGCTTCTACTAAGGAGTGCAAGGAAGCGACCGCAAAAGTCGATAAACTAGTTTCTGAAGCTCACCTGTTTTTAGATTCCTTACAGGTTGTTGCTGCAAAGAATGCTCAAACCGTCAATGCTTCGGTGGAGAACCTTCAACGGTCTCTTCAATCTGAACGTTCTAATCTTGAAGTTGCACGCCAGGGCATTGAAGCTGCCAACGAAACTTTACATGCTAACGTCAATGATCGATTGACTCAACTGGAGGCTGAGTTAGCTGTAGAGAATCGTATTATGGATGAGCTAGACAGGCGCAACTCACCGCTGAAAATGCAAAACTACAAGCTGCGTACTGCTACTGTTGAGGTTAATGACCTAAAGTGAGAAAGGGATATCATTAGGAGTTCTGCTGCTGATGTTCATTCCATCCTCCTTCATCTCCTTGAGGCTCACGATCCTATCATCACCATAACCATCAGGTGCCATCTGGCAGACAAGCTCAGACCAGCATTGGACATCCTTAGTCGTATTGAGGGTGTTCCGGTGTCTGGGGTCTAGTCGAAACAAGGGGGAGAGAAGGTGACAACTCAACCTCCTTCTGGACCAAAACCATCTACTGAACCAAAGGGTAATGAATCTTCGGTTAGTAACAAGGAGAAAAAGAAGAAGAAAATTGGCGAGGATGACACAGACAATGAGGATGATGTCTATGCCGAGAATCCCAAGAATCCCTTCCAGAAGGTAAAGCCCTCTGAAAAGGAAATGGAAGAAAGCTACAACAAACAAAAAGCTAAGCTAGAGCAGCAGCGAAAGGAGGCGGAGCTCCTAGAGAAGAAAAAGTCCATGTTTCCTGTCTGGACTATGGATTCGCTTCAAAGATGCGCAATCGATGAGCCAAGCATTCTCTGGCTTGAGCCAGTAATGTCCTTTGGACTTGAGAACTCCAAGGATGCACAGGTCGATATGCCAATCACACGAAAGGCATTTAGTTTCCATTGCTTCAATTCGACTGCTGCTATTCCTTCCCCAGACGCGAAGGTAGATAGGGATCTGCTGGAGTTTTACTTGGAGTTTGCTCAACCTCAGTACTTGACCTGGAGTTCCAAGAAAATTACTACTGTCAAGGTTCTGAAGCCCTACTCAGCGGGGAAGTTTATTAATGTCAAATTCAAGGTGACTCGAGGAACCGAAGGCTCAGTCCACAACTTCACCCTTGCTGATCTACCGAACCTCAATCCCCATGACTGGATACTCCTCAACAATATTCTTCAGTCAAATCCTTAGGAGTACCAGCCAATAATTGATCATGTCAAGCGTATGCTTGTATGCTACATTCACGAGGTAGCGAAGATGGACCAGGAGATTGCCTCTGCCATTCACAAGCGAACCACGATCAAGACTATGGGCAGAGCAGGCAATGTCAACACTATGGTCAAGGGGAAGATAGATTCAAAGTACCACACTATTACGTTCATCAGAGGCGATGGTCAGAAATGCCTGTTCGCTCTCTTTGATAAACACCTCTTCTCAACGTATTGTCTGGAGTATATCTTGGAGATCATTCAGAGATGTGATCAGAACAGTGCTGCTGATAAGAAGTTATTCACTGACATGCTAATGTGGTACATACAGATTCGACAGACACTTCTCGCAATAATTCCTCGTTTGTTTAAAGTAATAAAGACAGTGAAGCCAACACATAAGAAATGATCTCTCGCCTCATTTGACGCAAAGGGGGAGATTGTTGGGATTATTAGATTGCGTCATGGGCTCGGTCCTTAGCCTAATTTTGATTGCCGGTATTGGGCCTGTCCAACCGTGCATGCTTTTGTTCTAGGGTTTAGTATATAAGTTGCAATCATGCAGTCTTAGAAGTTATCACTTTTATCATTTATTTTCTCTAAGTTTTGTAAACCCTAGCTCGCCTCTATAGCGGAAGTTCTTCATCGAGCTTTGCTGAGGCGTGACTTTATTTGAATCATAAGCATACATTTGATTCCATTATGTGTTCATTCTCTTACTGTTTTTGTCTTGTTCGATTTCCATAATCATACATGCGAGAGATCTAATCGATCTAGAGTTTAATTATCATCAAACATAATGGTGCAACTTTTATAGAGTTTCAGTACTTTAGTTCATCTACAAGACTACTGTTGCGAACATGGTATACTACAAAAGCTAGTATACGCAGCATGAGAGTCCCTTGGCTTACGGGTTCTCGCTAAAGATAAGACTCGAGTTGCACTAGTTTTTAACATTTTATATGTCTACTATAACGAATCACACTATTATTTCAACGTGGGTCTGTGGTACTCTCTCCAGCGGTAGTGATCCTTAGTATCTTCCCGTCTGCGCCAGAGTTCTTTGTTATTAGACAATCCTCTTGAGATGTCCTATCTCACCGAATAAATGATATATCTGGCTTGTACCAACGTCGGTAGTGGAAGTGATGTGTCAGTTTTGAGTAATGTTGACACGAGTGATTTCGTTGTTCCTCCATGTTGGACAATCCTTATAATAATGTCCTGTCTCGCCATAACTATAGCAATCCTGGCTGGCTCCGGTGGTGGAGGTGGTTCTATAGAAACGAGCAGTCTGCCCTATTTTGTTCCAATTGATGCATTGCAATACCCGACAAGCTCCATTATGATGATAGTTACACATGTTACACTTCGGGAGTGTTCCCTCATATCGCTTTACCGGTGCTGAGATGGCAGGGGTCGCCACTAGTTGTTGTTGTTGTATGGAAAGCCTTTGAAATCGCTTGTATTCCTTATGGGCTTGACGCTTTCGTTTCTTAAACTCTGAGTTGTGGCTTTGGGTGCCTCTGACCATTATCATTTGTTGATTTCCTGAATTGTTACAACGATTTGAATTGTCGATTCCATTTCCATCTTTGTTCACATTACAAGTGTGAAATTGAGCTAGTACAGCCGTCACGGCAGCTGTTACCACAGCCTGGAAAGTAGCGGCGTCTATATGAAGGATCGGGGTTTCGTCGTTCGGCTGACTATTTCTGGATGACGACATGATTCTGTGATACGAAAGAAAGGAGTTCGTGAGTTATTATGGTCGCCACTAGATGTATTCTACTCATTTACGTAAATGTAAATTTTCCGTTTTGTTGAACTATTCTCGATGGTTGGACCTACATCCCTATGATGTAGTATTGGTAAAGAATTGAAGTAAGTTCATAGAATGTTCACAAGACGATTGGTATTTTGGGCTAGACTATAATTGGTTGGTGGATAACATGATCCAACCTTCATCAAGAATTAGAAGTGTTACTTGAGTTGAATTCTCACAGCTCAATAATTCGACGAAAGTGAGCTTTAGATAGAACTCTATTGGTAATAAAAAGAAAGTATTGGAACAAGGATTGTCACAGGAATTAGCCAACTGTCAACATCATTGATATTTAAGATGCAATAAGTTCGGGAAAAATTGACCTTGGAGTAGGTCTTACATCATAGAAAATGTTGACAGCTTAGAAGTCTAGTTAAAGTACTTATAGTACAGGGATAGTTACATAGAAAAGTGCTACATGGGGTATAGATAGGAAAATGATTCCTTATACCAAATGAAGAAAGGTAGAGAATCCCCTACTGGTGACGGTTATCCCTCGTTTGAACCGTTAGTTCAGCCAACTGGCGTTTCCATATCAAGCATGTTTCTTTCGTACACCCTCTGGCGTACTCGGAGCTCTATGACTTCGGCTCGAGTCTCAGCTAGTGCTTGTAGCAGGGCTTCGTGGTCTGTCGTAGACCTCTCCCGAGAATTTTCAAGATGACTGGTATGGATGGTATGCATTCTTGCATTGGCATCAAGCTCCGTGATGCGATGGAGAGCTGTCCTGCCCTGGATTTCGTTTCTGGCAACTCTGGGGACCAAGATTGGCAGAACCCTGTCTACTGAGCCTCCTTTGCTCAGGTTATAGAAGCTTCGTCCCCATTGAATGGCATGGGCTGATTCTGTTCTTCGCTCCATGTTTCCAAGCATTCTACCCAAGGAGGCGTCGGGCCTTAAAAAGCCTAACGAGGGTTGGGATTTGGGGCAGGAGCCACCAGGGGTAAGTTCTCAAGTTCTTGCTCAGAGTTAGAACTATCAGAAAAGCCTTCTATGAGGTGATCATCCAAAGAAAAGCCTTCTGTGAGGTGATCATCCAAAGGAATTGGATGGTCATCTTTTGGCTCTTCTTCAAGGCATCGTGCATTGCCTTGGTTAGGGAAGTACGGATCGTCGTGGGGATGGAATTCAACCATGTTATCTAAGCGAGAATAAGGATAAAGAAATAATTAATAGTCATACTAGCTAGATAATTATAAAATGATATTTAATAGTTACTTTAATACGTGTATAGTGCATACTAGTTATATGTAATCAAAATAGGATAGACCTTCGAATAAGTGACCCTAACTCCAAGTCCACAGGGCACAGAGAGGAAGGCAAAGATTCACAGATTCTAAGTCTATGACATCCTATTTACATATAACCTTGGTGTATCCACATAGCAATTATTGACCTAGTAATGGAGACCTTTAGTTCTCAGATAAGTAATTAAGGTAACACGAAATACTCTTATGGTATTTTAAGTTTATGTTTTGTTCTAATGTTTTCATTGTAGTATTGTTGGTAAGTTTTTAGACTTGTTCCATATCACAACCATTTTCGGGCAAATGCTAATCACTCCTCGGACCAACATAGTTGATCATGCTATGTCACTCCCAGGACTGAATACATCCCCACGCCTACTTGTGATATTCAACAATCGTAATACTTTTGTTTTGTCCTAGTGACACTGATTTTAGTATGAATGCAGGTATGTATGCTTGGTTAAATATTTTAGTATTTAAAAGTATAAACTCATGATCAGAGTATTTTAATCCCGTTATGTTTATACTTCGTATATCTTTTATGGGTTGATATACTTGATTCACTATAAACGATGCTCTGATACCAATCTGTCACACCCCAAAACCGGAACGGCGAAAACGTTCTGGGGTGGAGGACTTCATGTACATCATCCATTGCATTAATAATATAATTTTTATACAAGTGTTTTTTGTATAGTTTATAAGACACCAAAATATGAATCAAAATCAAAGACTTATCTTGAACATGCTCCATCTTCTCAAAACCGGATTGACTGTACTTGTCTATTAATGACCTGAGAATAGAAGTTATTTTGAAAGGGTTTATCAGCATAAAAGCTAGTGAGTTCATAAGTAGTTAGTGTCATTGTTTATATGAAAATTTTTGTAAGTGTTTGATGTATAAGTTTGTAAATGTTTGTAATACATGTTAGTATAAGTTGGAAGAAAATCTTTGTAAATGTACAATGTAAATGTTTGTATAAGTAATTGTATCTCCTAGCAAATCATATATTTTCTACTAAGAGTAGCCTTCTACCAAGGCCCGACTGTTATGGATGCTCGTTTCTTGTAAAAGTGAGTAATTTTCCCAAGTGTGACTATTATTAACAAAATATAGTTTATACATTATCATTTATGTGAAAAGATCACAAAGTGAATGCAATGGGAAAATGATTTAGTATTGTAGTTTGTATGTAAAAACTACCTTAAAACCACTTATCTTAAAGCCGATGAATTATAATATAAGGTGAGATTTGTAACCATATTGATTGACGGCTATAAAACACGACGATGAAAGACGTCGAAATAAAAGTGAAATTTTTCACCCCTTGGCTCGGTCGGCCGGGGACTGTAGCTAACAGTCAGGGTGCGGGATAGTCTGTCACATACAGATCTATACACACAATGACCGCTCTCCCTCCAGGAGACTCTGGTTTACAACATGACAACGGTGGAATCCGCGTCATGTAGAAGTAAATCTCATATTCTAAAGGTTATACTAGTGTATGTTCCTTCTGTTTACTTGTAAATGTATATGTAATGTTTCTCATAATAGTAAGTTCTCTTAGTTTCTCATCATAGTATAGTTGTATAGTTTTTCATAATAGTATAGTTGTATAGTTTCTCATAATAGTAAGTATTGACTAATGAATCAACTGACTCTTTGTATGCTTCATTGAACTAGAAGTAATGAATCATATTATCCTAAACTATGCCTAATATAGTTTACTAGAAGAATTGTTTGTATGACTGAATGTATTGAACTGAGATAAAAGCTTTTATGTCTTATATATATACATAATATATAACTAAGCATCAAACAACACTCGGACAAACAACCGGGTACCCTAACTCCACAACCAAACAAGGAATAGGAGATAGAGTGAGTTATCAGTCCTAAGTCCATCAAATCCTATTTATATAATCATATATGCATTACACATGATTTTGACAATATATATATATATATACAAGTTTAAAAAGAAGTTTTGTAAAACCTTTTGAAGAGTTTAAAAACAAATGTTGATGACTTGATGTCACTTTATAAAATGTTTTAAAAGCAGTGTGGCACATAGAAACAAGTTTGATAAAGATTTTAACGTGTAAAACAAGTTTGGTAAACAGTTTAAAGTAGTTTGTTTGATAAAACAGTTAAAATTATATTAAATCTACTTGCTTGATAGTTATTAATCATATGTGAATTATATAATAACTACAATGTTTCAACTTGTATTCCCCCCCCCCCCAATAAAAGCATTTAAAATCAATTAAAAGTTTGATTAAGGGGTATGAACTCACCTGCAGTGAGTGGATTGGATGAAAGTGTTGGATAAGGTGCTCGGTGTCAAGTGAAAACTTAGACACACGCACTAATCCTATTTAACATATAAAGACACATATATGTATCTAATTTGTGTTTATAACACTAATTAAGCAAGTATAGACATCCTAGATCATGGAAAGCACTTTGATTCAAGTGTTATAAGTTCATAGGGTTGCATCTAAGGGTTGTATGGGTGTACCATTGAGTTTACGTCGCCAGGACAAACTCTCACGTAGTTTACAGCCTAGGGTTTACGTCCCTAGTGGGTTTACGGCCGTAAACCCATGGTAACTCCTACCATTTCGTAGTTTAAGCTCCTTAGCTCATGTATGAAGGGTTCTAGGCCAATATTCAAGCATTAGGAAGGAATGGTGGGACTTATACACCACCTTATGGTGTTTACGGCCCAAGGAGATTGCCTTGGCCATAAACCCATGTGTTCTTGAGTTTTCTTGGCATTTCAAGGTGTAAACTAAGTTCTTTAGACATATAACAAGCTAGGGTAAGACTACTTACAATAGAGAAGCTTGTAAGGGTGTTTAAAGTCCAAGAACACTAGTGTGTGTTCTTGGTGTTTTTGGTGAACTGAAGAACACTTGAAGATCTATGAAAATGAAAGGAGTTCATGGACGAAATCATGAGTGAATCAAGAAGAAGTGAGGTATAACACTTAGATGAAGTGATTTCATTACATGAATGGAAGATTGGAAGGAAAGTTCTTGATGATACTTGAGAGCAAACCCAAGTTCTAGGCTAGAAAGTGTGAAAATGAATGAAAACGGACAAGTTTTTCATATATAGGCATGGAGTTTATGGCCACCTTGAGTTTACGGTCGTAAACTCCAAGGTGTTGGCCGTAAACTCCTATTTTGAGGGTTTATGGCTTGTTTGACAGGTTACAAGTTCAACTGACACTCCCTTTCACTTTTTCCTTTGGTGAATTAAAGCTCATAATGCTCAAACGGACTCGAAATTGTGCTAAAAGTTAGCCGAAGCAAGCTTGACTTTTAATGAAGTGCTTGACTGTACAAGGTAGAAAATTTTGGGTTGTCACAGCAGAATTTTGAGTTTTTTAGCCTCGTTTGGATTTGGAACAATACCACAAACTATGTTGGATCATTGGAAATATTTTTTTATGATATGGTAGTGCTTGTGCTCATCCAACCACAAGATAATTGTCAATGTTTTAAAATTATTGTTGTTTTATATGATAAACAAAATTGATTTCAAATTGTGGACTTGAAATTATCTTGATTATGAGTTCAGATAGATCATTGATTATGTGATAATTTAGTTGTTAGAAAAATGATCTAAATGATGTTTTAATGACATCCATAACTTGTCCTCAAGTCATGGAAAATGAAAGGTCTTTTCATTAAAATCCAATTTAACTCATAAGTTATGAATGTGAAGAGATTTGACAAGTTTCAAAACTTACCCTCAAGTTTTCGAATTTGAAATGTCTCATTAAATGAAACTTTATTTTCAAACCCTAGAGTTTTAAAAGTTAAAATTCTACCCTTATACTTTATATTATTATAATTTTAACTATATATATATATATATATATATATATATATATATATATATGTATCAGACTAGTCAGTCTTACCGTTAGGGGGGGGGGGGTATAAGCTTACTGATGGGTAATGAGCACTACATCAATCTTATGGTGTACATGCAAACCCTAAAGTTGTGGATCTAGTTTGTCTAATGAACATGCAATAATCATCCAAAGCTCATGAACCCTTGATCGAGCATATAATAATCGATATTATCATAATAAAAGGATTTAGATATTACCTTGATTTTTATGTAGTAATAACAATCTCAATTCCTCTTGATCTTGACCTTTGAAAGCTTAGTGCCTGAAATGTTGCACCTCTAATGGAGTCACAAACACCATGAGCAACAAGATGACCTAGGAAAAGGTGGAGAAGCACCAAAAACGTCCAATAACCCTTTGGGATTACTTCACCATGTTTTTGGGGCCTTAGGGGTTCCTTATATAGGTAGGTTATCAGGGTTTTCAACTAGGAAACCCTAATTTGACTGCTTAGGCCCTAAGCAGCTCACGGACTCCTTCCTTAAAGGCCTTGGACAAATTCTTATGGGTTTCCCATAGATTTCGTCTACTCCAACTTCTATGGAGTTTATTAGCGCATTTATGCAACTATCTTATAATTACACAATCAGTCTCCTTTATTTAATTAATCTCTTTTAGCCAAAAAAATTAATTCTTATTAATTCTTGACTAATATTAATTCAACAAAATGATTTTTCGTTTAATATATTATACATATAATATATTAAAAAATCATAATTAATTTGCTTTCACATTAATTCATCCTATCAGTTGCTATGGTGAAGGCAACCCAAAAGGACAGTACTCACAATCGGGTCAAGTACATACCAAAATAGTTATGGGCTTAGACACCTAATCCAACAGTCTCACAGTTGGATAAGTCTAATAACTATATTGTGTATGACTTCGGAACCTGATGAACAATCATATCTTTCAAAAGTCGTTGTCGAACTCTGATCTTATCAGAAACATATCCTTTAGATAATGGATCATATATTCCTCCATTCTAGATATCGTATAGACATGAGACATGGATTATAATTATTCTCTCAGGCTATGTGTTGTTTCCCGATTTCAGATTTATGACGACTGACAACAGACTACAATCGAACACATCAAATTAGTCCCGGCTTCGCCATGCGCTTAGGGTGTCATCACTAAATCATCGAGGGGACCACAAATATCGCTTTTATCCCACTTTGGGCATAAGGAACAAATAAACATCGACTCAAATGCTCGCTTGTACCTATCGTCCATACTTTGTGAAATAGATCAATTGAAAACATTTCCAATGATGCTCATTTCACAATCCCTAACCCTTATCGTTAGTGTAACAGCACAAAATTCTTGCCACTACAAGAATATGTTAGATTCTAACATTTTATGCAACGATCCTTTCGTAATGTCACAGCACCAAAGCCACCAAGACTTTGCCAATGATATTACAAGGTGCTCTATTGGAGATTGTTACAAGACAATCCTATAGATGTGAAGGCTCACGTTCAAAGTACATTCATTTGAACATTCTTCGTGCATAAAATTTTCTAATCATAGATTCTCAATATCCAACTTCCAGTATGGAAACATTTCCATATTTTCCATATGGCAGCTTATTGTGAATAGAGCCTTATCTATTATTATTAATGTTGATATGGTCCATTAGTTACTATACTTCCAACTGCTCACAAGCGACCAATCCTTAGCGAACCTTAGATTGTCGTTGACAGTTGTTCAATCATTTTAGTCAAACTGGTTCTAGTCCCTTTTCCCTCTTAATGCCCTAGGCATTTGGAAAAATTTAGAACAGTCGAATATTACATCATATGCAATTGATCCTATACTCGAAGCGTATAGGACACAATTCATAATGAAAACCTGATACATTACTAGTTCCTTGCTATAATACTGCCATATATAGAATGCTTTTAATTTGAATCTTTTTCAACATAACATCCATATATGTCTTTTGACTAAATACAATTAAAATTTCTCGGTCTAAGCATTTTGATTTGAAATGAAGTATAATATTCTCTCCCTTAATTATAGCGTACAACTATTCAACCTTTGCAACTTTGCGAATTGAAACTTTGTTTTCTATAATTAATATTGCTAACTTGCAACACTTAAAGTAATAATCATGCTCCCACTAACATGATAATTATATCCAAACCAACATAACTTTTATGCTCCCACTAGGTTTGACACGTATTCAGAAAACAGTTGGACTTATAGAAATCAATACTTATTGACTTCCAAAGTTCATATTTCTAATATGAGATGCTTCGATAAACCTTTATCAAGCTTCTTAAACTCATACCCCTTTCCTTAGAAAGCTCATATGTGTGTTTATACCATTTTATAACCTACGGGAATAAATCTTAAATGTTCAAACTAATTGCAAAATCTCACAATTCGAACTATGAAGAGGGATGTCGTAATCATCATCGAATTTGAGAATGCAATTTACACAATCGCTATTTCCTTAAAATCTCTCTTAGTGAAAGAATTTCCTCACAATCATTTTCATGAAGGAGGGAAACCTTATGACACTTAGATTTTATGGTGTATTTGCTCTTATCCATGTGAATTTGTCATAACCATAATCATAAGATAATGTTTGTGTCAAATCCAAACTCTTATAGATAGAACTTGATCATTCTTAATTTCTTGCCATCAAGGAAACCACCATTGCTTCCATGTTATTTAGCAGCTCACATATATTAGTCAATGTACTTTCATTGAACAAGGTGCTTTCCATTCTGCAGCTTATTGAGAACTCATACAACTCATATACATAAGTAACTCTACAGGAATGGCACAAAAACAAGAATATGTCAAAACGATAGGTTACAAACCTCAAGTCGTGTGCTAGTGTCTAATAGTTTTACTCTTGATTAGTTCTTCAACCTTTTCAAGATTATTTAAACTCCCACTGACCACTTGACATATAAGATTCTCTTGACAATTATGATATGGATTCATAATCAATAAGACGGTCATAAAACATGATACAAAAGTACTCTCCCTTCTTTCCAGATTGGAGAAACTTTTATCTTTCTACATAATTGATTCTTCTCCTTCGTTCTGCTATTATTGAAACTTTTCAATAATTCAGAAGTATACTTATTCTTATAAGCATAACCATATTTACTAGACTTTTAGTAAATCATGACGAATAGTCTTATTGTTATTTGTGGTGGACTTGACCAACGCACAACATTGTGTTCTAGTCCTTTAGTCCTTCACTTGACTCACATACTTGTGTGATCATGGAATTAATCTTAATCTTCTAAGTACCAAGATTTCCATACATCACATGAGTCAAATCATATGACTTCAAGCTTTTGTCAAATTGAACTTTGGCGGTGGGAATCTTTCCTTACTTAGAAAAATTAAAACACTACCATAAATAACATTACTAAGAATCTCATCCACTTAATATTGCTTAAAATAGAAACACCCAAGCGTCAATATTCATAAATGACATTGCAAGGATACATAAACAAAACTCAAAATTTATTTTATTTATAAAAAGTTGTGGAAAAACATGTCCTTACAATACAAATTCAAATGAAAACTGTGTTATTTTATATTCCTAAACAATCTATCATAACTCTAAAACAAGGAGCTCCAAAAATCTTATCATCAAATCATGCGATCGAAATCCATTTCTTCGCGATCAGAATCAACTCACTTCTTCCTTTAAGCTTCCTCTCTCTTCTTCGATCCTACAAAATGCAATCTTATGACATTATCTATTAAGAATCTAAAATATAGGAACTTAATAGAGTTTGATGCTAGATTTACCGGAAGCAGAGACATACATCTTGACTCTCCCATCTTTTATATATCTCAAGTAGTCATGGCAGCTTTGTAACCAATGCCCCCTCTTTTGGCATTAGAAAGATATGGATAATTCTGGAATGGTACATGGGACAATCTAAGACTCAGCCTTTCTCTTCCGTAGAGAAAACTTTTCTAGACTTCCAATGTTGCCATTTCCCATAGAAGGTTGGGTTACGTCGTGGTCCATCATATAGTACTCTTTGATGAACTCACTACATGATTCAGGAAGTGACTGAAGAACCAAGTCAACAACCAACTTCCTTGAGACATTGACACCCAACATTCGAAATCTATCAATATGCAACTTCATATCCAAGACATGAGCACATACATACTTTCCAGCTTTGTGTCTTTTTGCCAATAGGGCTTGAGTGACCTTGAGCTTTTCAATTCTTCGAACACGTGGGTCAAAGAGAATAATTGGAGGGGGTGGAGGAAGTGAAGCATGGTTTCCGTTTCCACAATCCAATCATGGAACATCATCTTCAAGCGGAAAACTTTTTATGATGGATTCTAAAAGACCATAGTTGATAGATTTTGACATCTACAAAACGGGAGAAAATTCAAGTTAGTTGATTGAGATCCCTGATATAACACCCAAATGAAATACCAAGGCTAGGACCCAACACCATATCCTACAATATGGAAGAGGGATGTTGTAATCCAAATTGTAAAATATTTGAAGGTGGGTAAATGACAAGTTACCAATTTCCACCATGAAAAACAAAATTTGAAAATTAAGTTTTAAATGAATTGAAACTCATAAATCTTTTGAGATTCATTTAACTTTTCAAAGGCATTTTTAAATCTCGAGTGTACCCTTCGTTTGTGACTGGGATGCCGAGGATCACAAGCAAGTTGTGGATAACCATGTAAATATACATGGTGCCCCCAATGTTACGATCACCTAATCGATGTGCAGGTTAACCACACACACTCCATCAATCTATGAAAAACATCGAGTCACCATTTGCCACCTTTGCTTAGAGCCTAATTAGTGTGTCGGTTAACACCGCACGCTCCACTAACGTCTTTGAAGGCATAATTTTTGACTTTCAGCAATAAATGATTATGTAAAACATCAAATACATCAAACAAACAGCCTAGGCTCCGATACCACTTAATATTGCTTAAAATAGAAACACCCAAGCGTCAATATTCATAAATGACATTGCAAGGATACATAAACAAAACTCAAAATTTATTTTATTTATAAAAAGTTGTGGAAAAACTTGTCCTTACAATACAAATTCAAATGAAAACCGTGTTATTTTATATTCCTAAATAATCTATCATAACTCTAAAACTAGGAGCTCCAAAAATCTTATCATCAAATCATGCGATCGAAATCCATTTCTTCGCGATCAGAATCAGCTCACTTCTTCCTTTAAGCTTCCTCTCTTTTCTTCGATCCTACAAAATGCAATCTTATCACATCATCTATTAAGAATCTAAAATATAGGAACTTAATAGAGTTTGATGGTAGATTTACCGGAAGCAGAGACATACATCTTGACTCTCCCATCTCTTATATCTCTCAAGTAGTCATGACAGCTTTGTAACCAATGCCCCCTCTTTTGGCATTATAAAGATATGGATTCTTCTGGAATGGTACATGGGACAATCTCAGACTCAGCCTTTCTCTTGCGTAGAGAAAACTTTTCTGGACTTCCAATGTTGCCATTTCCCATAGAAGGTTGGGTTACGTCGTGGTCCATCATATAGTACTCTTTGATGAACTCACTACATGATTCAGGTAGTGACTGAAGAACCAAGTCAACAACCAACTTCCTTGAGACATTGACACCCAACATTCCAAATCTATCAATATGCAATTTCATATCCAAGACATGAGCACATACATACTTTCCAGCTTTGTGACTTTTTGCCAATAGGGCTTGAGTGAACTTGAGCTTTTTAATTCTTCGAACACGTGGGTCAAAGAGAATAATTGGAGGGGGTGGAGGAAGTGAAGCATGATTTTCGTTTCCACAATCCAATCGTGGAACATCATCTTCAAGCGGAAAACTTTTTCTGATGGATTCTAAAAGACCATAGTTGATAGATTTTGACATCTACAAAACGGGAGAAAATTCAAGTTAGTTGATTGAGATCCCTGATATAACACCCAAATGAAATACCAAGGCTAGGACCCAACACAATATCCTACAATATGGAAGAGGGATGTCGTAATCCAAATTGTAAAATATTTGAAGGTGCGTAAATGACAATTTACCAATTTCCACCATGAAAAACAAAATTTGAAAATTAAGTTTTAAATGAATTAAAACTCCTAGATCTTTTGAGATTCATTTAACTTTTCAAAGGCATTTTTAAATCTCGAGTGTACCCTTCGTTTGCGACTGGGATGTCGAGGATCACAAGCAAGTTGTGGATAACCATGTAAATATACATGGTGCCCCCAATGTTACGATCACCTAATCGATGTGCATGTTAACCACACACACTCCATCAATCTATTAAAAACATCGAGTCACCATTTGCCACCTTTGCTTAGAGCCCAATTAGTGTGTCGGTTAACACCGCATGCTCCACTAACGTCTTTTAAGGCATAATTTTTGACTTTCAGCAATAAATGATTATGTAAAACATCAAATACATCAAACAAACAGCCTAGGCTCCGATACCACTTAATATTGCTTAAAATAGAAACACCCAAGTGTCAATATTCATAAATAACATTGCAAGGATACATGAACAAAACTCAAAATTTATTTTATTTATAAAAAGTTGTGGAAAAACATGTCCTTACAATACAAATTCAAATGAAAACTGTGTTATTTTATATTCCTATACAATCTATCATAACACTAAAACTAGGAGCTCCAAAAATCTTATCATCAAATCATGCGATCGAAATCCATTTCTTCGCGATCAGAATCAGCTCACTTCTTCCTTTATGCTTCCTCTCTTTTCTTCGATCCTACAAAATGCAATCTTATCACATCATCTATTAAGAATCTAAAATATAGGAACTTAATAGAGTTTGATGGTAGATTTACCGGAAGCAGAGACATACATCTTGACTCTCCCATCTCTTATATCTCTCAAGTAGTCATGGCAGCTTTGTAACCAATGCCCCCTCTTTTGGCATTAGAAAGATATGGGTTCTTCTGGAATGGTACATGGGACAATCTCAGACTCAGCCTTTCTCTTGCGTAGAGAAAACTTTTATGGACTTCCAATGTTGCCATTTCCCATAGAAGGTTGGGTTACGTCGTGGTCCATCATATAGTACTCTTTGATGAACTCACTACATGATTCAGGAAGTGACTGAAGAACCAAGTCAACAACCAACTTCCTTGAGACATTGACACCCAACATTCGAAATCTATCAATATGCAACTTCATATCCAAGACATGAGCACATACATACTTTCCAGCTTTGTGTCTTTTTGCCAATAGGGCTTGAGTGACCTTGAGCTTTTCAATTCTTCGAACACGTGGGTCAAAGAGAATAATTGGAGGGGGTGGAGGAAGTGAAGCATGGTTTCCGTTTCCACAATCCAATCGTGGAACATCATCTTCAAGCGGAAAACTTTTTCTGATGGATTCTAAAAGACTATAGTTGATAGATTTTGACATCTACAAAACGGGAGAAAATTCAAGTTAGTTGATTGAGATCCCTGATATAACACCCAAATGAAATACCAAGGCTAGGACCCAACACAATATCCTACAATATGGAAGAGGGATGTCGTAATCCAAATTGTAAAATATTTGAAGGTGGGTAAATGACAATTTACCAATTTCCACCATGAAAAAAAAAATTTGAAAATTAAGTTTTAAATGAATTGAAACTCCTAGATCTTTTGAGATTCATTTAACTTTTCAAAGGCATTTTTAAATCTCGAGTGTACCCTTCGTTTGCGACTGGGATGCCGAGGATCACAAGCAAGTTGTGGATAACCATGTAAATATACATGGTGCCCCCAATGTTACGATCACCTAATCGATGTGCAGGTTAACCACACACACTCCATCAATCTATGAAAAACATCGAGTCACCATTTGCCACCTTTGCTTAGAGCCCAATTAGTGTGTCGGTTAACACCGCACGCTCCACTAACGTCTTTGAAGGCATAATTTTTGACTTTCAGCAATAAATGATTATGTAAAACATCAAATACATCAAACAAACAGCCTAGGCTCCGATACCACTAATGGGTAATGAGCACTACATCAATCATGTGGTGTACATGCAAACCCTAAAGCTTTGGATCTAGTTTGTCTAATTAGCATGCAATAATCATCCAAAGCTTATAAACCCTAGATCTAGCGTATAATAATCAATATTGTCATAATAAAAGGTTGTAGATATTACCTTGATAGTTATGTAGGAATAACAATCTCAATTCCTCTTGATTGTTGATTGTTATGTAGTAATAACAATCTCAATTCCTCTTGACTCAACGTGTGAATCACAGTACATATCAGCAAGCGAATCAGCGAAGGAGGCTATATGGTTGAAAAACTTCATCGGAGGCCTTGGAGTTATTCCTTCAATAAAGGAGCTTGTGGAGATTTTCTGTGATAATGAAAGGACGGTTGCCTTAACCAAGGAACCTAGAGATCATGGAAGATCCAGACATATCGACAGAAAGTACCACTTCATAAGACATCAAGTAGAAGAAGGTCACCTTGTCTTGAAGAGGATATCGTCAGAGGATAACCCATCATATCCCCTTACAAAGGGACTGACAAGGGTTAAGCACTTGCAGCATGTGAAGGGCATTGGTCTAGAGGATGATATTAGTTTCAGTGATTAGATAAACTGAAACTTGTGATAGCTAAATTATAATTGACATTTGATGATGAATAAAAGGAGTTTTATTTATAAGTAAAGTTACTGTTTTGTGTCAATCATTTACTATTGTTTCACTTTGTATGTTTTGACTTCCATAATAATAAGATTTATTCAAACTATCCGTATTCTATCATAATTTGGAAGTTTGTATGAAAGAAGATTGTCATGAGTTGGCTTGTAGATTTTTCTAAGGAGTTAGACATAGCAACAGGTTTGCTACACCATTCATGAGTACTTCTGAAATAAGATTTACGTATTGGATCAACCCGCGCTCACTTGAATCACTTCATAGGAATTTTTCACGAGTGATCGTGAGACGATAATATCATATAAATTCTCAAACCTAGATATATGAGTTGTTGACTACAAGTTGGTTGTGCATTGATGATACGAAAATGCATCAGTAACTTGATGTTATAAAACGTATCGTTGTGCATGATTTAATGAGTAGTTAGTACAAGCATATAATGTCGAAGTTTATATGTTACCTTTTATCCTAAGAGGATTAAAAGCGATATCTTGGGCCCCTTGATGTTTATGTTTTGACTTATGTGTCGGACCCGGTCAGAACTAAATTGATGTGTTCAATTATGTTCTATGTTACACGAATCGGAAATCGGAAAACAAACTGTTGGACAATAAGTATGACATTGTTCCATGTATTTGTCCAGCTGATATCTTGAGAACAGAGGATTATATGATCCCTTATCTAAAGGATGTGTCACTGACTTGGGCAGAGTTGACAATGGCTTATGAAAGCTTACGATTCCTAAGTCGGATCCTGAAGTCACATTGGCAGCTATAGTTATTAGACTTATCCAAGTGCGAGACTGTTGGATTTGGTGTCTAAGACCATAAATATAACTGGGATGTATTTGACTCGATAGTAGCATGGTCCTTTTGGATTGCCTTCAACAGTGCAATTTGATAGGATGGATTTTTGAGAAAAATGTTATTTGTGATTTATTAATATATTACAAGTATAATATATTAATATTATTTAATTAGTATTGATCAAGAATTAATTTTGTGATCAAAAGAGACAAATTAAATATATGGGGATTGATTATGTAAATCAATGATTCTTGTAATGTGGTCTAATGATCCATGACTATATAGTTGGGCTAAAACAATAAGATAATCCATGGAGGTTAAACCCATGGACCATGAGAATGCGGAAAGTCATGGGTTATTAGGGTTTACAAAGTGTAACCCTAGCATTTGCCACATTATAAATAGTGACCCCATAAGCCAAAATTAGTGACACACTCTTTGGAGTCATGTATTTTGTTCTCTTAAAGCCTCCTCTTGCATATTGGTGTTTGTGAACCATTAGAGGCATCACACTTGAGGTGCTCAAGCTTTCAACGTTCAACAACTCTAACCTACTCAAGAGGTATGCATCCAAAATAAGTTTTGTTATATAGCTTCAATTCTATGCTAGCTTGGGTGAATGCTTTGGAAAAACAAAATGAATGTATAATTAGAGAAAACATAGATCCAAAGCATTTACGACTGAATGTGCGCCATAGGAGTGTTATAGTGCTCAAAACCCAACAGGTAGGTATCCCAGCTACCACCAAAGTCTTGGACGCACGCCCGTAGCATATCCTCCAGAGTCTGGATGGTCTGCTCACTCTGTCCATCTGTCTGTAGGTGAAAATTTATGCTAAAGTGCAAAAAAGTACCCAACTTGTCGTGAAACTTCTTCAAGAATCTGGAAGTGAATCGTACATCTCTCTCTGAAATCACAGATACTAGAACTCCATGTCGAGCTACTACCTCTCTGATGTAGATGTCGGCCACCTTCTCGGACGAGTTGCTCTCCTGAATTGGAATGAAATGGGCACTCTTGGTCAATGGATCCACGATGACCCAAATAGAATCCACTACCCATGCGGTCCTGGGAAGCTTCATGATGAAATCCATAGTAATATCCTCCCGCTTCCTCACAAGGATATCCAACAGTTGCATCTTGTCATGAGGCCTCTGGTGCTCCACCTTGTCCTTCTTGTAGGTTAGGCATCTCTTGACGTACCAGGCTACATCTCGCTTAATACAGGGCCACCAGTAATCAGGGCGAAGATCGTTCTACATCTTTGTCGCCCCGGGATGAATTGAAAATCTGCACTGGTGGGCCTCATCTATCAAAATCTTCAATACTCAACCCTAGTACGGAACCCATACCCTCCCATGTAAGGTTAGCAGCCCACAAATGTTATAGACAAATGAGGCCATCTGGCCTATGATCCGCTCACACTTCCGGCGCTCCTCCTTCATGCCGTCAACATGCGCCTTTCAGATTTGCTCCAAAAGTAGAGTCAACACCGTCAACCTCAAGCAAATGTCTCTGATCGGGGCTACCTTGCGGCTAAGCGCATCGGAGACAACATTGGCCTTCACCGGGTGGTAGAGGATCTCATAGTTGTAATCCTTCACCTAATCTAGCCACCGATGCTAACTCATGTTCAGATATTGTTGATCCATAAGGTATCTCAAGCTCTAGTGGTCCTTGTATATGATACAAAAAAAACCCATAGAGGTAATGTCACCAAATCTTGTGGGTGAAAACAACCACCCCCAACTCCAGGTCGTGCGTCGGGTAGTTTGCCTCGTGAGGCTTCAGCTGCCTCGAGGCGTAAGCGATGACGTGCCCCCTCAGCATCAATATTGCGCCCAAACCTGAGATCGATGCATCACACGACACTACAAAATCCTCCACGCCCTCTGGTAGGGCTAAGATTGGCGCCTCGCACAACCTCTACCTCAATTTCTTGAACGCTACCTGCTGCTCAGGCCCCCAGGGAAATACGACGACCTTCCTCGTCAGCCATTTCAAGGGTATCGCTATCTTGGAGAAGTGCTAAATGAAACTCCGGTAATAGCCTGCTAACCCAAGGAAAATCTTAATCTCAAATGGAGACTTCGGAACCTCCCATCTCATCATGGCCTCTACTTTGGCTGGGTCAACCAAAATTCCATTCTGGTTGACAAGGTGCCCAAGAAGCTGCACCTCGTGCAACCAGATCTCGAACTTGGAGAACCAGGCATACAAGTTCTCCCTCCTCAGGGTATCCAACATCTCTCGCAAGTGCTCCTCATGCTGCTCTTGCGTCTTGGAGTAAACAAAGTTGTCATCAATAAAGAGTATCACAGACCAATCCAACATTGGCTTGCATACGCGGTTCATGAGGTCCATGAATATGGCAGGCGCATTAGTGAACCCAAATGGCATCACCACATACTCATAGTGGCCATAGCCAGTCCGGAAAGCAGTCTTCTGCACATCCTCGTCTCTGACCCTCATCTGATGGTAGCTTGAACGTAGATCTATCTTTGAAAACCAAGATGCCCCTGTAGCTGGTCGAAGATATCATCAATCCTATGGAGTGGGTAACAGTTCTTCATCATTACCTTGTTCAGCTCCTGGTAGTCTGTACACATCCGATGTGACCCGTCATTTTTTTTTACAAATAGGATTGGGGTTCCCCAAGGAGAACTTCTCGGCCTAATGAATCCGTTGTCTAACAGCTCCTGCATCTCGGGAGGAGCCAACCGATATGGTGCCTTGGCGATCGGTGGCGCACCAGAGACTAGGTCGATCCTGAACTCCACCTGTCTCTCCGGAGGTATCCCAGGCAGCTCCTCTGGAAATACAACCGGGTACTCTCGCACCACTGGTACCTCACTCACAGTCGCCTTACCCGCCTCCCGGGTATCCATAACATAGGTGACATACCCTTTGTAACCTTGCTAAAGGTGGTTCCTAGCCCTCGCTGCCGAACACATAGTTGGTCCATGCTGCGGCCTCTCGCTCTAAATCACCAGCTCTCCCCCACTTGGGGTCCTAACACGCACCAACTATTGCGCACAGAAGATCACCGCCCCATTAGGGCTCAGCCAACCCATGCCGATGATAACCTTGTCATACAAATCCACTAGGTAGCGCTCGTCATACAGCCTCAAAATAAAATCCCTGGAAACCTCTGATGCCCCGACAGATCAGGTAGCCCCCCGAGTCAAATAAAATTTATACTTGAATGACGTTCACATCGAACGATCCTAAACAAAACACATAAATATAGCACATAAATATCATCAACGAAATATAATAAGAGTTCGCGAGAAGAAAACATACTTGTTACCACATCAGATAGGGTACACTCCTCTTCAGTGGTCAGCTGGAAGGTTTGGCGCCTCACTAATGGAGCATCTGTCTTGCCATGTCGGCCATCCGTGATCTGTAGGGTCGCTGGAGCTGACGCCGCCACTGGCGCTGGTGGTACTAATCTCGAGTAGTTGGCCTTTTTATGGCCCTTCTGATTGCAATGAAAGCAAATCAGGTCTGATGTCTAGAGAGTGGGGGTAGGGGCAGTACAATCCCTTCCAAGGTGTCCAGTCTTGCCGCACTTATAGCAGCCTGATCCCCCAACTCGACAAGCTTCCTCAAGTGACTTGCCGTATTCTCCACAGCGGCCCCATCCCTGCTGGCCCTTCGATCTAGAGTCAAATCCCTTGGGTTTCTTCCTTGAAACCCCAATAATCTTTTTAGTCTTTGTCTTCCTCTTCCAGAGGTGCTTTATATAAATCTCCCTCTCCCTCGCCCTCGCAATCATGTCATCCAAGGTCCGGCATGCTGAGTAGCTGACATGTTTCCGGATGTCAGTCCTCAACATGTCATGGTACCGGGTCTTCCTCATCTCATCATCCCCTGCATATTAAGGCACCAGTAAGGCCCTCTCCTTGAATTTGGCGGTAATCTCCGCCAACGACTCATTCGTCTTCCTCATATCCAGAAACTCCCTAGCCAGCTGTAGAAGCTCCACAGTCGGTAGAAACTTAGCCCTAAACCTAGTCAAAAAGTCCGACTAGGTCATAGCCTCAATGATTGGGGCACTCAACGAATCACCGACCACTCCCACCAATCCCGAGCTTGGTCTCTCAAACAACTTACAGTGTACCGGACCTTTGACCCCTTAGAGTAGAAGCTCGTCAACTGAGCAGACTCCATGTCTTCTATCCACCTCTTGGCTAGACTGGGGTCCTCCACCCCATGGAAGTCTGACGTACCACATCCCCTGAAATCCTTAAGGAAGAGTGTGTGTGTCTCTGACTGGTCAGCTGTCAAGTCGGTTCTGAATGCCCTGAAATTCTCTTCCATCAGCTCGATGATCCCTTCCTTGATTGACCCAAAAATCACCGAGGTTGCCTCTCGTGATCTCAGACGCGATGAACTCCCGTAGTTCGTCATCAACCGACTCGAAACCTGCACCCAATCCTGAACCTGACCCTGAATCTCCTGCTCCATGACATGTCACCAACATTCTGAAACAATACACATAATTCTCAGGGTCATACATAACCTCGAGAGGTCTCACACATTCTACATGTTTCCTGGTTCTATCTCGTCCCTCCTTGACTCGAGTGCGGATCCTCTATTTCTACTAGTTCGGTGCCATACTACCTTCCACATCTATCTGTACTTTCCTCAAGGATTTCCTTGACTTTACCAAGTCCCTTCTACTACTACTTCTCGCTGTACTAATCTCATCCTAGGCTTACCCTAGGGTAACTCTCCGATCTACTCTCTGCCATCAGTTGCATAACAAATCCCTACTACCTTTACCTAAGTAGCTCGTGAATACCATTACATATCAATAAGACCAGATAATTCTTCGAATGAGAAGTCCTACCCTACAACGGTTGGACTCAAACAAGAGTTGTGAAATAGGGCTAGACCTAACCTTCTAAATTTATTTAGTCCTCGCAATATGTAACTTAATGTATTTGTTTACTAATTAGTTAAAGATAACTCGAACTCCTAAAAGCACAAAGAAAGTAGCATTCGAGCATTGAGTAACAAAACCAAGCATATCCTATTCAGGCTATCATATCACTGACTAATCAATACCAGCATGGAATTCAATAGGCACATAAGGCATCTTCCAAGATCCTTAGCCCTAATCAAGCATAATATTCTCATATAGTAGGCATGTAAGGCATCCTTCCTAGATCCTTAGCCCTAATCTAGCATGCAGTTCTCATAATCATATCATATCATAACATAACATGTATCGGTATCTTGGGGAAAAATTACTTAAGCTCGGCCGATTGCACGCATCACCACCGTGTTCTTTCTCAAAACTCTTCATTTTAATTTTTAGAATAATTATTTTCTTGTAAAAATCTTTCAAACCCTCGATTTGAGTCCAGACACCCCTGAAGGTGTGTCCGAATCCCTCTAACCAAGGCTCTGATACCAACTTGTAACATCCCAAAATTTAAGACCAAAATTTAATTTTTGATATAACGATTCATAAAACAATTTATAAGAAAACATCATCTAGTTAATTAATTTCATTCAAAACCAAAGATCACATGTCTCAAAACCATATCATAAAATAGTAAAATGTCAGAGTACAAAACCCAAGAATCTCATGTGCGGAAAATCATGTGTGTGATGCATTGCTATCGTGCTGGCTCCTTTCCCTTCGACGAAGAAGGACCCGAAACAAAAACTGAATACTATAAGCACAAAGCTTATTGAGTTCCCCCATCATACCACATGCCATATAATCACATAATGCCTAGCATATTTGGGTGCTAGCATCCCCTTAGGTCTCTTTCAACCGGTTAATTGTCTAGCATATCTGGGTGTTGGCCTCCCCTTCGGTCTCTTTCAAATGGTAACTGCCTAGCAAATCTGGGTGCTCGTCTCCCCTTCGGTCTCTTTCAACCGGTAACTGGGGACTATTTTACCCCTACCACTACCACATACTAACATATCATACTAGCACATAAAGCATATCAGATAGTAGCATACTATACAATTATCACAAAGACAATCATCTCATCTTTAATCACCTACTAGTGGGCCGACATTGGTGCCTTAGACCCACTCGTACTAGAAGGTAACTCACCTTGTAAAGCTGAGTGTCAAATATCACGGAAATGAAATCTCTAACAGCTGCTCCGATGACTTCCCGACTATCATTATCATAACAACACTTAGTCAAAATCCATGATACTACTTCGGGTAAAATGAGCATTTTACCCCTTGGTCAAATTTGGACCATACCCAAGGCCCAATTCCATCCAATTTTTCCCAGCCCACTAATGGCCCACTAAAGGGCCTCTAATGGCCCAATTTTGAAAATTGGGCCCAAATCCTCAAATGGGCCTTATCACAAGCCCAATAAACCTTAGCCCAAAATAAATAATTTCAAGCGGCCTAGTATGGCCCAAAGGCCCAATACTTTAAATCTCAGTCCTAGGCCCAGAAAACTACGTTCCACAGTGGGCCATGTGGCCCAACTATCCACGCCTAAAGTTTTAAGTCCTAAAAGCCTAACTTCATAACTTTGCACGCGTATGCGTGGCGTACCTGGCACGTACGCCTAGCATACACTGGCCTTGACCAAAAGCGGGAAGTTGACCCAATACGCGTGGCGTACCATGTTGTATGCCTACGTACTGGCTAGCTTCATTGGGGCTCCATTTTTGACTTAATCCCCTAATCTTCACATCTAGAATCCAGAACTAGTGCTAATCTCATGGATCTACAAGCTCCCTTTTAATCATTGCTCCTTCTTCAAACTTCTTTCTCTTCCAAAACACCAAAAAAAAACACTAAGATGATATCAAATGGCTTCCAAATCATAATACACACAAATATGGGTTAGGGTTTTTGTAGTGGCTGACTGAAGGTCAGAGGGAGGCTGGACCAAAGACATAAGATCCTTTATATATGGATCATGATGAGTATTTAAAGCTCTTTGATCGATTAGATCTTTATAACAGGCAAATCAATAAAGTAAAAACAGTGAGATAAAAACACAAGTATGGATCTGAATGAGTCGAATGATTCGATTAACTCAATCCTCAACAGACCTCGATGAAGAACTTACGCTGTAGAGGATTCTAGGGTTACAAAAGATAAGAACGTGTACGCTATAAAATCTCTATCAAAATCATTACGTTCAAGAATGCATGCAAGCATCTATATATAATAAACCCTACAACGTACTCACGGATGGACAGGCCCATAGCGAAGACAAAATTGGACTAGCTAACGAGCCCAAAGATGCAACACTAACTGGACCTAACAATCTCCCCCTTTGCGTCAATTTGGAGCGAGACTATCACTTCTTCTTGCTGGGTCCAGCAGCCGGAACCTTCTTGGTGGTATCAAATAGACAAGGGATAAGAGCGAGGATTGTCTGTCTGAAGCGAATATACCACTGGTTCATATCATCAAAGTATTTATTGTCATCATCAGATTTTTGCTTGCACCGATGAATAATCCCTAAGACATGTTCTAGACATGCAGTGGTGTAGAGATGTTTGTCTGCCAAAGCGAATAGGCATTTTTGGCCTTCGTTTCTGGTAAACATAACAGAGTTTCTCTTCGGGTCTATCTTCCCCATCTGCATCATGTTGAGATCACTTGCTGAGCCAACAGGAAAAATGGTAGGCTTTTTCTTGAAGACACTCGCTATCTCCTAATCCATCTTGTCGACTTCCATGATGTAACAAACAAGCATCCTCTTAAAGTGGTCAATGATCGGACCATATTCTGCTTCATTTGTAAGAAGGATGTTGTGCAAAATTATCCAGTCGTGTGGATTCAAGTTGGGAAGATCAGCAAGCAAAAGGGCATGTTTGGCCTTGGCAGATCCTCTCAGCACCTTAAACCGAACGTTGGTGAAGTTTCCTTCCCGATACGGCTTGAGGACCCGAACATTGACTATCTTCTGAGCACTCCATGTTTGATACTGTGGCTAAGTAGCCCTCAGATAGAATTTGACCAAATCCCGGTCAACCTTTGGATGAGGATGAGGGAACTCAGCAATGTTGTCAAAGGCATGGAAGACGAACGCCTTTCGGGTCAGTGGCATGTCGAACTGAGAATCGACAGAATTAACACGATCTAGAGAGATCACTGGTTCGAGCTACAAGATGCTCGGTGTTTCGATGACTTCTTTCAGCAACTTCTCAAGAGTCCAAGGAGGAAAAAGAGTTTTCCTACTCTCGAGAAGGTCGTGAGCTTCTTTCTGTTTTCGTTCAGCTTCTTCAGCCTCTCTAGCAACCCGAGCGCTAATGTCAGGGTCCTTGTCGCGGCCTTGCTTTTTCAAGAGATCAGTAATCGTCTCTTTGTCATCGTCACTATCTTCAGCAACTTCTTTCCCTTTATCTTTTACACCCGAACCTGAGGCTTGGCCTGTTGGAGGAGGTTCGGTTGTTTTGGTTGCTGTAGAAGTGGGAGGCGGTTGAGATACATTCTCTCCCCCTTGTTTCGGAATGGACATGATGTCAAAGTAGCCCTTCAATCTTGCTCAGGAGAGAAAGGGAAGGAGCAAGCTTTTCTGCGAGAGTTCGCCTCACAGAGTAGTTTAGTATCGGGTCATGTGCTTGCAGGATGTTTGAAATGGTTACGTGGACATCCGAAACACACGATGAAATCACCTCTCTTTCAGATCGAAGAGGCTCAATCTCCTTTTGAGAGTTGGAGAGTTGAAGACTCTTGACCTTCAGAGCAGTGGTCTTTCTGGAAAGAGCATCCATAAGAGAATTTTCAGCAGCAAGATCTTCTTGAAGCTTGGTGAGGCGCTCCTCAATGGTCGCCTTAAACGCCGAGTTGTCGTCAGAGAGAGTTTGACGAAGTGCGGCAAATGACTTCAGTTCAGAGGCATCTGAGGTAGCCAGCGAGTTGACGATGGGGTGAAGCGTCGTTTTGGTGGCTTCAGTAGTTTCCTGTAAAGATTTCAACAGAGAGGAAGCATCAGTAAATAGTTTTTCGACTTTTTCGTTCGCAGCATCATAGGCTTTGGTGGATGCATCAATTGCGGTAGTAGCTAAGCTCATAGAAACTTCATGGGCCTTGGAAAAAGCATCAACAATCTTCTGAATAGTAGCTTCAGAAATGGTAGACTACGATGAAGAAGAGGAAGCGATGAGAGAATCGATCTTCTCGTGAAGCTCCTTGAGATGCTTCTTGGTGACGGGAGCATCATCATCGTCGTCACTCTGCACCTGATACGGACTGTAATAGACCGAATCAAAGGTCATGTCCTCCCCACTGAGGAATGGTTCTTCGTCCTCTGCTGCCTGAGGTGAGGGTGGAGGTGAAGGTGGAGGCTCGGTAGTGGAAGTAGGTTCGGGTTGTGAAGTAGGTTCGGTAGTGGGAGTGGGTTCGGGTGCTTTAGTAGGAGCCCCCGTATCAGATACGTTGGTTCTTACTTCAGCAGTGGTTGTGGTAGCTTCTGTAAAAATGGGAGGGGGTACTGGGATGGAGGTAGGTGGTATTTGAGTGGTGGAGGTTATGGGGGGAATGGAAATAGGAATAGTGACGGGTGGAGAAGAGATAGGTGAACTGGAAAAATGAACTTCTGGGGTAGACGATTGTGGAGGAGTGTTACCGCGAGGAGACTCATCAGAGTCTGAATGTTCTTCCTCAGATTCTCTTGAGGAGGAATCAAAGATCAGCTTTCGCCTGGGTTGGGTTTTTCTCTTCTTCAATGGAGGGGATTGAGCAGCTTTGGTGGTTTTACGTTTCTTGGAAGAAGGGCCTTCCGCTCCCTTGCCAACATGCTTGTCTTTGCCTTTTTCATTCTTCTTTCCCCTTGGGGCAGGATTGTCAGCTTCATGGATGGATTTGATCATCTCAGGAGTTACCTCTCTAGGAACAGAGCGACGAAACTCCTTGTAGGTCCGGATGATACGACTATCGGCAGGAACATCTCCATACATCGACTCAGGATAGAGCCAATGAATTGAAATTTTGAGGCATCGGAGATGATGATCTTCGTGGTATGGAAAGTACCAATCGAAGACATTGGAGAACCAGCAACAATGGGAACATGATACTTGTCCATCACCCATTTTGTGACTAGGGTCCAGAAGCGAGCATAGGAGATCTTGGAATGCCGAGATGTAGAGGCAAGGCTCTGGATCAGTTGCTGCCATAACACCAACCCATAATCCAGGTTGATACCGTTGTAAACCCCATACACAGTAGTGATGAACAGACGACTTGCTCCGTCTGACCCAGCACTGCGTTCAGATAAACCCTTGAACAGCACAGTAAACAACCCGTTCCACTGAGGAGGTAGGCATGATTTCTTGAACTTAGTGACCGTTGTCAGCACCTCAGTATACCCATATTGTAGAACATAGAGAACATGTGACCCACTAGAATGGATTCAGGGTTAACCCTAGATGAATCAGGTTCTAACCCTAAAAGTGAGCAGAACCGCTGCTTGGAGATTGACGCCTTGTGATCAAGAATGTCGAAGAAGATCCTATCGATAGACTTGTCGTAATGAGCAGTGGCGAAAATTTGGGATAAGCTCTCCATAGGAACAGCTTCAGCTTTGGTGAGAGCAGGAGCAAGCGGCGAGTATTTAAGGCATTCGATGATCGGGAACATGAAGGCATCATAAACCTGGGAAGTAACATCGATGATCAAACTCTGTTGGGGACGAATCGGCAGGATGTGGGAAGTGCCATGAACAAATGAAGAATCTGCCATTGGAGTGAAGAAGTTGGGAGAGATGATGAACAATAGAGTACTTGATGGTTTTCTTGCTCTCTGAATTTTGGGTGCAGTAAAGAGGTAAATAATGGTGAAGATTATCTTTTATATTGTGGCTAAAGGAGAGAGAAGAATCTGTCCCAAATCTTCGAAGGAAATACGAAGGGTTTTTCGGAAGTGTTTGATGCGTGACAGTTATTAGCACCGATGATTACGCATGAGAGAGAATATCTGTCCCGATTGACACGCCTTCCCATCAGGCGCCGTTTTCAAACGAAACGGTTCCACTTTGCACGCCTGGCCTTCAAGCGCCGTTTGAAAATCAAATCGATTGGACTCCCGCCTGAGTCAGCATCTTATCCTTTTAGATTAAACGTCATCTTAAAGCAAAATTGACCACGTGGATCAATGTGAGCCACAACTCTTTTATGACTTCAAATCCCATTTAAAAAATATGCCTTGTAATTAATGAAACCAGAATTTTGGAAAATCCAAAAGATTTTCGTGCTTAGTGTGTAAAAGAGAAGGAAATAAAGCAACACATATGAGGGAATTTGTGATGTCAGTAAAGACACGAAACAATGGATCCCGGGCACAAATCTGTTCCTTCAAAGTCAAGAGAGACTTTAAAGTGGTTGTATGGTTTCCCGTTGAATAACGATCAGACACTTATTGAGAAGTGTTGAAAGGGTTCTTTTAATTAGGCTGATTTGGGTGGCTTTCGCTTCAGTTCAGAATTTCTGATCTTGATATAAGACAGAAGTCGAACGAAGTACTTGTGAGACCAATGTAGTCTGTTGAACAAGTAGGTTTGAAATATTTTAAGTGGCAATGTAAAATAATTGATGTAAAATCTCAAAAAAAAATTAAAACTGGATTCCATGGGAAGAAATGTTATGGGATTTAACAATTTCATAGGAATCACACAAAAGGAAATTAGAGATTTCACATTCCATCCCCATGGATAAGTCCGTCAATTCGTTAGTGAAAGCTAGAGCAAAGTTGATTGTTCACCGTCAATGCATAGTAGGTATTGAATAGTGGGTTTCACTTAGTATGTAGTGGCACGAAGCTAAGATCATGAACACAGAAGTTATGTAACCATAAACCTCAGTGGTGATTTCTGAGAGTCTCAAGGGTTACGTGTATGAAGCGAATGAGATGGAGAAAAGTAGTGTAGATGGTGTAAAGAGACCAAAGTACCTCTGCTATTAAAATAAGGACCAAGCAGAAAACTCTTATCTCATGTGAGAAGAGTGTTAGGTAGCTCATGATTAGAATAAGTATGAAAGCCTAATTGGGAAGACAAGGTTTGTATGTACCAAGTCAGTAAGGCTATTATTTAGAATCAGGTGAGGCTTTGGACACATACAGTAGCATGCTTCTAGGGACACTTAACTAATGAAAGAATTTCCACACAAATAGCCACAAAAAAATTTGGTACAAAAAAATGTTTTTAGAGTTTCTGATAAATAAAAAAAATGAGACAAAAAAATTTTTTGGAATCAAACCCGAGCATTCGGTCTATTTCGGTTTAAAAAAATTTTTGGAACGGAACCCGAGCATTCGGTCTAATTCGGTTGCAAAAAAAATAAGTTTGAAAAAAAAACTTTGAAAATGAGAGAGATGAAATTGAGAAAATGATACAAATGGTTTACAACCAAAGAAACTACCTTTGAGATAAGCGAAGATCAGATAATAGGACCGAACCCGAGCGTTCGGTTCATTTCGGCATACCAGAACAGGACCGAACCCGAGCGTTCGGTTCATTTCGGCACACATGTGAACCGAACCCGAACGTTCGGTTCATTTCACTTCCGACTTTTAATTTTGAGAAATAGTATTTGGAACTGACTCCGATTCCATCATACCTAGCCCTTGTAGAATTTTATTGAAACTCGCTTCAGGAAGAGCTTTGGTGAAGATGTCAGCCAGTTGATCAGTGATTCGAACAAAGTGAATTTCGACGTTCCCATCTTCCACATGATCCTTAATAAAGTGATACCTTAGTGCTATATGCTTTGTCTTGGAATGTTGCACTGGGTTATGAAAGATCCTAATTGCACTTTCTGAATCGCAATATAGTGGGATCTTTTTCATATTGAGTCCATAGTCCCGGAGCTGGCTTTGGATCCAAATCACTTGAGATGTACAGGAGGCTGTTGCGATGTACTTTGCTTCGGTTGTAGACAGAGAAACACATGTATGTTTCTTTGATTGCCAGCTAACCAACTTACCATCTAGGAATTGGCAGCCTCCAGTGGTGCTTTTCCTGTCTAAACCACATCCTCCAAGGTCTGCATCTGAGTAGGCTTGAACAAAGAAACCTGAGTTTGATGGATACCATAGACCGAGGGAGGTGGTTCGTTTCAGATACCGGAGTATGTTTTTCACTGCAAGCATATGTGGTTCACGAGGATTCGCCTGAAACCTAGCACAGTAACACACAGAAAACATTATATCAGGCCTGCTAGCAGTGAGGTACATAAAGACCCAATCATCTGGCGGTATAACGTGATATCGACTGCCGGTTTTTCCAAGGATGGTGTGAGCTTGGTGCTGAACGCCATTGGAACTTTGACCTTTAAGCCTCCCATCATGCCAAATTTAGCAAGAAGAGTCTTGGTGTATGCTTCCTGGTTGATAAAGATGCCTTCGGGTCCCTGTCTAATATTTAAACCAAGGAAAATGTTAATCGGACCCATTGAGCTCATTTCAAATTTAGTCTCCATCAGCTTTCTGAATTCAGCTGTTAAGCTAGGATTCGTTGAGCCAAAGATGATATCATCGACATAGATTTGAAGAATCATAAGGTGGTTACCTTCCTTCTTACGAAAGAAGGTTGGGTCAACCGAACCTTGTTTGAATTTTGACATCTTTAAAAACTTGGTTAGCGTTTCATACCATGCCCTAGGTGCTTGTTTCAGACCGTAAACTGCCTTGTCCAGAATATAACAGTGATTTGGGTACTTTTCATTGACAAAAACAAGGAGGTTGCTCCACGTAAACCGTTTCTTCAAGTTCTCCATTCAGAAAGGCCGTTTCACGTCCATTTGGTAGACCTCGAAGTTCTTGTGTGCAACATAGGCCAGAAGTATTCGAACATTTTCCAGCCTTGCTACCGGAGCAAAAGTTTCCTCATAATCAATTCCTTCTTCTTGGCCGTATCCTTTCACCATGAGACGAGCTTTGTTTCGAATCACATTGCATTCCTTGACCATTTTATTTCTGAATACCCATTTGAGACCAACAACTGAGGCATCTTTAGGAGTTGGAATGAGGCGCCATACCTTGTTTCTTTCGAACTCGTTGAGTTCATCTTGCATAGCTTGAACCCAGTCGGAATGATCAAGAGCAGTATTTACTGTCTTTGGTTCAACTTTTGATATGAAAGAATTATACATGCAGAACTCTACTTTCGAGAATAGAGATGTTTGCTTTGCCTTCAGTTGAGATTGGGTGAGGACCTTTTCAGAGACATTACCTACTATCTGAGATACAGGATGATCTCTGGTCCATTTAACAAGAGGAGGGTAATTTGGATCATAGGATGGATCCAATTCAGCGTTTACCATTTCTTCCAATTCAGATTGACTATCGTCATCGAAAAACATGTCGCAGTTCTCCCCCTCGACTGATAAGCTTTCAGGTGTAGCTGGACTTTCTGGTGCTACAGGACTCTCGGGTGCAGTTGAGCTTTCGGGTGCTGTTGAGCTTTCGGGTGTAACTGCAATAGAATTCTCCCCCTAAAGTTGTGAGCTTGGTTGTTTTGAAGAAAGAGGATTCTTCCCCTCAACTGAAGCGCCTTGCTGAGGAGGTTCGTTTGGAACTGGTTCTCCTTCACCCATTCGTTTGGCGACATCTTCGACAATTTGCTTTAGATGGTCGACTTTGTTGTCTACTGCCTTGGCTTCCGAGAGAGCAGCTTTCTCAGGTTCATCGAATAATTCCACAAACTGATCGAACATATTAGCAATCGAGGCCGTGACTTGACCTGTTTGAGTGAATATCTCTCCAATTGCTTCTTCAAAAGCCTTTAGCTTTTTGACGTAGTTATCATCGAAAGTCACATAATATGTTTCTTCGATCTTCCTTGAACGCTTATTTAAGACCCGGTATGCTTTTGAAGTAAGAAAATATCCCAGAAAGATTCCTTCATCAGCTTTAACGTCAAACTTGTTACGATGTTCTTTGGAGTTGAAGATGAAGCATCGTGAGCCAAATACATGGAAGAATTTCACGTTCGGCTTCCTGTTATTGATGATCTCATAAGGAGTAAAAGAGAAGCGCTTGTTGAGATAAGACCTGTTCTGCATAAAACAAGCCGCAGCAATATCATCAGCCGAGATATATAAAGGAAGAGAAGCGAAACCTAGCATCGTTCAGGCCGCCTCAGATAAGGATCGGTTTCGTCTTTCGACGATTCCTTTCTGTTGAGGCGTGTAGGGGGCTGAGAAGTTGTGACTGGTTCCTTTTTCCGCCAAAAAGTCTTCAAATTCTTTGTTCTTGAACTCCAGTCCATTGTCGCTCCTGATGTTGCGAACGACTTTTCTAAGTTGCACTTCAACCTGCTTGATGAACATCTTTAGCTTAGGAGTAGCCTCATATTTGTGCTTCAAAAAGAACACCCATGTAAAACGAGAGAAATCATCAACAATAACAAGAATATACTTGCTATCACCAATGCTTTCGATTGATGATGGACCACACAAGCCAATGTGAAGCAACTCAAGTGGTTCAACAACTTTTGTGTTTATAATGAATGGGTGACTTTGACGACTTTGTTTCCCCATTTCACATGCAGCGCACAAATGTTCTCGATCAAACTTGAGCAATGGGAGACCCCTAACATGACCTCCTGTGACAAGCTTGTTGATGTCTTTGAAGTTGAGATGTGTGAGCCTTCGGTGCCACAACCAGCTTTCGTCAGAGTGAGCTTTGGATAAAAGACATATAGCTGGATTTCCTTTGATTGGTTTTAGATTGAGAGGAAACATTTCGCCTTTGCGTTCTCATTTGAGAATCACCCTTTTTGATTTCTTCTTTATGATTTCTGAACCTTCATCGTCAAATGAAACTTTGAGACCGGTACCTCCTACCAATTGAGACACACTGATGAGATTATGTTGTAGCCCTTCAACGTACGCCACCTTTCTTATTGTGAAGTCTCCATTGGTTATCATCCCATAACCCTTTATCGTTCCATAAGAATTGTTGCCGAACATGACATTCCCACCATTCTAAAGAGATCAAAACTCCCTTAGCTCTTCCTTCCTTCCTGTCATGTGACGTGAGCAGCCACTGTCAATGTACCATTCTTCGTCGAACTGTTCGTCACTTACAACCTGCAAAAATTAAGCACATTTAGGAACCCAAAGTTTCTTGGGCCCACGTGAGCCTTTCACAGGAACAGGAATAGTAAGAGAAACGTCAACAAGATATGTTCTTTTTATTAATGTTGTTTCATCTTTTCTTTTAATGGTAAACACTTTGATTTTGTTAGGGTTAGCAACAGTTGGTTTGGTTTCAGGTTTTGGTGTTTGGGCTTTACACTACTTTCGGTTTTCCTAGACTGAGGAAATCTTCGATTTTCCTTTCAAGTTTATTGATGATTTTGAATTCTGTGCAGGAACGGAATTGGGTTTAGAAGAGAATTGAGAATGAGAAGAATTAGAATGGGAATTTCTTCTTACTTGTGGTTCGAAACGACCCTTTTGTTTATGGTCATTGGAGGGACCAAACCTGGACGTTCGGTAGCTGTTGCTTTCGGGACCGAACCTGTCCTTTTGGTTGTTGTTGCTTTCTGAACCGAACCTGTCCTTTCGGTTGTTTTCCTCATGTGGCCTGATAGCCGGTTCGCTCTTCGTAGATGAGGTTTCTCTTGTGGAGGTGACTTTTTCTACAGGTATTTCTTTTGAACCACATGTGCTTGGCATGTCAAAGTTGTCAGGCTTATTCAGCGGCTCTGGAACATATCTTCCTTTAGTTTTCCATGACGTTTGCTCTGACAGACCAACTGTTTAGTCGGCATTATCTATAGGAGCTGACCGGAAGAACTCATCACAGCCATCTGCGTTATCTTCGTTCACTATGGCAGTGAGTTCAACTATTTGATGCTCGGTTACTCCTGTGACCTTATACACCTGATTTGGTGTTGTTCTCACCTTTTGGTACACAACAGCCTTTTCTTCAAGAGTCGGGGACTTATTTTGGGACAAACGAGCGAACTCCACAGAATTTTCAGAAATCAGATTTTTGTGGTTTTCGGGTTCGCTCTTGACAAACTCAGAACAGTCGACTACATCTTCTACAAAAATTTCACTCATATCATCGTCCTCATTAAGTTCAGATGCGTCTTCAACAACAATTTTATTTTCTGAACTAAAATTAGCACTCAATGAGTCAAATTTTTGTATGGTTTTGGTCCTTAGTTTCAGCTTATTGTTTTCATCCAAAAGATTTTTCAGCATGTCCTTTTGGTCATTGGACTTTATAAAAGATTCTATTTTGTCCAGACCATACATGTAAGTGGGATTCACATCATCAGACGATACAACACTTTCACAGTTGTATGCCTCAGCATCGATTTCATCCTCCTTAAACTCAAGGAAGGGTAAAATCATGTGATGTATTTTCTACCCTATTTCACAATTCAGATGCAGTTGAGTAATGTTAGCATAAATTCTTTTAGCAAGCAAACAAAAAACATTTCTTTGTTTTAAAAGTTTTAAATTGTCTCTTTGTAAATAAATGTTTTCATCCTTAGACTTAATCAGCTCTGACTCCTTCTGCTCAATCCACATCCTTCGCTCCTCACTCTTGGATGACACCCTGCTTATTTGGTCAGTTAGGTTAGAATTGGTGACCTGTGTTTGAGTTAAACAACTATCCAGATTTGAGATTCTTGAATTTAAGTTATTTAATTCCTTTTCATATGATTTATGTGGAACTTTGAACGAGATAAAAAGAGATTGTACCTTCTTGATCAATTCGTCAAGCTCATTGATCTGCACACTGAGAGGTTTTGCTGTGAAGCATAAGTCCTCTTGCTCCTTGGTGTCCTCATTTCCACCATCTATATTGTATCCCCTCATGTGAGATACGTCAGTCACCATCAGACACTTTCCGCTGCTTTCACCACCTCTTGCCACATACGCCTTTCCATGTGAAGGCTTTCTCACCTCATCATCTTCTGAGTCGGTCGACCACACCTGTATGCCACCGAACTCGTCATCCTCTGCCGAACCCTGTACAATAAGACCATTCATAGAAGGATTAGTAGCAGCTTTCTTCCTCTTGATCTCTTCCAGCTTTTTCATCAAGACAGCCTCTTCATCTTTCTCCTCATCTTTCTCTTCCATTTTCTTCAGAACACAATCTTTGGCATAATGATTCTTTCCTCCGCAGTAGTAGCAGCTAACATCAGAATCTACTTCAACCTTCTCCTCTTTCTTTGGTTCCTCAGTCTTCGGCTCCTCCCTTACCTTTTCTGAACTGTAGCTTCCCTGCCAATTTCGGTTCTTATTGGTAGGAAACCTCTACTTGATGAACCTTTTTGGATTGGACACCATCATAGCATAATATTCTGAAGTAAGATCGTAGTCCTCTAGGTTCAGATCTTCATCTTCTACTACATTCTTGCTTTTGGACAGGAGGGCCAAGGACCCAAAGTTTGAGACCACATTCTTCTCTTGCATCACAATCTTTTCTTGGGATTTCAGAATTCCCACCAGTTTCGCAACCGAATATGACTTGAACTGCTCGTGAGCTTTAACTATAGACACAACAGCTCTCCATTCGGATCTTAAGCCATTCAAAAAGGTAACCTTCTGTTCAATCAACTTCCTTTCAATATCATGCTTGATCATCTTGCTAAGAAGATGATTAAAGCGATCAAACGTTTGACTGACGGACTCATCGGTATTTTGCTTAAATTCTCCAAACTCAGACAAAAGCAAGGTCTGAATAGAGTGCTCTAAATCTTCATCTGTGGAATACAGCTCTCGCAACCTATCCCAGATTTCTTTAGCGGTACTGCAGGAAGTTACCAACCTAAATGTGTCAGATTGAAGAGCGAATCGGATCACTCTTAATGCTTTGATGTTGCACTGAAACTTCTCCTTTTCGTCTTGAGCAACGTCTTTTACATCTTTTAATAGATCATTATACTCTTTCTGAGTTTTAATGATTCTGGATGTTCCTGAGTGAGCAAATGGTCCAGACACAATGGCTTCCCAAATAAGATACCCATTATCTTCAGATCCGATGACATAGTCTTCAAAATGATGAGCCCAAACTTTGTAATCCTGGGTGTAATGAATAGGAATCTTCGTCGTTGATCCAATACTGTTTAAGATGTTGATAGGATTAGATTGAGAATCGTCCATGCTTGATCGTTTAACCTGTTTGAAAGATCCGACTTGTAATATGCAATATTAGGGCAAACGAATAAATACTGAGATACATGAATTATGGAGTAACGGCTCAATAAATACAAGTTAATGCGGAATAAACCCTAATCACTTCTTTCACATAAGAGATATGTATGAATTACACAGCCTCCTGCTCTGATACCAATTGATGAGTATTTAAAACTCTTTGATCAATTAGATCTTTATAATAGGCAAATCAATAAAGTAAAAACAGTGAGATAAAAACACAAGTATGGATCTAAATGAGTCGAATGATTCGATTAACTCAATCCTCAGCAGAGCTCGATGAAGAACTTCCGCTGTAGAGGATTCTAAGGTTACAAAAGATAAGAACGTATACGCTATAAAATCTCTATCAAAATCATTACGTTCAAGAATGCATGCAAGCATCTATATATAATAAACCCTACAACATACTCACGGATGGACAGGCCCATACCGGAGACAAAATTGGACTAGCTAACGAGCCCAAAGATGCAACACTAACTGGACCTAACAGATCAAACCCTAAAATATAGGGTTTTAGAACCTGCATGCATATGATGCGCGTACTCTTGGTATGATGGGCGTAAGTGCATGGCTTCCGTATTCTAATCTCTTGAGTACGCTGAGCATACATGGCAACGTACGCTCCGCGTACAACACTTCCTCGGCTCAATTGCAAGTGCCCAAAAGTCCAAGCCCAACCATTAACCTTATATGGATAAGAATAGTACCTTAAAAATCCAATACACTACATTTTAATAGACAAAGTATTAAGAGAGGTCATGGATCAAACGAGTGTGGATAGGATTTAAGAGAAATTGTGTGACAACTATCAAAACAATTCTCTAAAAAATAGGCTCTATCAGAAGCAATGTTTTTATACACTTAGGATGTCGGAAAGTACGCCAGTGAAGGATCATCTTGGATAACTTCAATAGGATCATCTTGGATTTACAAGGTATGAATTTTTATATTGAAGATGAAGATAAAGCACTTATCCTATTATGTTCACTGTCGAATTTTTATAAGAATTTTGTTGGTACTATGTTGTATTGTAGGACAACGATCATTTTAAACAATGTGAAGGATTCTTTCCAAATAGCTGAAATGAAAGGTTCTGTTGGAGAAGAAGTTTCTAGTTTCGGTTCGTTCGCAAACAGTGGAAGAACATCAGATAGAGGTAGAGGTAACAAAGGGAAGTCAAGTTCTGAATCTAAAGCTAACATTAACTGTTACAAATGCAAGGAAAATAGGCACCTCAAAATAGTTTTTTCATTGATGGAGAAAGGGAATAATGGAGATGAATCAGGCAACAACAAAAACAACAATGTTAGAAAATTCTGATGAAGGGGATGATAGTGAAGAGTTGGTTGTATGTACAACTAGTTTTGATGATGATTTGGTATTGGGACTCTAGATCATTTTATCATATGAACTACAACCATGATTGGTTCAATTTTTTCAAAAAATGGAATAGAACAGTCAAGATTGGTGATGATTTGGTGACGGGGTAAGAGTCTCCAAGGGTGCTCTTGTAGTTATGAAGGGGAAGATGAATCATGAGATGTATTTCCTGGAAGGTTGAATGGTTAGAGGAACGGTGACTATATCCCAATCCTTAGATAAGTATGATTGTAAGAGAAAGTGGTTACATCATAATTTGGGATATGTGAGAGAGAAGGGTTTGTATTGGGAGAACAAGAATGATCTGTTGCACATTGACAAGATTTGAAAACTCAAAACTCGAGTAAATGCTTAAGATCAATGTATGCTTGCTAATAAATGTTCCAGTCAAGTCTTGATTGACCTGTCAAGTCTGAGTTAAAGTATTCAACAAATGTTCAAGCCATAAATGAAGAATGAGAATAAAGAACAAGGTAAAGATAATAATTGAAGAACAAGAAGAATGTTTGAGAGAATATTCAGAAAGATGAAGTAACATGGATATTCCTAAAGATGAGTGAAAAATGATCCGCCGTAGATTTAACATTGAAATCTCCTATAAATAGGAATACATGAAACATGGTACTAACCAATTAAAATCTAAGGACTGAATAAAAGACTTACATCTGACACTCTGAATATCTATGTTTGACAAATAAAGCTAAGTCCTATGACAAGCTAAATAAACAAAAAACAAATACAATTAATGTAAAGAGACAAAACATAGATTCCGGTTAGTAAACATTCTGGACATAAATTCCATTTCGGAATGCCTTTCCTCTCAATCTCCACTTCACCACCATGACGTTAGATTTGGACACAAAAGAATTCCGGAGCTGACTTCACTTCGGAACTAGACTGACTTCGGAATTGACAAATGGATTTCGGATTGCTAGAGGTTCACTTTCAGGTTCCAACAATCTCCCTAAGTGAACTTAGAAATCAAGTCAGCTTAGCTAGCTTCTTCCTTGATGAAAGTGTAGGCTCTAAACAACCATTCTCGGACTTCAATGTACTAGGACAGCTGACTCATAAACTTTGCTTTTACATGCTCCGGAGCTTCAAATTTGGTTGCACAGTTGATGAACTTTTTGAGTGCTTTTGTAGGAACCATGTGTTTGTCAAGGACTCGAAAAAAGTCCTTCTCGTGTTTCTTCTTGGTCTTGTACACAAACCCTAGAACCGGATCATCAATAGGGCCTTCAGCTAGCAGTTCAGCTTCTGGAAGCACATATTCTATCTTGGCAACAATGTCTTCAGTTCTGAATAGATGAGCCAACTCATAGTCACATCGACAAAATTCTGCGACATAATCTTTGATGAAGCTCAGAGCAGCATGGTACACACCCATGTTGATATCATCATTTTGAAGTCCTCGTAAGTGAGCAGCTAGAGTGAGAATATCATTCAGATTCATCGGCGGGAAGTCAACATCAATGATGGTTTTAATAAGATTGTTTGTTTCTGACAACATGGTATCGGAAGAGTGGACAGTTAAGTTCAAACTTGGTGAGGACCTTCCTTCCGTACCCAGAAATCTTGGTAATCTTCTTCCTCGTCCATACTTCCTTTAGGGGAAGCGCACTCTTGGCATAGAAGGTTTTTAGCCTTTCTTGCTCTGTCCGAATGGTGATCTCCGGATTGTCATTGGGATGGAGAGGAGCAAACTTGATGTAAAATTTGCTGAAGGGAGAGAGAGGAAGATCAAGCTGATCGAAATCATCGGAAGGAATGTCATAGTACATAAAGGGTATTAAATCGACATCCTTAATAATGCCTTCACTGTACAGAGGAGAAATGCCACACATCAGATCAGGATTGTCTTTGAGCGCTTGGATCCGGATAATGTCCTCTAAAGCCTTGTTTATTTCCTCCTGAGCCCATCCAACTTTTTGCTTTGGTGGAGGTCCGGATTCTGTGATAGGCTTCTTGCCTTTGTCTTTGATTTTGTTTAGGACTCAGATAACATGTAACATGTTCTCATCCACAGTGACCTTGGGAGGGGAGGATGGAAGAGGTTCCTCCGGAATGTCGTCTGGGGTCCGGAGAGGACAACTTTCATCTATAGGAGTGATTTTTGGCTTCGGAATTGGTGGTAGCATAGACAGAGTGGCTCAGAAGGCTTGAGAAGTAAGAAAGAATTTGGCCATGGCCATTTCGATTCCCCGTTGAAGAACATCCGGCAAAAAGATGGCCAAGAAACTGCAGACCAAATTCTTTTCTCTTCCTCAGTCATTTGCTTAGGAAAAAGCTTATGTGGAGCTTCAATAGCAAGAACTCCCTTAGTGACATAAAGTTCTTCATCACTGTCTTCATCATCATCAACATCATCATTGTTTCCTAGAAGTCCGGAGAGAACTTGGACTTCATCATCGAAAACAAGATCTTCATCTCTAAGTTGAAAAATCGAGGCAGGCTTCCACGGTTGACCTTCTCCCCCTCTTGCATTGCTGACCTTGTGAACCGGTGCAAGCGTCAAAGAGTCTTTCAGATCATCAAATTTGGTAAACACCTTTTGAATACTGGTGTTTAGTTGACGTATAAGAGCATCATACGCTTCGGAAGTAGGCGCTTGGGAGGAGAGATGATCGAATAGTTGTCCAAGGATGGCAAGCATCTCATCAAACTTGAAATTCGAAACGTCAACAATGTTCCAAGTGGATCGAAACAATTTGATGAGGATTTGCTGGATGATCAGGTTCATTTCATCCCTTTTCTTGATTTCTATCTCGAACCTCTAAATTTGTTTCTCATGAGGAACATGGGTCAGCTAGATAAATTATTCGTAGCAGCAACCAAGTCATCATGGACTTTCAGCATTCTGGTGATGGTGTCGAGATAATGCTCAACTGAAGCATCATACTTTGCTTCCACTTCTTCGATCGAATGCTTAAGCCGGATGGAGATCAGTTGATCTAATTGAGCTTCTCGTTCAGCCACAGATGGTCCGGACTAATTAGATAAGGATTGGAGAATGGCATCTAGCTTGGAGTCCAATCTAGACACCTTTTCATAAAGTTTGGTGTTTAGCCCAGCTACGGAAGTCTCGAGAGTGGTAACCTTCTGGATCGTGTCCAAAACTTTGGATGCAATATCCAAAAGGGCAAATAGATCTATATGATTTGCTGCTGAGGATCTGTTTTCTGAACTCGAAGGTTGAGGATTGGGTTTCGGAGATTCCAGATTAATTGGGGTGACAGAAGGACCGTGTTTGTTGGTGGCATCATCATGAAGCTTTTGAGTTGATTCTGATTCATCCTTTGTGGAGGATGAGGATCCGAAATCGAAAGCGGGCTTGGACAAAGAGGGCTTCAAGTGAAGTTGAACTAAGGAAGGAACATTGGCATCGGCAACGTGTGCACCATCTATGATAAGCATCACTACTTCGGAAACTTCATCATCCGAGGCTGAAGGAATGAAAGTATGAGGAGCAGTCTTTGGTGTTTCTCCGGATGTGAATTCAAGATTTGCAAGCGCATATGTAGGAACAACATAGGGAAGGTTTCTTTGAATAGTCTGGTTCCGCATAGAGATGAGAGTGGCTTCCACTTGGGATCTTGTAAGTTCCGGATGCCTAGAGTGTGCCATGCTCACAAAGTCTTCCCATAAAGGATCATTAGTTCCTGGTCATCCTGTACCCTTACCGAGTATCAAACCAGTTGATGCACCTGAGGTTGGAGGGACAACTCCAGTCTCAGAATTCTTGGGGTCCAGAACAGGGGTTCCTGAGTGTGTGTGTGTGTGTGTGTAGAAGGAGTTGGGATAGAAAAAGTGACACGTAGGTTTGTTCCAGGGGAAAAGGAACTTTGTTCCACACCGGCATCACCTTTTTGAGAAGGTGAGGGTGGATTATGTGCAGACTCCCCGTGTGTGTGTGCATGTGTTTTTGAAACATCAATGGGTACCTCAGATGAGTGGATGCAAGGGGTGTACGGAAGGCCAGAATCAACCTAAATGTCATGTGTTCCTTCCTTTTGAGAGGAGAAACTGACATTGGTTTTCTTTTAAGGCTTTGGCTTCAAAGGAGAAGTCTTCCTTTTGGCAGACTTTTTTGGTTTTCTTAGGACCGGATGATGTTGGCTTGGCCACTTCCAGAGTGGGCTCAAAGGGGACTTGGGAAGACTGTGTTGGCATGTACATAGTCGAAGTCTCCAAATGTTTTTGCAAATGGATTGATCTGGAAGGGATAAGGTCCAACATACGTTGAGGCAACCTTCGTACAAGACCAAATGAAGATTGGTTCAAAATTCTATAAGATTTAACAGCTTTAAAAGAAATGAATACCTCCGTAGGAATTGTGTCACCAGGAATAGGTTCGGAATATTCCATGTAGAGTTGCTAAATTTTCAAAGCCCAAAAACTAGGGCTTGAGATCTCGTTAGTCTTCCTTTTAATAGCAAATTTCCGGAAGGTCAACAGCATTATCACATCCAGAATAGATGAGTTCAAATCCAGAATAGATGTGTTCATCAACAGCATTATGACATCATATACAACGTACATGATGAGTTCAAAACTCTTAGATCGTTTAGATCTTTCACAAGTGAGATAAAAGAATTCTAACAGTTTAAGAAAAAATTAAGAACGAACACAGAATAGAATCAAATAAGAGCTTATGATTCAAAACTGAGTCACGCCTCAGCAGAGCTCAATGAAGAACTTCCGCTGTACAGGCGAGCTAGGGTTTACAGAATAGTAAATACGAAAACAATGAAAGTGCTTACTTCTAAGCCTGCATGCATGCAGCTTAAATACTAAACCCTAATGCAAAGTAATGCATGGCTGGACAGGCCCAATACCGGCAACTAAACTAGGCTATGGACCGAACCCATGACGCTATCCTCTAGACTCAACAATCTCCCCCTTTGCGTCAAATGAGGCGAGAGATTATTTCTTTTGCACAGGTCTCACCGTCTTTATAACTTTGAACAGTTTAGGAATAATGGCGAGAAGAGTCTGTCGGAATAGAATGTACCACCTCAGCATGTCGACAAACAGCTTTTTATCAGCAGCAGTGTTATGGTCGCACCTTTGTATAATCTCCAATATATGCTCGAGACAGGACGTTGAGAAAAGGTGTTTGTCAACAAGAGCGAACATGCACTTTTGACTTTCGCCCTTGAGAAACATTACTGTGTGATACTTGGATTCAATCTTCCCCTTGATCATGGAATTAACATTGCCAACTCTGCCCATCAGTTTGATGTTGGTCGCTTGTGTATGGCAGATGCAATTTCCTGGTCCATCTTCGCTACCTCATGTATGTAGCAAACAAGAATACGCTTGAAGTGATCAATAATTGGCTGATACTCCTGAGGATTTAATAAAAGTATATTGTTGAGGAGTATCTAGTCATGGGGGTTGAGGTTCGGTAGATCATCAAGGGAAAATTGATGAACAGAGCCTTCGGTTCCTCTAGTCACTCTGAACTTGACATTGATGAATTTCCCTGCTGAATAGGGCTTCATCACCTTGAAGGTGGGTATCTTCTTCAAATTCCATGTCTGGTATTGAGGTTGAGCAAACTCCAAGTAAAACTCTAACAGATCGCTATCTACCTTCGGGTCTGGAGAAGGAATGGCAGTAGTGGAGTTGAAACAATGGAAGACGAATGCCTTTCTAGTGATTGGCATAGCGAATTGCGCATCCCTGGAGTTGTCAAGGCTGAATGACATTATAGGTTCGGGCCATAGAGCAGCTGGCTCGTCAATCGCACACCTCTGAAGCGATTCTTTAGTCCATTAAGGGAAAATGGCTTTTTTCTTTTCAAGGAGCTTCGCCTCCTTTCGCTTCTGTTCTAGCTTAGCCCTCTCCTTCATGGACATTTCTCCAGTTCGTTTTTCTGAAGAATCAACCTTTGGGACAGGCTTCCTAAGAACTTCAACGTAGACATCATCTTCTTCGTTGTCGATATCATCTTCACCGATTTTCTTATTTTTTCTTCTCCTTATTACTAACCGAAGTTTCATTACCCTTCGGTTCGCAGCTAGCTTGGAGGTAGAAGGAGGAGGTTGATTTGTTTCTTGCTTTTCTTGCTTCAACTCTTTCTCTCACCCTTGTTGCGGTTGGACACCAGTCACCGGAACACCCTCGATTCGGCTTAGGACGTCTAGTGCCGGTCGGAGCTTTTCTGCCAAATGCCTTCGGGTGGTGATAGTGACAAGGGGATCATGACCTATAATTAGATGAAGAAGGATGGAGTGAACATCTGCAGCAGAACTCCTTATAACCTCCCTCTCTGACTTGAGGTCATCAATCTCAGCATGACCAGTTTGCAGCTTGTGAGTTTGCAATTTAAGTTGATCTGTGCATTTGGCAAGCTCATCCATAACACCATTTTCCATAGCTAAGTCCGCTTGTAGTTGAGATAAGCGTTCGTTGACATTAGCATGGAACGCGTCATTCGCCTGTGCAATAGCAAGGTGTGCTGCTTCAACCTTCGAGCATTCAGACTGAAGAGTCTGTTGAAGAGTTTCTACAGAAGAAGTAACTGTAGCATCAGTCTTGGCAGTAGCAGCCTGCAAAGATTCTAAAAATATGTGAGCCTGGGAAACTAGTTTATCGACTTTTGCGGTCGCTTCCTTGCACTCCTTTGTAGAGGCATCAACAGCACGAGAGGCCTGTTGACACTAAGAAGTGGAGGCTTCAATAGCCTTGGCTGCAGCAGTTAAGGAGGCTGAATGTTCAGCAGCAACAGAGGAGAACAAGGCCTTCAATGCAGCATCTAAATAAGCTCCGGAGGAAGATGAGGAAAGCAGTTGATCTAGCTTGTCGTTTACTGCTTTGAGATGATGTTTGGTGATAGGCTCATCGTCATCATCCTCACTCTGGACTCGATAAGGACTGAAGTATGTAGAGTCGAACTCCAAGTCCTCACCGCCCAAAATTGGGGTTGTTTCTGTAGAAGGTGTGGGAGATAAGGGTTTAGAAGTAGGTGGAGGTTCGGTTGTTGGTGGAGGTTTGGTTGTAGAGGTTGTATCTGTGAAATTGGGAGTGGGAATAGGTTTTGAAGTGAAGGGTTGAGAAATGGTTGTTTGAGAGATAGGAGGGATAGAAGCAGGAATTATAACAGGTGGAGGTGAAGGAGGCAAAGAACGAACCGGAATTTCTGGATTAGGGGAGCGAGGTGGAGTGTCGCCTCGACCCGAAACCTCTTCATCAGAACTTTCGTTCTCAGAGTCTAAAGATGGAGCGTTCTTCTGCCTAGGAGGAACATATTCTGAATCCAAATTACTTGAGGATTGAAGAATAAGTTTCCTAGCAGGCTTCTTCTGCTTTTTAGGTTGAGGTTGAGAAGGAGCAGCTTTGTCAGTCTTCCTCTTCTTGGGGGTCTGCTCCATGGATGGTTTTGTTACAGGTCCCTCCTTCTGTAATTCAGGTTTCTTGCCCCTTTTGGCTGGTTTATCAGCTTCTTCAATTGAACGAAGCATCGCCGGCGTAAGTTCACGTGGACCAACAACTTTATGCTTCCTGTACTGCTGAAGTATGTTACTGGTTGCAGAGATACAATCGAGCATGGTTTCAGGAATTGAGCCGATGTACAAAAACTTTGTGGGGTCAGTGACGATGATCTTCATCGTATGAAAGGTGGCGATGGAGGAAAGGAATCCTCCATAATAGGAACACGATTGCGATCCATTGCCCACTTGGTGATAATGGTCCAGAAACGACCATATGAAATTTCTGAGTGTTTTGACGAAAAGAGTAGACTTTGAACCAGCTGCTGCCAAATTATTGACCCATAGTCAAGGTTGAGTCCGCTGTACAACCCATACAGCACCGTCATAAAGGCTTTGCTAGCACCATCAGAACTAGCACTTCGCTCAGATAAACCCTTGAATAAAAGATTAAATAGGCCATTCCATTGAGGAGGAAGGCAGGACTTCTTGAACTTCGTGACGGTAGTTAAGGTTTCATTATACCCCATCTGAAAATAGAGTAGCCTGTTTCGCTTTGATTTGAGATCATGTCAACACCTTTTCAGAAGATTCCCCAATAATTTGAGTCTGAGGATGATCTTTGGTCCATTTCACAAGTGGAGGAAATTTTGGATCATAGATGGGATCCAATTCAGCATTAATTTCTTCTTCGAGTTCAGACAAATTGTCATCTTCACTAACTGTTTTCTCCCCCTCGAAGAATGATTCCTGTTCAGGACCAGCATTTGTACCTCCTTCATTTGTTGGAGTTTCAGTGGAGGTGGATGTATTTGTTGATGAGTCCTCCCTCTGGAAAGAAAAACCTTGATCATGATGAGGAGAAGAACCCTCCCCCTCGACAGTAGGATGGTCATTAGAAGGTTGGCTTCCAATTGTATCTTCGGTTCCTTTGGATTGTTCATCAGCCATTTTCCTAGCAGCATCATCTATAACTTGTTTCATATTGTCAACTTTGTTGTCTTTAGCAGTTGACTCTGAGTCGATCACTTTCTGAGGTTCATCAAACAAGAGCATGAATTGGTCAAAAATATTTGAGATTGAGACAGTAACCTAACCGTTCTATTGAAATATGTCTTGTGATGCATCTTCGGTTGCCCTTAACTTCTTAACATAACTATCATCTAAAGTGACATTTTATGTTTCTTCAATTTTCTTCGAGCGTTTATTGAGAACTCTATATGCCTTGGAGTTCAAGGAGTAGCCTAAGAAAATTCCTTCATCCGCCTTTGCATCGAACTTGTTGTGATTCTCTTTGGAGTTGAAAATGAAGCACCTAGAACCGAACACATGAAAGAATTTCACGTTTGGTTTTCGGTTGTTCATAATCTCGTAAGGAGTAATGGAGAACCGTTTATTCAAGTATGATCGATTCTGAGTATAGCATGCAGCCGCAATTGCATCAGCCCATAAGTATAATGGCAGGGATGCGAAGCATAACATGGTGCGAGCAGCTTCACACAAGGATCAATTTCTCCTTTCAACAATGTCGTTTTGTTGTGGAGTATAGGGGGCTGAGAAATTGTGAGTTGTCCCCTTTTCAGCAAGAAAACTTTCAAAATCTTTGTTTTTGAATTCCAGGCCATTATCGCTCCTTATATTACGAACACTTTTTCTGAGTTGTGTTTCTATCTGTTTAATGAAGAGTTTGAGCTTTGTTACAGCTTCTGACTTTTGCTTGAGAAAGAAGGTCCATGTGAACCTTGAGAAATCGTCTACTATAACCAGAATGTATTTGTTTCCTCCAATACTTTCGATGGAAGATGGACCACATAAATCAATATGTAGTAATTCCAATGGTTCTATTACCTTAGTGTTGATAATAGAAGGATGGATCTGCCGACTCTGCTTTCCCATTTCACATGCTACACAAAGATGTTCTTTATCGAATTTCAGAACTGGCAGCCCTCGAACATGATCACCCAAAACTAATTTGTTGATGTCCTTGAAGTTCAGATGAGAGAGTCTCCTGTGCCATAGCCAGCTTTCATCGGAGTGAGCCTTTGTGAGCAAACAGATTGTTGGTTTTCCCTTTATCGGATTGAGGTTCAGTGGATACATTTCTCCTATTCGCTTGGATCTTAAAAGAACGTTGCTTGACTTCTTCTCAACAATTTCTGAGCCTTCATTGACGAAAGATACTTTCAACCCAGTACCAACCACCAGCTGTGATACACTTATGAGATTGTGTTGGAGCCCTTCAACGTATGCTACCTTCCTTATGGAGAATTCGCCGTTAGTGATCATTCCGTAGCCTTTAATAGTTCCAAACGAGTTGTTGCCATACTTTACAATGCCGCCATCTTTTAGATAGCGAAACTCCCTTAGTTCCTCCTTCCTTCCTGTCATGTGACGCGAGCAGCCACTGTCAATGTACCATTCTTTGTCAAACTGCTCGTCACGTATAACCTGCAAAAAATTAAGCAGATTTAGGAACCCAAAGTTTCTTGGGTCCTTATGAGCCTTTTACAGGACATGGTATTGTAAGAGAAATATCAACCATATATGTACGTTTAACTAAAGTTGTTTCATCTTTTCTTTTAATGGTGAAAACTTTAATTTTTGTTGACTTAGAAGGACTAGGGTTTTTGACAGACGGACTAGGATTTAGAGATTTGGAATTAGGAGAGACGTTAGGTTTTTGGTTTTTGAGATCACACTTGTAGGCTTGAGGACCGAAACTTTTCTTTCGGTTGGAGTTGGATGAGGGACCGAAACTTCCCTTTCGGTTGTTTAGGGATGAGGGACCGAAACTTCCCTTTCGGTTGTTTAGGGATGAGGGTCCGAAACTTCCCTTTCGGTTGTAGTTGGAAGATGAAACGAAACCGCCCTTTCGGTTGTATTCACTTGAGGGACCGAAACTACCCTTTCGGTTCCAATCTTTTGAAGGACCAAAACCACTCTTTTGGCTCTTGTCATAACTATGCTTCTGGTTCCCTGAGTTTTCCTCCAATTTCGACTTTCTTTCAATCCTTACAAAATCAGGATTTTGAGAGTTCCAGAATCGCTTTCTTTCGGAGAGATTCTTCTTGTATCTTACGTTCTGTTGATGCTTTCGTTCGGCGACCTATTTGGGATTTCTATGAATGTTGGCCTTTCTTTTAGAAGCATGAGCACAGCATTCACTCTTTGTTGAAGAGGTATCACTCGTGGTTTGTGTTGGTTCATCCACATATGGTTTGGTTCCACTTGTGCTCGACACATCGTACTTTGTAGGGTCATTTAGTGGTTCAGGTATATATCTACCTTTCACTCTCCATGAGGTTTTCTGAGAGAGGCCCTTCGTTTTGTCTGTGTTGTCGATTGGGGCTGACCAAAAGTACTCATCACATCCACCAGCATTGTCTTCTTCTACCATCATTGTTAACTCTGCAGTTTGTTGTGGAGTGACCGTCGACACAGTGTAAACTTGATTTGGGGTAGTTTGAACCTTTTGGTACACAACAACTTTAGCTTTTAGAGTTTTGGTCTTGTCGGTAGTGGAGCGAGCAAACTCAACAGAGTTTTCAGAGATGAGGTTCTTATTGGACTTTGGTTCATTCTTGGCTAATTCGGAACAGTCTACCAAATCTTCTACAGAAATTTCACTCATATCATCGTCCTCATTAAGTTCAGATGTATTTTCAACATCAATTTTGTTATCTGAACTTAAGTTGGCATTCAATGAGTCAAATTTTTGTATAGTTTCGGCTCTCAGTTTCAATCTATCATTTTTTCATCAAGTAGATTTTTGAGCATGTCCTTATGGTCCTTGGACTTTATGTAAGATTCAATTTTGTCCAGGCCTATCTTATATGCTGGGGACATTTCATCAGAGGACACAACACTTTCACAGTTGTATGCTTCTGCATCGATTTCATCCTCCTTTAATTCAAGGAAAGGTAAAATCATACGATCAATTTTCTTCCCTATTTCACAATCAAGATGTAACTGAGTAATGTTAAAATAAAGCCTCTTAGCAATTAAACAAAAAACGTTTCTTTGTTTGAGAAGTTTAAGATTGTCTCTTTGCAAATAAATCGAATCATATTTTGATCTAATTAATTCCTTTTCCTTTTACTCGATCCACATTCTTTGTTCCTCACTCTTTGATGAAATCCTGCTGATTTGATTAGTTAGGTTAGAATTCGTGAGACGGGTTTGGGTAAGACTGGTACTTATGCTAGAGAATTTTGACTTCAAATTATTTAATTCCTTTTCATAATTATTAGCAGGTAATTTTAGAGAAGCGAGAATATCTTGTACCTTTTTTATCAACTCATCGCATTCATTGATCTGAGCACTGACAGGCTTGGTAGCGAAGCATCTGTCCTCTCGCTCTCTTTCTTCTTCAACTCACCGATCAGTTGTGTATCCTCTCATTTGGGATACACCCTCGATCATTGCAAAGCATCTTCCCATTGACTGCTCTGCTTTTGCCATCATAGCCTTTCCGTAAGTAGGCTTCCTGACTTCATCATCCTCTGAATCTGTGGACCAGACTTCCACACCTCCAAACTCATCACTGTTGGTTGAACCCTGCACAATTAAAGCATTCATAGTAGAGTTATTAACAGTAGAATTTCTTTTCTTTATCTCCTCTAATCTTCTCAGGAGGCTCGCTTCCTCATCATCTTCGCCTGTCTTCTCTTCTTTCTTTCTCAGCATGCAGTGTTTGGCAAAATGATTTTTGCCTCCACAATAATGACAATCAAAACCTGAGTCTCCTCCAGTCTTAGTCTCCTTCTTTGACTCTTCGGACTTTGATCCCATCTTCGGTTCCTCCTTGACCCGTTCGACGCTATAACTTCCCTGCCAATTTCGGTTTTTGTTGGCTGGGAATTTCTTCTTGATGAATTTTCTTGGGTTTGACACCATCATTGCATATTCCTCACCGGTTAGATCAAAATCAACAAGATCTAATTCTTCTTCTTCTTTGATCGAAATCTTTCCATTAGAGACTAGAGCTAGAGAACCAAGACCCGAAACAACATTCGTTTCCTTCGATAAGTCATTCTCATGGGATTTTAAAATACCCACAAGCTTTGCCAAAGAGTATGACTTGAACTGTTCATGAGCTTTGACAGTTGACACAACAGCCATCCATTCAAGTCTGAGACCATTCATGAAAGTGACCTTTTGTTCAATCACCATTATTTCAATACCATGCTTTATCATCTTGCTCAAAAGATGATTGAAACGATCGACAGTTTGGATCAGCTTTTTTTCAGGCTTTTGTTTAAAATCACCAAACTCTTATAACAGGAGGGTTTGGATAGAGTGTTCCAGATCTTCATCTGTGGAATATAATTCCTTCAATCTATCCCAGATCTCCTTGGCTATAGCACAGGAACTAAACAAACGAAATGTATCTGATTGAAGCGCAAACCTTATCATCCTTAGAGATTTGATGTTGCTCGGAAACTTCTCTTTTTCATCTTGAGGAATGTCTTTGACGTCATTAACGATTTGATTGTATTCCTTCTGTGTTTTAACAATCTTTGACGTGCTGGAATGAGCGAATGGGCCTGAAGTGATTGCTTCCCAGATTAAATACCCATTGTCTTCCGGTCCAATCACGTAGTCTTCAAAGTGATGCGTCCAGACTTCATAGTCTTGCGTTTACAAGATCGGTATTCTTGTTGTAGACCCTATGCTGTTGGAGATATTGATCGGATTGGTTTGAGAATCATCCATAGACATCGTGAATACTTTTGATCGAAAACTTGTAAAAGATCAGACTTGTAATTTTTCAATTAGGGTTGGATTAACAATTAATGAGATACGTCAATAAAGAGTGACGGCTCAATAAATATCAATCAATGCGGAATAAAAACCCTACGAACTTCTTCGACAGAAGAGGTGTGTATAGATTACACAGTCTCTTGCTCTAATACAAATTGATGAGTTCAAAACTCTTATATCGTTTAGATCTTTCACAAGTGCGATAAAAGAATTCTAACAGTTTAAGAACAAATTAAGAACGAACACATAACAGAATCAAATAAGAGCTTATGATTTAAAACTGAGTCACGCCTCAGCAGAGCTCGATGAAGAACTTCTGTTGTAGAGGCGAACTAGGGTTTACAGAATAGTAAATACGAAAACAATGAAAGCGCTTACTTCTAAGCCTGCATGCATGCAGCTTAAATACTAAACCCTAATGCAAAATAATGCACGGCTGGATAGGCCCAATACCGACAACTAAACTAGGCTATGAAACGAGCCTATGACGCAATCCTCTAGACTCAACAGTACAACCAATCTTTGCTAAGGGTACCTGTTCCACCGTGCTTGCCAGATAACCCACAAATAATGAAGTGCATCAACACAGTCCATAAGTCGGAGATAGCCGACTTCTTGAAATCCTTTGCCCTGTAGTCTTGCTTGTACCCAATGTGGTTCAAAAACAGTTGAAATTCTTCTAGAGTTGCTTCTTGTACCTTGAAACCCTTGGGGTTTTCTTTTACACCGATTGCCCTAAGGAATGTAGATTTATGGACGAGCACTATTCTGTTGCCTGTGATTTTTTTTTTCCAGCACATCGTTATCAATTTTGATTCTAGTGAAGGCTGTGTGAAAGAGATGAAGTGGTAGAGGTGGTTCAGGGACTTTGGTGAGAGGGATGGAGATAGGGTGGTGTTCCATAAACTTGATCATGACTCTAATGGATTCATCGTAATCCATAGGGTTTAGCGAGAAAATTTGGGTCGTATCACGGAGAAATGGCTCAGGCGATGTTGATGATGATGATCCCTTGGATGGTTTCTTCTTTGCAATCGATTTCTTGGGTGTGGAGGAGGTTGCAACAAGATTTTGGGATGTAGATTGGGAAGCTATTGATGAGCAGTTAAGAGAGCTTCAAGAACACGATGAACACAGAGAAATTTTGAAGTTTTTGAGGGTTTGAGCGCATAAAGAGTTAAAAGGGGTTTTACAAAGGTTTATATAGGTAAGTGAAATGGGTCAGGTTAAGAAAGTTAATAATGAGGATCCGAAGCCAAACAAGGTTGCATTTAATGGATAACCATTTTTGGTAATGAGTTGACATGGGAAAGGAAAGGTATCGATGTTTTAGAGCTTAGACAGGAAATCCCAAACGCAGATTCGATGGTTGCTTTTTGGAGACGTGCGATCATGGCATGAATTCCAAGGAAGATAAAGATCCTTATAAGCTATCGTTACGAAGAAAACGTTTCACCTTATTGACTCTTGGGTTTCCGAATCATCGATTACGGACAGTTTGAAATCCGGAGGGTAAAAAGTTGAGTTCCGGATTGTGAACAATTGAAGAAATGGTCCGGAATCAGTTCAGTGAAAGTTCTAGTTAATGGTTTGCTCTAGGCTTTCATTATAATAAGTTCTTTTGAGTCTTTATGCAGTTTTGGTAGGTTGTTTGTTAGTTTACGGCCAAGTAGTGAGTTTACGATCATAAACCTGTTTACTGCCGTAAACCCAGTGTCCGGCCCAAGTCCACTATATATAGGGGTTATGTAGGTCATTAATGGTTGTTGATGCCACAATAGTTCATGGTCACAGGAGCAAGTTGTACCAGACGTTTTATGCAATATAAGTGTGTGCAAGCTTGTTTCAAATATGTTTCTACCTAGTTTCTCATTCTATTTAATTGTGTGATTGCTTGATCATTGGTAAAGATCCGTTTTCAGGACCTTACAATTGGTATCAGAGAGAAACCGGTGTCAAAGCATCATTCAATCGAGTTTTCAGCCGTTTAAACTCATATTCTTTAGTGTTCGAGATTAGGGTCAAATCTGCATCAAACTTGCGTTTACTGAGATTTTTGGGAGTTTACTGCCAAAAGATTACAACCATATACCCTGTTTACGGCCGTAAACTCAAGCACATTCAAGAGGCATAATCTGTGTTCTTAAACCATAATCAGTGCATCTTAAATAACCATAAACTACCTGACTGTAAACACCCCAACCGTAAACACCCGACCGTAAAGACAGTTTACGGCCCTAAACTACTGACCCTATACTAAATTTTGACAATTTTTATTTTTTAATTTTTAAGTTTTAAAATCAGAATAAATGGACTCTCAAAGTCAAACACATCATCATGAGCTGGATTCTATCATGGGCAACACTACACGCATTCCAAGACTGCTGTTTGCAGATGGTTTTCCTTATTGGAAATACTGGATAGAAAAGTACATTAAAATGAAGGACTTCAAGATTTGGAGAAGCATCATCAAGAATCCCGTCAGAATAACCACAACTGTTGCAGGGCAAGTAGTTGACAAAGCTGTTGAAAATTACACAGATGAAGATTTTGAGAAAGTTGAAGAACAGGAAAGGGCTTTGGCCACTCTAACCATGGCTCTATCTCCTGATATAGCTTAAGGTTTCAGAGAGTATACTTCAGCAAAAGCTTTGTGGGAAGCTTTGAGTGAGGTATATAAAGGTAATGAGGACATGAAGGAAAACCGCCAGGATACTCTGTGACAAAGGTTTAACATGTTAAACTACATTCCTGGAGAAACCCTGGAGGCACAGTTACAGCGATTCACAACTCTCACCACTGAGATGACTACAGCTAGGATCTTCTTGACAAAGTCTGAAATAAATAAAAAGCTATTGAATGCTCACCCAAAGTCATGGGACATGAATGTGGTTGTCATTAAGAAAACAAGGGATCTAAATCACCTTACTCTTGCTGAAACGATGGCGATCATCAAGGCTTGTGATATTGATGATAAACAACGGGAGATAAATCATGTGAATTCGTATTCAACTGCAAACCTTGGGATTTCATCTAAAAATTCTCTTTCATCTCTCACATTTCCCTCTCCAGGTCAACCTTTTGCTGCTCAGCAAGCTCATACTCAATCCTTTTCCACTTCATCAGCTACTTCACTTCTTGCTACATCATCCATGCCTTTTTCTAAGAACCAATCGTTTGTTGCTTCTCAAGATGCTCCTTCCTCAAATGCTAAGGAGTGTGATGAAAATCTTGCTCTCGCCACAGGACTTGTTAACTGCTACAATGGTCTTATAGCCGGAGATCTTCCACCACAATTGCCATTTGCTGATCTGGATCAGATTCATCCAGAAGATGTGGAAGAAATGGATATTACATGGCAAATTGCCATGGCAGTGTTCAGGGCGAAGCAATTTACGAAGAAGACAGGGAACAATAACTGGGGGGATGAGTGCTGATAAAAAGGTAGGGTTTAGCAAAGGGAAGCTGCATTGTTTCAATTGTCACGAGCCGGGTCATTTTGCTTGTGAGTGCCCGAAGCCGGATAGAATATTAAACAATGACCGGACAATGGTTGCAGTGGGAAACAATCGGGGAGGTGCTCAGGTAAACAGTGAGAAGGCTATGGTTGCTCAGTCATTTGACTGGGAGGACCAGATTCAGGCCTTAAACATTTCAAAACCTGAAAATGCTCACCTAGACCAAGTTAAAGATGAAGCCTCCATCGAGAGTGTTGCAGCTGCAGAAAAGATGATGGAGCTTCAGTTTGCGTTGATGGTATCTTCTACTTCTGAACCGAAGAAAAATGAGGTAAGTTTGCCTTCTTGCTCTCAAGCTTGTATTGATTATGTTAGAATTCCTCGTGAGGAAATAGAATCATTACGTAGAGAAGTAGAGGACCTTAGATATGAGCGCTGTCAACTGAGAAAAGGACAAAACCCTTAAAGGCCCAATTAGAGACAAAAATAAAGGACTTTAGGAGACTTCAGGAAGACTACAGTAATAAATGTGACCGTAAACTCCTGGTTGACCTTGAACTCAAATTTTGGACAAAAGTAATTAATTTTTGGGCTACATTTAAGTCGATTGGAATATTATTTGCTCAAATATCTTTCTTTTCTTACTTGGTATGTTTTAGTGCAGATCAAATGGCAAGCTTAAAATTCGCAGATATGCACAACCTGGCGATTGTGCTGGCAGACCCTCCAGTTGCACATGGAGAATTCAGGTCAACGATTCACGGACTGAAAGAATGTTACCTGGACTCTGCCATCACCATGAACACTATGGTCTATCAAAACATCATAAGGGAGTTCTGGTAGACTGCCAAGATGAAAAGAGATGACGATGGAGCAGTGATTGTGGATGCAATCGTTAAAGGATGCAAGGTTGTGATCACTGAGCAGTTCATTAGAGAAATGTTGTTGATCAATGACTTACCTAGTTTTCCCATTGAGAACGGGATTGAAGACGCTCAAAATTTTTTGAAGAAGATGGGGTACGAAGGCGACTCTCCTCCTACAGTGAATAAGCTTCTGCCACATTATTGAAGATTCCTAGATCATGTGTTCGTGAGTTGCATCTCTGACAGGAGGTCTGGTGTGGATGAAATATCTCTGAGAAACACTTGAGCTATTGATTCTCATGCTTCAGGGATTGGCTTCAAGTTTTTGAGGTTTATCATGGACGAGTTTGTGGTCAACATCAATGCTATCACACATGATACCTTCTTGACGTATCCCAAGTTCATTCAGCTATTCATCAACAAACAATTTCCTGATATGGTCAAGGAGGGAGATACACTTGATATGAAGTCCTTAGGCCCTCACACTATTGGGCTCATCAAGCAAAAATGCAAGGGAAAAGTCGTCTTTCAAGGACTATATCCGCTTGTAAAATTCGGAAGATTTGTTGAGCCAAATGAGGCGTCCGAGTCTCATGGATCCTATGACAAAATATCTTTTGAGCCTACTTCATCAGAAAAGGTGATCTCGGAAGGAGATGTGATCACTGTGTCAGATCAGGAAGGACAGGAGACAGTTGCTCCCAATGTTTCTATAGCTGAGGAGCATGACCTGCAATCAGTCCAAGTCGAAAGTGACTACAATGAAGGGTCTCTAAGAATGCGACTGAGACTGATCAGTATGAAGACCATGATCTTACAGGCTTTGATAAAGATGAGATTCCGACTAACTTTGGATGTAACGAAGACTTTTTGTCAAATGTCAATCCCAACACACTACTTGATAATATCAGTGATGTTTCTCACCCAGCAACGGAGATAAGGGACTCTGATGACATTCTCGAGTCAACATATGTTAATACCGATCAAGTGGTTGATATGACAACTCCAATGGTGATAGTATCAGGGATTCCTCCCCTTGATGCTGCTTCACCCTACAGCTAAACCACTTCAGAGTGATGATGCAACAATCCAGACCTTACAACCTCCGTCAAAGAAAAGAAGATGTGATCCTAGACATGAACTTCTAGATTCTGAATTATCTCAAGGCCTGCCAATTACACCAAAAACTACCCCTACCATCGTCTCAACAGAACCTTTTAGTGGAGGTCCTAGAACCACCTATGAGGTTGGTGGTTCCTCTGCTCAAGCATGATTTTCTTCTCCTAGGGCAGATCTTGATGATACCTCTGTACGGCTTGCCATGCATCTAGCCTAGGAACAAACTTCATTACCTTCTTCTAGAGCTAAAGGAATTTATTTTAGAGAAGGTCATTCAAGAGAAGATGATTCAGTCATTGATGAGCTTCAAAAGTGAGTAAATGTACTTGATCAAAAGAATATAGAGCTCAGTATTCAAGTTAATGATCTTTTGAGCGAGAATGTAAATTTGAAGATTCAAGTTTCTGATCTTCAAGAGGATACGCTTTAAAGACCACGCATATTTCTGACTTACAGAAGTACTTTAATCTTCTCACTTCAAGTTACTTTGATTTGAAGAAGAAGTTAAAAGAGGAACTTGGTGACAAGTTCAAGACATCCGCTGATGAGTCAAGGATTAATCTGAACATCCAGGCTCATCCCATTGTGACATCTGCTCCGACATCACATATTTTTGATAGGTTTGAAAAAGATCCAACTCAAGCTCCAAGTGTTGTGGCCATAAAACATGCCAAACTAGCCGAATCTGCTGAAAAAGGTCAATACTTGTTTAAAAGGAGCTCAGATCAAAATGCTCCTACGGATCAGCCTACGATCACCTTCACAGATCTTGAAGAGAATCGTTTTACAGATATATATGTGATAGGTCAGGGATCGTTTCATGGGGATTTCACGATGCTCTAAACATGTGGATCATGAAACGGAAGAGTGATAAAACTGAACTATATAAAGATGCTCATAATTTCAACTCCTGGACCAGTGTTGATCATTCAGAGCTGTCCAAGGCCCCTTTATCCAATGTCTCTCAAAATCCCCAGGCTACACAGCTCAAGCATTTCTTGAAAGATCAAGTACACAAGGCTTTTCCTTCCATGAAGATTGCAGAGTCAATCATTAAGATATACCCAAGTGTAATTGATCCTAAAACCAATCAACCTCTTTGAGCTATGATGTGGCTAGCTACTAAACAAGTGAAGCAGATTCCTATTCTTCAGGATCATCCAGATGGATCTCTGCAAACCATGGAGTACAGGGTGTTTGATGAAACCACAGCGTCTGTTGTAATCAAGCTTGAGAAGGGATGCATCCGCTTGTACGACAAACGAGACCTGTTTCAGTTTGGAAAGTGGGATATACATCAGCTGAGCTATCGTTAAATTAAAGTTGCAGAAGACATCTTTGAGCCAGCTGCCAAAGAGTTTACAGCTATGGTTGTGGAGATCATTGACAAACAGATATGGAACAGAGCGATTGGGAAGTCAGGTGTGCTGGTGGTCGACAAAGACTGACCTCAAGCTAGCACCAAACAAGGGGGAGATTGAAGGGTCTAGTTAATGGTTTCGTCTAGGCTTTCATTGTAATAAGTTCTTTTGAGTCTTTATGCAGTTTTGGTAGGTTGTTTGTTAGTTTATGGCCAAGTAGTGAGTTTACGGATGTAAGCCTATTTACGGCCGTAAACCCAGTGTCCGGCCCAAGTCCATTATATATAGAGGTTATGTAGGTCATTAATGGTTGTTGATGCCACGATAGTTCACGGTCAAAGGAGCAAGTTGAACCAGGAATTTTATGCAATATAAGCATGTGCAAGCTTGTTTCATTTCTGTTTCTACCTTATTTCTCATTCTATTTGATTGTGTTATTGCTTGATCATTGGTAAAGATCCGTTTTTAGGACCTTACAATCAGTCCGGAGTGCAGCTTGAAATTCCAGAGTCAAAAAAAAATTGTTTGCGATTTCGATGTCAAAAAAACTGAAAAATACGAAGCAAAAATTCTGTAATGATAATTTTTGAGTTCCAGAGTGAAAAATTGTAAAGAATTCTAGAATACGATTTTCAGAACATTCTGAAACAAGGTTTGAAAGACTTCCGGAGTGAAATACTAAAAATTTCGAAGTATAGAATGCAATAACTTTTCGGAGTGGAATTTCGGGATGTCATTGTGATGTATATTCCGAGATGCAAAATTTGATCAAGATGACTATGTGGACTTAGAACAACAAATAATCAGGATGAGCTGTACAACTTAAGATCCAAGTGATGGTTAGAAATAAAGACAAGTAAAATGATCCTTTGTATTTTGAGAGAGAATAGTTCCGAAAAGAGGAATACTCTTGAGATCGGAACCTATTTTCTATCAAATACTTTCATCCAAGAGTGCAAGTCTCTTGAAAGAACTGAGGATCTGACATTATCATGCCCATCTTGTTCAAAAAACCATTGAACTTGGTTTTGTCTAATGCCTTAGTAAAGACATCAGCAATCTCATTGTCAGACAGAACAAAAATGAGTTCAATGTTACCATTTAAAACATGATCATTTATGAAATGGTATCGTATGTCAATATGATTCGTCATGGAGTGTTGAATTGGATTGTGTGAAATAGCAATAGCACTTTGAGAATCACAATTGATAGGAATGCATTGAAAACGATAACCATAATCCAAGAGTTGAGACTTCATCCACAAAACTTAAGAGGTACAGCTAGCAGCAACAATGTATTCTGCTTCGCCTGTACAGAGTGCAATGCAGTTCTGTTCCTTGGATGTCCAACTAACCAATCGACCACCTAAAAATTGGCAGCTACCTGATGTGCTTTTTTCTATCGAGTTGAAGACCACCATAGTTTGAATTTGAATATGCTTGAAGAAGGAAGCTTTCATTTGTTGGGTACCAGATTCTGAGACTCTTTGTACCTTTGAGGTAATGGAAAATTTGTTTCACAGCCAAAAGATGAGACATCTTTAGGTTGACTTGAAATCTGGCACACAAACATGTTGCAAACATGATGTCTGGACGACTCACTGTGAGATAGAGCAGAGATCCACACTCCTTTCTATTTGGTGAATAGTTCTCCATTAGCTGCAATTAGTTATATAACTCATCAAAAGGTGCGGTATGGGAACCCCTATGATTATTCTAGTTTATGAATGCTTAGATGCTCTACTTACACCCGCGTGAATGATGGTAAACTAAAGTTGAGGGAAATGAAATGCATATTTCTAGGATATGCATATGGATGGAAAAGGTTATCGTATGTGGTGTACTGAAGATGGAAAGACTCCAAAATTCATTATTAGTATAGATATGACCTTAAATCTGCTATGTGTAACCAAAGAGGATATGGTACAAGTGTTGCGGGGAACGATCAGGGTGCTAGCCAAAAGGTGGAGTTTGCAACACAAACACCGCATAGATTTGTGATAAATGAGGAGTATGTTAGAAATTTTAGGAATGGTAGATTCTATTTTGATTTCGTAAACACAATTGAAATAGTTAAAAGATTAAGAAGACAAGATGTAAATAAGATCAATTTTCCACTAGAGAGAATATTGAGAACAATTCGATACAAGCAAGCAAAGAACTATTCTCGCAAAAAGTCTTCTCTCTCTTGTAACAAACTTTCCTGCTTATAGGCATATGGAAGTCGAAAAGGAATAATTAAACTGACATATCAGAACGACAAACCTAAGCATAAAAATGTTCCAATACCTAATAGACAAGATATCAGAATTGATATGCAAATAATACATAACTCCGATATCAGAACCTATTGGAATAGGCAACGACTCCAAAATCGGAACAGACACTAAATCAGAATCAGAACATACTTGACACAACATTATCATTCCAAAACCTAACAATCTCCCTTTTTGTGTCATGTGCCAAGTTGTCTTCATTTATCTTCATTAAATGCTTTCGGAATAACAACATGCTTTAAGTTCTTCAAAATCATAAGGTGGTGGAAAATGCTTCAGAAATAGAATTTGTTTTGAGAACAACAACAATTTCCAAAATCCATCTATGCAACTTCAGTTTCTTCATAACCACTACAATTAATTACAATCCATTCCAATCAGTAAGAACGTGCTGTAGCGAAAATAACATAAGTTTATATCATAATCCACTTGGAACATAATACTGAAAATCGCAACTGAAGCCTTCCATATTTGAACCATTTTCTCATCGAAACACAAACCCATTGCAAATACTCTAATCCACTATGATGCATTCTGATCCATCGCACAGATCATATTTAAATAGTAATCTCCAATCAATTAACACTCTTTTCTTTTCAGCTTCTTCAACATCGATTTTTGGTCTTCAAAATTTTTCTTTTCAACATCGATTTCTGATCTTAAAAAATATTCTCTTTAACATTGAGTGTTGATCTTCACAAAATTTTCTTTTTAGCACTGAGTTTTGATCTTCAAAAGAAAAATCCAATCTCATAAGGTTTATTTAAATTGACCTTTGGAACTTCATTGTCTTTATCTTCAGATAGACCTCAGAAACTTCATCATCATTATCTTCAAATAGACATTTGGAACTTCATCGTCATTACATTCCTTTCTTATCACTTTTCTTCATTTTTCCTTTAGAGCAAGAATTATCAGTCTCAACAATTGATGTCAATTTCGAAGTGTCATTCTTGTCTAGTCGCATTTTAACAAAAACTTGATTCAGAGTTAATTTCACTTTTGGACAAACATCAACTTTTTCTCTTAAAGTGTTTAATCCTTGATTCTTGACAAGCGTTTCAAATTCAATTGATTCATCATTGATTAAATCCCTTTTCGGTTCCACAATATCTTTCACAAAAGAAGCACAATCAACTTCATTTTTAACAGAGATTTCACTCATTTCGCTTTCATCAAAATCGGAAACATTCACACAAGATTTATTTTCTTCCGATTTCAATTTTTCGCATAACAATTTATATTTCTCAATTTAATTTTGTTTGATTTTTTTTGTCCTCTTCAGTTAATGTATTTTTCATCATTAACTTCTTTTCTTTGGATTTGATGAATTCTTCAATCTCTTTAAATCCAATTCTATATGATTCATGCGAAGATTCATTTAATGATATCACAGATTTACATTTATAACAATCAACATCTATTTCATCTTCATTCAATTAAGGAAAAGGTAGAATCATTTTATGCAATTTCTTACCAAACTCACAATTAAGATATAGTTGTGAAATATTATTATACAAACGTTTTACAATTAAATAGAAATTATTCCTTTGTTTTGTCGTCAATCTATTGTCTCTTTTCAAAATGATCACATCATCCCGAAGTCTAGTTATTTCAATTTTAAGAGGCTTAATTTTCATTCTTCTTTCCTCACTTTTAAAACAATACATGCTAATACCATCACTAAAATCAAAATTCTTAATGTGAGATCGTTTAATATAGTCACTTAAATTAGAGATTGTATCACGCAACTTAGTTAGTTCGGAATCATAATGAGAAACATGAATATTAAGAGATTTAAGAATAGAATGTACCTTTTTGATTACCTTCTCTCAAGACGAAACATGCTCCCTGAAACTTTTCTCTAAGAAACTCACTTCAAATTTTGAACCTTCATATGTAGAGAATCCTTTATGTTCTGAATATGTGCTTTTCACCATAAGCACTTTCATTCATTCACACTCTTCTCTTTTCCTTGTCTTTCCTCTTCTCTCACAACAAAGATTTTCCCCTATGGAGGCCTCTGTACTTCATCATCTTCAAAATCAGTTGACCACACTTCAAACTAACCATATCTATCATTCTCTTCAACTATCAATGGTTTTCCAGTGTCTTTTGGATTTCGGAAGGTCTTCTATCTTCAGCAAATAGTAGTCTTCATGATTTGACTTCTGTTTTCTCTCATTAACTTTTCTTAATATACACCCTTTTGGAAAGTGATTTTTTCTGTGACAGTAGTTGCAATCATAAGCATAATCGCCAAGCAACTTTTACTCTTCTTTTGCTTTCTCCGATTCAGAATTTTGATTCCAAATTATACCTCTATTGAACTTGTTTCCTTTGAATTTGGAGAAGCTTTTCATGAAGAACTTTTTAGGGTTGTTGATCATAAGAGCCTTTATTTCGCTAGTAAACTCTTCATCCGTTCTATCTGAGTCCAAATCATCTTTAACCACCTTGGATGCTTTACTTTTTGAGCTTTCACTTTTTACTCAAATTCTAGTGGTCCATCATTTTAGACATTTTTAGCTTTTATTTAGAATCTCTTTCTCATGAGATTTGAGAATACCAACCATTTTGGCACGATAATAGTTCTTAAACGGTTCACAAGCCTTAACAGTTGATGCAATAAGCTTCCATTCAGAGCTTATACAATTAAGAAACGTAACCTTCTGTTTAATTACTTTCCTGATCAAATCATGCTTAAGCATTCTGCTTAGAAAATGGTTAAAACGTGTAACAGTTTGATTAATAGACTCATATGATTTTTGTTCAAAAGAACCAAATTCAAATAAAAGAGTAGTTTGATTTGAATGAATTGAATCAGCGTCAACAGAATACAACTCTCTCAATCTTACCCAAATTTCAATATTTGTACGAAGATAACTTACCAAACGAAATGTATCAGTAGGAAGATCAATGTTTAGAATCCTTAACGCTTTCAAAATTTTCATCTACAATTCCTTTTCATCAGCTTCAATACCTTTAGAAATGATATTATCCAAATCCTTTTGAGTATACACGATCTAATCAACTTTTGACGACTTGAACGATCCTTCTGTGATTGCATGCCAAATACTTGAACCATGAGTTTCGATCCCCAAAACATAATCCTAAAAATGAAGTGCCCACACTTCATAATATTTTGGAAGAGAATTGTAATTCAATTTGTAGATCCAATGGAACCATGAAGATTGAAGGAAATAGAATGATAGTCTTCTTTTGCCGATTTTTAGAAAATTTTCCAATATGAACAAATATAGAATTAGATCTGTAAGCTAGAAACGAGTTCCAAATCAAGAATTGAATTACTTGAACTACGAATTTTGGATCAAATTGCATACAAAAGTTGCAAATACAGAATCGATCGAAAATACAAAGTATAAATATGAAGAACACGAAGAACTTCAAATGAAATCAAATCTAGCAAACAGCGTACAGAATCTCCTGCTCTGATACCACTTGTTAGAAACTTAAGGAACGATAGATTTTATTTTAATCTTGTAAACACAACTGAAATAGCTGAAATACTAAGAATACAGATGTAAATAAGTTGAATTTTCCATTAGAGAGAGTATTGAGAACAATTCAATAGAAGCATGCAAAGAAAGATTCATCCAAAAGGTATTCTTTTTCCCATAATAGACTTTCCTATTTAGAAGCATAGGGAAGTCGGAAAGGAATAACTAAAGGGACATATTGGAACGACAAACCTAAGCATAAAAATGTTCCAACATTTAACAGACAAGCTATTGGAATTTCTAACACAATAATACACAACTCCGATATTAGACCCTATTGGAATAGGTAACGACTCTGAAATTGGAACAAACACTAAATTAGAATCGGACCATACACTAACTTGGAATCGGAACAAACTCTATACAAAAAATAAAATTCCAATCCATACAACCTTGACTCAAGATTCTGAAACCTAAACTTGACACAACGTTATCTTTCTGAAAGCTAACAAAATAGCAGGGTGGCATGGCACAACATAGACGTGAGGAATCCTTTGAACAACCCAGGGAAGAAGTGTCTGGTGACGTTGATCTCAAGAAAGGCAACCTAAAGAAGCTTTTTGAGAATAAGCTTGTAATGATCGATTTTAGGATCTGAAAAGATCATAGAAATGATGGAGATATGGAGGGAAATAAGAGTAGGATGGTTATACATTTCTCACTGCGCTCAGAAAGTGTTGCGGTCGTTCTATTGTGATCAATCCAAATTTATTGGTACTTCTTTTGCAGTTTCAAGCAATCGGGGGAAAGCTCATTGGGAAATGGTCAAGGAGGTAAGGAGCACCTAGGAAAGGAATAGAGCATCATGAGCATGGATGTGCCATCCATGATGAAGATGCACCATTTTAACAGTGGGCGTCCCACTTATAATGTTAGATACACCATTTCGGAAGAGGTATGCCACCTATAGACAAAGTGTGATACTTAGGAATCAAGATGTGTCATCTAGAAGGAGGATGTTCCATCTTGAAGGAGGATGCACCAACATAGAGGAACATACACTATAATTGTGAAGGATGTGCCATCTTGAAGGAAGATGTGACATATTAAAGGTGGATAAGCCATCCTAGGAACAAGGTGCACCACTCTAGTGTGTCATGGTGTACTCTGGAGTATTAATGTTTTGTTGATATGTTGTTGAAGCATGGATGTGCCACTAGGGCATCTTAACGTACCATTAGGCGGCTTTATGTGCCACACATGTTCCTGGTGTGCCCCATGTGTTCTTAAAGTGCCATGATAACCCTTGATATGCCACTTATGTTATGATGTACACTATGTTGCTCTAGAACATCCAATGATGCTTAGAAATTAAAGATGATCAAGGACATGTACAAGTGGTGCCTCTAAGTGACAACGTTCCACTCCATGGCACCTGATGCATCGTCATGACACCTCGACAAAGTGAAATGCATTGGAGGTGCCACCAAGAGACATAGGTGCGACTAAGTGATAAGGGATGCCACTCAATGACACCTGATGTTCAAGTAGTGTATTGATGGTGCCAATATAATGTCTCTCAAGGATGAAGGTTCCAGAAACGATTACATGACTGGTTGTGATTGCATGAAACTGTTCATGTGCATATGGATTATTGCGCTTTGCCTATTAGTGTTTTAGGTTTATATATAGTCTATAAATAGGGATATTTGCTAGTCATTTTCTAAGTGTCTTTTGTATCCTTAGTTACTAGATCGAATCTATGTTGAATTGTATTTTTAATCTCTGTTGAAATGTATTTGTAACATCTGTTTCAGAACTCTGAATAAATAATAATCTCTTCATGCCTGTGGACGTATGTCACATCTACCGAACTACATAAATACCATGTCGTTGTGTGTTTTTCGATCGAGTGTTATCCACATTACTTCTTAACAAGGGTCATTGAAACCTGGCAAGTGACATCAAATTTGTTATGATTCTTGATAACAAATTAAGTTGTGTAAAGGATGAGAAAACGTTGATTAAACCTCAAAACTTAATAATTGTTGTGTCGCAGTAGATTATATGGGATTACCATAGATCACTAACAAATCCAAAATCCGTCATGGATTTGTGATATGTTAATGATCCTTGGATAATTCGTCATAAATTACCCACACTGATCTACCACCCGAAATTGCTTCACTAATTGTGAAAACCATTTACTGTAGTGGTACTTGCACATATATTTGAGTGTTTATAATAGAGTAAGTTACACGAATGGTCCCATTGGTTTAAGGTAATTTGTGCATTTGGTCCCTGACTTGTTTTTTTAAATCGTAAGGTCTCTATTGTTTGTTTTTGTTACGCGTTTGGTCCCTGTCTTATCTATAAAAATTATTTTTCGCTTGACTTTTTAATTTATTTAAATAAAAAGACCCCCAACCCCACCCTCTTACCTTAACTTACCTATCACACCAATTTTTCCTATTTAAATAATAATCTTTTTAGGTAAGACAGGGACCTAGCGCATAACAAAAATGAACAGTAGGGACCAAGGGCGTAACAAAAACAAATTATAGGGACCTTCCGAGTTAAAAAATAAGTTACGGACTAAACGCGCAAATTACCCCAAACCATAGGGACCATTCGTGTAATTTACTCTTTATAATATTTATTCTATATTATATGATCACATAGTTAGACATGACAGATTAAGTCAATATTACAACTATTGAAAAAGCCAACTTTCTTAAAAGAAATAATTATAATGTTTTTTCTGCAAAAATTGAGTTTTCAAGTATCACGTTTATAATTCCACTGTAAATTAATTATTATGCTATCGGAAATAAAAACCAAAGTCCATGCGTGTGAGTGATCGTGTGTTTTGTCTTAACTAAATCTTTTTTTTTTTTTTTTTTACATTTTACTTGAATATACTGTTTAATGTTGTTTATTTTATGTTATCTCCGTTTACATAATATAATAATTCTTTGAATGTTTTATTCGAATACACAGATTAACGTTCATTTTGGAGTTATACATAGTCTAATACAAAACAGTTATAAGCTAATATGAAACGGATTTCGAGTTATATATTAGCTAATCTGTGAAAATAGTTTCGAGTTATAATGTAAAAATATGTTTCAATACAATCTTGGTTTTTAAGTTCTTTATATTTATAATATTTAATGATGTAAATTAATATATTTTTTGATGTTACAATAAAATCTATGGTTATTTAAAAGCTCGAAAATAATATATGGTAGTTTTTTGTTAAACTATATTATATAACATTTTACTTTTTATTTTATTTTTTGTTAGAATTCACAAGTTGATATATATATATATATATATATATATATATATATATATATATATATATATATATATATATAGTTTTAGTTTCAAAATTATTATCTACAGCCAAAAAACACAAAAATTAAGAAAACATTAATTACTACTAACTTTATTAAATGAAATGATAATTTTATATTTTTGTTGCATTTAATTTTATTGTAGTTTAACAATTAATGAGAATCATTTTGGTAAAATGATATTTATTTTTATAAATAGATTATTATTTTTTGCACAAACTAAACCGAAAAAAATGACTATTAATATAGAATAAAGGGAGTATATATATACAATTAATCCAATACAATTATTTAATTTTATTTTTTTCAAAGTTTTATTTGCTTAGATCATGTGTATATATCTTAGTCTTTATGTATATATCTTAGTCTTTATGTGTTTATCCGCTTTGAAATGTTTAAAATATTTTAGGGTTATTTGTTAAATGAATGATGTATTGGGATTTATATAAACTAATGATTCCATTTAATAAGTATCATTTCTTATTTTCGGTATCTTTATAAATATTACATTGACATATTAACTTTTAAGCTCTTTAAAATATATTTTTTTATTTAGGTTTTTTTTCTCATTTTTTTGATGCGTCGAAATAAAATGTGTTACCCATTTTCTTTAAAATGCGTCTTGACTAAATGCATCCAAACAAAATCAAATATACGATTATATATTTTAAACTAAAGGCATCTAATTTTTTATAATATTTATTTATTTAAATTGGGAAAAGAAAAATGAGATTTATTAATAAAGTCTATAGCAATCTTTTATTCAGTATTATATAAATATTAACAAAATAAGATAGATATTAATAATAAAATATATTTAATTTTGATCGAAAGCCCTAAAAGACTTCGAACCCAACGGTACCGGATGTTCCCCTCCTTTCTAGAGGCTGAGGTTTCAAGTCTATTAATTAAAAAAAAAAATAGCACCCCTTAACGACCCTTAATTTAAAAATAAAAAAAAAAAAAAAAAAAAAAACTCATTGTCACATCTATCAAATAATTTTTTTTAATTATTAATATTTTTATTAAATTAATTATTTAAATAAAAGTTTGTATTTAAGATATCTTATTATTTAATTAATTAATCTATTTATTTAGATTACATATCCGATTAAATTACATATTTTTTGTTTATGATTGACTTTTAAATTTTTTTTACAGATATATCGTCTTTTTTATAAAGAAGACTACAATTTTTTTTTATTAGCATTTTAGTTCTAGTTAATTAAACCGGTACAATTATTGTTTTTGATTAAGCTATGTGTTCCAGATTTTTTTTTTTTTTTTTTTTTCTTTTCTGAAACACGATTCTGATTATGGTATACCAACAACTTTCGTTTACAATTTCAATTCCAACAAATTAGGACAAATACATGCTCATGCTCACATTTAACAAGTATCTATTTTTCTTATTTAAAAATCTTTAATTTCTTTGGGGGTTTAATCAAATATATATTTAATGTTGTTATTTATTTTATTTTATTTTATTTTACATTTTGTTCATTTTTTAAAAACTTATTAATGTTTGTTTGTTTACATTATTTAATCATAAATTTTGACGTCTGGTTCATTTATCCAAAATTGACTTTTAGAAACCCGGATGATCTAAATCTGTAATTTTCTTTTTACAAGTTACTTTATTTAATCCGAAAATAGTTATACACTAATCTGAAACGTGAAAAAACATAAGTTATTTAATACAAAAATTGTTAAACGGGAAAAAACATAATTTATCAAATCTGAAAATAGTTATAGACTAATTTGAAATGTGTTTTGAATTATTACTTAATTATTTTTAGAAATATTATTAAATATACCAATACAAACTTATTATCCCGACTTTTTTGGTTTCATGGTCTTTTTGGTCATCAATATTGAGTTATCAACACACAACATCCTGAATACAATATTCTAACTGTTTAAGATCCTTTATAAATCTTCTTCTTTTTTTCATAATGTTTTAATTTTATTTTGTTAATTTTGTTTTAATTACATAAATTTTTTAATACGTTATCAGCATGAAAGCTCTAATCAAATATAAATCACATATATCCTACTCAAGGTATGTATTACTTAACAAAAAATATATTTAATATAAAACAAACATTATATTAAAAATAAGGATGAATTATGAAAAAGTATTTAATAGTAATGACTAATAATTTTTTTTGCCAACCATTATTTATATATTATAACTTTTATTTATGCAAACTAATATTTAAATTATGCGATTAACTTTTATTTATACATAATAATATTTAAACTATCTAATCAACTTTTATTTATTTACGTATATTAACGTTTACATATACATACCAATGTGTATTTATTTACTTTTTACATATTCTCCATACTTTTGTTTAAACATTTACTAACCTTTATTTTTACTTATAATTAGTAAAATTATAGTTAATGAAATTATGATTATTAAATGATTTAAAAAATATATATGCATATACAATGAAAATGTATATGCAACGCTTATAAACGGTAAAAAACAATGTGTAACGTCCCAAAAATCAAGGGTGGAAATTTCATTTTTATTATATTCAAAACACTAGAGTATTTGTTTCCAAACATAGTCAAACATTTCAATACAAAACATTTATCAGAGTTTATTCCCAAAGATCACATATTGCGGAAAACATGGGTGTATGCGCTGCGATCAAGCCAGACTCTTCCCTTTCGAACCGGAAATACCTGAAACTGAATATCACAAACTGTAAGCATGAAGTTTAGTGAGTTCCCTAAATACTACATACCATACATATCAAACGAGCCTTACAGAACATACATATTCATGAGCCATACATATCACACACAAACGTAATCAATAGGAATGTTATGTGCCAACCATAGTCTTGCCATTATGCCATGAGCTGCCTCGTGGTCTTCTTTTCCAGGACAGGGGCCACAACCCTTGGTCTTACAGACAAGTTCCAGGAGGACCTCCTGGTCTTCAATGCAAGTATCACAAAGACAACCAACATACAATCTACAGCTGCTTGACTAACATTTGCCAGAGTTTAGACTCTGGTCTTTCATACAAATTGCCAGGATCCGCCTCCTGGTCTTTCATACAAAATATCAAGGGTCACCCCCGAGTCTTCCCTCCATAGATAAACCAAATGGGTCGGCATTGGTGCCTTCGAACCATAGAACAATGATGAGCCTCACCTCAAATGCAGAAGCTCACTGAAAGAAATCCTTAGATGCTGCCCTGTCGACTTCCCAAACTATCAATACCAAAATATCACCCAATTAGAAATTGGGTTCCAAACTATGATTCATAATCCACAATAAGGGTAAAATGACCATTTTACCTCTGGCTCAACAAGACTCACAACTAAGGCCCAAGCCCTAAAACTAAACAAGCCCAAAACCATAAGATCCATAAAAGCCCACTAATGGCCCAATTTTCCAAATTGGGACCAAACCTTTACATGGGCCTTTCCTTAAAGCCCATTTACTTTTTATAAAGCAAAATACATATTCATAGCTAGCCCAACAAAATTCCATGCAAGACATGCCCATAAGATACCCCAAACCCGAAATGGTACTACAAGGCCCAATAAGGCCGAATTACCCCAATTAGGCCCAAATCTATCATGGACCAATCCCGAAAGGGCCCAATATCCAAAAAGGCCTGAAATATTTATTGGTTAACCCTAGTCAACTCCTAGTCCAAGGTCCAAAGCCCTAAAATTCAACAATCCGAGAAAACTCAACCTGGTTGAGTATGCCTCATGTACTCAAATGGTACGCCCAGCGTACACTCGATGGAGCTAGTACGCACAACATGCCAGATGGGTACGCCCCAACGTACTTATTTGAATTCCAACCATCTTCATAAAGCACTTAATCACTTAAGTCCTTGCTCTAAACTTTCAGATCTGATTCCCATGGAAGACTTTTGAAGTAAAGTTGTTAAATTTACTAGGATGCATGGCTTAATGGGACTCTAGAGCTCAAAAGAGTTTAATGGATGGTCTTAACTCATGCTAGAACTCAAAAACAACACAAAGCTTGCCCTTTTGATGAATAAGGGACCCTTAACACCTAAACCAAACTTAGTTCACCAAGACGAAGCAAAAGGGACTAAAATGGCCAAAAACCAACCAAAAGTTGATCTATGAAATGAGAAGACAAGATCAAAGCTTTTTACCTCTAATGGATTACAAAAGATGGAAAACCTCTGCATCTACAAGCTCCTTTCTAGGTGGTGATTCTTCAGTAAACTCCAAACTCTTCAAAGTTGTCACACCCCGAAACCAAAGGCGGAAACGTTCCGGGGCGGAGGACGTCATGTGATATCGCAACCAATGTACATAGTAAGCATAGTAAACACAAAACATTACATTACATAAAATCATTTCATTTGTTTGAAAGTATAGTAATACAAGTTTTATAGATACATTAGTTAAAACAAAAGTAAGACGAGACTTCCATACGCTCCGTCTTCTGCAAAAGAACGCAGGATACCTGTTTAAGGAGAACCTGAGAATACAAGCAGTTTAAAAATCAGCATAAAGTTGGTGAGTTCATAAGCTGTTTGTTTATGTAAAAAGATCATGTTTCCTTTGGTTTTCTGAAAAGTTGTTATCCAAGAAAATCCCATATTTTCTTATAAAGACAGTTTAGTTAAACTTCTGAATTCCGTTCGGTACAAAAGTGGATAGTTTAATATGTAAAACTATATATTGAAAAACCTTAGATTACCATCCAGTACAACAATAGGTAGTTTTAATATATAAAACTATAGATTAAAGGAAGATATAAAATCCATGAACAAAATTTATATTAATACGTATTGTGAGTCGGATAACCATGCTAATAGGACACGAGACCACCTTGACGTTCTTCAGGCGTCGGACGATATCCAGAATTTGTCACCCCAGGTGTGCCCGCCTAACTGTAGCTAGCAGTTAAGGTGTGGGATTGTCAGTCCCGAATAGATCTATTCACAAATTTCACGCTCTCTCTCCAGGAGACTCTGGTTATACTTCTGGGGAGGATTTATTGATAACCCGAAGGGTTTAATGAAGACAAATCTCACAAGCTAGTATTAAATTATTCACGGTGTACTCGTTCATTTTCGAATATCATAATCGTTTTGAAACATAATATAGTAAAAAAACAATTGAATACAAAGAAATTATCTGGCATGATACTCTAAATTAAACAGAGATAAACTGAATCAAACACAGTTTATCTATTAATTTTGCATGAAATCTGTACGTTTAAAACAAGAAATGAAGATCCCAAATTATTCCCATAATAATTTGATTGTTTTGATTGTTTCTTACACTGTAATTGAAATCTACGTAGTTATATTCAGAAACAAAAACATCCCTTATGCTTCGCATGATACAAAATGGGTAAAGATATCTAAAAGTTTGCCAGATATTTATAGAATTACATCAGTTTTAAGTTTCGAAAACATTTATAGTTTGCTTGTATTCCCCCCCCCCCCCCTGAAAACATTGAAAACTCGGAAAAGGCGTAGGGGTATGAACTCACCAGACGAGAAATGTGCCGGTTGGATGCTAATTGTCAGTTTGGGGCTTGAAAACACGCAAGGTTCCTATATAATATGAAGAGATACATAATTTGTATCTAATTAGATCTTGATCTATTATTTAAATGAGAATAAACACTTCTAGACGCGAAAACACTTCAATTCAAGTGTTTGGAGTGACCCGGGTGGCATCTACGAGGGTATAGGGCCTAGATATGGAGTTTGCCCTTCAAGAGTGAACTCCAAAAGGAGATTACGGCCCATAAACCATAACCACATGAGTTTACGGCTGTAAACTCATGGGTGGTGGGTTCTTGGTTGCTAAATGTTTTTATAACACTTGTGGGGTGATGCTAGGATCAAATCTAGGGCATATGAAGTGATTTAACTATCAAAGGGACCATTTAATGGAGTTTACGGCTATTAACTAGGATTTTACGGTCGTAAACTCTCTCATACCCAATCCTTATGTGTTTTAGTGGTCCAAGATTAATCACATGTGATTCTAACTCATTTTACAAGTCATAAGAGGAAGTTATGGCACCATTTGACCCATTTATAGGAGTTTACGGCCCAGGGACCCATCCTTGGGGGGGTTTACGGCCGTGAACTCCTAAGGGGGTAGTTTTCTTGATGATTAAGTTCCCTAACATACTTGTGGATGGTTCTAGACATTATTCCAAGGCTTAGGAGGTGTTTAAGGGGCATCTTAACACCTTAGAAGGTGCTTACGGCCTAAGAAAAGGGGTTTACGGTTCAAGCATGATCTTGGGCCGTAAACTCATATTTACCCCTCAAATGTTGAGTTTTTGGTGTTCCAATTCCAGTCTTGAAAGCCCCTAAGTCATATCTAAGCTCTAAAGGTGGTTTGGAAGGGTTTTGGGGCTCCAAAACCCGATTTAGGTGTGTTTGCGGACTACGGCTGTTCCTGGGCCGTAAACACATGTTTATGGTCCTTTTTCATAATTTAAACATGAATTTGAAGGCTAAAGATGTTATACTATGAGCTAGGATGGATTACATACCTAATTGGAGCTTGAAAGGGGGTGATTTTTGGATCAAAAGATTAGATATGTAGAGAGAGAGTAGATAGAGGTTGAAAAAGCATCAAATGAAGTTCTTTGAACTTTATATATAGGTCGAGTTTGAGACACAGTGGAATTCTACCCGATACTGACGTTTACCGAGGCTTTTGGTCGTACCCGATTAAGTGTTTTTAACCCGACGTGGTCGTAACTAAAAATTATCCAATTAAATATCGAAAGTGTGTTCACGTGTTTCGATACTTACGGGGTCAAAATAAAAGTCTTAAATTAAATGACCTAATCCAAAATGTTAACGGGAAAATTGAAAGACAAACGGGTTTTACCGACGGGAATAGGTTATAGCGACGGAACAATTTACGGGATGTCACATTATCCTCCCGTTAGAGGGAATTTCGTCCCGAAATTCAAAAACTAAGATATAGATTGCGGAATTGGAAATAGATGCGGGTATTTCTGCTTCATCGAGTCTTCACATTCCCAAGTGAATTCGGGTCCCCACTTAGCATTCCAGCGAACCTTCACTATCGGGATGCGGCTTTGCTTCGTACGTTTGATCTCTCGATCTATGACATCGATTGGTTCTTCCAGAAAGTTTAGGTTTTCGTTGATCTCGGTCTCATTAAAGGGATTACTAGGGTTTCATCGGGTAGACACTTCTTAAGAATAGAGACGTGGAATACAAGATGGATGTTGCTAAGTTCTGAAGGTAGTCGGAGATTGTAGGCTACAGGATCGATCCTAACGAGGATCTCGAAAGGTCCTATGTACCTTGGGTTAAGATTTCTGTGCTTTCCAAAACGTATTGAACCTTTCCAGGGCGAGACCTTCAACAGGACATGATCTCCTACCTAGAACTCCAATGGTTTTCGTCGTTTATCTGTGTAGCTCTTCTGTCTGTCTCGTGAAGCTTTCAGTCGTTCTCGGATTTGGATGATCTTCTCAGTGGTTTCACGGATGATTTCTATACTAGGGAGAGTACAGTTGGGAATTTGACTCTTGGCTAGCTGCATGTCCCCTACTTCAGCCCAACACAAAGGGGACCTGTACTTACGACCGTAGAGGGCTTTGAACGGAGCAGTCTTGATACTGGTGTGATAGTTGTTGCTATATGAGAACTCAATCAAAGGCAAATGTGTGTCCCACAACTTTTTGAAATTAATAACACATGCTCTCAGCATATCATCTAGGGTCTGAATAGTTGTCTCACTCTGTCCATCTGTTTGAGGAAGGTAGGATGTTCTCAAGTCTAGCTTAGTTTTGAGAGCTTTCTGAAGGGACTGCCAAAACCTTGACGTAAACCTGCCATCTCGTTCGAAGATAATGGACACAGGTACACCGTGCAGTCGGACTATCTCTTGGGTGTAGGTTCGTGTAAGTCTTTCCATCTTGATTGATTCTTTAATCGAAAGGAAGTAAGCGGATTTTGTCAAACGAACGACAATTACCTAAATAGTTTTGTACGCACTTGAAGATCTGGGTAACTTGGTGATGAAATTCATGGCAATCATTTCCCAATTCCATTCAGGTATCTCGGGCTGTTGGAGCAGACTTGAGGGCTTCTGATACTTGAATTTTACCTTGGCACAAGTCAAACACTTTCCCACGAAGGTAGCGATCTCGGCTTTCATGTTTGGCCACCAATATTGTTTCTCTAGATCCAGGTACATCTTATCTGAAGCCGAGTGAACAGAGTATCTGGTCTTGTGTGCTTCCTCCATGACAACTTCCCTAAATCCTCCGAACTTTGGGGTCCAGATTCGGTCCATGAAACAGTAGACTCCGTCACCCCTGATCTCAAGTTTCTTATCCATTCCCCTCAAGGCTTCGCTCGACACGTTCTCTGGTTTAAGGGCTTCCAATTGAGCTTCTCATATTTGCATGGATAAGTGAGAATGGATGGCCATTGTCAATGTCTTCACCTTGTGGCTTGAACTTTCCTTTCGGCTAAGGGCATCTACCACCACATTGGCCTTGTCGGGATGGTAGCGGATTTCATACTCATAGTCATTGAGCAACTCTACCCATCGCCGCTGCCTCATGTTTAGATCCTTCCGTGTCCGAGTAGTTAAGGGTTTGGCAATTCTGGATGAACCTACGATAGTAGCCAGCGAGACCCAAGAATTGACGGATTTCTGAGGTTGTTTTCGGTGCTGACCAATTTTCTATCGCCTTGATCTTGGACGGGTCCATGGGTATGCGTTCTTCACTTACCACGTGACCAAGGAAAGTGCTTGGGTCGAAGGGCATCACTATGAACTCGTAGTGTCCATATCGAGTCCTGAATGCCGTCTTGGAAACATCATTCTCGTGAACTCGAAGCTGACGGTACCCTGATCTAAGGTCTATCTTCGAGAAGTAGTTGGCTCCCTAAAGTTGATCAAAAAAGGTCGTCTATTCGAGGAAGAGCATATCGGTTTTTGACTGTCAATTTGTTCAACTCGCGGTAGTCTATGCATGTCCGAAAGAATCCATCTGTCTTTTTCACAACAATATCGGGGCTCCCCAAGGTGAGGAACTCGGTCTGATGATTCCTTTACTAAATAACTCACTGAGCTGGCTGGATAACTCTTGCATTTCTGCTGGAGCTAAGTGATATGGGGACTTGGCTACGGGGGTAGTTCCAGGAATTAGGTCGATGCGAAACTCGACTTGATGTTCGGGAGGAACTCCTAGAAGCTCTTCGGGGAAAGACGTCAGGAAAATTGTAGACTTCGGGGATGCTCTCGAGGTCTTTAACTTCTTGTTTCTCGATAATTACATGAGCTAGGAATGCGTGATACTCTTTTCGCAGAAGCTTTTGAGCTTTGATGCAAGAAATGATACGAAGATTTGAACTAAGATTATTGTCGTAGATCATGAGAGTCTGACCAGAGGGGAGATTAAGACGGATGGCTTTTTCGTAACAAAGGATATCTACATGATTCGGACTCAACCAATCCATGCCAATGATAAGATCAAAGCTCTTTATGGAAACTGGCATTAGGTTGATGGGAAAGGAATGATCGTTCAGGGTAAGGGTACAACCTATGTATCTATCGTTGGCGTATTCTTTCTCACCGTTAGCCATCTTGACGGTAAATGTTTTGGTTACTAGACGAGGACTATGTTTAAGAAGACGCTTGAATGAATGACTAATAAGACTTCTTTGGCACTAGATTCGAAAAGGATCCGAGTATAAGAATTGTCGAGAGGGAACGTACCCGCGACGATAGTGGGATCGGCGACTGTCTCCTCCTGCTTTATAGGCAGGGTTATCTCAGCGTTGTTGGGGTTGTTGGTGGTTGCTGCCTTTGGACAGTTTCTATTGAAATGCCCGACTTCTCCACAACCATAGCAGACCTGATTAGTACTCGATCCGGAAACTTGATTGGTTAGTTGAGTCAGTGCTTTGCAGTTTCGCACAAGGTGGCCCTTCTTGCCACAGTTGTTGCAGAACGTTTCACGACATGGTCCGGGGGATACGATGGTGGTAACTGCACTGGTTGCACCAAGGGAGGTTACCAGCATACCTAGTGGTAGGTTCTTGAGCTGTAGGAGAAACGACAAGAGTACTAGCAGGTTGAACTACCACTTTTTTGTGCTTCTTGGAGGATCCTTGTGAACTCTAACCCTTTCGCTTTTTCCAGAAAACCTTTTTTACTTTCATTACGCTCATTCTGGTGCTCCTGATTATCTTCATGGTTTTGGGGGTAGGTGTTACTTCCTGGTCCACTGGACTTGCTAGGGTTCAAAAGCACCATTGCAACCGCCACTGCAGCAATAACAACTACCTGAACTAGGACAGGGTTGAATTGAGAAGGATACGGTGGCAGAGAGTTGTTGTTCCTAGAGTTGGGTCCTTTCTTTGGAGACATTTTGATCTAAAATGATTAGGAAAAAGAGGATGGTAAGTCCTCTGAATTGAATCTAGAGATATGAAACAGGGGATATCTCATTATGACAGATATAGGGTTCCATAAGCAATAAGCAGGAAAGAGTGATCAAAGCAGATAAACTATTGCTAAAGAAGGAACGAGTAGTAATACTCGGAATGAGTTTATACAACGTACTTGACTTTGGCTAAAATACTCGCATAGTATTTTATGTTTCGCTGTGACGACGGCTCGTTATTTGGGTATTGGGTAAGTTTTAGGCATGCTGTATACCATAGTCACTCCCAAGCACATGTTGGCCGTGTCTCGAATAAATATAGTTGATCAGGCTATATTGACCCTAGACACGACTACATAACTGCCCAGGTTTAACCACAACATACGACACGCAATTACTTATGTTTTGTTCTACTCGAGGTTACGGATTCCGGCGGTTAGGTATACTTGTATACTTTTGAAAATACTTATATTTTAAAGTATACTTTTAGTTCAGAGCATTTCGGCCCCTTAGTGTTTATAGTCTTATACCATGTAAGGTTTGGTATACTAGTTCACTATAAACAAGGGCTCTAATACCAATCTGTCACACCCCGAAACCAAAGGCGGAAACGTTCCGGGGCGGAGGACGACATGTAATATCGCAACCAATGTACATAGTAAGCATAGTAAACACAAAAAATTACATTACATAAAATCAATACATTTGTTTGAAAGTAAAGTAATACAAGTTTTATAGATACATTAGTCTAAACAAAAGTAAGACGAGACTTCCATACGCTCTGTCTTCTGCAAAAGAACGCGGGATACCTGTCTAAGGAGAACCTGAGAATACAATCAATTTAAAAATCAACATAAAGCAGGTGAGTCCATAAGCTATTTGTTTATGTAAAAATATCATGTTTCCTTTGGTTTTCTGAAAAGTTGTTATCCAAGAAAATCCCATATTTTCTTATAAAGACAGTTTAGTTAAACTTCTGAATTACGTTCGGTACAACAGTAGATAGTTTAATACGTAAAACTATATATTGAAAAACCCTAGATTACCATCCAGTACAACAGTAATTAGTTTTAATATATAAGACTATAGCTTAAAGGGAGATATAAAATCCGTGAACAAAATTTATATTAATACGTATTGTGAGTCGGATAACCATGCTCTCCCTCCAGGAGACTCTGGTTATACTTCCGGGGAGGATTTACTGATAACCCGAAGGGTTTAATGAAGACAAATCTCACAAGCTAGTATTAAATTATTCACGGTGTACTCGGTCGTTATCGAATATCATAATCGTTTTGAAACATAATACAGTAAATAAAACAATTGAATACAAAGAAATTATTTGGCATGATACTCTACATTAAACAGAGATAAACTGAATCAAACATAGTTTATCGATTAAATTTGCATGAAATCTGTACTCGTAAAACAAGAAATGAAGATCCCAAATTATTCCCATAATAATTTGATTGTTTTGATTGTTTCTTACATTGTAATTGAAATCTACGTACTTATATTCAGAAAAAAACATCCCTTATGCTTCGCATGATACAAAAGGGGTAAAGATATCTAAAAGTTTGCCAGATATTTATAGAATTACATCAGTTTTAAGTTTCGAAAACATTTATAGTTTGCTTGTATTCCCCCCTAAAAACATTGAAAAACTCGGAAAAGGTGTAGGGGTATGAACTCACCAGATGAGAAATGTGCCGGTTGAATGCTAATTGTCAGTTTGGGGCTTGAAAACACGCAAGGTTCCTATGTAATATGAATAGATACATAATTTGTATCTAATTAGACCTTGATCTATTAATTAAATGAGAATAAACACTTCTAGGCGCGAAAACACTTCAATTCAAGTGTTTGGAGTGACCCGGGTGGCATCTATGAGGGTATAGTGCCTAGATATGGAGTTTGCCTTCAATAGTAAACTCCTAAAGGAGATTACGGCCCATAGACCATATCCTTATGAGTTTACGGCCATAAACTCATGGGTGGTGGGTTCTTGGTTGCTAAATGGCTTTATAACACTTGTGGGGTGATGCTAGGATCAAATCTAGGGCATAGGAAGTGATTTAACTATCAAATGGACCATTTAGTGGAGTTTATGGCTGTAAACTAGGATTTTATGGTCGTAAACTCTGTCATACCCAATCCTTATGTGTTTTAGTGGTCCAAGATTAATCACATGTGATTCTAACTCATTTTACAAGGCATAGGATGAAGTTATGGCACCATTTGACCCATTTATAGGAGTTTACGGCCCAGGAACCCATCCTTGGGGGAGTTTACGGCCGTGAACTCCTAAGGGGGTAGTTTTCTTGATGATTAAGGTCCCTAACATACTTGTGGATGGTTGTAGACATTATTCCAAGGATTAGGAGGTGTTTAAGGGGTATCTTAACACCTTAGAAGGTGCTTACGGCCTAAGAAAAGGGGTTTACGGTCCATGCATGATCTTGGGCCATAAACTCATGTTTACCCCTCAAATGTTGAGTTTTTGGTGTTCCAAGTCCATTCTTGAAAGTCCCTAATTCATATCTAAGCTCTAAAGGTGGTTTCGAAGGGTTTTGGGGCTCCAAAACCCCATTTAGGTGTGTTTGCGGACTAGGGCTGTTCCTGGGCCGTAAACACATGTTTATGGTCCTTTTTCATAATTTAAACACGAATTTGAAGGCTAAAGATGTTATACTATGAGCTAGGATGGATTACATACCTAATTGGAGCTTGAAAGGGGGTGATTTTTGGATCAAAAGCTTAGATATGTAGAGAGAGAGAGAGTAGAGAGAAGTTGAAAAAGCTTCAAATGAAGTTCTTTGAACTTTATATATAGGTCGAGTTTGAGACACGGTGGAATTCTACCCTATACTGACGTTTACCGAGGCTTTTGGTCGTGCCCGATTAAGTGTTTGTAACCCGACGTGGTCGTAACTAAAAATTAGCCAATTAAATATCGAAAGTGTTTTCACGTGTTTCTAACGTGTTTGGATACTTACAAGGTCATAATAAAAGTCTTAAATTAAATGACCTAATCCAAAATGTTAAGGGGAAAATTGAAAGACAAACGGGTTTTACCGACGAGAATGGGTTACAGCGACGGAACAATTTACGGGTTGTCACAAAAGTGTACAAAAATACCCCAACAATCCTTCACAATGACTAAAATGCTCCAAGATATGGCTAAATATTGACTTCTAGGGTTTAGGAGGCTGAGGGGTGGATACAAGATGAGGTTCATGAAAGAAATGAGGTTTAAATAGGGTCCAGGGTCCAAGGGTTTCATGGTTGAAAGGAGTACGCCCCGCGTACCCCTTCGTACGCTCGGCGTACTCAAAGACCACCCGCGTCAACTTTTCTTGGTATGTCTTGCATACTCATCTAGTATGCCTCGGGTACTAGATGGCCCTAAACAATGCTCACCTTGATTCGACTATAACTCCTTCGCCCCAAGTCTGTTTCCAACGAACTTTATATCCATGGAAATGTGACGAGAAGCCCTACGCTTCTAACTCACCGTTGCCTAAAAAGTTCCCGAAAAGAACCCAAAATTCATAAAGGACCGAGCTGCAAAATTATAATAATACCCTTGGCTTCCGAAGAAATAATCGAACACCCACATCCGAATTGGGCCAAATCCTTCCTTTCAAAAGGCCCTAAACCTTATGAAAAATGATGATTGGATCGTAGCCCTGAGCAATGAAGCAAATCCAAAACCGATTGTTACAACTTTCCCCCACTTAAATTAGATTTCGTCCTCGAAATTGCTCTTTACTAACAATCATATTAAAACAAACAACTTGAGGAACACACTTGAAATTTTGCGCGTAACACAACCTTCCCATGAAAATCGAAACCCAAACCAAAACTTCCATCCCGAAGAAAACAAAACATTTTGGTCGTACAAAGCCATTTCTGGTTTTCCGAAACCTAAAATATATAATGGTCTGATTACCTGACAAACCACCTACATTGGAAGATTACCATCCTAAAACCTCATCGAATATATGAACAACCATAATACTTCCAACCCTGATTATCTTAATGCAACCTACGAAAAAAAGCCACTGACCAAAACCAACTGTTGGGTATATTGTATTGCGTCATGGGCTCGGTCCTTAGCCTAGTTTTGGTATCCGGTTTGGGCCTGTCCAACCGTCATTATTTTACTCTAGGGTTTAGTATTTAAGGTACATGCATGCATCCTTTGTTAGTAACGCTTTCATTATTTTTCTTATTAAGTTTTTGTAAACCCTAGCTCGCCTCTATAGTGGAAGCGCTTCATCGAGATCTGTTGAGGTGTGACTATATTTGAATCATAAGAATTACGTTGATTCTATACTGTGTTCATAATCATATTGTGTTTGAACTGTTTGTTCTTCATCTTTTTACCTGTGAAATATCTAAACGATATGAGATTTATTCTCATCAATTGGTATCAGAGCAGGAGACTGTGTAATTCATACACATCTCTTCTATTGAAGAAGTTATTGATGGTTTTATTCCGCATTGATTGATATTAATTGAGCCGTCATTCCATATTGACGTATCTCATTAATTTTCAATCTTACTCTAATCGATAAAATTACAAGTCTGATCTTAAACAGGTTATCGATCAAACGTCATCACAATGTCAATGGATGATTCGCAAACCAATCCAATCAACATATACAACAGTATCGGATCAACAACAAGGATTCCAATCCTATACACTCAGGATTATGAGGTTTGGACGCACCACTTCGAAGATTATGTGATTGGCTCAGAAGATAATGGGTACTTGATCTGGGAAGCTATCACAGTTGGCCCGTTTGATCACTCAAGCATCTCAAAGATTGTCAAAACTCAAAAGGAGTACAATCAGCTTGTGAATGATGTGAAAGACAATACTCAAGACGAGAAAGAGAAGTTTCAATGCAACATCAAGGCCTTAAGAATGATTAGGTTTGCTTTGCAGTCAGATACGTTTCGTTTGGTGAGTTCTTGCGCTACAGCAAAAGAGATATGGGACAGGTTGAAAGAATTGTATTCCACTGATGAAGATCTGGAACATTCAATACAAACTCTGCTGCTTTCTGAATTTGGTGATTTCAAACAGAAGCCCGAAGAGAAAATTGTTCAGGCTTTTGATCGGTTTAATCATCTTTTAAGTAAGATGATAATGCATGGGATCGAAAGGAAGGTTATTGAAAAGAAGGTTACCTTCATGAACGGTCTAAGACTTGAATGGATGGAAGTCGTGTCCACAGTGAAGGCACACAAATAGTTTAAATCATACTCTTTAGCGAAACTAGTGGGAATTCTGAAGTCCCATGAAAGTCCTTTGTCAAAGGAAACGAACATGGTTTCCATTTTGGGTTCGTTAGCCCTTATTTCAAAAGGGAAAAGTTCTGTTGAAGAAGAAGAAGAAGTGGATATTGCTGACTATGATCTAACCACTGAAGAGTATGCCCTGATGGTGTCCAACCCTAGAAAATTCATCAAAAGAAAGTTCCGAGCCAACAAGAACCGAAACCGTCAGGGAAGCTACAGTTCTGAAATGGTGAAGGAGGAACTGAAGATAGGTTCGAAGTCAGAGGAATCCAAGAAAGAGGCGAAAATTGGTGGAGACTCAGGATCTGATTGCCACTATTGGGGAGGCAAGAATCACTTCCCCAAAGATTGTATGCTGAAGAAAAAGGTAGAAAAGATATATGAGGATGATGAGGAAGCAAGCCTCCTGAGACTATTGGAGGAGATCAAGAAAAGAAAATCAGTTGCTAACAATAAAAAAATGAATGCTTTGATTGTACAGGATACAGGTAACAGTGATGAATTTGATGGAGTGGAAGTGTGGTCCACAGATTTTGAGGACGAAGAAGTAAGAAAACCCACTCATGGCAAGGCGATGCTGGTGAAAGAAGAACATACTACAGGAAGGTGTCTGATGGTGACCGAAGGAGTATCTCAGATGAGAGGATATAGTACTTATGGTGGGTTAGAAGATGAGAAGGAACGAGAGGACAGGTGTTTTGCTGCGAAGCCTATCAGTGCACTGATCAACGAATGTGATGAGTTGATCAAGAAGGTACAAAATATTCTTGCTTCTCTGAAAATACATGTTACTAACTATGAAAAGGAACTGAATAGCTTAAAATCTAAATTTTCTAGTATAAGTAGTAGTCTTACCCAAACCCGTGTCACAAACTCTAACCTGACTGATCAAATTAGCAAGATATCGTCGAAGAGTGAGGAAAGGAGGATGTGGATTGAGCAGAAGGAGAAAGAGTTAATTAGGTCTAAGGATGAATCGATTTATTTGCAACGAGACAATCTTAAGCTTTTAAAACAGCGAAATGTTTTTTGTTTAATTGCTAAAAGACTTTATTTTAATATCACTCAGTTGCATCTCCATTGTGAAATAGGAAAGAAGATACATCACATGAATTTACCCTTCCTTGAGTTAAAGGAGGATGAAGTCGATGCCGAAGCTTACAACTGTGAAAACATTGTATCTTCTGATGAAGTGTCTCCTGCATACAAAATTGGTCTTGACAAAATTGAGTCCTACATAAATTCCAAAGACCATAAGGACATGCTCTAAAATCTATTCGATGAAAATGATAGATTGAAATTAAGAACCGAAACTGTTCAGAAAATAAAATTGATGTTGAAAATGCATCTGAACTTAATGAGGATGATGATCTGAGTGAAATCTATGTAGAAGATGTGGTGGATTGTTCTGAATTTGTCAAAAGCGAACGCGAAACTCACAAAAATACCATTTCTGAAAATTTCGTTGAGTTCGCTCGCTCGTCGACGGACAAGGCCAAAATTCTCAAGGCAAAGGCTATGGTATATCAAACGGTTTAAACCACTCCCAATCAGGTCTACATAGTTGAAAGAGTTACTCCTCAACAAACTGCAGAACTAACTGCCATGGTAGAAGAAGATAATACAACTGGATGTGAAGAGTTCTTCTGGTTAGCACCAATAGATAACGCTGATGAAACAAAAGGCTTATCTCAGAAAACCTCATGGAGAGTGAAGGGTAGGTATGTGTCGGAACCACTTAATAAGCCTGCAAGATATGATGTACCAAGCACTAGTGGCACTAAAACGTCTTTGGGTGAACCAACGCTCACTTCTAGTGAAACATCTTCGTCTAAGAGCGAAAGCAATGCTCGTGTTCAAAAGAAAAATGCTAACATCCACAAAAATCCAAAACATGTAGCAGAACAAAAACACCAATGAAATCTGAGATACAAGAAGAATCTCTCAGAAAGAAAAAAAATTTGGAGATCAGAAAACCCTCATCATGTCAGGTACGAAAGGACGCATAAGTCTCGAGGAGAATCAAGAAGTGACCGAAAGGAGGGTTTCAGTCCTTGGAATGAAAGGAACCAAAAGGAAAGCTTCGGTCCACAGCAAGTAAGGAACCAAAAGGAGAGTTTTGGTCCTCAGAGCTTCAGCAACCGAAAGAACGGTTTTGGTCCTGAACACAATAGCAACCGAAAGAATGGGTTCGGTTCTAAGTTCAATCAGAAGAACAAAAGGGAAGGGTGTTCCCGTTCTCAACCAAGGAAGAGTAATGATCCACATTCCAATATCTCTTCTAAACCTCATTCTTCTAATTCTCATTCTTATCCTTCAAAAAATTTAAAGGGAAAAGGAAAGCTCTTTCCAGAAGACAACAGATGCCCATAAAAGAACCAAAAGAATGCAGACGTCAAAATCCTAAAACCTACGTCTATTGAACCAAAGCCAAACAAAATTAAAGTTTTCACAATAAAAAGAAAGGATGAAACAACTTTAATTAAAAGAACGTATTTGGTTGATTTTTCTCTCACTATTCCCTGTCCTGTAAAAGGCTCACAAGGACCCAAGAAACTTTGGGTTCCTAAATCTGCTTAATATTTTGCAGGTTATAGGTGACGGGCAGTTTGAGGAAGAATGGAATATTGATAGTGGCTGCTCGCGTCACATGACAGGAAGAAAGGAAGAATAGAGGGAGTTTCGGTCTCTCAAGGATGGTGGAATTGTGAAGTACGACAACAATTCATATGGAACTATCAAAGGTATTACGAATGGTGATTTCTCAATAAGAAAGGTCGCATATGTTGAAGGATTGCAGCGCAACCTTATCAGTGTATCACAGCTGGTAGTTGGGACCGTATTGAAGGTATCGTTTGATGATGAAGGCTCAGAAATAGTCGAGAAGAAGTCAAATAACATTCTGTTGAAATTGAAGCGAATGGGGGAAGTGTACCCTTTAAACCTCAATCCAATTTGAGGGAAACTAGCAGTCCGCTTACTAACGAAGGCTCACTCAGAAGAAAGCTGGTTATGGCATCGAAGACTATCTTATCTTAATTTCAAGGATATCAACAAGCTAGTTTTAGGAGATCATGTTCGAGGTCTTCCAGTTCTCAAATTAAACAAAGAACATCAATGTGCAGCTTGTGATATGGGAAAGCAAAGTCGACAAAGTCATCCATCTATTATCAACACAAAGGTGATAGAACCATTGGAGCTGTTACATATCGATTTATGTGGTCCCTCTTCCATTGAAAGTATTAGTGGAAACAAGTATATTTTGGTCATCGTCGACGATTTCTCTCGCTTTACATGGGTGTTCTTCTTGAACCAAAAATCAGAGGATACTCCTAAGCTCAAGCTCTTCATAAAGCAGGTAGAAGTTCAACTGAGGAAAGTGGTTCGTAATGTAAGGAGTGACAATGACTTGGAATTCAAAAACAAGGATTTTGAAGATTTTCTAGCTAACAAGGGAATGACTCATAATTTCTCGGTCCCATATACTCCACAGTAGAATGGAATCGTTGAAAGGCGAAACCGATCTCTGTGCGAAGCAGCTCGTACTATGCTAAGCTTCGCTTCATTGCCTCTATATTTTTGGGCTGATGTTGTTGCTGCTGCTTGTTACACTTAGAACATATCATAACTAAAGAAACGATTCCCTATTACTTCTTACGAAATCTTGAACAATCGCAAGCCGAATGTGAAGTTCTTTCATGTGGTCGGTTCAAGATGCTTCATCTTCAACTACAAAGAGAATCGAAACAAGTTTGATGCTAAGGCTGATGAAGGAATATTTCTGGGCTACTCCTTGCACTCGAAGGCCTATAGAGTTCTGAACAAGCGCTCTAAGAAGATTGAAGAGACATAATATGTCACTTTTGACGATAGCTATGTCAAGAAAATGAAGACCACTGAAGGGGCACTGCAAGAAATCTTTCCAAAGTCCAGTCACGTCACAGCTCCTATCTCAAATCTGTTTGAGCAATATATGCTTCTTTTTGATGAACCTGAAAAGGCTATCGATTCTGAATCCAAGGCGAAAGACAAAAAAGTTGACAGTCTAAAGCAAGTCATTGATGATGTTGCACGAAAGATGGTTGATGATCTACCGAAAGCAACCGAAACGCCTGGCTTTAGCGAACCTTCTGGTGACCGTCCTTTTGTCCAGGGGGAGAGTTCATCTGCACCTAAGAATTAAGATTCTTCATTCCAGGGGGAGAATTCTATGTCATCATTCGGGGGGGGGGGGGGGGAGAATACGTATGTCAATGATGATGATACACTATCTGAATTGGAAGAAGAGATCAATGTAGAACTAGATCCCTCTTGTGATCCAAACTACCCACCTCTCATTAAATGGACCAAAGACCATCCTCAAAGTCAAATTATTGGGGTAATCTTCAGAAAAAGTATTAACTCGATCACAGATCAAAGCGAAACAAGCTGCACTATTCACTCAAGTAGAATTTTGCATGTTCAATTCTTTTGTTTCCAAAGTTGAGCCGAAGACTGTTAATTCGGCTCTTGACCATTCTGACTGGGTCCAAGCCATACAAGAAGAGTTAAATGAGTTTGAAAGAAACAGGGTATGACGTCTATTTCCAACTCCAAAGGATGCTTCGGTTGTCAGTCTCAAGTGGGTATTCAGAAAAAAGATGGACAAGGAGGTGAATGTGATTCCTGACAAAGCTCGGTTGGTTGTAAAAGGCTACTGCCAAGAGGAAGGTATTGATTATGAAGAAACCTTCGCTCCAGCTGCAAGATTAGAGTATGTTTGAATCTTTCTTGCCTATGCTGCACACAAAAACTTTGAAGTCTATCAGGTGGATGTCAAGTGTGCCTTTCTCAACGGAGAATTTGAAGAAACTGTGTAGTTTGAGCAATCGCCAGAGTTTGTGCACGAAAAACATCCAGATCACTGTTACATCCTAGACAAAGCGGTATATGGTCTGAAACAGGCTCCCAAAGCATGGTATGAAACTCTTACTCGATTCTTAAAAATGTCTAAATTCAAACAAGGTTCGGTTAACCCAACCTTCTTTCGTAAGAGAGAGGGTAACCACCTTAAGATAGTCCAAATTTATGTTGATGACATCATCTTTGGCTCCACGAATCCCAGCATAACAGCTGAATTCAGGAAGTTGATGGAAACTAAATTTGAGATGAGCTCAATGGGTCCAATTAACTTTTCCTTGGCATAAACATTAGACAGGGACCCGAAGGAATTTTTATCAATCAAGGGGCATATACAAAGACCTTGCTTGCTAAGTTTGGTATGATGGGAGACTCCAAAGTTAAAGTTCCAATGGATTTTGGGACAAAGCTTACACCTTCGTTGGAGAAGCCAGCCGCTGACATGACGCTTTATCGTCAAATGATTGGGTCACTAATGTATCTCACAGCTAGCAGACCAGACATCATGTTCTCAGTCTGTTATTGTGCCCGATTCCAAGCTAACCCACGCGAACCTCATATGCAAGCTATGAAGAACATCTTTCGTTATCTGAAGCGAACCTCCTCTCTCGGTCTACGGTATCCAGCCAACTCAGGTTTCTTTTTCCAAGCGTTCTCATATGCAGACTTAGGTGACTGTGGATTGGATCGAAAAAGCACCAATGGAGGATGTATGGATAGAAAGTCAGCTTAGAGATTATGAGCTGAACATGAAGAAAATCCCACTATATTGCGACTCTGAAAGTGCAATTAGGATTTGTCATAACCCAGTGCAACACTCGAAGACAAAACACATAGCGCTGAGGTATCACTTCATCAAAGATCACGTGGAAGATGGCAACGTGGAAATTCACTTTGTAAGGACAACTGATCAACTGGCAGATATATTCACTAAGGCTTTACCTGAAGCAAGTTTCAACAAAATTTTGCAAGGCCTAGGAATGATGGAAGCAGAATCTGTACCAAAATCGCCTTCACTTCAATAATGGTAAGAAGCGTAATAGAACGAACCGAAATGAACCGAACGCTCGGTCTATTCCGGGTTTGGTCTATTTCGGGTTCGGCTCGACCAAGAACTGAAATGAACCGAACGCTCGGTCTATTTCGGGTTCGGTCCTTCTGAACTCGTTCGCTTCTCTTTCATATCAAGGCATTTTGTTCGCATTCCTTTGTACACTCTTTTAAATACTTATTTGTTTTATGTTTCTTTTATTTTTTTTATTTTCAATAAAACCCAAAAATATTTTTCTTTTTCGTTTACTTAAATATTTTCACAAAATACAAAAATAAAAAATAAAAAAAATAAAATTTCTTTTATTTTATTTTTTTAACTAATGTCTTCTTTTTTCTAAGTGTTACTCTCGATGATGAAGCTCCAGTAGGTATCATTCATTTCTATAAACTTCTTAAATGTCCCTAGATACATGCTGCTCCATGTTGACTAAAGCCTCTACAAATTTTGAGTGAAACCTTAATAACATGATACATACAAATCATGTTTTCCCAAACATGGCTGTTAAATTCACTCTAATCATGAGCTACCTTACTCCTCTCATATTGAGCTTAGAGTTTTCTGTTTGGTCCTTCTATTATAGCAGAGGTACATTCGCTTCATATACCACCTATATCCTTTTTCTTCATTACACTTCATCTCACCAAAATAACCCTTGAAACTCTCAGCATTTACCATTGAGGTTTATGACTATACAAAAATTTGTGTTATGATCTTAGTTTCGTGTCACTACGTACTAAGTGAAACCCACAATTCAAGACCATTAATGAATTGATGGTACAACATCACTACGATAACATTATTGAATAAAATCTCTTTTTATTTTGAGTGATCCTTCTGAAAATTTCTATTACCAAGATTTTTTTGTTCCCCAAGGATCCAGTTAAGTTTTTTTTTTTTTTTTTTTTTTTTTTTTTTGAGATTTCTTGTCTGTCCACAAGTCAATAAATATCTTCCCTACCTACTTGTTCAACAGATCTCATTGGTCTCACAAGTACTTCGTTCTGTTTCGGTCTTATGTCAAGTATCGATATCATGAATTGAAGCGAAAGCCACCCTTTATTGCTTTAATTAAAAAGATGTCTTTCAATACTTCTTAACAAGTACTTGATCGTTATTTAATAGGAAGCCACGCAAGCACTTTAAAGTCTCTCTTGACTTTGAAGGAAGAGATTCGTGCCCATAATTAGTTGCTTTATGTCTTAACAAGACATCACAACTATCCACAAAAAGTTTGTTTTATTTCTTTATCTTTCACACTCTATGCACGAAAATCTTTGATTTTCCAAAATATGGTTCTATTAATGATGACCTATTTGTTATAGTTTCGTTTCAACATGTATTCCAACGCTTGATAAAGATAAAAGGAGATGACGATTCATGTAATATATGTGGGTGACGTTTGGGATAAAGTTAAGGCTGAGTCAGCAGTTATCCAATCATTTTGACGATTTGAAAAAGCGTTTTTTATGGAATGACGTGTAAAAAGGAAATGTCCTTTCTTTTTCCTGCGTCATCATCGAGTATGACAACTGTTCCTCCGTCACATCAGGTACGGTTTCTAATTAATCCAAGATCTCAGCCGGATATTTCTCTCTCCTACTTGTATGTATAAAAGGATTTGGCACGCTCCTCTTTACCCTTTTATCACTTACAAACTCTCTCAAAGCATAAGGGCGATTTCTCTCACTGTTCATCTTCTTCTTCTCAAGCTTCATCAATGGCAGACTCCTCTTCTGTTCACGATACATCTACTGACTCCAACCTTCTCACCATCAAACCTCAACAAAACCTCATCATTGACCTTACACCCTTCATCTATGAACCTTATATGTTGTACATCGTCGAATGTCTAAAATACTCACCTCTTGTCGACGCTTTTTCGAAGGTCGAAGTTGTTCCCATGACCCGCCTTTCTCACATCTATTCGATAGCTTACTATGACAAGGCTGCTGAGGGAATTCACTTTGATATTCACAACGAGAAGACCTCCATCTCCAAGACTCGCTTCTGTGCCGTAATTGGTCTTTCTTAAGAAACAACTCTGGTAAACCCCGACTCGATTACTACTATTCAACTGTTATCCATGTTCTATCAAATGGGGTACACTAAAACCCTAACAACAGTTACCAAATTCAAGAAGTCTTGCCTTCCTCCTCAATGGAATGGCCTTTTCACTCTTCTTTTCAAAGGTTTATCAGAACACAATGCCGGCTCATATGGAGCAAGCAAGTCGTTTATGACTGTGCTTTATGGGCTGTATCACGGGATTAATTTGGACTATGGAACAATCATCTGGCAACAACTGGTTTAAAGCTTGTATTCTTCATCAAGACATTCAGAGATGTCTTGTGGTATGTACTGGTCCATTATTACAAAGTGGGCAATCGATCGTCTCCATGTTCCCATCATTGCGAATTCTCTTCTTTCCTCTATCGCAACCTTTCACACCACGAAGATCATTGTCACAGATCCAACCAAGCTTTCCTTCATTGAATCGATCCTTGAAGCCATGTATTCCTGCATGTCTGATGCAACCAATGTTCTTCAAGAATACAAGAAGCATCCCTCTTCGGGCCCACGGGAACTCATACCAGCCATGGTTCGCTGCATTGAAGAGGCTGACAAACCAACCAAGAGGGGAAAGAAAATAGAGACACAGAAAGAGGCGAAAGTCACTAAACCAACAAGGGTCAAGCACCCAAGAAGCGAAAGTCAGACAAGGCTGCTCCTTCACAGCCTAAGCAAAAGAAGCAGAAGAAGCCAACTCGGAGACTCATTCTTCAATCCTCAATTGATTCAGACTCAGAGTATGTTCCTCCTAAAAACAAATCTACTGCTCACTAAGAATCAGAAAGCGGAAGTTCTGATGAGGAGGCTTCGGGTCGTGGTAATACCCCGCCTCGCTCGCCTACCCTAGAGGTACCTGTTCGCTCCCAACCCCCTTTTCTTCCACCTATTTCTGTACCAGTCTCACTCCCTCCAATTTTTCCCATCACTACCTCTCAACCATCAACCACTATTCCCATCCCTGATCCAATCTTCACTGACACTACCACTACAACCACTACTAGAGTTCAAACCAACGTATCTAATGCGGGGGCTCATTCTTCAGCACCAACACCTCCAGTTACAACCGAACCACTAGTTACAACCGAACCTCTCGTTGCTACAAAACCCTTATCTCCTACTCAATCCACTGACACCAATCCAGTTCTTGGCGGTGAGGACCTGGAGTTTGATTCCACTTACTTCAGTCCCTACCGTGTCCAAAGTAACGATGACGACGATGCTCCTGTAACCAAGCCCCATCTAAAGGTAGTTACTGACAAGCTTGATCAGCTGCTTTCCTCCTCTTCTACTGGTGCATATTCTGATGCTGATCTCAAAGCCTTGTTCTTATCGGTTGTCAAAGAACATGATGATTATCTTTCAGCTGTAGCAAAGGCCATTTATGCCTCTACTTCCCAGTGCCACAAAGCCTCTCTTGCTATTGAGGCCTCCACTAAGGAATTCAAAGATGCGACCGCAAAAGTCGATAAACTAATTTATGAGGCTCGTCTATTTTTAGTTTCTTTGTAGGCTGCTGCTCAAAATAATTATCAAACGGTGAATGCTTCGGTTGATAACCTTCAGCGTTGTCTTCAAGCTGAAAGGTCTAATCTTGAAGCTGCCCATCAAGCCATTGAAGCTGCCAATGCCGCTATACATGATAATGTAAATGATCGTTTGACTGAACTGGAGGCAGAGTTGGCTGTGGAAAATCGCATTATGGATGAGCTAGACAAACGCACCTCTCAGCTAAAGATGCAAAACCTCATGCTTCGCACTGCAACAAACGAGCTTAACGATTTGAAATCCGAAAGGGAGGTCATCCGAAGCTCTGTCGGTGATGTTCATTCCATTCTGCTTGACCTCTTTGATGCCCATGATCCCATTATGACAATCACCATCAGAAGGCATTTGGATGAAAAACTCAGACTTGCACTGGACATCCTTAGTCGTATTGAGGGTGTTTCGGTGACTGGTGTCTAGCCGAAACAAGGGGGAGAAAAGGCAAAAACTCAACCTCCTCCCGAACCGGAGGTTAATGAAGCTTTAGTCAGCAAAAAGAAAAAGAAGATTGGAGAAGATGATACATATGATTAAGGTGATTATGAAGATACTCTGGGAGAAATTCCCGATAAGCCTTATCAGAAAACAAAACTTTATGAGAAAGAGCTTGCCGAAAAATTCAAGAAGCAAACGGCTGAGCTGGAGAAGAAGCAAATAGAGAAGGAACTCTTAGAGAAAAAGAAGTCTATTTTTCCAGAGTGGACCTTTGATTCGTTTCAAAGGTGTGCTATTGATGAACCAAGTATTCTTTGGCTTGAACCAATAATGTCGTTTGGGCTTGAAAACTCCAAGGATGCAAAGTTTGACATGCCCATCACTCAGAAGGCATTTATCTTTCACTACTTCAACTCAACTGCTGCTATCCCCTCTCCAGAACCAAAGGTGGATCGGGATTTCTTAGAGTTCTATCTGGAGTTCGCTCAGCCACAGTACTTGACCTGATGCTCACAGAAGATTACTACTGTCAATGTACTGAAGCCTTACTTAGCCGGGAAGTTTGTCAACGTAAAATTCAAAGTGACTCGAGGCTCTGAAGGCTCGGTTCATAACTTCACTCTAGCTGATCTGCCCAACCTAAATCTTCACGACTGGATACTCCTCAACAACATCTTGATGTCGAATCCACATGAGTATCAGCCGATTATAGATCACATCAAGTGAATGTTTGTTTGCTACATTCACGAAGTAGAAAAGATGGATCAGGAGATCACCTCTGCCATTCACAAGCGAACCACGATCAAAACGACGGGCAGAGCAGGCGATGTGAATTCAATGATCAAGGGAAAAATCGACTCAAAGTATCACACTGTGAGTTTATCATGGGTGAAGGTCATAAATGCTTGTTTGCTCTTGTTGACAAGCACCTCTTCTCATCCGCTTGCTTGGAGCATATTTTAGAGATTATCCAGAGGTGTAATTAGAACTCAGCAGCCGACAAGAAGTTGTTTACTGATATGCTGAGATGGTACATTCAATTTCGGCAGACACTTCTTGCTATCATCCCTCGGCTGTTCAAGGTTGTGAAGACAATGAAGCCTACTCAAAAGAAATAATCTCTCGCCTCATTTGACGTAAAGAGGGAGATTGTTGGGTTTAATGTATTGCATCATGGGCTCGATCCTTAGCCCAATTTTGGTATCCGGTTTGGGCCTATCCAACCATGATTATTTTACTCTAGGGTTTAGTATTTAAGGTGCATGCATGCATCCTTTGTTAGTAACGCTTTCATTATTTTTCTTATTAAGTTTTCGTAAACCCTAGCTCGCCTCTACAGTGGAAGTTCTTCATCGATCTCTGCTGAGGCATGATTATATTTGAATCATAAGCATTACGTTGATTCTATACTGTGTTAATAATCATATTGTGTTTGAATTTTTTGTTCTTCATCTTTTTACCTGTGAAAGATCTAAACGATCTGAGATTTATTCTCATCACCAACTACAGAACACTTATACTTGATAGAAGGATCCGATAATCCTTCGAGTAGAAGATTCATCTCTCCAACGGTTAAACTCAAACGAGAGTTGTGCAACAGGGTTAAATCAATTACTCTGAGATTACTTAATCTAACTACAAATGATTTAGCTTTTCCCGACCAACACACTACCCATACACAAGAATGCCAATTCACTACTACTGCTCAAAACATCACACCGCCTTCTAGTTACTTTCCAAAGCAGCCGAGACCTCCTTGGTTCCAACTTGTTTGCCAACTATCTAAAATGCCGGATTCCTGCCCGTTGCTGAGCCAAAAGACATTCATCCAGTCGCCCCATGAGACTTCTGAAAGGAAACCTTAACTAGAAATAATTACTCGAACGATATCGACACCAACCCTGATGCTAAAGTGAATGCTACAAAATCAACTGTAGTCTTATCTCAAACACAGTCTCCCACAACCTACCAATTCCTGATTCCAAACCTGTTGTGGCACTCCCACAGCCTTGCAAACAGATCCACGCTAAACTAAAACTTCTAAAGAAATCCATGAGCAAGTCTCAAATTTGCCACAATCTCACCTCTTGACAGGGACCGGTGAATGCTATGCGCCACCATGTAGTCTTACAACACTTCCCACACTAACTGACTACGAGTGAATGCTACGGGCCATCCTGCAGTCTTATAAAACTTCCACTTTGCCACAACCGCCGCCCAAAGCCTGGTAGCTAACATCAAGAAGATGCGAACCTAATGTTGGGAAGTTCCCCAAACTCCCAACTCACCCAAACCTAAATCCCAACACCACTTGGGTTGTTTTCCTCCCCGATTGGGGATATGAAACTCATCCTAGTTTCACACCTGCTTCTGATTATGAACACCTGAACGATTCCCCCCACTTTGAATAGAGTAAGCTCTTACAACACATGAGAATTGAAGGATTCCCAGTCCTTCTTACCCATTAATGATCGATCTATTGGCCACCAGCGCTTACCAATGCTATCGTTCCATAACTAACTATCCAAAAAACCGCACAACCCTTGAAGACTAGCTAAACACTTCTCGAATTCTAGCATCACTAATATTCCCAAATGCTCAAAATGATATCACACTCAAATATTGAAGCCCAAAGGACGGATGCTCCAACCAAAACCTTAGCAACATACCACTTACCTCAGTACCCCCATAAGTCAATCCAAGCACAATGACTGAAACCACCGAATCCTGACGATTCCAAATAACCAACCTGCTGAACCTTGGCCATAGACCTTCGATCCAATTCCCCTGGTTTGATCTCGACTAAGACCAGAAATAACAACTGAGCGCTTGGAACTTATTATACAAGGTACAACCCCTTACTAACCTACTAACAGTTCACAGCATGCAAATGGCATATAACATTTCATGAAGATATAACCAAACATAAGCAGAGAAATAAACCAAATATATTCTTACCCAAATGATGCAAGATTTCAAACAACATAAATACAAATAAATCTAAAAAGAAGACACATACACGCAACATCGCCTGCTGGAGTCCTGACCTCCCTGTTTGATACTGTAAAGCCCGACTCCTCTCCGTTGGGGCTCCTGCCCTACCCTCTCGTCAATCGGTGATCCTCAACATAGTTGGAGTAGGCACACTCACTACTCCTCCCCTCAATATTGGACAGTCGGCCTTCTTGTGGCCCACATGATCGCAATGAAGACATAACGGACTTGCCCCCTAAGGACAATCCCTACTGACGTGACCGACCTTGCCACACTTGTAGCAGCCCAAACCTCTGGAATGACAAACTCCATCATGCGGTTTCCCGCACGTGCTGCACTGACCCTAACCTTGTTGGCCTCTCAAACACTGATCCAAAGTCTTAGTTATCCTCTCAAACACTATCTTCCTGAGGCGCTCCAAATGGATTTCCCGCTCTCGGGCTCTAGAAACCATATTATTTAGGGTCTCGCACCCTGAAATAGTCACAAATCCCTGATGTCATCCGGCAACATATCATCATATGAAACTTTCTACATTTCCTCATCTGCTGCATACTCTCAGAACTGGGTAGTGATCTCTGCCATAGTCTCAACAGTCTGGCGAAGATCCGGGAACTCTTGCACCAACTGTTACGCCTCAATTTCTGGTGCAAACTCAGCTCCGAACCTGGTCGAAAAGTCATCCCATGACATAGCATCAACAACATCATCACCCAAATCACTACCAACCTCTTCACACCAATCTTGTGCCCTGTCATTCAATAGGCAGGAAGCATATATGACCTTCACCTCCTCGAGGTAGAAAATCGTCTTGAATGACTTAGCCATATCCGCTAACCACCTCCTACTGGCAATAGGGTCCCTCTCCCCATGGAATGCAGGAGCTGCACAAGCACGAAACTCACAGAAATAAAAAGTGCGAGCTCCACTGATAGCCATAATCTCAGCACGGAATGCGCCCAAACGCTCATCCAAGATTTCCGAAATACTGTGAGAAATCTCTGATGAAATGAACCCCCACAACTACTCGCAAATCGGCTCATCACCTGCACCTGATCCAGAACCCGAACCAAAACCTGAACCTGAACCACCTCCTTGAGTTCTCATGTCCAAACTAAAATACAACAAGCCAAGGATCAAAACATTCTCTACAATCCTCCTCCAGTAAGCTTATTTGATTCTCCAAGCCTCTCACCGGTTCGAGTATGTACCCTATGCTTTCAGTAGTATGGGGCCAATACTACCTTCCACACCTATCAATACTTTCCTCAGTAATCATAATCCTAGGCTCCCCTAGGTTCCCGACCTCACCCCATCCTCAGTTGATGAAGGACTCTCACCAATGTAAACTAGCTCCTTGATGAATATAGTCACACGCAACAGTGATTAGATAATGCTTCGAGTAATAGACTCAACCCTAGAATGATAGGAATGAAACAAGAGCTATGCAATAGGGTCAGAACCAACACTCTCAGATTATTTCACCTGCGCCGCATGTGATTTAGCATATTCACTTCACAGTTAATTCACATTACTAAAAGTCCTACAAAGTAGAATGCAAGCAACATTTGAACAACGGAAAATATAACCAACATACTCTAATCAAGCTATTTTATCCTTTTATTATGAATGTATCCTAACATGCAATTCTATGGTTATAGAATCAGGAATAAAAGGCATCTCTCCTATCATATATTATTGAGCAGATCCGTAGCCCTACTTTAGCATGGAATTCTCATAATCAAATCATATAACATAATAATCATGTATTGGTTTTCTGGGAACCACTTACTTGAGCTTGGCCGATTGCAAGCATGATACCCCTTTCTTGATTCGAAATTCTTTTTAGTTAAATGTTTATTTTATAAAAAATCCCATCAAACCCTCTGAGTTTAGGGTCACCTAAGAGTATGCCTGAATCCCTCAAACCAAGGCTCTGATACCAACTTGTAACGTCCCAAAAATCAAGGGTAGAAATTTCATTTTTTTTATATTCAAAACACTAGAGTATTTATTTCCAAACATAGTCAAACATTTAAATACAAATCTTTTATCGGAGCTTATTCCCAGAGATCACATATTGCGGAAAACATGGGTGTAAGAGCTGCGATCAAGTCGGGCCCTTCCCTTTCGAACCAAAAATACCTAAAACTAAAAATCACAAACTGTAAGCACAAAGCTTAGTGAGTTCTACAAATACCACATACCATACATATCAAACGAGCCTTACAGAATATACATAATCATGAGCCATATATATCACACATAAACATAATCAATAGAAGTGTTGTGTGCCAACCATAGTTTTGCCATTATGCCACAAGTCGTCTCGTGGTCTTCCTTGCCAGGATGGGGGCCACAACCCTAGGTCTTACAGACAAGTGCCAGGAGCCACCTCCTGGTTTTCCATGCAAGTATCATAAAGACAACTAGCATACACTCTATAACTACTTAACTAACATTTTCCAGAGTTCAGACTCTAGTCTTTCATACAAATTTTCAGGAGCCACCTTCTAGTCTTTCAAACAAAAAGACACAGATCACCCTCGGGTCTTCCTACCTTACATAAACCAAATGGGTCGGCATTGGTGCCTTTGAACCATAGAAAAATGATGAGCCTCACCTCGAATGAAGAAGCTCACTGAATGAAATCCTTAGGTGTTGCCCTGACGAATTCCCAAACTATAAACACCAAAATATCACCCAATTAGCAATTGGGTTCCAAACTATGATTCATAATCCACAATTGGGGAAAAATGATCATTTTACCTCTCGCCCAATAAGACTCACAACTAAGGCCCAATCCCCAAAACTAAACAAGCCGAAATCCACAAGATCCATAAAAGCCCACTAATGGCCCAATTTTCCAAATTGGGCCCAAACCTTTACGTGGGCCTTTCCCTAAAAACCATTTACTTTTTCTAAACCAAAACACATATTCATAGCTAGCCCAACAAAATTCCATGCAAGACAAGCCCACAAGATAGCCCAAACCTGAAATGTTACCGCAAGGCCCAATTACCCCAATTCGGCCCAAAACCATCATGGACCCATCCTGAAAGGGCCCAATATCCAAAATGCTTGAAATACTGATTGGTCAACCCTAGTCAACTCTTGGTCTAAGGTCTAAAGCCCAAAGAGTCAACAATCTAAGAAAACTCAATCTAGTCGAGTATGCCTCACGTACTTAGCTAGTACGCCCAATGTACACACTTTGGGGCCAGTACGCGCAGTGTACCATATGGGTACGCCTAGCGTACTCCTCTAAATTCCAAACATCTTCATAAAGCACTTAATCGCTTAAGTCCTTGCTCCAAACTCTTAGATCTAATTCCCATGGATGACTTTTCAAGTAAAGTTGGCAAGTTTACTAGCATACATGGCTTAATGGGACTCTAGAGCTCAAATGAGCTTAACGGATGGACGTAACTCATGCTTGAACTAAACAAACTCCACAAAGCTTGCACCTTTATGAATGAGGGACCCTTAAGATGCCCAGATCTACTAGATTAAGCTCGTAAAACAAACCTAGCTCACCAAGACCAAGAAAGAGGGACTAAAATGGCCAAAAACCAACCCAAAGTAGATCTATGAAATGAGAAGACATGATTAAATCTTTTTACTTCCAATGGATTGAAAAAGATGGAAAACCTCTGGATCTATAAGCTCTTTTCTAGGTACTGATTCTTTAATAAACTCCAAGCTCTTCAGAGTGTACAAAAATACCCCAACAATCTTTCACAATGACTTAAATGATCCAAGATATGGATAGAGGTCGAATTTTAGGGTTTAGGAGGCTGAAGGGTGGATACAAGATGAGGCTCATGAAAGAAAGGAGGTTTAAATAGGATCAAGGGTCCAAATTTAGGGTTTCATGATTGAAGGGAGTATGCCCCGCATACCCCTTGGTACGCTCGGCGTACTCAAAGACCACCCGCGTCAACTTTTCTTGGTATGTCCTACATACTAATCTAGTATGCCTCAGGTACTAGATGGCCCTAAACAATGGTCACCTTGATTTGACTATAACTCCTTCGCCCCAAGTCTGTTTCCAATGAACTTTATATCCACGGAAATGTGACGAGAAGCCCTACGATTCTAACAAGTCACCGTTGCCTAAAAAGTTCCCGAAAAAGAACCCAAAATTCATAAAGGACCAAGCTGCAAAATTATAATAATACCCTTGTCCTCCGAAGAAACAATCGAACACTTAAGTCACTTATACTATAACAACCACATCTGAATTGGGCCTAATCCTTCTTTTCCAAAGGCCCTAAGACTTATGACAGATGATGATTGGGCCCCAACCCCAAGCAAAGAAGCAAATCCAAAACTGAGTGTTACACAATGACTATATTTTCTACTTTAACTGACACCACTGTCATATTAATTTCTAAAACAAAAATAATTTATCACTTTTCAAGGTTATCTAGATCCCAATGATTCATCCAGTTTTAATTTTCCCAATTATAATGACTAAAGCACCTAGCATACTAATTTTTAATCTCACACCAGATGTATTTTATCCTGTTTTATTTTATCATTTCTTAGTCTTTTATAAGATGATTCTTCTCATGTTTCTGTTTTTTGCAATACATGTTGATATGTACGGATTCTTATTTTCATATTTTTGTTCTATTTAAAATTTATAGTTACAATATGCCCATCTTTGCAAAGCTTGAGTTTACAACACTTGATGTAAATATTCATCTTGAATCTATGGGAATCCCAAATGCTATATATGAATTTAATAAGTGCTCAGAACAAGAAAAAGCAAAAACACAAGTTTTTATTTCGTAAGCATATTGATGAAATGTTGAGATTTGAATATCTTGATATCATTAATCCAAGCATTCTCTGGAATTGCTTGAAAGAAATATTTGATCATCAAAAGGAAGTTATTTTTCTTAATGATAGAGATGAATGGAGAACACTGAGATTTCAAGGCTTCAAGAAGGTAAATGAATATAAATCATCTTTTTTAGAATATGCACAACTCAAATATTGTGGAGATGAAGTTATTGATGAAGATATGTTAGAGAAAACTCACTCTACGCATCAAACATTACCTTGATGCAAAAAAATGAACTCTTGAGGAAACACCTTGAATCTCATCCAAAGAGATTTGTAGAATTTCCTAAAGAAAATATTATGAATATTGATGGTCATCGAAACAATACATGTGCACGAGGACGTGGTCATGGTCGAGGATGAGGTCGTGACTATTTTAATCGAAAACAAAGCCATAATCGGAACCATAATTCTGGTCGTGGAAAAGGTAATAATCGTTTTCTTGTCCAAAAAAGGAATAATTACCAATCTCCACAAACAAATAATGTACATAAACAAGACAAGTCCAAAGTGGCAAGGCATGATGCTGGGATATCACAAAAATCTGATGGTTCATGTTATGGATGTGGCAACATAGGCCATTAGCCAAGGAGCTTTCGCACACATGCACATATTTATCAAATTTATCAAGAGTCCATTAAAGGAAATGGAAAAGAAGAAAACCTCATTGATAATGTTGAATGTACTTTGCTAACTATTGCTGATTTCTAGAATGACATGGAAGAGATAAACTAAAATTTTTCTATTGTTGTTCTAGTACACCAGATTTTCCTTCCTTTGTTTTTCATGTAATGTCTTTTTCTAAAATAAATGAACTTTCTTTATTATAATTATTATGATTATGTTTATTGGCTTATAATTTTTTTCATATGTGAATTTTAATATGAGTCCAACTGGAGCACAACAACATGAAAAGGTTGGATATCTTTGTATAGCAGATAGTGGTACTAAACACATTATTCTAAAATCAAAGAAATATTTAACAAAATTAGTACCAACAAAAGCATTCATACATTAAATATCAAGTCCTACTCACTTGATTGAGGGAACTGTGAAAGCCTATTTTATATTACCAAATGGTATAAGCTTTTTTTATTTTATTTTATAGAAAATGCCTTTTTTCTCCATAGTCTAATAGAAACTTACTAAGTTTCAATGACATATTTCAAATGATACGACACAAAAAACTTTGACCATTTATAATAAGAAATATTTGTATATTATAGACAAAAACCATGTGCTTGAAAAACCACCAACACTTGATTATGGTCTTGTAAGGTCGAACCGTAGAATTCGCTAAGATAAAACCAAGACATGCTGACTTCAATCAACGCCAGCGTCTCACCAGCACCAGCATAAAAATTAGTTCTTTGAAGCATTATCGGTGTTTTATTGTATTACTTCGTATTAAGGGTTATACATGTATTCAATTAGAAAATCCAGTATCTTAGGGATATAAGATATTTTATTATTTATGTAAGTTAGGTGATATCCCTGGAATGTAGGGAATCTCACAAAATTGCCTTACTATAAATTCATGTATTACGGTTCATATCATTAGTTGGTTATCAAACACTGAGAGCTTTATGATTGATCTCTTAGTGAGAACATATTCTTAATGAAAAACCTTTTTTTTATATTTTCGTGCTCCTTTAGTTATCATTTCTTTTAATCGACCACGATCAAGGGAACATACAACTGGTTTTAGAGCAGGTTACTTTGATCGATTAATATTATCTTCTTCATCTTAATCAAATCCGTCTAAAACTACTTCTAGCCACAAAATCCCATAGTTTAATGAGAATAACATCTCCATGTGGTGGTCAAAGGTTGTAAGATCCCCCTCTGGCACATATCATAATATTGTCCACTTCGGGCTCCCAACACGAAAGCTTCCTAGGCGGTCACCCATCCCTGGATTTTTCTCGCCCGAGCACACTTAACTGCAGAGTCCTTATGGGATCTGTTGCCCTAACGACTTTAAAACACATTGTGTCAAGGAAGGTATCGACACCCCCGTTTAAGGAAATGTTTTGTTCTCCTTCCAAGCCGACGTAGGATTAGGTGAAACCCAACTTAACCCACCATTATAGGTTTTGACGTCCTTATCGAGCACATTGACTTGTTTCCCAGCTCCCCTATGTAACATTCCCCTCTGACACATATCACAATATTGCTCGCTTTGGGCTCTCGACACGAAAACTTCCTAGGGGTCACCCATCCCTGATTTGCTCTCGCCCATGCACGCTTAATTGCAGAGTTCTTATGGTATCTCCTAACCTCATGACTTTAAAATGAGTTATGATAATGAAGGTATCGACATCCCTTTTAAGAAAAAATTTTGTTCTCCTTCCAAGCTGATGTGGGATCAGGTGCAATCCAGTTAAGAAACTTCCACCAACCCTCCAGCAACTCGTGCATGCTAATCATACATAACGTTTGATCCTATAGAAATTTGAATACCTGATTCTACCCTAAGCCCTTCATCATACAAGAAAAAGAAATAGAGGAAAACCAAACATTCTCAGGATATAGAATCTTAGTTATGTACAACTATGATTCATACACTAAGCAACTAAAGTAATGATGTCGATTTCATACATGCACTAGTGCACCAGAAACCATCAGAAGCCTATAATGGGGGGTGAACGTGGGTTGTACCCGATCCCACATCGGTTGAGAAGGAGAACTAAGCATTCCTTATATGGGGTGTGGATACCTTCCTTGTCACAACGCGTTTTAAAGCCGTGAGGGCAGCAAATCCCACAAGAACTATGCAGTTAAGCGTGCTCAGGCAAGAGCAATTCAGGGATAGGTGACCATCTGGGAAGTTTTCATGTCAGGAGCCCAACGCAGACAATATTATGATACGTACTAGAGGGGGATGTTAAAAAATCCACGATGGTTCTTGAAACCATGGACTATTCCACGTTGGGCATTATTAATGATGGTCCTCGCGTTCTTATGTACCAGCTCATGAATGAAAATGTTAAAGATGGTGATTTAATAGAAGAACAGATTAGTGAATTCAATGATGAAGATAAGTGTCTCGTTGCTCTCGATGTCAAAGCTCTTGATGCTATGGGAAATGCTCTTTTATACAATATCTACCACTTTGTTCAAAATTTTTGATCTACTAAGGAGATGATGAAAATGTTGACGGTTGCATATGAAGGAACTAATGAAGTTAAGGTTGTCAACAAGAATAGCTTAAATCATCGTTATAAGGATTTCTTTCAAATGAAAAATGAATCTCTCACTCAAGTCTTCAATCGTTTCATCTTATTGGTGAATGATATATGTTATCTCAAGATGCACAAAAAACTAAAATCTCCTTGGTTCTCAAGTTTCTTGTTGATGTTTTGAAAAACAGTGAGAAGATTGCAACCATAGATTTTCCTCATTATTTGGAAATCTTCCTAATCATGAAGAAACAAAAATCTTGCACAAAGAAATCAGGTGACACACTCACAGGGAAACATATGTGCCTCTCTATTCAAAGAAGTCTTCTTAAAATAACAACATTGACTTCTCTGTTGATTTTTATGGTGAAGCTTTAATTGTCAAATTCTATATTAGCCCAAGTGACAAGAAATCATATGGACCTAGAAGGCTTAAGGTGAATCTGACTCATCATCATCTAAAGATTTTAATGCTATTAAAAATATGACGAAAGTGGTTTCAAAGTGTTTCAACTATGGAGGCGCTGATCATTTTTCGAGGGAATGCAAGTCAAAAAAGGTGGACACAAGTGAAGTGGAAAATTAGGTGGATGATGAAGAATCATCTGATGAAGATAAAGGTAAGGATAAGTATTTGATGACATGTATAGATGAAACAACTAGTGATGAAGGAAGCAGTGAATGGAGGTCCTTTAGAGTCGATATAGCTAAGTTTGCTAAAGAATCAAAGATGAAGGACTGGGACCCGACAATATGTATTAGTTAAGTAAATTCATCAACTATTCTCACAATGAAAAATAAATGATGTTTGAGTACTTGTGTCATAGACTTTCCAATGTTAACCAAGAAAAACACACTCTCATAAAAAAATTGAGTCTCTGACAAATAGATTGAGAACTGAGGAAACTCTTGCTCAACTAAACATCAAGGTCACTAATCTCTCTCTTACCAATATTGATCTTCACTATAAGAAGGATAACGATGAGCTACATAAAAATAAATTATGAGGCATTGTAAACAATTGGGCTCACTCTCATTATAAGCTAAATAAGATAATAGATGCCCAAATTCCAGATCAGCGTGGGCAAATTATTGGAGGAAACATAGATGATGCTATTGAAATCTATAAGCGCGTTGAAACTGAACCAAATTTCTTCTCCCCCATTTAAATTGAAGAAGATTTTTAGTCAAGTTTTTTCAATACCACTTACATAATAAATCTCTCACTGATAAAAATTACACAACATCTCCTGATGATCTCACTAAATGTACCACCCATTTATCTACTTTGGATCCAACCATTAGAAATCCTGATTTCGACATCCATACTCCTACCACTAACATGTACCTTAAATCTACCATTTCAAATGGTGAATTTCACTCATCACTTGAAACACTCAGTGCTTCTCTAAATTATACTGCTTGAAACACTCAGTGCTTCTCCAAATTGTACTGTTAGCAACCATGTCACTAATGGTGCTTCCTCTGACATTGATGAATCTTCGTCAACATCAACATGTAATTCCTTTATGTCCACACCTTGTTACGATAATAGATCACTTTTTGATAAAGTTTTTTCAAAAATTCACAAGATGTCAACTCCCTAGAAACATAAGTGTTTAAGAAAGATCAACAAAAGTAAAAAAACATGGGATAATGGTGTGTTATCATTGTGGAGATACTTCTCATAAAATCGGTGACTGTACTTTTGGAGTGTGACAACCATAAATTTTCATTGTATAATTTCCACAGTCAAACACTTCAAATATTAGTCAAAAACATTTCATTACATTTTTGGCCGGATTTAAGTCCGTTTGGTGTTTTATTTTATTTTTCGTCAAACGATTAAATAAAAGGAAATGTCGTTATTAGTGAGGTGTAACGAGTAAGACAATCCAACACCTTAGCTATGTGTTCATGGCCAAACAAGGGGTGTTTGGGCCGTAAACACCCTCCTCACGAGACTCATGCATATAGCATGAGATTACCCTCCTTGTCTTCATTTTTACACTTCCAACCTCAAGAACAACTAGTTTTCTCTCAACTATCATCACACATTTCTTCCAAATCCACCAAAAATGTAAGTTTTCTTCCCTAGATTCGTTCATACAACACTAAATCTAGTGTTTATACATCATTTCATCCATGGATTTTTTATTTTTACTTAGATCTTCAAGCATCTTCAAAATACCAAGAACACACTAGTGTTTTTGGGTCCTAAAACACTCTTGCAAGCTTCCTATAAGTGAGTATACTCTTCCTAGCTAGTTATCTACTTAGTGTGCTTTCAAATCCATGGATTGAACCCCCCAAACCCCCCAAGAACATGGGTTTATAGTTTGGGAATCTCTCAAAACCGTAAACACCCCTAAAAGGGGTTTTGATGCCCCAAACTCCTCCCAATGCTTGGCTAATGAACTAGGAACTTGCATGAATGATCTAAGGCCCACAAATCACGAAATGGATGGAGTACCCATGAGTTTACGGCAGTAAAGTCATGGGTTTACAGTAGTAAACTCCCAAACATGGTCCAAGGACCATAAACTCCAAAAAGTGTGCCATTTCGAGCCCTAACCAGTTCCTAAGCCCTTGATTCAACCCTAGGACCTTCCTTTGCGAAGTAGAAGACCTTGAAGCACACAAACACACCATTCCCATGAGTTTACGGCCGTAAAATCATGGGGGAAATGGTTCAAAAACCGTAAACACCCCTAAGAGCTACCATTTGAAGTGTAAACTCCATAGTTAGGCCATACACTCATTAAATGCAACCCTTAGCACTCCTAGCACTTGAAACAAAGTGTTTTCATGCATTAGAGTGTCTTTACTTACTTAATTAATGATTAAATAACTAATTAGATACATTTATGTATCACTACATGTTACATAAGATCCGTGTGTGTGTCTAAGTCCTCACTTGACACCTAGCATCCTACCCGACACTTCCATCCACTCCACTCATTGCAGGTGAGTTCATACCCCTTATTTGACCTTTTAATTGTTTTTAAATGCTTTTATGTGGAGGGGGGAATACAAGTTGAATCCAACAAATTATAGATTCAATCACATGTGATTTATAACTTGCAACCAAAAAAGGATTTTCTAAACTTTTAACTGCTTTGCCAACAAAACTGCTTTAAATGTTTCTCAAACTCATATTTCATGTTAAATTGTTATAAAACTATTTCCAAACTATTTTTAAACTTCTTTTGTTCCCAAACTATATTTACATCAATATCTTTACATAAGTAAGACTTGAAGGACTTAGGACTGATAGCTCACCTTACTTCGTGTTCTTGTTTGATTGTGGACTTAGGGTATCTTGTTATCTGTCCGACTGTCATTGAATTCTTAGTTATATATCATATATATTTGTGTTGGATATAAAAGTATTCACTTCAGTTCAATACCTTTATGTATCAAAGGCATGCATCTAACACCTTTATTAACTATAATAGGTATAATTAAGGTTTACCGCTCATTACTACTATTACCATGACACTCACTATAGTTGGTACTGTTATGAGTCCATACATGTTAAATACGATACAAAGAGAATACCATATACTACACAAGAGAACACTCAATACACTATACCAAAAAGTACATTATACTACAATACAAGAGAATATACTAAAATAGAATGTGACATACTATTCCTCAATATGACACTTCACTGTGCCATCACCGTGTAACCAGAGTCTCTTGGAGGGAGAGCGGGCATTATGTGTATAGATCTATACGGGACAGACACTCCCACATCCCGACTGCTAGCTACAGTCTGAGCGGACTAGTCCCAGTGGTGACAAAATGTCACCATACTACGTGTGACCTGGAGGGTCATTGGTTATTCGACCGACAATCAGCATGGTTACATACGAGTTCACATTCAGACCTTTAATTAACACATTAAGAATTAAAGGCAAAATAGACTCCCCGAGGTGTATTATGCATTTAGTACTACCTGGAGTCTGCATTTTTATTTCCCTCAGCCGACAGTGACACTGCTGGAGTAAAACATTGTTTTACCATTTACTTTACATGAATGAAGTCTAAAACTATATTTTTATAACTGATAGTCTCATTGGGAAAACTTTTACACTCTCAAAGGATCAAACTTACAAATAATCAAGTCTTGGTAGAAGACTACTTTTACTGGAATATATAGGATTTTCTAGAGATCATACTATTTTCAAACTTTGACAGCAGCTTTCATATTACATGATTGGAAACAATTTTATACAAGCAATGGCACTAAATACTTATGAACTCACCAGCTTTATGCTGATACTCGTTTTCAAAATAACTTGTATTCTCAGGTCATCAGTAGACAGGTACAGATGTAGCTTTTGAGAAGATGGAGCACATACAAGACTCCTCTTTATTTTGATTATACTTTTGGTATCTAACAAACTGTACAGAACATGCTTGTATTACAATTATTATATTAATGCAATGGATGTTTTTGCTTGTCTTTACTATTATGCATTGTTATGAGACGGTACATGACGTCCTCCACCCCAGAACGTATTCCGCCGTTCTCGGTTTTGGGGTGTGACATGGAGAAAACACTAAAGGGTTAAAAATATTTGCATTAGAAATGAGAAATAAGACTAAAAAGAATAAGTCATTAAATTGTCTTCCTAATGGTTTTTATGATCTTTTTTCCTTAGTGAAAAGACCCGTTGAAAAATGGGTCAGTGTGTTCTAAATTCTTTTCTTAGCACTACAGGGTCAAGCCTTATGGTATATTGATAGTGGGTGCTCAAGGCATATGATAGGATGTAAGTGTTGGATTAGGTGTTTATGCCAATAATTATTTTTGGTATGTACTTGATTTGATTATGAACATGGTCCTTTTCGGTTGCCTTCACTCATGCAACTTGATAGGATGAGAAGAGGAGAGAAAGTAGAATTTATTATATAAATAATAAATTAGTACTTCAAATGGTTTTATTAATATATTACAAGATTAATATATTATTTGAAAATCATCTTATTTAATTAGTATTGATCAGAAATTAATTTGGAATTACTTTGGTGATCAAAAGAGATTGATTAAATAAAGGGGAATGATATTGCAACTAACTGTTAGTTGCTAATTAGGTTATAGACTCCTAATAGAAGAGATTGGACGAAATCTATGGGAAGCCTATAAGGATTTCGTCGAAGGGGTTTTCTAGAAGGGCTCCATGGATTGCTTAAGGCTTAAGCAAGGAAATTAGGGTATCCCCCTTAAAATCCTATTAGCCTCAACTATAAATAGAACCTTATCCATGAGGATTCAGCCCTATGTCTTCTTTGAGTTGCCCTAGTTGAATTCTTCTTCTCTCCTAAGTCATCTTGTTGCATTGAGTGTTTGTGACTCCATTAGAGGTGCAACACTTAGGGTACTAGGCTTTCAGAAGTCAAGATAAAGAAGGATTGTTCCTGTTAATGCTACATAACAAGATATGTAAAGTTTCTAACCCTATTAAGATGTGATTTTTGGTATATGTATGCTAATCATAGGGTTATTGATTTGGTATTCATAGTGGTATGTTCAAATTAGAAAAATTAAGATCCAAAGCAATTAGGGTTGCATGTACACCATAGGAGTGATGTTATGCTCAAAACCCAACAGTAAGTCTCTCTTGAGTGATTTTGTTGAGAAGGATGGCCCTATGGTGATATTTGGAAACAACAAAAAATGAAGAACTAAGGGATTTGGATCGATTCAATACAAGATCATTAAATTCAAGGGTGTTTCCAATGTCGAGAGTTTGAGGCATAACATCATTTCAATCGGTCAACTTTGTGACGCTGGATACAAGGTTTACTTGAGTAAGTAGGAAATCTTGCTCATTGCTATCAAGAATAATGACATTTATGTGCTTTATATGTTTGATGCTTTATAGACATTTACTACTTTGTAATTTCAATATTCTATTATCTCGCTTTTAAAACTACAAAACTAGAAAAAGAAGTCTTTTGCTTTAGATAAACCAAGGTTTGTTTTTACCTAAGGAGTGCACATTGCTTGCATATATTTATGTGATTATTTATCATTAATGTTTTGTTTTCTCTCAATCCTCAAGTTTCAGGATCATCCATCTTTTTAATTTAATACTATCCTGCGTTCTTCTTCTCTAAAGAAAAGACCAAATTGCCTAACCCTGAACATCATTTGTTGCAAGATCTTTTAATTGAGATGGATCTCATAGGCTCTGTATATTTTCTTCAATACATGCATCCTTCAATCTGAAGATGATGATTAGGGTTAGTGGCGCTAATTGTCTCACTGTCGACACAAGATATGCAAGTACTATGTTTGGACGGAATGTTTTGAATGCTCTCCTTGCCTTCTCTTGAAACCTCTACCTGTTACAACGTAGTTAGGTGAACAAAATGAGTAAGACACATCTAGTTTCCATAGACATTATCACTGCTACACCGAAACCCATCAGATATTGAAAGAATTCATTATCAAGACAATTTTTGTTTCTCATCTTGTAGCTCATAATATCTTGTTCCTTCAAGTCTTCTCTTACTAATAAATCGAAGGTTACAAAGTTTAGAACCTTTTAACTCGGTGTTTACAAAGACTATGGTGCTTCTGATCTCTTCTCACTGTGATGAATATGAAGCTTGGAATCCATTAGAATAATATCATCCTCGAAGGATAAGAACATCTATTTCTCTTTACTGTTAATTAAATCTCTATACTTCGTTGTGTTTGGAGGTGTGAAATTTGTGAGATTTTGTCTCTCCTTATAGACAAAAATTTGGGTGGAAGGAATATTGAAAAGAGGAAGTACTTTATGAGCACTCAATTCAAAAGATACACCATATCGACTCTTTATGTTTTCGAAAAAGTTGAATGTTTCTCTTTTAACCATTTCATTGATTGTTTCCTTTTAAATCTTTATTGTTTTCTTTTGTTCTAATTCTTTTCTTGTGCCATATCAAAATAATTGATGGTGAATCATTGATTCTAGACAAAAACTGTAAACATAAATCTAGGATGCTAGAAGTTGAACAACTCCCAGTTAATGAGTTAGAAATTGTCTACAATTCACACTGATTGCACCTTAACGTGACTACGACATTCTATCATAAAACTTATTAATTCACTATACGATACCATAGACTGATAAAAGTTTGAAATTACGTGCCAATGGTTAAGCTATGTACTGTAGTTTATCACACACACCAACCTCTTCTTTTCCTATTTTCTTCTTAAAAGTTTTGTGATCCAGTATCAGAAACCAAACACTAATAAGAACTTGAAAAATCTATGTCGACGGGTATATCATGCATCAGAATGTATAACACATATCATACCATTATCTCCTAAAACATTCTTATAATAAAAGTAGTTAATGACTCAGTGTATAAAATCATACGATGATGAGACTTCATCACACTATGTAAGCGATCTATTATTGCAACAACACAATAATGTGATACACCAAAATCCTTCTTACTATTCAGCTGCACGACATGTACACTAATGTTGACACTATTGTCTTTGCCGTTGATAATCCTTGCTAAATTATTCTCATTGGTTAGTTTTCCGGTATCTCAGAAGAGTATATTAAAATAAAACTTTGTGAATTTCGGGATATGCACCATCTCTAGATAACTGCAAAATTTAGGGAAATTTTTTTTCTCTCTCTGTGATTGCTTCTCAACGGTGTTTTTTGGAGTATAAAAGGGATAAACATCGTCATCAACACTTTACACTCTCATATCATCATCAAAAATCTCTTGCTTGTTTCTACTCTCAAAAACCCTAATCGCAATATCCATGGATCATCCTGCTTTTTTCTACACTTATGCTCCCAAACCAAATGTCATCAAAGACGCCGGAAATCTAGATACTCATATTTTCATCATGTCTAACAATTTGGCGTTTTGTCCTGAAACCGCTAAAATTTTTCCAGAAGAAGGGATTTGCAGATTTTGTGACATATCTTACTGCATGTCTGCTTTGTTATGGTCTTGCTGATGTAGCTAATAATTTTCTTCCACAAAATGTTTGTGAGTTTTACTACACTTCTACTTACTATGATACCAGAGTGACTATTGGCACAATAGGAGACGGTGAGCATACAGTCTCAATGATTGCAGTTGATGTTCGGAGAGCCCTATGTCTTCCAATTCAAAATGAATACTTTCCTCTTCCCTCTATAGATGAATGTCGTGTTGTGCATGAAAAATTGGATTATGATTTAAATGCTCAACATACTAACATTGTTATTTGTATGCATTTTCCACATACTTGGAAGTTTTTAACTAGTGTTCTTGGGAAGTGTCTCACTCACAAAACAAAAAGTCTTGATCAAATGAACTGCTTTGAACAACGTATACTTTTATCCATCATCTAGAGTATGTAGTTAGATTTTGCCAAACATATCTTTGATCAAATTGCTAAAATTATCAAAGGAATTAAAAGATCTACTCATGTTCCTTACCCACAGTAGTTTGCACCGATACTTAAATATTTAGGTACTGTGTATAATGATGAAAAGTTGAAAATTGGGCTCATTATTTTACATCTTCAAAGTTGTTTAACCAGGATCCTAGAGACGAATGAGGTATTACAAAGGGAATCTAAAAGTGGATTAATGCTCCATATGAATGTGAAAGATTTCCATATATTTATCCAGCTTTTCCATCCAAGGGTGACAAGATGAAGGATGATGACCTTGATGGGTTTTGAGCATTCTTAGACTTCCTAAGTGTACATGCAACCCTAATACCCTTGGATCTATGTTTGTCTAATTATCATGTAAAGTTGATTTCCAAGGCTATGATCCTATCTAGCATACATGGGGAAGAATTTTAACTTAAATAATAGATAAAATAACTTACCTTGTTTTGATTATGTTCCTTGAAACCTTGTGTGCCTAGCACCCCAAGTGTGATGCCTCAAATGCTTCACACAACACCAAATGCTATTGAGTAAACTTGAAGAGAAAGTATAACACACTAAAATCGGCCAAGCCCTCTTGTTTCAATAGTGTAGCCATTTTTGGGAACAAACATGAGCTTTATATAGTGTTGACACATCTAGGGTTACACCATGTAAACCCTAATGTGTCATGACTCTTCATTTCCATGACCCATGGGTTTGTAACTCCCATGGAGCCTCCATGGAGCATCCAATGGGTTTAACCCAACTTGATTATCCATGGAGCCTCTTAGCCCACTATATAAGTTATGGATGATTTACATAATCAACCCATATATTTAATTAGTTATCTTTTGATCACTTAATTAATTCTAAATTAATTCTTGACCAAACTAATTAAATAATATTATAAATATATTAGAGCTTATAACATTTTAATAAACCATATGTGTTATTTCTCTCATTTAGTCTATCCAATTGCTGGTGCCATGCAACCCAAATGAACAATGCTAGGTCGGGTCAAGTACATACCAGAAATAGTTATGGACTTAGACACCTTATCCAACCCTCTCCCAAATGGATAAGTCTAATAACTATAACTGCAAGTATGACTTCAGGAACCGATCGACAATCGTAGCTCTTTTCAAGGTTTCTTGGAACTGAGAAGATGATGGTATGCCATTTTAGATAAGGGATCATATAATCCTCTATTCTAGATATCAGCAGGAAAAACACATGGAACATAGTGTTGCTTATTGTCCAGCAGTTTGTTTCCCGATTTCCGATTTGTTTGACAAAGAACTTAATTGAACACATCAACTTAGTTTTGACCGGGCGCAGTACATAGGTCAAAACAGAATCATCGAGGGGCCCATATATCAGCTTCTAATCCAAGAAGGAACAGATAAACTTCGACTCATATGCTCGTTCTACTACTCATTAAATTACACACAAGCGCACGTTTTATAACATCGAGTTACCAATGCGGTTTCGCACGTTTAATGCATAACTAACTCATAGTTAACAAGTCATAACTCTAGGTTTGAATACTTATATGATATTACCGTCTCGCGATCACTAGAGATAAATTCCATGAAGTGATACCAGCGAGCGTGGGTTGAATCCAATACTCAGAACTTATGAGCACTCATGAGTGTTGAGGCTATGTCCAACATCTTAGACCTCTACAACCAACTCATGACAGTCTTACTTCATATCTACTTCCAACATATGACTGACTGTGGATAATTTGAATAATATGTAAAACAACATAAATATTCTGGAAGTCAAAACATGCAAAAGAAATATAGTAAACGATTGACAAAAGATAGTAACACTTTACTCATAAATAAACACAACTTTTATTCATCATCAAATGTCAATTACATTTTACAAATTTCAAAAATTATCTAACTACTAAAACTAATATCATCCTTCAGCCCTATGCTCCTAGCATGCTGGAGATGCTTAACCCTACCCAGTCCCTTCGTGAGGGGATATGCCGGGTTCTCATCCGATGATACCCTCTTTGCCACGAGGAGACCTTCTTCAATACGATGTCTGATGAAATGATATTTTCTGTCAATGTGTCTGGATCTCCCATGATCCCTTGGTTCCTTTGCTAAGGCAACTGCACTTTCACTATCACAGAAAATCTCTATAGGCTTCGATATAGCTGGTACAACTCCAAGGTCTCCAATGAAGTTCTTTAGCCACATAGCCTCTTTTGCCGCTTCGCTTGCCGCTATATACTCTAATTCGCAAGTTGAATCAGCCACTGTCTCCTGCTTGGAACTTTTACAAGAGATTGCTCCTCCGTTTAAGGTAATGACCCAGCCCGACTGAGAGTGGAAATTATCCCTATCAGTCTGGAAGCTAGCATCACTATACCCTACAACTCTCAAGTCGTCACTCCCACCGAGGGTAAGGACCCAGTCCTTAGTCCTCCACAGGTACTTAAGAATGTTCTTTGCCAGTGTCCAATGAGCCTTACCAGGATTCCCCAGATACCTGCTAACCATGCTTAAAGCAAAGGCTACGTCAGGACGAGTACAGGTCATAACATACATGATCGAGCCTACTACCGAAGCATAAGGTACACGACTCATTTCTGCTATCTCATCCTCAGTACTCGGGCTCTGAGTCTTACTCAGTCTAGTGTTACTCTGAATGGGTAACTCTCTTTTCTTGGAATCCTGCATGCTGAATCTCTTCAACACCTTGTCCAAGTATGTACTCTGACTAAGTCCAATTAGTCTTTTACTCCGATTTCTCAAGATCCTTATCCCTAGAATATAGGCAGCTTCTCCTAGGTCCTTCATAGCAAAACACTTCCCAAGCCAGGACTTAACTTCCTGCAGAGTTGGGATGTCATTTCCTATGAGTAGCATGTCATCCATATACAGTACCAAAAAGCTAACTATACTCCCACTAGCCTTGGCATATACACAAGATTCATCTTCACTCCTAGAGAAGCCAAATTCCTTGACTTTCTCATCAAAGCAAAGATTCCATCTGCGAGGTGCTTGCTTTAATCCATAGATGGATTTCTCAAGCTTACACACTCTATTAGGGTACTATGTGCTGTCAAAACCCTCTGGCTGATTCATGTAAACATCCTCAGCCAACGTTCCATTAAGGAAAGCGGTTTTGACATCCATTTGCCATATTTCATAGTCATGAAATGCAGCTATGGTTAACAATACCCTAATAGACTTAATCTTGGCAACTGGAGAAAAAGTCTCATCATAATCCACTCCAGGAGTTTGAGAGAAGCCCTTTGCTACCAGTCGAGCCTTATAAGTGTGTACATCACCATCCATGTCGGTCTTCTTCTTGAAGATCCATTTGCACCCATCTGTCTTACAACCTGGCACATTGTCAACCAAGTTCCAAACTTGATTGTTATACATGGATTGTATCTCGCAATCCATTTCCGCTTTCCATTTAGCAGACTCAAGGCCTTCCATGGCTTCCGCATAGCTGTTAGGTTCATATAGACCTACTAGTGTCTCATCACTAATAAGTGTCTCACCTTCCGCAGTAATATGAAAACCATAGTAATGCTCAGGTACATTCCTAACCCTTGTGGAACGCCTCAGAGGTATAGCTGGAGGTATAATTGGATCAACAGGAGGTTCCTCCTCAAGTTGACTGCTAGGGTTTGAGGTTCCTCCACCACTTGACTCTTGAAGTTCTGCAAGGTCAATTTACCTCCCACTGTCTCCTTGGCTTATGAACTCTCTCTCTCGAAAGACAACCCTCCTTGCTACAAAGACCACATTCTCACTAGGTCTGTAGAAGAGGTAACCAAAGGATTTTGTGGGTAGCTGATGAAAATACAGTTCTCGCTTCGAGGTTCGAGCTTATCATGAGTCTCGCGTCTCACGAAAGCCTCGCAACCCCAAACCTTGGTGTGGGCTAGACTTGGAACTTTTCCAGTCCACATCTCGTTAGGTGTTTTGGTAACCTTCTTTGTAGGGACGAGATTAAGGATATGGGTCGCAGTCTCTAAGGCATACCCCCAAAATGAGATTGGTAGCGTAGCTCGAATCATCATGGAACGAACCATATCCAACAAGGTTCGATTACGCCTCTTAGCTACACCATTCAACTGTGGTGTTCTGGGAGGTGTCAATTGTGAGACAATCTCACATTCCCTTAGATAATCGAGGAACTCAGTACTAAGATACTCACCACCACGATCGGATCGAAGCATCTTAATGTTCCTGCCCAATTGATTCTCGACTTCTTGTTTAAACTCTTTAAACCTTTCAAAAGTCTCTGACTTATGCTTGATTAAGTACACATATCCATATCTACTGTAATCATCCGTGAAAGTCACATAATAACGATTTGCATCCCTTGTGGCATGTTTGAAGGGTCCACACACATCCATGTGTACAAGATCCAACAAACCTTCACCCCTCTCACATGAACCAGTGAAGGGTGACTTTGTCATTTTTCCAAGTAAGCATGATTCGCAACTATCATCTGAATTTAGGTCAAACGACTCCAAGACTCCATCTTTTTGGAGTTAGCCTATGCGTTTCTTGCTTATATGTCCAAGACGACAATGCCATAATGATGCTTTATCCAAGTTATTATCATTAGTAGAATCAATACACATTACATTATTTCCTAAGTTATCTACAACATATACAACTTCATACACACCATCACAAGGTAATGCTTTAAAATAAAACACATTATTATAGAAAGTATTTATTCCACCAGTTTCATTATCAAAAGAAAAGGTAAAACCTTGTTTATACAAAGCATGAAAGGAAATAACGTTTCTTGCCATTTCTGGCGAATAACAACATTTATTCAAATCTAAAGTAAATCCACTACTAAGAAACAAAGTATAAACTCCAATCTTGGTGACAGGTTAAACTTTCCTATTCGGCATGATCAAGTTTATCTTTCCATGCTCCACATTCTCACTTCTTCTTAGTCCCTGCATTTCAGAAAAAATATGAATACCGCAACCGGTATCAAGGACCCAAGAGTTAGAATATAGTGAATTATTAGATGAGATAGTGTAAATACCTGCATGGTTGGGTTTAACTTTCCTATCCTTCAACTCTTGCTGGTACTTTGGACAGTTACGCTTCCAGTGCGCCTTTTCGTGGCAGTAGAAGCACTCAGCCTCTTTGGGATCAGAAGAAGGTGTAATGAAACCTTTCTTGGTTCCGCTAGAAGAGGAGCCATCAAGAGTCTTACCCTTGGTACCCTTCGGAGGGTTCTTTCTCTTCTTCCCTCTACCTTTCCCGATTGCCAGGACAGGTGCTAAGTTTGGAATAGTAGCAGGAGTGGTCACAACCGACTTACCTTTAAGACCTGATTCTGCGGTCTTTAAGAGTCCCTGAAGTTTTCTAAGTGTAACTTCCTCCTTATTCATGTGGTATGTCATGCGGAATTGATCATAACACGAAGGTAAGGAGTGCAAAATAATATCTATTGCTAACTCCTCAGGGAAGTTCACATTCAACTTCATCAATCGATTTACATACCTTTCCATTTTCTGCATGTGGTTTGTGATGGGTTCACCATCTTTCATTCGGGTTGTGATTGTAAAGCCCGAAAACGGATCTACCAATGATCAAAGACAAATAACAGAAGCAAAAGATGAAACAATAAGCAAATAACAAACGAACCAAGCTTTCATACGCCTTAAAGAAACATTAGATACAACTTGGAGAAAACACGAAGGCATCAACAACCTTTAAAGTCTGACACAATGCCCTATTTATAGGCCTGACTTACAACCGAATTACAACTGCAAGGAGTTTACGGCCATAAACACATAACAACCGTAAACTAGACAAAATCAGTTTTTCCTACACAATCACTACCACTAACTAGTATGCCTAGACCAAACCATTATACAGGGTCTTTCAATCTCCCCCTTGGTTTAGACTAGCTCGAACCCATTCCTTTGTTGACAATCATCTCGTCCATCTGGCCCATCGCCCCATTACACATTCTCTTACTTAGAATCTCCGCGACCATTGTTGTGTACACCTTGGCTCCTTCCTCGTATATATCTTCAACAACTTTAATTTGAAAGTTGCTAAGATAATGAATATCCCACTTCTTGAATTGCAGCAAGTCTCTACGATCATACAAATGGATACACCCATTTTTAAGTTTTATGACCGCTCTAGAAGTATTTTCATCATAGACCCAACATTCTAAAGAACTAAGAGATCCATCTTGATAGCCCTGAGGAATTGGAAATTGCTTGACCTGCTTCGTAGGAGGCCACATAACCACCTGTAATGGCTTGTCGGTAGATTCTTCAAAGACATCTGGATGTTCAAAGATAACTGACTCTGCCGTCGGCATCGATGGAAAACCTTTCTTAACTTGATCATCCAGAAAGTGCTTAAACTATATAACCTGAGGATTATTCAAGAGATTGATAAGCGGAGCCTGTGACAACTCCGTTAGATCAATTCTTGTTAAAGACCTAAAAGCATAGACATCCTTGTACAATTCTGAATTACCACTCTTACGAATGATAATCCACAGTATGAGAGGGTCATGAAATCCCCATGCAGCCACTCTGGATCTATCTCCAAATGTGTCTCGGAATCTAACAACTTCAAGATCAGTGACAGTTATTAAGGGTTCACCCCGAGATGCATTTCGAGTAGTATTCCGTTTAAACAATAATTGTCCTCTCTGAACATCGTCTTCTTGACCTCGTCGGATAATCTCTTGAATATACGGAGTCACTGGAGGATCAACTGTAACACGTTCAGTGGTAACAGAAGACTGACCGACCGGCAAGTCTACTGGAAAAGCCTGCACGTGCAGATTAATTCTCTGTTCTTCAACAGTCATCTGATATCTATCACCAAGATCAACCTCCATTTTCTTCTTCAACTGAAAATAGTTCGAAGTCAGCAGATTAAAATGATCTTGTAAATCGGAGATCTGCTTTCTTTTCAGCTTCTTATCCTTCATGAGTTCAGCCAGTTGTCCGCCAAGACTAGACTTATCTGATTGTAGCTTGGATACTTGGATACGAAGATCGACATTCTCGGCACGAAGCTCTGCCACCTGAATATCGAGTTCAATGTTTTTCTGGCTAAGAACTGAAATTTCTTTCTGCATACCAGCAAGAGTAAGATTATCACCCCTAGCACTCCCTTCATCAATAGAGACACCCTTTCCTCGAGGACCAGGGGACAAAAGTTGTTCTTCTGCCATGTGTAGCGCCAGCCTTTCGGAAGCAACATTCCGATTAAATCTAGGAACCGTGAAACCGGGTGGTGCTAAGGGACCAGCAACATCAAATGTTGAACTAGGACCAGTAGGAAACATGTTTGTAGTAGTAGCAGTGATAGGTGGGGTAGGAAGACCGCTAACCAAACTTGCGATCAGTTCAGATTGTCTTCTTTTAGATTGTGGTTGGTCAGCTTCTGGAGAAAACACACTCACAAACGGTTCGGAAGTAGGAGAAACGGACACAGGAGGGGAACATCCCATAACCATCTCCATAGGAATAGAAGTCGACACAATTTTCTTGGAAGTAGGAGTTCGCGTTTCAAACGTCACACTCGATTTCCTTGTCTCAGTTGTTTGTAAAACAACATCATCGACATTGTGGAAAATTGTGTCAAGATTTTCATGAGACACAATATTGGCACTGCTTGCCAAAGAAGCGGCTATATCATCACGATAAAAACTAGTTAGGTCAAGATCATCAAAAGAATCATTTCGCTCTTCACCGACATTCATCTCTCCACCAGCTTGATCTTCACACAACTCTTGTTCACGTTCTGAGACAGTTTGAGCTCTAGGAGTTGGTGAGTCTTCTTTTTCGGTTTCTTTATCTTCAGATACATCTATAACAATGTTGGTTGGAGTTGACCTTTCAGCAGATGTTTACTCTGAGGATGTTTGCTCGGACGACTCATATGACTCTGGTGGTTCATCCAGTTCAGTAAACTTGCCAAACTTTTCCAAAGGATATAGTCCTTGAAATATACCTTTGCCTTTTCTATTCTGTTTGATGAGTCCCACAGTGTGCGGACCCAAGGACTTCATATCCAACGTCTCTCCCGTCCTCCTCACTTCAGGAAACTGAATGTTAATAAACATTTGCACAAAACGGGGATACAACAGGAAAGTATCCCGAGTAGAAGCTCTGATGTTGATAACAAATTCCTCAAGAATGAACTTTGAGAAATTAAAGCGAAACCCTGCAACAAGAGATACAAAAGAAAAAGTTGTGCGTTGAGAAATCTCATCTGCCCCAGACCACCTTCCCGAGATGCAGCTTACAAAAACATGGGCCAAGAACCTCCAGTATGGATGTAACAGCTTTTTTAGCGTCGGCGGAAAGGTTCCCTCGTAACTCATTCTTCGTAGAACTCTTTGAGCATCCTTGATTCCAATCTCTGTCAAGAAGTTGGGTTGATCATCAATTAACAATGCTTCACGAACAAAGCCTTCATTAATAACAATCTCTCGACCCTATACTTTCACCTTCACTGTAAAATTACCATCATTATCCATGTGTGTCTTTGCAGTCGCCCAAAACTCGCGTATTAAATTTTGATAGACCACCGGATTAACTGTGATTGCGGATGCTAAGCAGCATTCACGCAATCGATGAATCATTGATCACATATCCAAATGAACAACCGGAGGATCCGCGAGTACAATTGCTAAGTTGTGCATATCTACAAAATTTAGATTCGCCATTGTCTGCACTCAAACACAACTGTAAGAAACCTTAAAGAAAAATTTATTTTGACCCAAAAAAATATTCTAATTAAAAATATGACCAAAATAAAATTTCATTGTATAAAAACGAGTGATAACATCAAGTTTACTGCCAAAAAATTAAAGGAAATCGCGACATATAATTTTAAATAAAAAGAACTGAAAAATCTGTTCTTGGGCCGTAAACTCGAGGTTTACGGCCTAAGAATTGTTTTGAAAATCAACCCACGATATTAGCTTAATTATTTTATTCGAAACGTAAGCAGTAAACACATGGTTCTTGGGCCGTAAACTCGGATTTTACGGCCTAAGAACCTTCAGTGGAAAAACCCCCAAAAATCGATTCTACACTTCGAATTAACGCATAAGACTTGAAGATATGTAAATGTAAAAATCAGTATCACCAATATAAATTAAAAATAAGTCCAAAATTCAAGTGCTCGAAGTTTACGGCCTAAGCTTACGGCCGTAAGCTCCGTCGAATCGATTTTCGTGATTTATAGCATAATGACACGATGAAACACGAAACAAATTACATATTTGTGATCTAGAAGTGATTACCTTTGTGATGATGTATACGTTTTTCCGAAAATCAACAAAACAATTTTGAGCCTTTGAGAGGGTTTGAGAAGTAGTTTGCGGCCGGAATCTCGTGAATGAGGAGATTCCGGCAGTGAACTCCCTTTTACCCTTTCTTACCTTCCCTTACCCTCTTACCTGATAACTACCCACTATTTCCAACTTCCAACAATTAAAATTAAATAAAAAATTTTGAGGATTAATTTAATTTCGAAAATAAAAATAAAATAAAATAAAACCTAACAAAATACAATTTAAATGCTAGAAAAATTAAAAAAACAGGCAATATAAAATAAAATAAAAATAAAAATAAAAACAGTAAAAATAAAATAAAATAAAAGAAAATAAAATTAAAAATAACATTTTAGAAATTAAGAAAATAAAATTGACATAAAATTTTTTAACTAAAAATAATCTTACAAAACAAAACATAACCACTATACCTTTTGTGATACTTGGATCAAAGTTGTTGGACAGCCTTATTCCACTTGTCGGTACCCTTATCTTCACATCTTCGTCTGACCGATTGCCAGTATTGTGGTCCACTTAAACACGAAAATTTTGTGACAGTTTTGGACATTTTACCAGTGACATGATTCAGGCATATATGTAATTCTAAATTTCTGTAATTATGATAACTCCTAAATCTTAAATAAATTCACCTTATGTCCATTTAACTGACTACAACCAGGGATATTGTTGTCCACCTAAATCGAGCAGCGAGATCTACAGACAATCTGTATGAGTTCAATTTTAAGTGTACTGGAACGTGTTTCCCGCTTCCTGATATGCCCCAACCATCAAGAACTTCCAGAGTACTCCTTACACCGGGTGAGCAGACAACTACTTCAGAGGGGTTGAGAAGAAGAAGGTTGCATATGTTGTGTACCAGGTCGGATTAGAAGTCGCACAAAGGAGACAACATATGGCTAACAGATTAGAAGTATTTCACACACACACACACACATATATAAATATATATATATATATATATATATATATATATATATAGCCTGCAGAGAAATATAGTTGCATATGTTGTGTACCAGGTCAGATTAGAAGTCGCGCAAAGGAGACAACATATGGCTAACAGACGGAAAGAAACAAAATGATATTCTACAGACCTAATTTATCGGAATTTACCAGTCGCCCCATCCAACCGGAATTAAGGACAGAATCTGCACATCAAGGAAAAGTTAAGTCACGGTTCCAAGTACGGGTTCAATTAATGTGACTGGTAGATTCTCATGTATATCTCCCTGCTCAACCTATCCGAGCATCGTGACATCAGGTTAAACGGATCTAACTAGGTCAAAGTTCGTCAAGTCCTTAAATTCATTAGGTTCAACTTTCCTAGTCAAGTCCGTTTAAAATCTTTCGTGCCTACCAACACATCGAGTACAAAGCGTAGACGATTCAACTTAGGTAGGTTACGCCGATTCAAGTTGCCCTTTATCACTTGTTAATTTCATTTCCCATCACAGTACTTACAACCGAAGTTGTCAACAATAAATTTAAAATGCTGAACAGAAATGACATTATTTGTGGATTTTTTTTATTATTTTCTTTTTTTGTTGTTTTTGGATTTTCATTTCCCTTCACCCTTTGATTGGTCTGATTCTCAACAAGTACAATGAACTTCTTGATCAATTCAGTGACGCCAACTTTGTTGGATAGAAAGAAAATCCACGTAAATCGAGAGAAATCATCAATGACAACTAAACAGTAAGAACTTTTGTTGATGCTTAGCACGTTCACTGGACCAAATAAATACATGTGAAGTAATTGAAGAACCTGACTGATTGAGTTAACCTGTTTTGGCAAGTACGGCTTTCGATGATGCTTTCCTTGAGTGCACGACACACACTTTTCAAACGTAATAAATTCCTTGACGGGCAAACCACGGACCATCTCATTCTTCGCAAGACGGTTTAGATTCTTGGCATTGGCATGACCTAATCTTCGGTGCCACATCATTGCAGTTTGCTCGGAGATTTTGGAGAATAGACAAGTAACTTGTTCTGGGAGATTGCTATTCATATCAATGATATAGGCGTTCCCATCCCTTTTTGATTTTACGAGAATCCATTCTTCTGGAATGACAAAGCCTGGCTTTAAGATCATGCATTCCTTGTCAGTGAAATGCGTAGAATATGCCTTGTCATAGATCTGAGAAACGCTTAACAGACTGTGTTTCAACTCGGGAGCGAAATTCACGTTTTCGAAACTTAGAACTCCATTTGACACGGTTCCCCTTTGAGTGATTTTATCTCCATCTCCACCCGCAAAAGAGACATATCCCCCATTAAATGATTGAATGTTGTGCAGTTGGGCGATATCTCTCATCATATGCCGGGAACAACCCTTGTCGACGAACCAGGGTCTGACGACATTTCCCCGCAACTGTCCCTGCAAGATGTGCGTGTTTAATTAGATTTGGGCACCTAGGTCATGATCTTCCTAGGTGATCCTGATGCCTTTTCAGATTTATCATATTTAAAGTTTTCTGAGGACACAAATGATGTATTGGGAGCAGGTTTGGGCAACCATTTATAATTAGGTTTTCTAAGTTTCCTAGTTGATTTAGTCATTGAGTGTTTGACAGTCTGCTCAAAATATGTGTGACTTCTACCAGAGTTGGTTGAAGATCCACTGCTGCTTCGTGACGAGCTTGACCTTGGCTTGGCTTTGCTCGTTTTCAGCAGACTGCCTAGGACAGGGTGATTAAAAACCTTTTTATGTCTTTGAAAAACAGCCCATTTTCTATTTTGTTCATCTGCCCAATCATCATTTCGAGAACAACTTCTAGAGGATTTTCTATTTAAAGACCTTCCTCTGAACTCGTTCTCCCCTCTTGGAAGACTATAACTCACAAACATACGATTTAGACAATTTCTAGCAATATGACCACCAGTGCCACAATTAAAACAAATCTGCTTGTTATTTTTAGAACTTGTACTGCATGGATCAGATTTGTTTTCCTTATCTGCACCCTTGCTTTTCTCACAAGAACAAGCAACATTGTTAGGTTGAGAGGCAAGTGAGGGTGCGTTAGATGGGGAGGGTTGTGAAACTAGCGGTGTTTCAACATCTTTATCACAAACATTAAAATTTTTAACCACAAAGTTCAAACCAGACTTCTTCAAAACATTCAAACTAGTTTCAAAAGTCATAAAAACACCATCACAAAAAACATTGTGTTTAGAAATATTAGAAAACATATTGTCTTTATTAAAAACTAAAGCTTCAGATTTAGACTCGATTTTATTATCAGAAACACATCCTTCAACTTCGTGCTTTGACTGATTCAAGGATTGATCTGCAGTTGAAGTAGAAATGTTAGTACTTTCAACATTAATAAATCCTACCGAAATAAAACCGGAGGGCTTGCCATAAACCATAAATGATTCATTGTCAATCTCTTCTTTGGACAAAGGCTTGGACACGTATGAATGATTGAAAGGGGGGGGGGGGGGGTACATGATTATACCCTAGACCTTTCGATTGATTCCTTTTAAACTGCATGCTTTGGTCTATCATGTTTGCAACCACCTCACTTGAGAAATCATATTTTCTTACATCAAGTTTGGCGGTTTCAAACTTTCCTTTCAAAGATTCAACTTCAGCCACTAGCTCAGCATTTTGTTTGACAACATAATCATAGTTTTCACATTTGTTACTATAGTCTTCATGGAGTCTCCTAAAGTCCTTAATTTTCGATTCTAGTTGAACTTTAAGTGGTTTTTGTCCTTTTCGAAGTTGATACCCTTCATATCTAAGGTCTTCTACGTCTCTTATTAATTTTTCATTAAGTTCACAAAGAATCCTAAGATTTTCTACTTCATTGCCTAATGTCTCAATTTTGTCATGTAGAGTTTTTACATAATCTATACAAGCCTTAGAGCATGATGGGAGACTTACCTTGGACGAATTAGGTTCATGAGAAGAGGATACCATCAAAGCCAACTGTAGCTCCATCACATTATCTTCTGCTGCTACAATCCCTGCTGGAGCATCATCCCTTACCTGTGCCAGATGAGCATTTTCAGGTCCAGATAAGTTGAGAGCTTGTATTTGATCATCCCAGTCGAAAGATTGCGCAACCATAGCCTTTTCATTGTTTGCTTGACCACTGCTTCGGCTATTCCCAACTGCAACCATCGTTCTGTCATTATTAACTCTTCTATCGGGATGTGGGCAATCACAAGCAAAATGCCCTGGCTCGTGGCAATTGAAGCACCAAAGTTTTCCCTTGTTGAATCCAACCTTCTTATCAGCGCTCATTCCCCAATTATTCTTCCTTGTCTTTTTGGCAAACTGTTTTGCCCTAAATACTGCCATGGCAATTTGCCATGTGATGTCCATTTCCTCAACGTCCTCCGGATGGATTTGATCACGATCTGAAAAAGACAATTGAGGTGGAAGCTCCCCAGCTACAAGTGCATTGTAGCAATTAACTAGCCCTGCTGCAAAGACAAGGTTTTCATCACCCTCCTTTCCTTTTGAAGAAGAGGCCACATTTGAAGATGGAACGATTTGAGTAGACATAAATGATTGAATTTGTGGGTAGGGCGTGACTGGTGTAGAGGAAGATAAACCTGCAGAGGAATAGGAGAGAGAAGAAAGAGCATTGTTAGATGAGATGCCAAGGTTTGCAGTCGAGTATGAGTTGACATGATTTATCTCTCTTTGCTTGTCATCAATATCACATGCTTTGATGATAGCCATCACTTCAGCTAGGGTAAGGCGATCGAGATCTTTAGTCTTTTTAATTACAGCCATATTCATGTCCCAAGATTTTGGGAGAGCATTCAGTAGCTTGTTAATCTCAGACTTTGTATAGAAGATCCTTGCTACAGTCATTTCTGTGTTGAGAGTTGTAAATCGCTGCAGCTGGGCTTCAAGAGTCTCCCCGGGCACATAGTTGAACATGTTAAACCGTTGCCTTAACATGTCTTGGCGACTTTCTCGCATGTCCTCGTTTCCCTCATACACCTCTATAAGGGCTTCCCACAGAGCCTTAGTAGAAGTATACTCTCTAAACCCTTGAGAAATATCTGGAGATAGGGCCATAGTCAAGATGGCCAATGCCTTTTCTTGTTCTTCTACACTCTCAAAATCTTCATCAGTGTAGTTTTCGATTTTCTTGTCAACCACCTGCCCCCCAACTGTAGTGGTGATTCTGACTGGATCCTTTATGACACATTTCCAAATCTTGAAGTTCTTCATCTTTATATATTTCTCAATTCTATATTTCCACTCGGGGAAACCATCAGCGGACATGAGTCTTGGAATGCGCGTGGTTGTTCCCATCACAACATCGAGTTCTTGATATTGATTAGGATTTTGTGATTCCATTTTTTATTTAAATTAAAGTTAATTAATTATTAAATAAAACTTAATTTTCGATTTAAAAAGGATTTAATTAAATTTTTTTTAAAAAAAAATTTACTGTTTATTGTGAATTCCGAAAATTAATTAACTAAGCTTCAACACAAGTTTACTGCCGAGAGATGTCTACGGCCGTAAACTCCTTGTTTACGGCCCGTGAATTTTTTCGAATTCTGAAACAGAAAATTAAAGACGCAATTTATCTAAAATCGATTATCAGATAATCGATTTATGGCCAATGATTTTCTGTTAAAAGTTTATTTTATTTTAAGAATTAAATGCAGTGAAATATGATTATTTAAGCCTTAAATCAGGAACTCGATTTACTAGAGAAGAAAATCGTTTACGGTGATTGAGCCTTGAATAGCTTGCGGCCGTGAACTTGGTGTTTACGGCCGTAAGCTAGGACCGTGAACTTCTGAACACATGAACTTCGACTGGAATAAAACCCTTCTTTCGCTGTGAATATAGTTTTGAGCAAAATCGCAACTGTAGGACGTCTTTGACACTGGTCTCGCTTTGATACCAATTGTAAAGCCCGAAAACGGATCTACCAATGATCAAAGACAAATAACAGAAGCAAAAGATGAAAGAATAAGCAAATAACAAACGAACCAAGCTTGCATACGCCTTAAAGCAATAAAACGTCAGATACAACTTGGAGAAAACTCGAAGGCATCCACAACCTTTAAAGTCTGACACAATGCCCTATTTATAGGCCTGACTTACAACCGACTTACAACCGCAAGGAGTTTACGGTCGTAAACACATAACAACCGTAAACTAGACAAAATCGGTTTTTCCTACACAATCATTACCACTAACTAGTATGCCTAGACCAAACCATTATACAGGGTCTTTCAGTGATCATAGAAGAGATGATTTCATATCGCTCTTGACGAGCACTTTGATGGTAGCGGTCCATCAAATCCTAGTGCATCTCAAAAAGATAGTAGTCCTCATAGGACTTTTGGAGCTCGGCTGTCATGGTGACCTCATATTCAGCAAGCTCCTTAGGAGTAGCAGTTGGCTCCGGCACCTTGAGCTCTTTGTCAAGAACATATTCATTGTTCTCGTAACGAGTGACCATCCTGATGTTTCTGATCCAATCAGTAAAGTTGGATCCATCAAAGATGACTCTCCCACAAAGGTTTATGAGAGAGAAGGAGCCGGTAGGGTTTGAGCCAGGAGTAGAATTATTGGAAGACATGTGAAGAGAAGAAAGATAAGTTTAGTTTAGATATAGGGATAGTCCTTAATAAGACACCCAAATGTAATATTAAGGGTAGGATCCAATCACAATATATTATAACTTAGAAGAGGGATGTCGTAATGCAAGTTATAACATATTTGAAAGGTAGGTGAATGACGATTCACCTATTTCCACTATGAAAACGAAATATAAATTATTAGGTTTTATTTGGCTTTTAGAAATTCCTAGATTCTTTGAGATTCATTGAACTTTTCAATGGCATGTTTCAATCTCGAGTGTGCCCTTTATGTTTTGTGAATGGGATACCGAGGATCACAAAACAAGGTGTGAAGTAACCATGCAAATCACTTGGTACCCTTAATGTTTTTCACTTAATCGTTGTGCCGGTAAACCACATGCGCTCCTTCCGACCTCATGAAAAACCTTAAGTCACCCTTTTCCTTCCTTGTTAAGTCCAAGTTAGTGTGCCGGTAAACCACACACGCTCCACCAATGACTTAAACAAGGTGCAAAGTGTAATTTCATGGATTAGCACCTTATTCACATTTTTCCTAAAGTAACTAAGATTGGGAATTTCTAAAACATTTAGTTACTTGATAATAATCATTATACTTTTAATGAGAATTTAAAAGTCCTTGTCTTACCCGTTCGGCTAACGACCCTCTACCGGTAAAGCAAGCGGTGGGTGAGAGTGGACACCCATTAAGTTGCCATTTTATAGGCAACAACCTTATACCCACCTTATAGACCAGTTTCATGAATGAGGCGTACTAGCGGTAAGACGACTTTGTTCTTATACATACATATATATATATATATATATATATATATATATATATATATATATATATATATATATATATATATATATATGTATATATATATATATATATATATATAATTATTAAATAATAATACTATAAGTATAAGGGTAGAATTTTAACTTTTAAAAATGTAAGGGTTGGAACTAAAGTTTTAATCAAGACTTTACTTGTTCCAAAACTTGAGGGCAAGTTTTGTAAACTTTCAAAACTTTTCATTTCTTGTAACTTATGAGTTAATTAGAGTATTAAAAATGAAGACTCTTCATTTTTCTAACTCTTGTGTTCTTTTAATTGTTTTAATTCAAGTGTAACTCTTGGATTTCCATAACTTGAGGACAAGTTATGAACTCCATTAAAACACATTATGATTAAGAATTAAACTACCAAGTAGGTTACAAGTAATTCCTATGATCATCTAAATTCTTAAGATCAAGAACATGAATATCCATATCAAAGTTTCAAGACCATATGAACACATATAATCATGAAAAATTGATATTAGCCATTGTAAATGGATTAGAACAAACATTACACCATCTAAAACACGTTTTATGACACCAAAACATTGTAGGGTAATGTTTCTAGTCCATTTCAAGTAGCAACAGTCAAAAATCTGCATTCTGTGGCTCCTACTCGCCGAGTGCACGAACCTAATCGGCGAGTAGGTTGAAGATACGCATGAACTCGGCGAGTCCCCCCATGCACTCGGCGAGTTCATCAGGCAGACAACAAGTTTTTCGACATGTTTCAAATTTTTAGCACAAATAACAAACAAACAAGCCTAGGCTCTGATACCACTGATGGGTTTTGAGCATTCTAACACTTACTAAGTGTACATGCAACCCTAATAACCTTGGATCTATGTTTGTCTAATTATCATGCAAAGTTGATTTCCAAGGCTATGATCCTATCTAGCGTACAGAGGGAACAATTTTAACTTAAATAATAGATAGAATAACTTACCTTGTTGTGGCTTATGTTCCTTGAAACCTTGTGAGCCTAGCACCCCAAGTGTGATGCCTCAAATGCTTCACACAACACCAAATGCTATGGAGTAAACTTGAAGAGAAAGTATAACACACTTAAATTGGCCAAGCCCTCTTGTTTCACTAGTGTAGCCGTTTTTGGGAGAAAACATGAGCTTTATATAGTGTTGACACATCTAGGGTTACACCATGTAAACCCTAATGTGTCATGACTCTTCATTTCCATGAACCATGGGTTTGTAACTCCCATGAAGCCTCCATGGAGCATCCAATGGGTTTAACCCAACTTGATTATCCATGGAGCCTCTTAGCCCACTATATAAGTTATGGATGATTTACATAATCAACCCATATATTTAATTAGTTATCTTTTGATCACTTAATTAATTCTAAATTAATTCTTGACCAAAATAATTAAATAATATTATTAATATATTAGAGCTTATAACATATTAATAAACCATATGTGTTATTTCTCTCATTTAGTCTATCCAATTGCATGGTGCCATGCAAACCAAATGGACCATGCTGGGTCGGGTCAAGTACATACCAGAAATAGTTATGGACTTAGACACCTTATCTAATAGACCTTGCATCTATAGAAGAGAATGAAAATCCAAAACCTGACACTAAGAGAAACTCCATATCTGATGGAGACGTTGATGCTGCCAATGAGAATTTTGATGCTGGTAGTACTTTTCAGTATAATAGTGGATATATAGAGATAGTTCATGTTGATCAGGATCAAGATGATCAAGACTCCTCTACATGACCGAGGTAATTCACCTCGTTTTCATACACGCTATCCAAATAATCATATTCGGTTTGAGTCATCTTATTCGATAGAAGAAGAATATATTCCTGAAACTTCTTCAGCTCGTGAAAATGATGACTGTGACACTAAACATATCTCTAAGACTTCTCTGTATGACCGGGTAATTCACCTCATTTTCATACACTCTATCCAGATCTGCTTCAAACTTCACTGTTTTGCACTCCTCAAGTACAAAAGATACAACATGATCGCTCTCCACTTGTTCAAACTGAACAATGTCCTTAGATTCATCAAATTCTTTCAACTCAAGTAATTGTTGTGGGGGAGAAATCAAAACCATGTTAGTTTATTACCGAGTTTAGAGCTTTTCATGGGAAAATTATCTCTTTGTTGGATCTTTGTTCAGTTAAAATCCAACACGAGTCAGCGTCTTACCACAAGAGAGACTAGTGTCGCTGAAATCCAACACATAGTTATAGGAGATGACACTAAATCTAAGGATGATTGGTATTAAGCACATCCAAGAAATGATCAACCACCTTCTCCTATTGCTTCCAAAGCACCTCCAATTAATGGTCCTTCATCTAACATTCCCCTTCCATTGCCTCTTGGTCCTCCTCCGTCAAATCCACCCCCTTCAAATAGTACTCCTATGCCTTCTTTGGCTTCACATAATCAAACTCTTATACTCACTCTTTCGACACCCCTTCGTCTAATGATGCAAAAGGAGGAGAATTTCATTGAGTCTACTACCAATGCTGACGTTGATGCTGAAATAAATACCAATGATATTCATGATCTGTTGGTTGTTCGTGATGAAGTCTATTGCATGGACTTGTCATTGAATGATGTAGTGCAACTTCAAATAGTAGTTCTATATTCCTACGCTAACGCTGAGTGGGAGAAAATACCTCAAGGAGATGAGCTGGTTCCTAAATGGGAACCTAGTGACATTGATTCAGATGAATATGATGTTCCTCTAAGGAAGAAGCGAAAAGCCAAAATTGTTCCTGATGCTGACCCTTCCAAAATGAAACACAAGGATCTTATTGTGTATGAAATGGTAAAGGTATGGGGAGTATCTATTGATGAAGCAAGGGGGTTTCCAGGTAAAACAACACATAGTCTGCAAATTGGATGATTTCCAAAAAGACTAAAAAATGTTCAAGAAAATTTGATTGCTACTGGCACTATGATTGATTAGATTGAGCACCTGAACAAGTTCAACATCGAAATATTAAAGAAGAAAGTGGCTCAGGAAATTGAAATAACTAGAATTGAATGGAGCTGATTTGGAGATGTCTCAACAAGAAAAAGGGCCCCCATCCAATCATCGAAGTGACAAGACCTGGTGATAGAGATAAAGCTATTGGCGAATACATTGAGGTCTTATCCTCCTAAGAATTGATTAAATTTGGGTACAACGAGTGGATACATCTTCTAGAGTTGTTCAAAAAGCAAAATGAGAAATATGTGGAGGAAATGAGGCTTATACTTGAAAGGCATATCACAAAATTTAAGGATCTTAACTTAGTGCCCATGACCTCAAATAAACATTCCTCATCCTCAACGTCTGCTTCAGTGCCTTGGAAAAGAACTTTTAAAGGTGTCATATTTCTACATCCTTATGGAAAAAGGTCATCAAAAACTCTTTGCGAGTGGGTGTTGATCTTATTCAACACATATTCATTCATCAACCAGAGCATGGTATCTTCTACATGGATTAATCATAACACATGTGCTTCCAGCGTTCAATTGAATTACATGTTTCTATCACTTGTAACTGAAGCAAAACTATCACTTCTTGATCTCTTTTGAGCTAAACAAAAGGAAGGAAGAGCTTGATATTTCTGATTATTTCTGGGTCAAGCCAGAAGCTGAAGAAGATGTTGATGAGTTCTATCATAGTTCATAAGAAGAATATTTTTGGTTTTGACATCATCAGATTAGGGAGATTGTAAGGTGCAACCTTAGAATCTAATGAGACAAAACCAAGACACAATGACTTTATTCAGCACCAACATTTCACAGGATCCGACGTAAGCATATGCCATACGAAGCATTGTCAGTGTGTTATTATATGACTTTGTATTTGTGGTTATACACGTAGTAAATTAGAAAATCCATTATCTTAGGGATATAAAATATTTTATTATTTACATTGATTAGGTGAGATCACTGGAATGTATGGATTCTCATAATTTTGCTTTACTATAAATTCATGTATTAGCGTTTGTATCGAAACCTAACAAATTTGTGTTTTTTTTTCTTAGTGAAAAACCTTTGTGATATATCTTTGTGTTCCTTTAGTTATCCTTTTTGTTAATTGATCATGGTCAAGGGAACCTACAGGTCTGCATTACACATATATGCATATGATCGAATAAAATATGGTAGTCAAAGAAAAACATTATGATTATGTGACATTTAGTTTATGGCAAGATAGGTTGCCCCACCCAGGATTAACAATGATGGAAAAGATAAATAAGAAAAACATGGGAATCCATTGAAGGACCAGATATTCCCTTAATCGAGTAGCATAAGACCACGTACATCTTGTTCCATTGGAAATTTAATTATAAAACATTTTCCAATGAAAGATGAAAGGGAGTAACCTAGATTTATTGAAAGAATTCAAGGTGATATATGTGGACCAATTTGTGACATCCCCTAATTTTCATAGCCAATTAAAATTTTTTATTTATGCTTTAATAATTGAGATGCAAAAATTCCCATTTATATAAAACATATTGAGATAACAAAAGTTATTTCATTACATTAAATTCTAACGATGTCATTGTTCATATCGAAAAATACATTACATCGTAAACATATAAAAGGTTTTTAAATACTATAACAGGCTCATTTCTTATTTCACTCGGCATCCTAACTAAGCTTCAATAGCCTTAAATTTGCTACCAATGATGCATATAAAATAAGTGGGTCAGTTTTGGGAAACCTGGTGAGATGGATAAGGTTTTCAAGACCACAATAATTTAATCATAATAAATCATAGTGTCATTCCTGCAAAACAATCATTCACATATAATATAGGTATATAAATTTCACATAAATATCCTTAAAACATTCTACCCGACCTAACTAATTCTTACGAATCCTAAGTCAACGATTATATGGAGGAATCATCTTACTTGATAAATCGTTTGAGTAACTAGTTGACTACACACTAGGGGAGTCCATGGACAGTCTAAGTCATATAAAGGCAACCAATTTTCAGAATTATTGATAAATATCTTATTTATGTATGTGGGTTATATGTCCACACTAGCAACATATTTCACTAGACCGCCTAGAATAGTCAAGTGTTGTCATCTACTCTGGTTGATGACCCAGACATACCTATCGGTTGTCTAATATGGAACCTCAATTTATGGTATTGCATAAAAGATGAGGAATACTACACTATTCTCTGATCTCACATTCTACCGTTAGAATGAGACCTAATTCATGTGCAACTTATTTAAACTAAGTACCTTTTATAAGTCCGTAAGTAACCCAGAATATATCTAAAGGCAATTCTGATTATAACATAGTTCCTAATAAGTAGTAATATTTTAGGTATAAAAGTAGCACATAGTATACTTAAAACAAATAACATTTCATTAATACTATTATTAATTTATGCTCTTGAAAGTAACTACGCACTCAACTGACAGAAGTAGGGGACTTAAAGTTAGGGCATCTCTTCGCCGTAACAACTCTCAGTGACCTAAACATATAAAGACTAAGTCTTAGTCTAGTTTCATAATCATGGCAACTGTATAATGGTATCCTAGATTCCTCAACAATCCTGATGTCGAAAACAAGATCTATCAAGTAAGGAATAACAAGGTAGGATAATATCAGAGTTAGGATCCGTTTGGTATACATAGTGTACTATTTGGAAATCCTACTTTAAACACCGCACTGAATCCAGCCTAGACATCACTCTTGTAAGTAGATCAATCAGTATAATGGATTCGAATTACTAATAAATCTTAAGTATAGTTCCATTATAACGATTAGGACTATAATTAAAAGTTACACTTAAAATAAATAAGCGTGGCTTGACATACAAAATAATCTAATCAAAGTTGGAAATTATGCATGTTGAACTCTGACTCGGTGCTTCTATTCCCTGGCTATCTGACACCGCAGGCTTCACTAAAGTAATTGGGAACTAGAGAGTAAAAGGGCTAAAATGCTAGGACATAACCTAGAGAGAATTGGAGAAGTGTTGGGAAGATAATGCTGAAAAATAACGTCTATATATTGCTGAAAACCGAGTGTGCGTTGCGCACCGTGTTCCCTGCATGCTTTGCATATATCGGAGATGATGACATGTAAATAAATTGATGGCACCATGTGTCACTTAGTGTGTGGTTTTTCAATTGCGTGTTGCACCCCTAGTTGGTGCGCACTTGCGCATAACTTTTCTAGATTTCATTAAAAAATCATATCTTTTCCATACGAGCTCAATTTTCCATGGGTTTTATATGCATGTGTAGGTATCGACGAGATTTACAACATTCGTTTAGACTCTATCAGTTAACTATGAATTTACTGTTAAAGTTATATTTTTACAGGCTTAGACTGTTAAATTCCGTGTATAATTCATAACTCTCTCATACGATATCTGTTCTCGACTATCTTTATATCGATGGAAAGGTATGGACGAGATCCTCAACTCTCATTTAGATTGTTTTTACAAACATCCAACCGTCTCAAATTTCGATATCAGTGTTGCACGCTGCTATGGTAAATCTTCGAAAAATAATAACTTCCTCATACGATGTCAGATTCGGACGTTCTCTATATGCACACTCTCAGTTTAACGACTACTACGACTTTTTTTTAGATCACTTAGGCTAATAAATGATTTATCTCTGATTCACTGTTTTGCGATATCCGTAGCCATGTTAGAATTAACGTAAAACTTCAACATACCATAAATTCTTCATTCTAAGACATATTTGAACATTCCTCATATCTTTTGAATCCTTATTACGTATACTACAGCTTAGGTTAAGATTATTTTTCTGAAATAATCTTTTATTTTCGACACGTATTTTAATCTTATTTATTTTATTATTAAATACTTATATAATTTGCATAAAATATCATATAAAACACACAAGCACAAAAATATATCAGTAATCCTTTCTTATTTACTCATAAAAATATTACAATATTTGACCAAAGTGATTACAAACTATGAATAATCTAGCATGAAACGTGGGCATTACACAATTCATCCACTATCTGGAACATTTGGATACTTTATGGTCCTAATAGATACATATAGAAAATGGTCTCACATTTGCCTATTATCAACTCCTAATATGGTGTTTGCAAAGTTTATTGCTCAAATTATTAAATTAAGGGTACACTCCCCTTATTTTGCTATCAAATAGTGAGACTTGATAATGCTGGTGAATTTACTTTAGAAGCAATTAAAGACTAATTGTATGTTTGTAGGAATTTTTGTTGAGCATCCAGTTGCTTATGTACACACTCAAAATTGTTTAGCTAACTCGCTGAGTAAACGTCTCCAACTAATATCTAGAGCATTGATAATGAGGACCAATCTTCCTATTTTTATTTGGGGCCATGCAATCCATACAATCTATTTTCTTCTCTACAACTTGTTTTCAGTCAAGAGCCAAATATATCCCATCTTAGAATTTATGGATGTGCAGTTTATGTCTCCATTGTGTAACACCCTATATGGAATCATTTCCCAGTGAGGGTGACGTAATTTAGATGATCTGGGTGGTCGGATTGTGTTTTGGAACCAAGGATTATTTTGATAAAGTGTCAGCTCGAGCTTTTATGGAAATTAGATTTTTATTTGGGAAATTTTGTGGAATGTGTGAGTTGATAAAAGCATAGTTCTTGTTGTTACCTTTTCATGGATATAAGGATCATCGAAATCAGACTTATAATAAGAAAGTTAAGGACTTCAGTTGAATTTAGGATATAAGGATAACCCTAGTACGCAAGGCGTAAATAGGGAGTACGGAGGCTGTACTAGTGCATGGTCAATTACGTAGGACGTACACTAGCGTGCGTTGAGTGTACTAAGCAGACATGGTCGTTGATGTAAGTCCTCGTACGCTAGTCCTACAAGGGTTACGCTTGGTGTATGAGGAGATTAAGAAACCCTAATTTTAGGGTGTTGCACCCTATATAAGGTCCTTAAGTCCCTAGGTTTGGCCTCTTTATCAGCCTCCATTGCCCCTAAAACACTAAATCTTGACCCTTAGCCTCCATTTTTGTGTCTTTGAGCTCTTGAGAAGAATTTGGTGGTTATGTTGTTCTTTCTAAAGGAAGTAAAGAAGATTGAAAGTGCTTTGCTTAGTGTGAAGTTTATAAATTCAGAATCACCACTCATTTTTTAAGTCTTTTGAGGTATCAAGTTCATACATTGTCTTCTTCTTGCTTAAATCTCTTCATATGTTGGTTTTGATGCTTTTAGTTCCTTTTTGGGTTAGTTTGATGGGTTAAGCCGTTTGTGGGGCTTATTATTTTAGATCTGGTCATATAATGAGTTTCTTAAACTTAAAGGTGCAAGCTTTACAGTTTTGGTGGTCTCATGCATACATTAAGTCATTTGTTAAGTCCTTTTGCGCTTTAAGAGCTTCATTAAGTCATGCATGCACGTAAAGTTAGCAACTTTACATGATAAATAAGACCAAGGAAGTCATATCTAGGTTTTGGAATGAAGTCTTAAGGGATTAAGACCTGAAAAAGGGAGGATGGATGAATGCGAGGGTACACTTAGGCAAATACGCTGCACATACAAGCTGAGTACGCCCCGAGTACTCAACAGAGTGGGTCTTGGTTATTTGGTCTTTGGTTTGGGCCATCTTTTGGGCTTAGATGCTTTGGGACTTGTTTGGCCATCAAAATTCAAGTGTTTTTGGGCTTTAGGTGTTTATTTGGAATTTAGGCCTTTGGATTGGTGGTTTGGGCCAAAGTTGTGGGTTAGGTTGCAAAAAGCATAAAAAGGTCTTTTACCCTAGTTTGGACTCTTAGTATGAGTCGGGACCCAGTTATTAGTTTGATTTTATTTTGGGCAATTGATAACACGAGATTTTTAGCGGATCTGGAGTCAGAGATTATCTGTGGGTTTCAGCTGTTTGAGATGAGTTTTCTCACTGTATCTGTAGGTCGAAGGCACCAACGCTAACCCATTACTTATATTGTAGAATGCTAGTTGTCGCTGTGATACTTGCAAGGAATACCCCGAGAGTAGCCCATGACATTTCTATGAAACACCATGGGGGTAGCCTATGGCACTTGGATGTTAGACCATGGGGGTAGCCCATGACATTTCAAGGAAAGACCAAGGGGGTGCCCATGTCACTTGGATCTCAGACCATGGGTGTCGCCCATGGAATTTCTAGGAAAAGACGATGGGGCTAGCCCATGGAAAATGTATGTATTGCTTTGTGATATTAAGGAACTTACTATGCTTTGTGCTTATGGTTTTTAGTTTACCTTTATGGTACTTTGGTTTTCAATTGGAAGTGCTCAGAATGATTACAAAGCACACACCACCTCGTTCCGCATTTTCTTGAGTTACTCTGATATGATGTGATGATTGATACATTTGTTTTATTTGGATTTTTATGATGATGTTTCTGGAATACTAGTTGTATTAATTTTAAAATGAAACTTTTAGATTTTATTTTTGGGACGTTACAAGTTGGTATCAGAGCCTTGGTTTGAGAGATTCGGACATACTCTCAGGTGTGTCTGAACTCAAACTGAGGATTTGGTAAAGTTTTCAAAAAGAAAAGTATTTTTGAGAAAGGAGTTTTCTATGATAATAAAGGGTGTGGTGCGTTCAATCGGTTGAGCTCATGTAAATGATTCCCATGAATACCCATACATGTTTGTTATAATTATATGCTATGAGAATTGCATGCTAGTATGTGGCTAGGGATACTTTAAGGAATTACATGATCGATTGGCCTGATATATGATGCCTTAGAGCCTTAGGAACATTGGATGTTATACAAGATTAAGAATATGTATTGGTATCAGCAATTGCTAAGTGTGTGCTTTAAAAATTGTATACGGTTAGGATCATATAGCCATAGAATGATTGATTTGGCCTTGTTTCCTGTTCCTTGTTTGGTGGTGGTTATATGGTAGAGTCTTTTATTCGACAGTCTATTTGATCCTTTTCTGTGTATAATTTGCATGCATAAGGCAATCAACACTGAGAGTAAAGATTCCTATCATGAGTTGTGGTGTGTAAGTTTGAATGTTATGCAATTATTCTATGGATTGGAGTGCTGCTACTTGAATGTTGCTTACTGTTACACCCCTGGCCGAGGCGGAACATGCCGGGAGTGCGACTAAATTCATGGATCATAGATAAACTGAAGATATAGCACAAGTACAACAATAAACAATACAACATGAATATTCCATCATAAAGTTTGAATACAGGGTTCCGATAGATAATGATAGTACATTAGTTGCCTTAAACGGGTAAACAGATAACAAAAAAGAGATAGCTAGGTTGTCTGTAATCCATGACCAATCTTCTGTCTGAACGCTTTTCTAATGATCTCCTAAGAATACATGTATGTTTAAGGGTCAACACAAAGTTTGTAGAGTGTCACAGGTTTTCTAAAATATTGATACTTTTAATATGATCTAAAAAGTATTGCTTTTGTTGTAAGTCAAATTGTGTTTGGAAATGTTTGATAAAGATAGAAATCTTAACCGTGGTTTCTAGATAATGAAATCTAGTTAAAGTTTGTAGTGACAAAGTTTTACGGATAATGGATAAACAGTCATAGAAATATACGAATAAAATCATATGTCAATGTTGCACTTAACAACCGCAGATATGTATAAACAGATGGAAGACAAGTATATTTGATAAGCGTATGAGTAAAATAATATTACACTTGTTTAAACAATTGATAAAACTTAGGGTAGTATATACAAGCACATGTATGAACCTGAGATACAAGTTCTATAACTTGTAAATATATAAACCAATATATTTTTGTGTATGGATGCAAGAAAGTCAGGATGTATTGTCGTGAACGCGGTATTTCGAGATAATTTAATTTCCTAATGAAGATATATCATAAATTAATAAGTTGAAGTCATTGAGTATTTTTGACTAAGTATAATGACTTATCAATTTTTTCAAGTTTTTATTATTTCCAAATTTATTAATTTAAATAAATTTTATCTAAAAATTTATTTTAATATTTTCCAAATTTTGTAAATAAATCCAAAATTTATTTAAATTGAAATTAAATTAATAATTTCTAAAAGTTTATTTATTCTAAATTTTTTTAATAAATCAATATTTAATTTTGTATTAAAAGTTTGGAATCGTTTTGAAAGGATTTTTTCAGCACAGGGTATGTTTTGCACATTTTAATGGAAGTTTCATTAAGTTTGGACTGATTTTGCAAACTTTTTTGAAAGTCGGGTAGGAGTTATTCAAATTTTATGCATGTTTATTTTTGGGATCGTAATTCATAACATGAGGTATACACCTCCTGTTCTTAATCCAACGCAGTGAATACTTAAGAAAAAAACAATATCACGAATGGATTTTATGGCGATCGGTGATGCATGAATGATTAGAAAATGAACCAATGAGGTGGAGGAACTTACGGGGTGGAGTAGCAGCAACAACAAGAGGCAGTGATGGCGGTGGTTTTGAAACAACGACAAAGAGGTGACAGAGGTGGCAGGAGGCCACTCCGGTTGTCTTCTATTGCCTTATTCTTTCTTATATCAATGGATTTTGATGCAGGAGGTAGGGAGGGACCCTTTGGGATCAAAACCAACAGCAACCACAAATTGGAGATGGGGTTTCCTGGTGGTGGCAGTGGGTGGCGATCTTGGGTTGTTTTCCCTTCTTCTTGGCAGTAATAGTGAGGGGGAGAGAGGAGAGACGTGAGGGAAGTGTTTGGGAGGTTCTATGATGGTGGAGTGGTGGTATAAGGGTTGCAAAGTGGTGGTGGGATGGTGGTTTGTTGTGTTGAGTGTCAGATAAAATAAACGAGAGAGGGAGAGATAGAGATTGAGATAGGAAGAGTGGCTGAAGGTTGAGGTTTGTGTTTTGACGTTTCTCTAGCCTCCATTTATAGTATAACATACATACACGCTTGTTTTTGAGCCTTACTTATAAAAGATGCCTTGTAATCTTTCAGTAAAGGAAAAGTCACGCCGGGAAGGGAAATATGGAGGGAAAAAATATCAGATTTTTGGCCGATTCACATGTGGACCTCACATAGGGTTATACCTCACTAAATGCCCAAAATTAATCCAACCCGGGTGCATCGGGATATGAAAGCCGAGAAATTTTTTCAAAAGTACCGTTAGATTGAGTTTATTTAAGGGTTCGGGAACATCAAATGGATTAATTTTTGGAGTTATGGAACTTCAGGAAATTACATTCTAAGTTTTGTGTCAAATAGCTGTAAAGTCTGTTTTTCTCAACTTTTGTAAATATTATCCTTAAAATATTTCGAGTATGAAATTAAATAATAGACTCTGGTATGATTCCAAAAACATTCTCGGGAATCCCATCGGCAATGCATAAGTGTCTCAATAGGTGGATATGGTTTTACGCGATTAAAGAAAAAGTAGTGTTTTACTGTCTGTTTTATAAAAATTGTCGTAACTTTTACATACGAACTCCGTTTTTGACGATATTTATATTTTCGGAAATATGGAAACATGTACCATAATATTTTAATGTTTGTTTTGCTTAATATGGCTTAATGCAAAATTTCAGTTTTTCATAGGCATTATTAGCGTTGCAGTTTGAGCGGTTTGATTCGTTTGACAATTTACACATTGGGAAGCAAGGTATCATCTGACATCTTATAGTAGTTTAAATGAACTTATTTATTTTACTTAAGACGCACTAAAGCTCAATAAGCCAGGTTATAACAAGATTCGCTGTGACTTGACCGTCTATAATATTAACCCTAAATTATGGGATGTCACACTTGCTTTGTGCTTTCTAGGACTCTTAGGTGATGTAGTGAACATGTTAAGTCATATGTAATAAAGGTTGAATAATCTCAAAGTGATGGATTTGACCCTATTGCCCAACTCACGTTTGAATCTAACCGTTGTAGGGATGAGTCATTTACTCAAAGGATTATATGGGCTTTGTTGCGTGTGATTGTGTTCACGAAGTAGCTAACTGACATTATGAGGAGTTCTTCCGTAGTTGATGACAGGGTGAGGTCAGGAACCTGGGAAATCCTAGGGAATGTTGCAGTGGGTTTTGTTGCGTTGTTTAGCGAGTGCTTGGAGTATTTGTTTGAAAATGTGACTTGGAAGATTCAGGATGATTCTTGAGGAGAATATGGAGAGGCGTGGAAGGTATTATTGGTCCCATACTACTGAAAGCACATGATCCATACTCGAATCAGGGAGAGTACTAGAGAATATAGGAAGCTTTTGGGATAAGGATTATTGGGTATGTACTGATCTTTTACATGTTGTTTTCAGTATGGTGTTGAGCACTCAATAAAGGGGTTCAGTTTCTTGTTCCGGCTCAGGTGCAGGTATTGAGCTGATTGATGAGCGGATGCGTGAGTTCATCTCGTCAGAGATTACCTGTAGTATTTTGGAGTAGATTCCTATGAACTTTTGTTCAGTTAAGGAATGGATTTTGGAGCTATTGGATGGTCGTCTTGGGACCTTTTAGGTAGAGATTGTAGCGGAGAAGTTGGGGGCTCACCTAAAGCCCAGAGCTTGTGGATCCCTAGAATCCTTCTAGAAGGAGGCTCCTATTGTTAGCTTTTTTCATTTGGGATCGGAGGTAGGTTATGCATCATGTCTTTAGGAGAGTTGGCCACATGATGAGATTGCCGAGGAGGTTTCGCGAGCCCAATGTAAAGAGTTAGCCGACATCATTGGGTGTTTCACCGATAGTTTAGTCGTCAGGTTCATGGGTCGTAGCTTGGTTGTTCAGGCGGATGACGGGATGGTCAGGGTAACCCAGGAGTAGGATATTTATTTGGAGCACCTAGGGAAGAGGGATCCATAGCATATGTACACAGTTGAGGGTCCTAGAAAGAGACCCAAGACTTCAGATCAGTGATTGAGGGATTAGCAAGGCCGGGGTCGGGGCAGCTCGTGCGGGAAGTAACATAATGGGGGTTTGTTATTATAGGGGCATGGGCTGCTTGAAGTGTGGAAGGGTTGGCCAAGTTAGTCGGGATTGTCCTTAGACAGCAAGTCCGTTATGTTTTCGCTACAATCAAGTGGGCCGCAAGCAGGGCGACTGTCCCATGTTGAAGGTTGGAGCAGTGAGTGCACTTGCTTCAGTTTCGTTGAGGATATCTAATGGTCGTGAGGATGGGGCAGAAGCCCCATCGGGGAGGAGCTGAGTATTGTAGTGTCAGTTAAGGGAAACCAGGGTTCCATCTGGTTCTATTGCGGATATGTTATATTTTTCTTTCTTCTTGGTTATTATTAGAATTTATATTGCTTTGGAATTTTGCTTTGGTTTGGGTAAGCATTATCTCTAGTTTTGGTTCTCTATTATTGTCTGGGTTATATCTTCAAGAACTGTTATATGTCTTTTTTTGCACGCTAAGAGTTGATAGTGGGTCATATTTTGATGATCGTGATTCAGTATTTCGGGGAGTTATTCCGTTTCTTTGTTGGGTTTAGTTCAGAGGGTTGATGAAGAAAATTTTGGTCGAGTAAACAAGATTAGTTCTTCAGCGAAGTTAGATTTCAGTCATTTTAGAATTTCTTCTGGTATGACCGACAATTTTCCATGAAAGAACCTTTGGGTTCAATCACCACTGTTGTTAGGGAAGGAGTGGTAGCAAGAAGATGGTGGTGAAAATAGCATGAGTCATTTGGTCATTGGAAGTGCCAGGAAAATTTTTTTAACGCAAGGATTATAGATGGTTAGAGTTTAGAAATTCTTTTGTTGATGTAAAGTTTGGGTGAATATTCTCCAGTTCAGAGCAAGGGTGATGGGCTAGTAATGGAACGGTAGTATTGGTAAGCACAGATCATTGTCAGATCATTTTATATGAAGATAATATGAGCTGGGAATCCATAAAATTTTATGAGATGGGAGAGCTTCATTGAATCCAAGTGGGAGAGAATCGATCAGAATATCCAGGAGTTGGATCGGGTGTGGAATTAGGTCAAGTTTCATGTCCCGATTAGGAGGAGAGACGACCCTAGCGGCCATCGGGATTGAATTTAAGTAAGTTGGGAGTTTAGGAAACTCCCAACAGTTCTTCAGGATCTTCTTTATAGCAGGCTTGTGAATGGATCAAGGTTGAGGGTTGTATTAGAGCCTTACTGTCTGTTCTTGGATGATGAAGGCTTTGGGGTTCGAAGCATGACCAGAACACCTGATTGGATACAGTTGGATGCAGGTTTCGACTCAGGATGAGTGGGTTGTGATGGTTTCGGAATGGTAAGACCATGGTTTGTTAGAAGTGTTGAAAAATTGTGATGGGATCGTAGCACTCACCCGTTTAAGGTAGACTATCGTTGAGGTAGTCATGTGTATACAGAAGGATCAGTTCCAACTTTGGGCATTACAGTCAGGATTATCAGAGACCATTTTGCTGTTTTAGGATGAGGACCATTAGGGTCCCAGGTGGATTCGGGTCTATGTAGATCTATATAGGTGGGACCCATGGGTGAGGCCCACTCTGTGGTATACTTTGGGTGGGACCCGAGGGCGAGTCCCATCTATTTATGTGAATACAGGTGGAACCTGATAGAGACCATTGGGTCGAAGTATTGGATCTTGGTTTGTAGGATTGAGTGTGTGGTCAGTGAGTGGCGCAGAGGGATGCTTAGGCTAGGACATTCTTGTCATTTGGACTCTTGGGAACATGGTGGCAGGACCAGGTGCGAGACTGGTAGTATTAGTGATGGGTTAGGAACCTTTATATCCTAGTTTAGTGAGGGGTTTCCGTAAATAAGAAGGTTTCAGGGGAAATGTAAGTGTAGATCCCTAGATCTCGAGTTATGACTTAGGTATCGAGTTGGTTCTTATTGGGAACTTTTGTTGGGAATTGCGGGAGGTTTATATGCAAGGTCTTCATTTCAACATGATGTGAATTAAGGAACATGTATGTGAAGGGTATCAATTGAAGGGTTCAGGGTTAAATGATGGTTTCAGTTTTGATGGTAGATCAAGATCTTGTGATTTTGTTTTGGATTGGTTCTATCTGTGTGGTGGTCAGGCAAGAATGGGTTCTGGAATCTTAACATTGGTGTGATGGTTCGAAAGTTAAAGGAGGTAGTGTCTTGTTCAACACTTGAAGGTTTATCTCCCAGTTTGTCTCGTTGTATTCATGGAAAAATTATCACCAGGATTTACCTTCTCTCAAAGGAATAACTAATCCATTTGGTGAAGTGAAAGGCTGTCGGTAGCAGTATATGGTCTATGATTCTATTTACTAGTGGGAACCTCAGGTAATCAGAATTTCAGTAGTCAGTTTGATTGATAAGTGGAATGGAATTATCAATGGTCAAGTGCAGGCGGTCTGCCAGAGAGTAATACCAATACGAGACATTAGATTTTAGGTTGAGTAGATGTGGCTATTCTGCATGGGATTAGGCTGTGAAGGAATTTGTTCATTTTCGGGTTTGAAGAGCCCTGCTAGGGTTGGGCTCAATTGCCTTTATGAACGGTGTTGTATACATGGGGTTTGGTAGTGTTACTCAATCCATCTGGCGTGCATGGGTTGGTACACAATGATTTCAAGGACTATATCTAATTTAAGTGGGGAAGAGTTGTAACGTCTTGTCCCGAATCGTTTCCCATTTGGGTGTGGGTGACGTAATTGAGACGATTTGAGTGGTCGGGTTTTATTTTGGAGCCAAGGGCTATTTTGGTAAAGTGTCAGCTCGGGCTTTTATGGAAACTGGATTTTTGTCCAGGAAATTTCATTGCAGGTATGAGTTGATAAAAGCATAGAGCTTCTTGTTGCCTTTTCGTGGATACACGGATCATCGAAATCGGACTTATAATGAGAAAGCTAAGGCCTTCAGTTGAATTTAGGATATAAGGATAACCCTAGTACGTGGGGCGTACATATGGAGTACACAGGTCGTACTAGTGTGAGGTCGATTACGCAGGGCGTACACTTGTGTACACTGAGCATACAAAGCAGACATGGTCATGGATGCGAGTCCTCATACGATGGGCATACGATGGTTATGCTTGGCGTACGTAGAGATTAAGTAACCCTAATTTTATGGTGTTTCACCCTATATAAGGTCCTTAATTCCCTAGGGTTAGCCTCTTTATCAGCCTCCATTTCCTTAAAACCCTAAATCTTGACCCTTAGCCTCCATTGTTGTGTCTTTGAGATCTTGAGAAGAATTTGGTGGTTATTTTTCTCTTTTTGAAGGAAGTAGAGAAGATTGAAGGTGCTTCTCTTGGTGTGAAGTTTATAAATTCAGAATCACTACTCATTTTTCAAGTCTTTTGAGGTATCAAGTTCATACCTTGTCGTCTTCTTGCTTCGATCTCTTTATATGTTGGTTTTGAAGCTTTTGGTTCCTTTTTGGGTTAGTTTGATGGGTTAAGACGTTTGTGGCACTTATTCTTTTAGATATAGTCATATAATGAGTTTCTTAGGCTTAAAGGTGCAAGCTTTATGGTCTTGGTGGTCTCATGAATGCATTAAGTCATTTGTAAAGTCCTTTGAGCTTTAAGAGCTTCATTAAGTCATGCATGCACGTAAAGTTAAGAACTTTAAGTCATAAATCACCCGAAGGAAGCCAGATCTAGGTTTTGGAATGAAGTCTTAAGGAATTAAGAGCTGAAAAGGGGAAGATGGTTGAAAATGAGGGTACACTGGGCGTACAAGCAGGTACGCTTAGCGTAGAAGCCCTAAGGAAAGTACGTTGCACATACGAGTCGAGTACGCCCCACGTACTGAGCAGAGTGGGCCTCAGTCATTTGGTCTTCGGTTTGGGCAATTTTTTTGGCTTAGATGCTTTGGGCCTTGTTTGGCCATCATAATTCAAGTGTTTTTGGGCCTTGGGTGTCTATATGGAATTTGGACCTTTGGATTGGTGGTTTGGGCCTAGGATTTGGGTTAGGTTGGGAAAAGGGTAAAAATGTCTTTTAACCTAGTTTGGAATCTTAGTGTGAGTTAAGACCCAGTTATTAATTTGATGATATTTTGGACAATTGATAACACGAGAATTTTTAGCGTATCTTGAGTCAGAGATTATCCGTGGGTTTCAGTTATCCGAAGAGAGTTTTCTCGTTGCATATGTGGATTGAAGGCACCAATTCCAACACATTACTTGTTATGTAGAATGCTAGTTGTCTCTGTGGTACTTGCATGGAATACCATGGGGGTAGCCCATGGCATATGTATGAAAAACCATGGCGGTAGCCCATGGCACTTGGATGTCAGGCCATGGGGGTAGCCCATGACATTTCAAGGAAAAGGCCACTGGGGTAGCCCATGAAAAATGTGTCTATTGGTATGTGGTACTTTGAGGAACTCACTACGTTTTGTGCTACCATTTTCAGTTTATGTTTCAGGTACTTCAATTTTCAATTGGAAGAGCTCGGGATGAGTGTAGAGCATACACCACCTCATTCCGCATTTTCTTGACTTACTCTAATATGATGTGATGATTGATACATTTGTTTTATTTGGATTTTTATGATGATGTTTCTGGAATACTAGTTTTATTAATTTAAAAATGAAATTTTTGGGTCTTATTTTTGGGACGTTACACATTGCACTACCACAATGGACATAAATGGGTCCTCAAAGAAGGTTGGTCATATATGCTGGTTATAAGTCAGTACCTATTATAAGATATATTGAACCTTTGACATGTGTTGTTTTTACAGTATGCCTAGCCAATTGCCACTTTGACGAGGCAAATTTCTGACCATTAAGGGAGAAAAGAAGATTATAGAAAATGATGGTTCATGACATGAGCCTTCCTTATCATATCTTGAACCACACACAAAGTAATGTGAAAAAGAAATCCAAAAGATAATACATTTCCAAAAAATGGAAAATCAATTGTATGATGTATTTACTCATACGAGAAAGGGTGACTAAATCATATATACCACCCGTTAATGATCCATCTCGAATTGAAATTCTATACGAACAATCTGATGATAAAGTCACTAAAGAGTCTAAAACACGCCTAAAGTGTGAAAGGCTATTTGGTTCTAAGGAAAAGAACCCACGAAAACAAGAGGAGTAGAAAATGAACTAAATCACGAGGAAAGTGTTGCTTAAGAAATAGGAAATATCAAACTTCCCCCAGGAAAGAAAAATGATGAAATAAACTATGCTCAAACAAATAGAGTATGTGACCTAGAAGAAATTGATAATATAAGTGCAATATTTTCTTATTTGGGTTGCATATGATATTATGAATGATGTTCTTGAGCCATAATTTGTCACTGAATGTCAAAGAAGAAGTGTTTCTTCTAAGTGGAAGGAGCCTATGCAAGTTGAATTAAATTATGTTAATAAGATAAAGGTTTTTGGGGCCATTATCCACACACCTGGCATTGTGAAACCATAAGGGTATATATGGATCTTGACAGAAAAAAGAAATAAGAAAGGTGAAACTGCAAGATAGAAGGCTAGGCTTGTGGCACAAGGTTTCTCTCGAATACCTAAAATTAATTATGAGGAAACTTATTCTCTTGTAATGGATGCAATAAGTTTTAGATATTTAATCAGCCCTACATTCTCTAAAAACTTAGAGATGCGTCCTATTGATGTTGTTATAGCTTACTTATTTGAATCACTTGATAGTGATATGTACATGAAAATCCCTAAAGGATGTCAAATTCCTACAACATTATGTGCAAAACCCAAATAAATGTATTCTATAAGATTACAAAGATCGTTGTATGAATTAAGGCAATCTGGACGCATGTGGTACAATCTTTTAAGCTATTATTTCATCGGTAAAGGTTATAAAAATGACATTATTTGTCCTTGCTTATTTATTAAGAAAACAACATCTAGGTATGTGATCATAACTATCTATGTTGATGATCTAAACATCATTGGAACGATTTAGAAATCCTAGAAGTGATTGATATTTTAAAGAAAGAATTTCGTCCCCGCGAAGAAAATGAAGAAATTTTTGGTCCAGAAGTACCATACATAAATGCAATGAGGGCTCTTTTGTATCTCACTAATTGTACTAGACCTGAAATTTCTTTCGCTGTGAATTTGTTAGCAAGGTTCAGTTCATCCTTTACAATAAGAAATTGGAATGTGATCGAACATATTTTTTGTTACATTTATGGAACTACTGATTTAGGGTTATTTTCTACCAACGGTTCAAAAGAAGGCTTGATTGGTTACATTGATGTAGGCTATGTATTTTATCCTCACAATTCTAGGTCTCAAACTTGATACATAATCATGAGCGGAGTACCACAATTTCCTAGTGTTCTCACAAGCAACGACTTCTTGCCACATCCTTAAACCATGTTGATGTAATTGAACTAGATGAATCTAATAGTGTGACAGTCGAGATGTTTCCTTCACTGATCACAGTTAGGAAAGAATACGAAAATAGATGTAATAGCTTAGTATTGTAATATTTGATATTTGAGATAATAAGAATCAAATGTGCCATTACATTTACTTGTAAAAAACGTCCATTAGGCTAAAAAATTTGTGTCCAAAAAGTTGTAACATTTTCTAAGCAGGTTAACATACATGGATAGTACTCATTAACGTGATTTCAAGCATATAATATTCGTAAAAATCAAACTACAAAGGAAAGAGTTATGGATTTTTATAAAAATAGAAATCAACCCCATAGTTCAAATTAATTACGTCAAAATGGTACATAGAGGTTGGTTGGTTTTTGACAAAAAGTGCAAAAATGAGTTTCATAGTACTCCTCGAGATATAAACTATAGGAAAAAGATTGAAGAAAATGGGGTCCGTATGAGAGAGATATGATTTTTGTAAAATCATTTATTTTTATCCCCGTTAAGCACAAAAATAAAGTCAAAACTAGCCAAAACAACCTAAAGGAGATTTTTAGTGCCTATTAAGCTAATCACATAGATATAGAGAGGGACTAGATCGGAGCTTGCACGAAAAAGTGGCCTTCTTTGGATGGAGCCACGATTCTTATGCGTGACACGAAAAGATATTTCTTTGATGCACACCCCAAATCCATGAATATAAACAAAAGGTACTATCATTCCAATTATGCACACCGTCAGACTTCTCTCTCACTCTCTATCATGATGCTGCTACGCTATGGAATAGTCCCCGGAGTCTCAAGCCCGATTCAACCCTACATCAAAGGTTTCACGCTGCTAGGGTGAGGACACGACCCTATTTTACTATTTTATAAGTTTTACTGGCCGGGGTGGGGGTGGGCAGGGGGGCTACATGCTTCTCAAATGATGTTATCAAAATATATCTATATCTATAAATATCAAATCATTTTAAAGCTTAAAACCTTAGGATAATCTAGTTGTAGATACTATGCCTAGTTATAAGTTGTGATATTATACCTAAGAGATATGATGCCTGGTAGTGTAGGAAGAGATAATACATTGATGTTATAATGGCTAAATCCCTAGGATAACGTAGTACCTAGAAGTTATGCTATTCAAATGTAGGGATATGCACCGTACTTAGTTGTTACTCTGCCCAAATTTTGTTTTCAAATATCCATAATTAGGTTATATATATGAATATTTATATATATACAAAATAACTATGAGATCAAAAGATATAATTATTAAATATAAGATAAAAAGCTTTATATTGTGATAATTATAGGAAATCCCTAGGAAGGATTAAAAAATAAAAGATAAAAGATAAAAGATATATACCTAAGGTCAATGCGTTAGTGAACTGTTATATTCATCCAAAGGCCATGATTAAATTAGACATTCACCGATACTATAATCGTTAATATTATGCGAGTTAGGAAGATATTTATAGATCTATACGGGGTATGATAACCCCACCTGTGATTGCTAGCTATAATCCAAACATCAAAACTTTCTTATTATTCACTATTTTACGTTTGATGAAGCGTCGTGGTGAGCAAAAATTATTACTCAAACAACGTCGATTATGGGAGCTCATGCTAATACATTAGATCACATTAGAGATCAGACTACCATTAGGGACGCCTTAGAATGGTAGATTAAATACGTTAGGATTGTTAGATATCCTACAAAGTTACTAAATTAGGATTAATAAATATATCCTAATAAGATAATAACATATGATCGTTAGATATCCTAAAAAGATAGTAAGCTAGGGTTGATAAATTACTTTAGGAAGGGTTTTTCTAAAAGAAAAAGGATTGTTATATTTATACAACAAAATAAAAGCAAAAAACTCTAAAAACTTGTGCACTCACAAACATTATGTTGATGTTTTCAAAAATACATTTATTCTCAGGGAGATGAGTGTAGAGGATAGTCGTGTCAAGGAAGAGGAAGTCTACAAGGAAACTGCTAGAGTTTAGTTTCGTCTATTTATCGTTTTTAGTTCTGTTTTGGAAGTATGCTTGACTTTTAAAACAACGTTACCCTAGAATAATTTATAATAAAGGTAACGTTTGTGACATATGTTGTGTTATGTTCTTTATTTAGCTGTATGCCTCGGTCTAATCTCCCTTCATTCACACCGCACGACATTACAGTTGTCGGTCGGGGGTGTGACAGATTGATATCAAACCTGCAGGTTATAGCGATATGGACTACATATGGGACTAGGTGTCACATCCTTATCTAGAAGCAGATCAGGTGGTGCCACGCACACCTTAGACTTAGAGTGATTACAATCCGACGATGTTCTTACCGCCTACTCCAATATCAGTTGTCGAGTAGCCATTCAAAGATAAGGAAGAACCCACTAAGGAGGAGCAGTCTGGTGATGTGATCGGTGGAGTACCTACAGATAGTTCTCCCTACCCAAATTTGTCTTCCCACCAAGATCGTGAGGAGACGCAGGAAGACGACCCTACAAAGTCGGAGACATCTCCAAATATTGTTGCCCCACTTCCCCCATCCTCTCTCCGTATTCATTCCCCTAGATGCATGATTATTACTACCTTGAGAAAATCCATTCCTATCCCATCTCGTAAGAGGGAAACCTCACCACTATCATCCTTGAATCCATAAAAGAAACCTTGCCCCGCCCATAAGCGGACACACCAGGTAGACGAGTGGATGAAGGAGGATAGTATTGGTTTTTATGAGATTGGAGAGTACTACATAACGAGCGATCTCATTGTTAGTCCCACGTGTTGCACGACAAAGAAATCACATACATCATGGGGAGGAGGATCGCGAATCGCTGAGGAGGTAGGTAAGCATGTTAGCTGTTAGATTTAGGGGATTAAAGCAAGAGATGAGGATCATCCACGCCTATGACCATCTGGATAAGACTCATTCTCTAGTATAGTACCAGCAGATCATGATTGAGAGTCTTAAGCAACATATGAGAGAGAATAAGTTGAGGTTGTTGGTGTCTGAGATAGGAGTGCCCATTATGGAGGTCATGATCGGTTTCCTACAACATCAATTAGCTTAGAAATTGGCCTAGATGATAGTCTGTTTTGGGTTTTAGTAGATAGTTCTAGCCTAAGGAAGCTGGGGACTATGATTTTTTGGGTTTGAGGGAAGGAATAGTAGTATAGCCGTTAATAGGAAACCGCTACATCTTTTATGTAAAATAGATACTATTTCTGCTCAAACCATACTGTAGTACACTCTTTTATTGTTTTTGAAAATCTAATGTAAAAAGTTTGTGAAAGGTGAATGAAAAGTATGTGATCTTAATGTTTATCGTGTTGCTTGTTTGCTTGGTTTTCTTGATATAGTTAACGCTTCTAACTAAAGTATCAAAGTAAAAATTCAAAATAACAAGTAAATTATGCATTAAATTTAGAATCATGCCTTGTACTACAAGGAACCCAGGTCAACCTGAAACTAATCATGAGCCTATGAGCTCAGCTGTTATTGAGGCGTTAGTTGCCAGACATGTAGATAACGCAATATCAAGCTTAGAAATCCTTACGAACTTAGGATCAGGTGGTAACAGAGGAGAGAGTTCGCAAGGAGATAATCGAGGTCCAGCTAGAGTATTTCATATACAGATTTTATGAATTGTAGGCCAAAACCCTTCAATGGAAATGAAGGCGTAGTTGGCCTGACTAGGTGGATGGAAAAGATGGAGTCTGTTTTTGAGATAAGCTTCTGTCTGTCGGACTGCAAAGCCAAGTTTGCTACCTACAGCCTGAAAGACACAACTTTAAGCTGGTGGAACAATAATACCAAGACCATGGGCGTTAATGTAGCAAATTCCATGTCTTGGAGTGAGTTGAAGCAAATCATGATTGGAGATTATTATCTACGTGAAGAGATACAGAAGTTGGAGCTGGAGCTGTGGAATCTTACGATGCAGGAAGTTCAAGGGTTTTCATCAGCCTATCCAAGGCTTAGTTACTGCCTCAAAGCCAACTACCTTTGACAATGCCAAGAGACTAGCCTTTAGTCTGACCCATCAAGAGGTTCATTGTAGGACGATGGTTCAGAAGGCTAACCTTCCGAAGGCGGAAGGTAGAAAAGGAATTTTGGCAAAGAGTCGAAAGGGAAGGCTAGGCAACCAATACAGAAGAATTGGGAAGTTATTCAAGTGTTTACTGTTTCAACACCCTCGACAGGGACTACCCCTGGAAGTAGCCATAGATGCAATGAGTGTGGGTTTCGTCACAATAGAGCATGTTGGGTCTGTACCAACTGCGGCAAGAAAGGTCATCTTGCCAACAGATGCAAAACCCCACCCAATCGAGGAACCGCAACAACAAATAACCGAGAGCCAACTATAAGGGTAAGGAAGTTGAACAAATCAGGAGGGATTGTTCAAAGTTGAAGGGTCATGAGTGAAATGCTAGAAGCATAGTATTTGTTATAGGAGCTAGAGAGGCCGTCCAAGATCCAACAGTAGTGACAGGTACATTCCTAGTCAATAATTTATATGCATATATAGTTTTTGATAACGAAATCGATAGAAGCTATAGTACCACCAAATTTAGGAAGTTCTTAGATCATCCATCTGGTAAACTTAGGGAATCCTATAGGGTAGAAATGGCTAACGACCAAGTCGGTAGTACTAGGGAAATATAAAGGAACTGTGGCTTAACGTTACATAATCATACTTTTCTCATCGACCTTATGCCAATGGTTATGGAAAGTTTCGACATCATCATCAGTATGGAGTGGTTATCCTCTAACCACGTCGAGGTAATATGGTTCGAGAAGGCCTTACGTGTACCCATACCAAACAGAGAATCATTAATCGTATACGGAGACATAACCAGTAGAAATCTTAGGATCATCTCCTACATGAAGGCCATAAAATACTTGCAGAAAAAGTACTTCGCATTTTTAGCTCATATTGTTGATAGGAAAGACAATAAGAAGAAAAAGATCGAGGAAATACTTTTGGTGTGCGATTATGCTGATGTATTCCCTGAAGATCTACCATGTCTACCGCCCACTTGACAAGTAGAGTTTCGGATCAATTTGGTTCCATGAGCTGTTGCAGTAGCATAGTCTCCTTATAGATTGGCACCGTTGGAGATGCAAGAGCTCTCTAGCAAACTATACGGACTGCTTCACAAGGGTTTCATTAGACCAAGCTTTTCGCCTTGGTCAGCACCCGTTCTATTTGTCAAGAAGAAGGACAGATCTTTTCGAATGTGCATTTATTATACAAAGCTAAATAAGTTGACTATTAAGAATAGACATCCACCACCCCGAATAGACGATCTCTTCAATCAATTGCAAGGATCTAGTTACTTCTCTAAGATTGATTTGAGATCGAGATATCATCAACTTCGATTCATGGAAGAGGACATTCCAAGTATATTTTTCAGGATGCGCTATGGTCATTATGAGATCTTGGTCATGCCCTTCGAATTGACGAATGCCCCAACTGTTTTTATGGATCTCATGAATCGAGTGTGCAAGCCCTACATGGATAAATTTGTGATTGCATTCATCGACGATATTTTGGTATACTCATTAATCAAGGAAGAACATGGGAACACCTTCGAGTCATTGTAGAGCTTTTAAGGAAAGAAAATTTCTCTGGTATAGCCAAAACCCTCACAACATAAACCCAAAAGTTGTTGGAATACTGTCTAAGGCTACAACTATATTAGGCAAGTATTTGACCCGGTTGAGCATGGTCCTTTTGGGTTGCCTTCACCATAGCAACTTGACAGGATGATTCATAATGAGAGAAGGAATATTATTAATATATTATAAGAATAATATAAGGAATAATAATATTATTATTTGATTAATATAAGTCATAAATTAATTAGGAATTAATTTGGTGACTTAAAGAGATTAATTAAATAAAGGGGTATAAACTGTCAATTGTTTGATAGTTGCACTTTGGGCTATATATCCTTTATGGATAAGGGGTGGAAGATTTCTAGGGCTAAGGATAGCCATAAAATCGTCCAATGCTTATCATGGAAAGGATTTGGATTGCTTAGGGCTTAAGTTATCCAATTAGGGTTTAAGGGTGAAACCCTAGGAGCCTTACAAGTATAAATAGACCCCTAGGGCTAAGGGAATTCGTGACTTATGCTTTGAGTAGAAACCCTGGCCAATTTGATTCCCTCTCCTCTCTCCTAAATCATCTTCTTGCTAGTTGGTGTTTGTAAGCCATTAGAGGAGTGACAATTGTGACTCTAAAGCCTCAAGGACAACAAGATCAAGAAAGTGATTCAAGGTAAACTTCTAATCTCTGATTTCATATTGTTATTATTGTATATTAGCCATTAGAAGTCTTGCATTCAATGTATGTTCAATTAGAGAAACCTAGATCCAAGCATTAGGGTTGCATGTGCACATAGGAATGCTCATATGGCCAAAACCCATCAGTGCTATCAGAGCCTACATTGGTTTCTATTGAATTCATACTTTGATTGCTTCTTTGTTGCTGAAAAAAATCGTTTTTTTGTCCTCTGGCTGATGAACTCAGCGAGTCCCATGGTGGTACTCGGCGAGTAGGCTTAACTCCGCGAGTCCATCTGGGTACTCGGCGAGTTCGAGCGTCAGAAAGAGGAAACTTCGGGATTTCTTGCTTTTTATCTTTGAGATACTTGCCTTAATCATATTAGATCAATATGAATCCGATTTTATGATATATATGAGTATATTCTTGACCTAATTGAAGATACTTATCAATTAATAAAATATTTGTTTCCTTATGTGATAATTGATTAATTATTTTAATTTAATTGGTAAATTGTTTTGTAAGAAATCATTAAATAAATCAAATATGGATAATTATGGAATTAATTGTTAATTTAGATTATTTTTTATTTGATCATCTATGTTTTAAAAGTTTAAAACTTGCCCTCAAGTTTGGAAATTATGTTTTGTGATTAAAAGTTTAGTTTAGACAATTTAAATTTCAAACCCTAGAATTTTACAAGTTTAAAATCCAACCCTGTACTAATATAATATTACAAGATTAATATATAAATATATATATATATATATGTGTGTGTGTGTGTGTGTGTATAATTAAAATGCTAGTCTTACCGTTAGTAGGCCTCATTCACGAAGCCGGTCTATAAGGTGGGTATAAGGTTGCTGCCTATAAAATGGCGCTTAATGGGTGTACATTCACACCCACCACTTGCTTGATCGGTGGAGGGTCATTAGCCGAACGGGTAGGATAGGGCAACCTCATCTCTTCATTAAAAGTATAATATGAAATACAAAGTAACTCCATGTTTTTTAAAAATTTCCCAATCTTAGTTACTTTAGGAAAAGTGAATTGATGCAATCCCATGAAATTACACTTTGCACCCTTGCTAAGAAGTTAGTGGAGCGTGTGTGGTTTACCGGCACACTAATTAGTTCTAAGCAAAGGTGGCAAAGGGTTATTCATTGTAGTTCGATGGAGCGTGTGTGGTTTACCGGCACATCGAATAGGTGATCGTTACAATGAAGGCACCATGTAAATTTGCATGGTAATTCACACCCACTTTGTGATCCTCGGTATCCCAGTCACAAACGAGAGGGGCATATCGAGATTTAAACATGTCATTAAGAAGTTTCAATGAATCTCATCTAAACCTAGGAATTCTCAATACATTTAGAACTTAAAGTTATGTGGTGGAGAACTAGTGAATCGTCATTCACTTACCTTCAATTTGTTTGTATTTTAGATTACGGCATCCCTTTTCTAATATGTAAATATTGTTGTTGGGTCCTAGCCCTAATTTTCTTATTAGGTGATAATTAGGGATTCATATTCTAATCTATCTTTGTCCTTTCTATTTGTAGATGTAAAACGCAAACAACCCTGCTGCTAGTTCATTCAGATTGATGAGCCTTTGTCAAAAGGTCACTTTTGATGGGACGAACTTTAGCGAATGGATCAGATACACTCGCACAATTGCTCGCTATGAGGACAAGGAGTATGTCCTCGATGAGAAGTTCGAGAAAATGAACCCTGAAATCACTACTCCGACTGAAATGACCGCTTTTGAAACTCACGAGCATGATGCAACGAAGGTACATTGCATCATGATAGCCACCATGAATGCCGAATTCCAAAAGTCCTATGAGGACATGTATCCGTATGAAATGCACCAAGACTTGTTGGAGAGATACCACCAGAACGCGAGGCAAGAGCGTTATGAGATTTTCACTAACATGATTTCCGCTAAAATGGGTCATGGGGAGTCTCTTACCGTACACCTGCAAAAGATGCAAAGGTATGTCGATCGTCTTCGCAAGTTGAATGTTGACTTTGGGGAAGACTTGGCGATCGACATGGTGCTTCACTCTTTGCCTCCGTGTTACAATCAATTTAGGATGACCTACCACATGAACAGGGAAGAGGTCACCCTAAGCAAGCTCTAAGGTCTCCTTAGGGTTGCTGAAAGCAACCTAAAAGACAAGTCTGTTGCACCCACTCCCAATCCACCCGCTGCTCCACTTTTGGCCATTGGGCAAGGAAGAGGCAAGAAGAGGAAGGCTCCGTCTAAGAGCCACCGCAAGGGAAAGTCCCGAGACGGTTCCTCTTCTAGTGGGACCAAAGTTGATCCTGCTAAGCCCTGTCCTAACCCTAAGGAGGCAGAGTGCCATCATTGCCATAAAATGGGCATTGGAAGAGAAGCTGCCCAGACTACCTGCAAGCCATAAGGGAAGGAAAGATCAAGCCATCTTTCGCAGGTATTTATACAATTAGATCGTCGCCTATGACCAAGATTGGAGTGTATTCTTTAGTGCTTAGGAATGGTTTATCTTTAGATTTGAACAATTGTTGCTATTCACCAGAAATGGCTAGAAACATCATTTCATTTCATGGTTTGTTTAGACAAGGTCTTAGATTTTCTTTTAATAATGAGAATGGTTCTATTCTTGTTTATCTAAATGGTGTCTTATATTTTGAAGCTATACCATGTAATGCATTTTATGAAACTGTTATGATTGTAGATAACTTAGGAAATGATGTTTTATGCATGGATTCTTCTAATGGTATGGATAGAGCATCCTTGTGGCACTGTCGTCTTGGACATGTCAACAAGAAGCGCATAGCCCAACTCCAAAAGGATGGAGTGTTGGAGTCATTCGACCTTATGGAAGATGACACATGCGAGTCTTGTTTGCTTGGAAAGATGAAAAAGTCACCCTTCACAAGTACGTGTGAAAGGGGTGAAGGTCTATTGGACCTAATACATACCGATGTATGTGGACCATTTAGATCAACCACGAAGGATGGGAACCGCTTCTATGTGACTTTTACTAATGACTATAGTAGATATAGGTATATCTACTTAATCAAGCAAAAGTCGGAAACTTTTGAAAAGTTCAAAGACTTCAAAAATGAAGTGGAGAATCAATTGGGCAGGAAAATCAAGATGCTTCGATCCGATCGAGGAGGAGAGTACCTAAGTCTTGAATTCCACGATTATCTCAAGGAGTGTGGAATAGTTTCACAATTGACGCCACCTAGGACACCGCAGTTGAATGGTGTGGCAGAAAGGCGTAATCGAACCTTGTTAGACATGGTTCGCTCTATGATGAGTCGTGCTTCACTACCTATCTCTTTTTGGGGGTATGCCTTAGAGACTGTCGCCCATATCCTTAACTGAATCCCTACTAAGAAGGTTGCCAAAACACCTCACGAGATGTGGACAGGGAAAGCTCCCTCGTTGGCACATATCAAGGTGTGGGGTTGCGAGGCTTTTGTAAGACGAGATACTCACGACAAGCTCGAACCTCGTAGTGAGCGATGTATTCTCATCGGCTACCCGCAAAAATCCTTTGGATATCTCTTCTATAGACCGAAGGACAATGTTGTCTTTGTTGCGAGGAGAGGAGTTTTCCGAGAGCGAGAACTCATAAGCCAAGGAGACAGTGGGAGGCAAATCGAGCTTGAAGAGATTCAAGAGTCGATAGATGAAGGAACCTCTACCGCTGGCACTCAACCCGAGGAGGAAACTCCGGTTGAACCAATTGTCGAGTCCTTACCTCTTAGACGTTCCGAAAGAGTTAGAGTTCAACCCCAGTTTTATGGTTTTCATATTACTACCGAAGGGGACACGTATATTAGTGATGGTACACTAATAAATCTAGATGAACCTAATAGCTATAAGGAAGCCATGGCAAGCCCGGAGTCTGTAAAATGGAAAGAGGCGATGGACAGCGAGATCCAGTCCATGTATGACAACCAAGTTTGGAATTTGGTTGATAATGTGCCCGGACGTAAGACCGTTGGGTGCAAATGGATCTTCAAGAAGAAGACCGACATGGATGGAAACGTACACACATATAAAGCGCGATTGGTTGCGAAGGGCTTTACTCAAACTTCCGGAGTTGACTATGATGAGACCTTCTCACCAGTTGCGAAAATAAAATCTATTAGAGTGATGCTAGCTATTGCCGCATTTCATGATTATGAGATTTGGCAAATGAATGTCAAAACCGCTTTCCTTAATGGGAAGTTGGCCGAGGATGTTTACATGGCTCAGCCAGAGGGTTTTGTCGATCCGAAGCATCCGAATAGAGTGTGTAAGCTTGAAAAGTCCATTTATGGACTTAAGCAAGTGTCTCGTAGGTGGAATCTTTGCTTCGATGAAAAAGTCAAAGAGTTTGGATTTGTACGAAGCGAAGATGAATCATGTGTATATGTCAAAGCCAGTGGGAGTATAGTAAGCTTCCTCATTCTGTATGTCGATGACATACTACTCATAGGAAACGATGTCCCAACTCTGCAGGAGGTTAAGTCCTAGCTTGGGAAGTGCTTCGCTATAAAGGACCTCGAGGAGGCTTCCTATATTTTGGGAATAAGGATAGTGAGAAAAAGAAGTAAGAGACTAATAGGACTTAGTCAGAACACTTATTTAGATAAGGTACTAAAAAGTTTTAGTATGGAAAACTCGAAGAAGGGAGAATTACGGATACAAAGTAATGCCAAGTTGAGTAAGACTCAAAGTCCGAGTACCGAAGCTGAAATAGCATAAATGAGCCGAGTACCATATGCTTTCGCAGTTGGCTCAATCATGTATGCTATGACTTGTACTCGCCCTGATGTAGCCTTTGCTTTGAGCATGGTTAGCAGATATCAAGGGAATCCTGGCAGATCCTATTGGATTGCGGTTAAGAATATCCTTAAGTACCTTCGAAGGACGAAGGAATGGTTCTTAGTCCTCGGAGGGAGTGATGACTTGAAGGTGCGAGGGTATAGTAACGCCAGCTTTCAGACCGACAGGGACAACTACCGTTCGCGGTCGGGCTGGGTCTTTACCTTGAATGGAGGAGCAGTAACTTGGAAAAGTTCCAAGCAGGAAACCATAGCTGATTCGACGTGCGAATCAGAGTACATTGCAGCGAGCGAAGCATCAAAGGAGGCAATATGGTTAAAGAACTTCATCGGTGATCTTGGAGTTATACCTGACATAAAGGAGCCCATGGAGATTTTATGTGATAATGAAGGAGCGGTTGCCTTGGCCAAGGAACCAAGGGATCATGGTAGATCTTGACATATCGACAGAAAATATCACTTTATTAGACATCGTGTAGAAGAAGGACAACTCATAGTGAAGAGGATATCATCAGAAGATAACCCAGCAGATCCGCTTACGAAGGGACTGAGTAGGGTTAAGCACTTGCAGCATGCTAGGAGTATTGGGCTGAAGGATGATATTAGTATAGATTGGATAGTAGTAGAAACGTGTAATAGATAAATGTAATTAACATTTGATGATTAAATAAAAGAGTATTATTTATAATTAATGTTATTGTCTTATGTTAATTGTTTAACTATTGTTTCATTTTGCATGTTTTGACTTCCAGAATAATTGAGTTTATTAAGAATAATCGAATTGTTCAAATTGTCTACAATCATTCATATGTTGGAAGTAGATATGAATGAAGATTGTCATGAATTGGTGTGTAGATTGTATAAATGGTATTAGACATAGCAAAAGTTTGCTGCAACGTTCATGAGTGCTTATGAACTAGTTTTGAGCATTGGAACAAACCCATGCTTGCTGGAATCACTTTATGGAATATGATAAAAAAAGGGGTGATCGCGAGACGATAATATCATATAGTCTTAAAACCAAGATATATGGTTTGTTATTTGTTGATTGGTTGTACATTGATAATGCGAAACCGCATCAGTAACTTGGTGTTATAAAACGCATTGTTGTGTATGGTTGATTAATGAATAAGTAAATGCATATAAGTCGAAGTTTATCTGTTACTTTTATCCCAAGAGGGTAAAAGCGATATCTCGGCCGCTCGATGATTTGATTTGACTTATGTACCGGGCCCGGTCAGAACTGAATTGATGTGTTCGATTAAGTTCTATGTCAAATGAATCGGAGATCGAGAAACCAAATGCTAGACAAATTGTCCCATAGAATTGTCAGCATGATATCTAAACAGAGGACTGTACGATCCCTTATGTAAAGGACAAGATTGATTAGATCAGAGTTTGACAGCGTCTTTGAGAGCTACGATTGCTAATCGGAATATACTTGTATATATAGTTACTAGACTTATCCAAGTGGGAGACTGTTGGAATAGTGTCTAAGGCTACAACTATATTAGGCAAGTATTTGACCCGGTTGAGCATGGTCCTTTTGGGTTGCCTTCACCATAGCAACTTGACAGGATGATTTATAATGAGAGAAGGAATATTATTAATATATTATAAGAATAATATAAGGAATAATAATATTATTATTTGATTAATATAAGTCATAAATTAATTAGGAATTAATTTGGTGACTTAAAGAGATTAATTAAATAAAGGGGTATAAACTGTCAATTGTTTGATAGTTGCACTTTGGGCTATATATCCTTTATGGATAACGGGTGGAAGATTTCTAGGGCTAAGGATAGCCATAAAATCGTCCAAGGCTTATCATGGAAAGGATTTGGATTGCTTAGGACTTAAGTTATCCAATTAGGGTTTAAGGGTGAAACCCTAGGAGCCTTACAAGTATAAATAGACCCCTAGGGCTAAGGGAATTCGTGACTTATGCTTTGAGTAGAAACCCTGGCCGATTTGATTCCCTCTCCTCTCTCCTAAATCATCTTCTTGCTAGTTGGTGTTTGTAAGCCATTAGAGGAGTGACAATTGTGACTCTAAAGCCTCAAGGACAACAAGATCAAGAAAGTGATTCAAGGTAAACTTCTAATCTCTGATTTCATATTGTTATTATTGTATATTATCCATTAGAAGTCTTGGATTCAATGTATGTTCAATTAGAGAAACCTAGATCCAAGCATTAGGGTTGCATGTGCACATAGGAATGTTCATATGGCCAAAACCCATAAAAAATAAGGAAAGTTCATTTGGGGAGATTAACAGGAAACAAATTTCCAATAGCTAAAGGAAATGTTATGCAGTGCACCGATACTATCCCTCAGAGAATATATTGATAACTTCGTAGTGTACTGCAATGCTTTACATCAGGGGTTACGATGCTTTACATGATAACAACTACACTACCGACGACCTAGAGTTGGGAGCGGTAGCTTTGACCCTGAAGATTTGGTGTCATTACCTTTATGGAATAAAGTATGTGGTATACACAGATCTCAAGAGTTTGCAACACATCTTCGATCAGAAAGAGCTCAACATGAGACAAAGAAGATGGTTATAGTTGCTAAACGACTATGATTGTGAGATTTGTTATCACCCATGAACGGATAACGTCATAGTTGATGCTTTGAGCTATAAAGAACGAGTTAAACATCATAGAGTCAAAGTACCGATGATGACTATTCATTCAAATCTAATCTCGTAGATTAGGAGTGCTCAACTCGATGATATAATGGAAGGAAAGGTTAATGAAGAATGCCTCAGAGGAGTGGAGGTGCAACTCGAAATTAAGGATGATGGAACGAGATAATTAATGAACTGAGTATGGGTTACGAAATACGGAGAGGTAAAGGAACTAGTTCTAAATGAGGCCCATAGGACTAGATATTCCATTCACCCTAGAGCAGACAAGATGTATTTAGACCTAAAGGCCCTTTATTGGTGGCTAAACATGAAGGCAGAAATTGCGACCTTCATAGGTAAATGCCTAACATGTTCCAAGATCAAGGCAAAACATCAACGACCCTCATGATTGTTGTAGTAGCCGGAGATTCCTGACTGGAATTGGGAGCAGATTAGACTTTGTTACCAAATTACCGAAGACTACTGATGGTTATGACATTATTGTTAGGTTTTATGTACTATAACACTCCTATAGTGCACATACATGCCTAATACTTTGGATCTAGTTTTCTCTAGTTATACATGCAAAAAAAATTATCCAAAGAATGAAGCCTATAACTAGCATACATCATAGATTATTTGAAACCTTAAGCTAGTTAGATAATTACCTGTTGTTGTAGTTTGTATAATTTTGCCTTTCAAGAGCTTCGCACCTCAAGTGTGATACCTCAAACAAGTCACAAACACCACGAGAAATTTGAGCATAATGAGAGAGAGGTTGGGAGCACCAAAAAAACGGCTAGGTTTACACCTTAGAGTACTAGTGGCCCATGTTGTAAGCTTAGGGGTTCAATTTATAGTTTGGAATTCCTAGGGATTCAACTTGTAAACCCTAACTCACTTGGGATTTTAATCTAATAACTCATTAGCCTTTTGGACTAACTCTTCATGGACTCTCACAAAGATTTAGTCAAATCCTAATCAACATGGATCATTAGCCCAAACTATAAATATCACTGATTTACCTAATCAGTCCATGAAAATTTAATTAGTCTCTTTCGACCACTAAATTAATTCCAAATTAATTCTTGACCAATATTATTCTTATAATATATTAATAAATAACAAATAACCTCTTTCTCAAATATCTATCCTATCAAATTGTTTTGATGAAGGCAACCCGAAATAGACCATGCTACTCTCAGGTCAAGTACATAGCAATTATAGTTATGGGCTTAGACATGTAATCCAACAGTCTTCCACTTGGATAAGTCTAATAACTATAACTACAAGTACGACTTGAAAAACTGACCAGCAATCGTAGCTCTCAAAAAGCCGCCATCAAACTCTAAACAAATCAAAGACGCGTCCATTAGATAAGGGATCATATATTCTTGAATTCTACAAGATATCATATGGACTGAGACATGGATTATAATCATTCTCTTTATCCATTTGTTGTTTCCCGGTTTCCGATTTATGATGGCTGACTAATTGAACACGTCAAATCAGTCCAGGCTTGGCCAAGCGCTTAGGGTATCATCACTACATCACCAAGGGGCCTATAATTATCGCTTTTATCCCTCTTAGGGTAAAAGGAACGAATAAACTTCAACTCATAAGCTTGCTCTATTTACTCAGCAAATCACACACAATAATGTGTTTTATAACACCAAGTTACTGGTGCGTTTACACATCATCAATGTGCAAATGACATGTAAACTGCAACAATATGTCTTCATTTCAAGAATATAAGATATTATCGTCTTACAATCACTCGTGATAAAATCCATGAAGTGATTCATGTGAGCATGGGTTTATTCCAATACTCAAATCCTATTACAGGAGTACTCATGAGCACTGCAGCAAACATGTGTTATTTCTATACACCATAGACAATCTACAGTCGGATTCATGACAACCTTACCTCATTACTTACTTAGAAAGTATGATCAACTATGGATGTTTGAATAATCTTTTTATTCGGGAAGTTAAAACATGCAAAGTGGAAACACAAGAATAATCGAATTAAATATGGTCTAAAAACTTGTCAATATAAATAAAACACCTTTTATTTAATGACCATATTGATAACACATTATTCATTGTATAATGTTTCGATTAATCAACTTAATAATTGAATTAAAGCAATAGTTATACCATTCTCCAAGCATGCCCACTATGTTTATATATGGTCCTTACTTTGTGAAATAGATCAATTGAAAACATTTCAATGATGCTCATTTCACAATTCCAAATCCTTATTACTTAGTGTAAGAATACCTAATTCTTGCCACTATAAGAATGTGTTAGATTCTAAATTATCATCCAATGTATCTTTTTTAATGTCGAGGTACCAAAGTCATAGAGACTTTGCCAACGGTATTACAAAATTTTTCACTGGAGATTGATAACCAACAATTCCAAGGAAGCGAAGTCTCAAATTCAAAGTACATTCCTTTGAACATCCTTCTTGTATAAAGGTTTCTAGCCTACACATAGACTCTTAATATCCAACTCCCATTATGAAAGCATTTCCATATTTTCCATATGACAATGCATTATTAATAGAATTCAGTCTATTCATAATTATGTTAATATGGTCCATCCATTACTATACTTCCAGCTGTCCTTAAGCAACCAATCCTTAGCGAACCTTAGATCGTCCTTGACTGTTGTCTAATAACTTTAGTCATATCCGGTTCTAGTCCCTTTTCCCACTTAATGCCCTAGGCATTTGGAAATTTAGAACTCGTGACTATTATAGCATATGCAATCAATCTTATATCCAAAGCATATGGGACACGATTCAAAATTTCTTACATAAAGACATGATACTTGACCAGTCTTTTGCTATAATATTTCCATATATAGAATCTCCAATGTTGAAATATTTCAACATGGTATTTATATATATCCATGACTAAGTTTGATTAATACTTCAATCTAAACTTTTAGAATCGAAATAAAGTGTAAGTATCCTCTCCCTTACTACAGCGAAAAAAACTTTTCAACCTTAGCAAATTTGCAAATTAGAACTTTGTGTCCTATGAATAGTATTGCTAACTTGAAACACTTACATAATAGTTATGCTCCCACTTGCATAACAATTATTTTGTTACTTGCATAACATTTATGCTCCCACTAGCTTTCACATGTATCCAGAAATCAGCCGGACATTTGGAAATCAACACTTATTGAGTTTCATACCAAAGTTAAGATTTCTGATGAAATGCTTCTATAAGAATTTATCTAAGCTCATACACCTTTCCTTAGATAGCTCATATGTATGTCTAAACTATTTCAGAACCTTACAACAGTAAGTCTCGAATATTCAGACTATTTACCATTTTCTCACAATTCGAACTATGAAGAGGGATGCCGTCATCATAATTGAATTTGAGAACACAATTAACACAACTAACATCTCTTTAAATCTATGTAGTGAAAGTGTTTCCTCACAATCATTTTCATGAAGTGGAGAGAAACCTTATGCCATTTAGACGTTATGGTGTATGTGTTCTTATCCATGTGAATCTGTCATTTCTAATCATTATCATAAGACAAGGTCTATGCCAAATTCAAACATAGATGGACTGAACTTGTTCAATCTTAATTTCTTGCCATATGGTAGCACAAGGCCCTACCATGTCTTTCAAGTTGTTAACAAATCATCTTTACTGATCAATGAACTTTCACTAATCAAGGTGCTTTACCTTATGCATGGAATTGAGAACTTATAGAACTCACATGCATAGTCAACTTTAATTGGAATGAGCACATAAACAAGAATATGTCAACATAATAGGTTACAAACCTCAATCCGTGTGCTAGTAATAAATGATAGGTGTATTGTTGATTAGTTCTTGAAGCTTTTCAAGGTCTTTAAGACTCCCACTGACCTCTTGACATATAAGATTCTCTTATCAAGAAACATTCCTTAACGAACAAATATTCAAGAGTTAGTGCAGGTTCTTATCAAGAATTACACTTCATATAATTGGTCTTAGTTGATCTTTATCTTATCTAAAACATCACAACTACTAATTTCAAATGTGTTATAAACCTACTTAAGACATGTCACTCAAGGAACAATCTTGGAGTATGACTCTAAGACATGATTTTGGAACGAAGTATGACTCACCTTAATTGATTTAACCATTTCAACAATTCCCAATTCCTCTTCTTAGCCATACAAGTGCACTAAGGTGTCCTTAGAGGATCCATTGTGATATGGTTTTCATAATTATTAGGATGATCATAAAACATGATACTAAAGTACTCTCCTTTCCTTTCAAATTAGAGAAAAAATTTCTCTTGCTCCCTAATTTGATTCTTCTTATTCGTTCTGCTATACCTTGAAACTTTTTCAATGTTTTAGAATTACACTTAAACTTGTAAGCATAATCATATTTAATAAAATTTTAGTATATGATGATAAATAGTCTTATCGTTCATGGTGATTGATCTGACCAGTTCACATTAATGTGTACTATATCCTTTTATCTGTCACTTGACTTACATACTTATCTAGGTTTCTGTCCAACTGAAACTTGGGCGATGAGAGTCTTTACTTAATTAGAAAATTACGACACTACCACAATTGATATAGCTAAGAATCAAACCATTTTCAACATTGCTATTAAAGGAAACACATATAAGAAACAATTTTCAAATGTGTCATTCAAGGAAACACAAGATAACAAAAAATTTCATTATTTATAAAAGGTGCAAAAAAAACTTGTCCTTACAATGAAATTACAATTGAAAACTATGTTGCTATCTATTCCGAAGAAATCTATCATAACTCTTAAGTAGCAGCTCAAAAATCTAATAATCGAACCATGCGATTGAAATCCAACTTTGCACGATCAGACTCAACTTACTCTTCATTTAAGCTTCCTCTCTCTTCTTCGTTCCTACAAAACATCAAAATGCAATCTTATCACATCATGTTGTTAATAAACTATAAGTAAGAACTTAGTAGAGTTAGATAGTGAACTTACCTGAAGTAGAACCATAGAATTTGATTTTTCAATCTCTTAGATCACTCAAGTAGTCAGGGCAGCTTCGCAACCAATGCCCCTTCTCTTGGCAATAGAAACATACAGACTTTCCTGGAATGGTACACGGGACAATCACAGACTTAGGGTTTCTATTTACCATTCGGTCAAACCATTTCTGGACTTCCAATGTCGCCATTGTCAATGTCCATGGAAATTTGGGAAGTAGATCTTCCAATCAAGTTTGATATACCAGTGTGCCAAATCATTGTTGATTTAGCATAAATAATCAAACAGGTAAGATCGATAAGGGTCACGTCCTGATCTTTCATATATTAGTCTTTAAGAAACTGACCGTACGACTCGGGAAGTGATTGAAGAACCAATTCAACAACCAACTTCCTCGGGAAAACAACACCCAACATTCACAGCCAATCAATATGCAACTTCATCTCCAAGACGTGAGCACATACAAACTTTCCATCTTCATGTTTTCTTGCCAATAGGGCTTGAGTGATCTTGAACTTTTCAAGTCGACGAACATGTGGGTTAGGGAGAAGAATTGGAGGTGGAGGAGATGAAGTATGATTTCCAGTTCCATTAATGCAAGACAAAGAGATTGATATTTGACCTTGATCACCATGAGGAATATCATCTTCATGAGGGAAGCTTTTTTCCATAAGATTCGGGAAGACCATAGTTGTAAATACTAGACATATACAAGAGAGAAATTAAAATTAGTTGATGTATGTCCTTAATATAACACCTATAAGAAATATGAAGGCTAGGACCCAACACAATATTCTACAATTCGGAAGAGGGATGCCATAATCCAATTATAAAATATTTGAAGGTAGGTAAATGACAATTTTCCAATTTCCACCATGAAAAACGAAAATGAACATTAGATTTTAAATGAAATGAAATTCCTAGATTCTTTGAGATTCATTGAACTTTTCAATGGCATGTTTAATCTCGATTATGCCCTTCAAGTTTGTGATTGGGATACTGAGGATCACAAACAAGGTGTGAATAACCATGCAAATTAGCTTGGTACTCTCGATGTCATTAATCACCTAATCAACGTGTCGGTTAACTACACATGCTCCATTAGTCCACGTTAGAGTGTCGGTTAACCACACACACTCCACGAACTGACCAATAAGTTGCAATGTGCAATTGCATGGGTTAGCATCAAATTCACATTTTTCCTAAAGTAACATAGATTAGGAATTTATAATGTGTTTAGTTACTTTGTATTTCATTATACTTGTAATGAGGATTTAAGTGTCCTATCAAACCCGTTCGGCTAACGACCCTCCACTGGTTAAGGCTACAATGGGTAAGAGTGTATATCCAATGGCAGTCATTTTACAGGCCACTTCCTTAAACTCCCCTTATAGACCAGCTTCGTGAATGAGGCATACTAACGGTAAGACTGACTTTTAACTTCTACATATATAATATATTAAAGTTTTAATTTTTCATAGTATAAGAATGTATTTTACACTTTTAAAATAATGGGTGGTTTAATCTATTAATAAATTAAACTTTTAATTTAATTAATTTTAAACAATATAATTATGGATTTATTAACTTTCTCTTTTAATTAAAAATTTAATCATTTTAATTAAGTCCATAAGAGTGTAACTTGAACTAATCAAAGAAACATCAAGGCTCTAAATACAAAATTCAAAATTAAAATTATTTAATTAATTTTTTTTAGTTATGAACTGAAGAGTTGTACCTTTTGAAACCCTTCAATTACTAGAGTTAATGTTTCATAAAAGAAACTTTTTAAGTTCCAAAACTTGAGGGAAAGTTTTGTAACTCTTGAAAAACTTTTGGATTCCAAACTTGATGACCAGTTTTGTAACTCCTTAAAAAACTTTTCAGTTCAAAAACTTAATGGCAAGTTTTGTAACCTCTCATAACCATTATAATCATATTATCTTTAACCTATTTGAACTAATTACAATTCATGTGTCAAGATAAATCAAATAATACAAATAATAAGTTTATCATATAATCTAGTAATTATTTTATAATTTGAGAATTTATCTTTTAATTGGATGAGCATAATCATTACCTTATAAGAAAAACAAATTTTAACAGTGCAAAACAGTTCGTTGTAATGATCCTAATCCGAAAATGGCCAAAAACTTGAAAATCTTGACACAGATGGTCCATCACGTCGTGGTAAGTTTTACCACGTCATGGTCATCTGTCAGATTCCAAAAAACGATTTCCTTTTGCTTTGAACAATCAACCAATGCATCTATATAACAGAAAACACCCATGGCTCTGATACCACTGTTGGGTTTTATGTGCTATAACACTCTTATGGGTCACATACAACCCTAATACTTTGGATCTATGTTTTCTCTAGTTATACATGCAACAAAATTATCCAAAGCATGAAGCCTATAACTAGCATACAACATAGATTATTTCAAACACAAAGCTAGTTAGATAACTAGCTCTTGTTGTAGTTTGTAGAATTTGGCCTTTCAAGAGCTTAGCACCTCAAGTCTGATGCCTCAAAAAAGTCACAAACACCAAGAGGAATTGGAGGATAATGAGAGAAAGAGAGAGGCTAGGAGCACAAAAAAAGGGCCAGGTTTACACCTTCGAGTACTAGTGGCCCATTTTGCAAGCATAGGGGTTCAATTTATAGTTTGGAATTCATAGAGATTCAACTTGTAAACCCTAATTCACTTGGGCTTTTAATCCAATAACTTGTTAGCCTTTTGTACTAACTCTTCATGGACTCTCACAAAGATTTAGTCCAATCGTAATCAACATGGATCATTAGCTCAAACTATAAATATCATTGATTTACCTAATCAGTCCCTGCAAATTTAATTAGTCTCTTTTGATCACTAAAATAATTCCAAATTAATTCTTGTCCAATATTATTCTTATAATATATTAATAAATCACAAATAACCTCTTTCTCAAATATCCATTTTGTCAAATTGCTTTGATGAAGGCAACCCGAAATAGACCATGCTACTCTCGGGTCCAGTACATAGCACTTATAGTTATGGGCTTAGACACCTAATCCAACAACTATATGGGTAATTATCAGTAGATTAACCATGGCTGCCCACTTTATACCAATAAAAGAGACGAATAAGATGGGGAAGCTGAACAAAACGTACCGTAAAGAGATCGTCAGACTGCATGGGGAACCCTTATCCATTATCTATGACAGAGATAGTAGGTTTACCTCTTGTTATGGAAGAGTTTGCAAAATTCCCTTGGTATGCGCTTGGCTATGGGTACAACTTATCATCCGCGAACCGATAGCCAAAGTGAAAGGACCATCTACTCACTGTAAGACATGCTCAAAGCATGTTTGATAGATTTTAGAAGTGCATCGGATACTCACCTTCCTCTAGTTGAGTTCTCATACGACAATGGGTATCACACGATCATTACAGGAGCAACGTTTAAAGCACTATACAACCGAAAATGTCGATCTCCCATTTGTTGGACAAAAGTTGTAGATACCTAATTGGCCAAAAAATTCGCACGGATACCCTACGAACATAACCAAAGATTATGTAACAATCCAAATCATCTATTACCCTTTGAACCATGGAAATTATAAGTATTGAATAATGGTCCCTTAAGTACGTTGTGCATAATTCAGGAGTACGCTTAGCGTACCATGCATAGATGATCGTGGAGGGGTAGCATGTACGCTGGGCGTACTAAAGGGTACTTGGGTCGTACGTGACAAATGTTCGAACCCAAATTTCGAGACTTAAGACCTACATAAGCATCCTTATGTTATTTGAGCTTCACCCTAACCAACCTCTTTCACCCTCAGACATCCCTAAAACCCTAGAATCATTGGAGTGTGTGTTCTTGAGCTTGTGAGTGATTTAATACCGTCTTCTTGGTGTGTTAGCTAAAAGGAAGAGGAGGAAACAAGCTTGAACGAGAAAGGGATTTTAGATCTTTCATTTAGAGCAGCTTAGGAAGCTTGAGAAGGTAAAAAGTTTCTTCCTTGGCCATCATTGTCATTTTTAGATCTAGGGTTTTCTATATAGTCCATTTTTGTATTCATGGATCGTCTCTAGGGAGTATAAGCAACTCCAGAGCATAGGAAGGATACATCTGAGGTCCTTTGGTCCATTTATAGCATAAAAATGGGGTCTTGATGGGTGTTATGACCTCATGCACAGATTAAGACTCTTGGAAAGGACTTAATGGGTTGTTGGGAGCATATGGATGTAGGACGTCTTAATGGACTCAGATCTAAAATTCGATGTTGAAATCTCAAGTATTAAGCACTTAATGGTCCTTTATGCCTACCAGAATACTACGTCGCGCATAAGGATAAAGGAGTTAGTATGTTGAGTGTGCAGGAATGGTACACAAGGCGTATGCACTTACTTGGACTTTGGGCTTGTTTTGGAGTTGTAAGTATTTGGGCCTTAAAAATTTATTAGTCTAGGTCATGTTTTGAGTTGGTGGCCCAATTTATCTATTTTGGGCCATGGTTGCTATGGTTGGGCCTTATTGGGCCATGAGGCCCATTAATAAGTTTTGGACATGGATTCTAAACCCATTAGAAAAGGAAAGACTTCTTGGTCACTATGAAAGGACTTGGGCTGAGGTAATTGGGCTCTATAATCAGATTGTATACAATCCTAATTTTGGGTTAATGGCATTATGGTTCAACACAGGTGGTTTCAGAATGTTAGGCCAATAGCTTTTGAGTTCAGCAGACAGAGGTGAGTCTCCTCCTCATACCTATGGGTCGAAGGCACCAAGGCTGACCCATTTTGTGATATGTGGTACACTATTTGATGTAGTGATTTATGATATGCTAGTTGTTATATGCGATGTGATATGTTGGTTGTTATATGTTATGTAGTATGCTAGTTGTTGTGTGATACTTGCATAGAAGACCATGTGGGAGCCCAATACACTTAGATGTAAGACCATATGGTGGAGCCCATGGATTTCCAGGTAAAGACCATCGGGGGAGCCCATGGCACTTGGATGTCATACCATGTAGGGGAGCCCATGGCTTTCCAGGTAAAGAGCATGGGGGTAGCCCATGGCACATAGGTGTAAGATCATGTGGGGGAACCCATGGCATCCTAAAGTAACACCCTAGGAAGAGCCTACGACATCCTTATATGTTTATATGCATGGCTTGTGTGATTTATATGTATTATATGATGATGTGGGTTATGCTCTGGGTAACTCACTAAGCATTAGCTTACAGTTTGTTTGTTGTTTTAGGTACTTCAGGATCTAAGGGCAAGGGCCCGACATGATGACGCAACATTCACTCTCTGATGTTTTGTTTGGGGACACTCTGATTTTATGAATAATGTATCTGATGTTTTTGATTTGAAAACAATTCTGATTGGAATTTTATAACTTATGGAAATGGAATTCGTTATTTAAAATAGAAAAATTTTGTTGAAAATTTGGGTTGTTACAAGTTGGTATCAGAGCCTTGGTTTGAGGGATTCGGGAACACCCTCGGGTGTGTCAAAACTCAAACTAAGGAGATGATAAATTCTTTTCAAAAACCAAATTTAAGAAATTTTGGTAAGAAAAAGGGAGAGTGCAATGCGCGTCATCGCTCGAGCTCAAGTAAGTATTTTTCCCTAGTATGTTAGCCATGCTATGTTGATATTTGGAATGTGATAATCGTAGGAATCGTGCTATGTGTATTTTGTGAAAATTGTATACGATTAGGGTCTTATAGCCTAAGAATAATTTATTTGGCCTTATTTCCTGCTCCTTTTTTGGGTGTGGTCTTAAGGCATAGTCTGTTATTCGAAAGTCTATTTGATCATGTTCTTTGTAAAATTTGCATGCATAGAGCAACCTGTTATGATTGACTCGAGTTCTAGTTTGATGGGATTGAGGACATCTTAGGACAGCCTAGGATTTGAGTTATGCGGTAGTCTGTGAAATATTTTGTTTTGGGACGAATTAGAGTTATCAGGTAGAGATTTAGGGAAGGTACAGGTAGGCATCGAAGGTAATATTGTGCCCGTACTACTAAAAGCACATGACCTGTACCCAAACTAATGTTAGATATGGGACCTCTAAGGAGAACCAGTGTGGAAGGATTCCATTTTTGAACATCCTGATCATTATCTCTTGTGATATTTCAGGGAAATATGGTGATGACATGACACAGAGCTAGTGGATCAGGATCAGGTTCTGGCTTGGGGTATGCTACTGAGCCCATTGATGAAAGGTTACATGAGCTTATTTCGGCTGAGGTTACGAGGGGTATTCTTGACTCCACCCCGTTGATATTTGGTATTGTCAAGGAGAGGATAATGGAGATCATGGAGGAGCGGCTCAGGTCCTTCCAAGTCGAGATTGTTGTTTTCCAGGTCAGGGTCAGAACTCCCTAATTCCGAGAGTTCAAGGTGTGCAGAGTGCCTAAGTTCTTTAGGATCCAAGACCCCATAGTTAGTCAACGCTAGGTGGGCGACATGGAGAACGCCTAGCAAACGAGCTCTTGCCCCAAGGAGGAAAAGGTGGGGTTTGCTTCGTGTATGTTGAGGGATTGAGCTAGGGATTGGTGGGAGGAGGTGACCCATCAGGTGGGGTCAGCCGGAGTCGCTGAGATGTATTGGGAGGAGTTTGTTACGAGTTTTGAGTTGGAGTTTGCACCATCCATCAAGGTGCAACGAAGTGTAAGGGAGTTCTAGGAGCGAGAGCAGACCACCAAGACTATGGCAGGGATGACCTCCAAGTTTTGGGAACGAGCACTATTGATCCCGTAGTACATTGCAGATGAGGATATGAGGAGGACGAGGTATCATTCCATGCTGAGGGATGATATCTGTGAGTTTGTGAGGTTTTCAGGGTGTAAACCCTTGAATGAGATTGTTGAGAAGGCCCGAGAGGGGGAGATGGAGTTGGAGTTCCTCACCAAGCAGAAGCCAGAGTAGGCTCAAATGGCGGTAGGTCACGCTAAAAAGCCTAAGACCACTGATTCTTCTAGTAGGGGCCAGCAAGGCCATGACCGGTACACCATGTGCGCTAAACCGCAAAATAAGGCTTGTCGAGTGGCAGGCTCAGGATGTTATGCATGTGGCCAACCGGGCCATATGAGCAGGGACTGCCCCAAGATGGGCTTGATTTGTTTCCACTGCAAGCAGACTGGCCATAAAAGGGCGGATGGTCTGAGCTTGTAAAGAGGAGGAGGACCAGTGGCAGCGCCTGAGCCCGCCTCAATAAGGATCACTAATGGGCACCCTGCCAAGGCGGATACTCCTACGGTGGAGATTCGCGCATTTCAGCTGACCACATGGGAGGCTTGAGTTGCACCAGACATCGTGGCTGGTACGTAATCTACTTTTCTTGATTGATATTATTTGATTATGCTTATCTGTATACATATGTGCACATGTAAAGGTACCTTTGGTCAATGGTATGTCAGCCCATGTTCTTTTCGATTCAAGAGCTACCTGATCATTCGTATCTATTGCACTTAGCAAGAAGTTATGGGATGCTCCGGGGACTTTGGATTCCCCACTAGAGGTTGAGTTTTCTAATGACCGCACCGTGAGTGCTGCGAGGGTATATCAGCGTTGTGTCTTGTGTTTCGGTAGGGGTTCCGATTTGATTGGTTCTGATACCATTATGAGGGTTGACGGTGATCGTTGGGATGGAATGCTTGGAGGCCAATGGGGCCATGAGAGATTGCGAGCGCCAACTGGTGAGAGTTCGAATCCCATGTGGGGGAGAACTCGTTATTCATGGGCAGAGGGCCTCGCAGGGGCCAACTCTCTGCTGGCCTACGAGGGCTAACAGACTTCTTTATCAGGTTTGCTCGGGATTTTTAGCATACATATCAGATACGAATGTTGAGCCAACAACATATTTTGGTAGTGTACTGGTGGTCCAAGATTTTCCGGATGTCTTTCCTAAAGTGTTGCTAGGAGTGCCTCCGGAGAGGCAAGTATAGCTTCACATTGATTTGGTGTCGGGTGCCGCTCCGATAGCTAAGGCACCATACCGGCTAGCTTCACTCGAGATGTAAGAGCTATCCATGCAACTTCAGGAGCTACTAAACCAAGGATTTATTCGTCCGAGCAGTTCCCCATGGGGAGCATCGATCCTGTTTGTGAAAAAGAAGGACAATTCATATAGGATGTGCATCGATTATCGAGAGCTAAACAAGCTAATGGTGGAAAACCGTTATCCGCTTCCGAGGATCGATGATTTTTTTTTATCAGTTGCAGGGTGCATCTTGATTTTCCAATATTGATCTTCGGTTGGGGTACCATCAGATGAGGATTAGGGGTGAGGATATACCGAACACCGCTTTCAGGACTCGATACGGTCACTATGACTTTGTGGTGATGCCATTCAGGCTCACCAATGCCCCCAATAGCGTTCATGGACCTCATGAACAGGGTGTGTAGACCGATGTTGGACCGTTCTATGATCATCTTTATCGATGATATCTTGGTCTACTCTAAGACCAAGGAGCAACATGAGCAGCATTTGAGGGAGGTATTGGAGACACTATGGATGGAAAAGCTTTATGCCAAGTTCTCGAAGTGTGATTTTTGGTTGTGTGAAGTACGGTATTTGGAGCATATCATCAACCAAGAGGGTATTTTGGTTGATCCAACCAAGATTGAGGCAGTGATGCGATGGGAAATATCAAAGAGTGCATCTAAGATCCGTAGCTTCTTGGGCCTAGCGGGGTATTACCGGAGATTTATTCAGGATTTCTCTAAAATTGCGGTACCTTTGACTCACTTGACCAAGAAGAATGTGACATTTCGGTGAGGCCTGGATCAGCAGATGGCTTTTGAGACTTTCAAACAGAGGCTATGCGAGACCCCATCTTTAGCACTACCCGATGGATTGGATGATTTGATGGTGTATTGTGATGCGTCTATCTCGGGGTTAGGGGAAGTTTTGATGCAGATGGTGCATGTGATCACGTACGCCTCGAGGCAGCTGAAGCCTCACGAGGAGAATTACCCCACTCACGACCTGGAATTGTGGGCGGTTGTGTTTGATCTCAAATTTTGGAGGCATTACTTGTACGGAGTCCGGTGCACCCTCTATGCCGGCCACAAAAGTTGGAAATATTTGATGGATCAACAGAACCTCAACATGCGACAGAGGAGATGGTTGTATGTACTGAAAGATTATGACTACGAGATTTTAGGCCATCCAGGAAAGGCTACGTGGTGGTCGATGCCTAGAGCCATAAAGCGGCATGCGCTCCAGTTAGAGACATTTTGTCTAATAATGACGGTGTTTTCCCTCTTGATGGACAAGAAGGCTCAGGTGTACGGTCTAAAGAAAGAGAATTGGAAGATATAGCGGATTTGGGGTCAATTTCCCTTGTTTGCATGGGATGGTCAGGGACTTCTGACACAGTGTGGCCGGTGTGGCTACCAGAATCTGCGGGAGTGAGACAGAAGATATTAGAATAGGCACACAAGTCCAAGTTCTCTATACACCCGAAGGCTACAAAGATGTACAACGACCTGAGATTGAGTTACTGGTGGCCGTGCATGAAGCGGGCGATCGCCTGGTTAGTGGAGCGGTGTTTGATGTGTAGGAAGGTCAAGGCCGAACATTAGCGGCCTCATGGCAAGGTTCAGTCACTACCTATTCCAATGTGGAAATGGGAAGATATCACAATGGACTTCGTCACGAAGTTACCGATGACAGCGAGGGGCGTGGATTCTATTTAGGTCATTGTAGACAGGTTAATGAAGAGTGTCCATTTTATTTCGATATCCGAGAGTATCTCTGCTGAGAAATTAACAAATATTTATGTGCAAGTTGTGGTGGTCAGACACGGGGTACCAGTGTCCGTGGTCTCTGACCGGGATGTCCGTTTTACATCCAGATTCTGGAGGAAGTTCCACGAGGAACTCGGCACACAGTTACACTTAAGCACTGCTTACCACCCTCATACAGACAGCCAGAGTGAGCAGACGATCCAGATGCTCGAGGATATGCGATGGGCATGCATACTAGATTTTGGAGGGATTTGGGATACGTATCTCCCACTAGCAGAGTTTTCATATAACAATAGTTATCATGCTAGTATCGACCGACGCTCATTTGAGATGTTGTACGGTCGGAGGTTTAGGACTCATGTTTGCTGGGGAAAGGTAGGGCATCAAGTCATGGGGAGTACTGAGGTGGTGCTCAAGACTACCAAGTTGATTTAGTAGGTGAGTGATAGGTTGTGGGTCGTACAGAGCCGTTAGAAGAGTTATGCTGACCGGCGCAGATCGGATCTCGAGTTTCAGGTGGGAGATTTTGTCTAACTGAAAGTGTCACCATGGAAGGGCATCATTAGGTTTTGGAGGAGGGGCAAGTTGGGACCCCGATTTATTGGTCCGTTCAGGATTTCTGCCCGAGTCGGCAGGGTTGCTTATTGACTGGACCTCCCGGACGAGTTGAGTCAGATTCATAACACCTTCCACGTGTCTAAGCTTTGGAAGTGTGTCACTGACGAGGCCGCAGTTATCTTTTGGACGACATTCAAGTAGATGAGAGCTTGAATTACATCAAGAAGCCCATCACAGTTTTGGACAGAAAGATTAAGGTTCTTCGTAACAAGGAGGTGAAGGTGGTGAAGGTGCAATGGCAACACCGATGAGGCTCCAAATGGACATGGGAACCGAACGATGAGATACGAAAGCATTACCCGGATCTATTTGCGTCTACGGACTTCGAGGACAAAGTCTAGTTCAAGTGGGGGAGACTTATAACACTCCAAATCAAGTAGACCCTTTTGAACCCTTGAAATTATAAGTATTACATAATTGTCCCTCAGGTACGCTTACTGTACCATGCATGGATGATCGTGGAGCGCCAGCACGTACGTTGGGCGTACCAAAGGGTACGCGGGGCAAATGTGACGAATGTTCAAACCCTAATTTCTGGACTTAAGACCTATATAAGCAACCTTATCATATATGCGCTTCACCCTAGCTGGCCTCCTTCACCCTCAAACGTCCCTGAAACCCTATAATCATTAGAGTGTGTGTTCTTGAGCTTGAGAGTGCTTTAATACCATCTTCTTGGTGTGCTAGCTAAAACGAAGAGGAGGACATAGGTTTGAACAAGAAAGGGCTTTTGGATCTTGCATTTAGAGAAACTTTGGAAGCTTGAGGAGGTTAAAAGTTTCTTCCTTGTCCATCATTTTCATTTCTAAAGCTAGGGTTTTCTTTATAGTCCCTTTTGTGTTCATAGATCGTCTCTTGGGAGTATGAACAACTTCAGAGCTTAGGAAGGATGGATTTGATGTCCTTTGGTTCATTCATATCACAAAAATGGAGTCTTGATGGGTGTTATGACCTCATGCAAGGATTAAGACTCTTAAAAAGGTCTTAATGGGTTGTTGGGAGCATATGGATCATGCAAAGGCCTAAAGTTTCCAACTCTTTGCCTTAGGACGTCTTAATGGACTCATATCTAACATTGGACGTTGAAATCCCATGTATTAAGCAATTAAAGGTCCTTTATGCATACCAGACTAGTACACCGCACGTATGGGCATGTACACCACGTGTACGTTGCAGGAGTCAGTACGCTGAGCGTACAAGTGTGGTACGCAAGGCGTACACAGTCAGTTGGACTTTGGGATTGTTTTGGACTTGTAAGTCTTTGGTCCTTAATCAGTTATTGGGCCTGGTCATGTTTTCAGTTGGTGACCCAATTTATCTGTTTTGGGCTACGGTTGCTATGGTTTGGCCTTATTGGGCTATGAGGCCCATTAATAAGTTTTGGACATGGACTCTAATTCCATTAGAAAAGGAAAGACTTTTGGGCCACTATGAAAGGACTTGGGCTTAGGTAATTGGGCTCTTTAATCAGATTGTATACAATCCTAATTTTGGGTTAAAGGCATTGTGGTTCAGCACGGGTGGTTTCAGAATGTTAGATGAGCAGCTTTCAAGTTCAGCAGAAAAATGTGAGTCTCCTCATCATTCCAATGGGTCGAATGCACCATGGCCGACCAATTCTGTGATATGTGGTACACTAGTTGATGTAGTGATTTATGATATGCTAGTTGTTATATGCTATGAGATATAATAGTTGTTATATTTTATGAGGTATGCTAGCTGTTATGTGATACATGCATAAAAGACCATGGAGGGAGAGGATGGCACTTGGATATAAGACCATGTGGGGCATGCCATGGCTTTGTAGGTAAAGACCATCGGGGGAGCCATGGCACTTGGAAGCCAGACCATGTGTGGGAGCCCATGGCTTTCTAGGTAATGACCATAGGGGAGCCCATGGCACATAGGTGTAAGACCATGTGGGCGAGCCCATGGCATCCTAGAGTAAGACCCTGGGAAGAGCCCACGTCATCTTTATATGTTTATATGCATGGCTTATGTGATTGATATGTATTCTATGATTATGTGGGTTCTGCTTTGGGTTACTCACTAAGCATTAGCTTACAATTTGTACGTTGTTTCAGGTACTTCAGGATCTAAGGGCAAGGGCCCGACATGATAGCGCGACATGCACTCTCTGAACTTTTGTTTGGGGATACTCGGATTTTGTGAATAATGTGTTTGATGTTTTGGATTTGAAAACAATTGTGATTGGAGTTTTATAACTTATGGGAATGGAATTCGTTAATTAAAAATGAAAAATTTTTATTGAAAATTTGGGTTGTTATATATTATCTACGAGACTACTGAAAAGATAGTGCAGTTAAAAGAATGCATGGAGGCAAGACATGATCGGCAGAAGAGCTACATTGATATAAGGCATAAACCCCTAGAGTTCCAAGTTGGAGGCAGGGTGATGATCAAGTTATCTCCCTGGATAGGATTTATAAGGTTCGAAAAGTAAGGTAAACTAAATCTGAGGTATATAGGACCATTCTAAATCCTCGAAAGGATACGTCTAGTAACGTATCGACTTAGGTTACCCCAAGAGCTTAATAACGTGCACCACATCTTCCAAGTGCCAAATCATAAGAAGTGCCTTTTCCGACGATACACTCGTCATTACACTTAATGAAATTTAGATTAACCCAGAACTGAACATCATTAAAGAGCCAGCCGAAAATATGGACAAAAAGGTCAAACGACTCAAGCAGAGTCGGGTTCCCATTGTCAAGGTGTGATGGAACTCTAAGCGAAGATTAGAGTACATATGGGAAAGTAAGAACCAAATGAAGGACAAGTACTGTCACTTGTTCGAAGGAAGCCCAACGACAAGATAAAATTTGGGGACAAAATTTCCTAAACAGGGGGAGACTGTGACAACCGACAGGTTTCCATCATTAATCACCATTAGGAAAAAGTAGGAAAATAGATGTCATAGCTTAGTATTGTAATATTTGATTTTTGAGATAATAAGAATCAAATGTGCCATTACATTTAATTTTTAAAAATATCAATTAGGCTAAAAAATTAGCATCCAAAAAGTGGTAATGTTTTCTATGCTGGTTAGCATACTTGAATAATACTCGTTAACGTGATTTCAAGGATATAAGATTCGTTAAAATCCGACTCCAAAGGAAAGAGTTAAGGAATTTATAAAGGAAATCAACCGTGTAATTAAAATTAATTATATCAAAACAATACTTATAGTTTGGTTTAGTTTTGGCTAAAAGTGCAAAAAAGAGTTCCATAGTAGTCCTCGAGATATAAAATTTTGGAAAAAGTTTACTGAAAACGGGGTCCGTATCAAAGAGATTTGATTTTTGTAATGTTAATAGAAGAAAATTATAGCAGAGATATACAAGTTATTCATAAATGAATATAATAGATATATCCATATATATATATATATATATATATATATATATATATATATATATATATATATATATATGTTATATTCATATGTGAATATACTAAAGATCAATCACCAATTACAAAAGAAAAATCTTCCAAAACAAAACAACATAAATGTACGAATAATTGTTTCCATTCAGATATGATTAGCTTTTGAATATAAACAAAGCTAGGTCATATATGAATACATGAATTCAATAGTTTTTTTAATGTAAAATATATCCAGATTGAATTATTCATATGTTAACAAAAGAAAATTATAGCTAGGATATACAAGTTATTCATAAATGAATATAAGATATATCCATATTTATATATTCACATGTGAATATATATATATATATATATATATATATATATATATATATATATATATATAGTTGGGTTTTGAGCATTCTAACACTCCTATGGTGTACATGCAACCCTATAAACATTGGATCTATGTTTTCTCTATTATACATGCAAATGTTAACTATTCCAAGGTTTCATCCTAATTAGCATATTATGAGGCACCTATACTACAAAGTTCTAGTTAGATGACATACCTTTTGATGTAGCTTGATCTCTTCAAGCTTTAAGAGCTTAGCCCCAATAGTGACGAAGCCTCAAGTGGAATCACAAATCACCAAAACACCTTGGATGACTTTGAGAATAAGAATATTTTGGTTCTCTCTAGTGAAATCGGCTAGCCCTCTTAGTGTACCCACACTAGTGCGAATTTCACCAACCAAGGACATCTTTATATAGTGTGGAGCCTAGGGTTAAACCCATGACCTTTCATTTCATATGATCCATGGGTTAAACACTCCATGGACTATCCATGAAAGCTTAGCCCAACCTAAATGAACTTGGCCCATTCCATATATATAAGAGTCCATATTTAATTAGTTCATTTTGATCACTTAATTAATTCTAAATTAAGTCTTGATCAATACTAATTAAATAATATAATTCCATATTAATATATTAGAACTTATAATATATTACTATAAATCATAAATATACTATTCTCAAAAGACTATCCATATAAACTGTGTCGGTGAAGTGCAATCCAAATGGACCATGCCGGGTCGGGTCAAGTACATACGAAATATAGTTACGGACTTAGACATTAATCCAACAGTCTCCCACTTAGATGAGTCTAAAACTATTATTGAGTATGACTTCAAAACCTAACTGGCAATCATAGCTCTTAAAGCCGCTGTCGAACTCTGACCTTGTAAATGACTTGTCCATTAGATAAGGGATCATATATTCCTCCATTCTAGATATCATATGGACTGAGACATGGATTATAATCATTCTTTCTGTCCATTTGTTGTTACTCGATTTCCGATTCATGACAACTGACTGATTGAACAAATCAAATCAGTCATGGCTTGGCCAAGCACTCACATGTGTCATCGCTAAATCATCGAGGGGACCACAGATATCGCTTTTTTCCTGAAGGTAAAAGGAATGGATAAATTTTGACTCATATGGCTTGTTCTGCTACTTGTTGAATCATACACAAAGGCATGTTTTATAACATCGAGTTACCAATGCGTTTTCGTGCAATCAATGTACTATCAACTCATAGTAACAACTCATATCTCTAGGTTTGAAGAATATATAAGATATTATCGTCTCATGATCACTCATGATAAAATCCATGAAGTGATTCAAATGAGCACGGGTTGAATCCAATACTCAGAACTTATAAGCACTCATGAGTGTTGTAGCACCACTTTGTCCACCAACTTGGACCTCTACAAACCAACCCATGACAGTCTTGATTTATATCTACTTCCAACATATGATCGATTGTGGATGGTTTGAATAACTTAATCATTCAGGAAGAGCGAGTTAGTTATTCTGGAAGTCAAAACACGCAAAGTGAAACACAAGAATAAATGAATCAAATATGGTATTAAACCCTATGAATATAAATAACCACTTTTATTTATCACCATATTGATTACTCATTATTCATTGTTTTGGTTTTATCAACTTTATACTTGAATTAAAAACACTAGTTGTCCCATGCTCCAAGCATGTACACTATGTTTTTCTGAAACAATAGCTTTGTCATACACTAAGTATGCACTCTATGTTTGTCTATGATCCTTACTTTGTGAACTAGATCGATTGAACATAATTTCAATGCTTCTCTTTTCACACTCCCAAATCGTTATCGAGAAAATGTAAGAATTCCAAGTTCCTATCATTTAACAAAATTTGTTTAGATTTTAAACTTATATGCACTGAATCTCTTGTAATGATCATGCACAAAGTCACAACGACTTGTCAACAGACATTACAGAGTATTCTAATGGAGATCAACTCCATGAAACAAATTCTCATATTGCATTAAGTTTTCTAACACAAATAAATTCCACCTATGGAGACAACTTCATATTCCCATTTTTACTACCACTTCTGAACAAGAGTTTCCTCTTTTCAGACTATGTCAATATGGTCCTTCGAAAATTAGCAATATACTTCCAACTGTCCCTGAGCAACCAATCTTTGGTAAACCTTAGATTGTCATCGACAATTGCTTAATCATTTTAGTCATATCCAATTCTAGACCTTTTCCCTTCTTAATGCCTCTAGGCATTTGGAAACTTTAGAAAGGACAAATATTATAGCACATGCAATCGATCCTGTACCCAAAGAAAATGGGACACGATTCATGATGTCTCACACAAAGACATGGTTCTAGACTAGTCTTTTTCCATAATAATTTTTGTCTGACATGTTCTCAAAATTTGACTATGAAAAGGGATGTCGTAATCATAATCGAATTTTGAGAACGCAATATGTAGAATTTTCTTAAGTTGAACCAATCCAACATGAAATTCATAGATATATATATACATACATATATATATATATATATATATATATATATATATATATATTCTTGACTAAAGGTGATTAAAATCTCAATATAAGCTCTTTAGAAAGATTATAAACTCAATCTAAGCTTTTTTAGAATTGAAATGAAGTATAATTTCCTCTCCCTTAATTATAGCAAAACAACTTTTTCAACACCTAAAACCTCACGAATTGAAACTCTAGTTTTCTATAATTAACATTGCTAACTTGAAATACTTACCATAATTCACGCTCCCACTAACATGATGATTATTAGCACAACACTTATGCTCCCACTAGATTTGACATGTATCCAGAAAACAGTTGGACCTCTAGAAGTCAATACTTTATTGACATTCTTACCAAAGTTCAGATTTTTGATACTAGATTGTTGTGATAAGACTTTATCAAAATTATACACCTTATCTTAGATAGATCATAGGTGTGTCTAAACAAATTCCGAACTATGAAAAGGGATACCGTAATCATAGTCTCAATTCTTTAGACCTTTGTCATTTCTCATAAGTCCATGTAAGTGTGCCGGTTAACCACGCACGCTCCACCAACGACTTTGAGAATTGAAAATATCACAATTGCTATCTAATTAAAATCTACTTAGTGAAAGAATTTCCTCACCGTCATTTTCATGAATCGGAGAGAAACCTTATGACACTTAGAGTTTATGGTGTATGTGTTCTTATCCATGTAAATTTGTCAAACCATAATCACAAGACTAGGTTAGTGACAAATCCTAACTCCTATGGATTGAACTTGTGCAACCTTCACTTCTTGCCACCTGGCAGCTCAAGGGCTTTCCAGTGCTTCCAAGTAGCTATGCAAACAATTGAGAACATGTAGAACTCAAATTTATAGCCAACTTAACTGGAATGGGCATAGAAATGTCAGCACGATAGGTTATAAACCTCTAGTTGTGTGCTAGTGATGAAATATAGGTTTTTATTCTTGATTACTTCTTGAAACCCTTTTTAGGATCTTTTAGACTCCCACTGTCTCCTTGACCTATAAGACTTTCTTGCCAAATATTCAAGAGATAGTGAGGATTCTAATCAAGACAGACACTTAACACAATTGGCCTTAGTTGATCTTTGTTTTATCCAGAACATCACAAATTGCAAATTTCAAATGTACTAGAGTAGAAAACTTTTACTCTTACATTTGACAAGTGTTTTAAACCTTCTTTAAGACATGTCACTCAAGTTACAATCTTAGAGTATAACTCTATGAATTGCTTTTGGAACGAATTAAGAATCATCTTCTTGATTTAACCACTTAAACAATTCATAACTCCTCTTCTTAACTATCATAATGCACTTAGAGGATGAATTGTGATAAGGTCTTAAAATCATTAAGATGATCCTAAAACATGATACTAAAGTACTCTCCCATCTTTTCAAATTTGAGAAACTTTTATCCTTCCGCCTAATTTGATTCTTCTTATTCGTTCTGGCATACATTGAAAAATTTTCAATGTTTCATAATTATACTTAAGCTTGCAAGTGTAATCATATTTACTAAACCTTAGTAAATCATGACGAATAGTTTTATCCATCTTTTGTGGTGGACTTTGATAAGTGCACAAGAAAGTGTACTTGATCCCTTATTCCTTCTCTTGAGTCACATATACATGTGAACACAGAACTTGTCTTAATTTTCCAAAGTTGAAAATTCTCACACATCACACTCAACACCTTGTATGATTCCAATAGGGCATGAGTGACCTTGAACTTGTGGGTTACAGAGAATAATTGGTATAGGTGGAGGAAGTGAAGTTCCAAGAGATTTGGGAAGATCATAGATGTCTGAACTAGACATCTTTGGGGAGATATTCAAGATAGTTGATCTAAGATCCTTAACATAACACCCGATATGAAATATTAAGGCTAGGACCAAACACAATATTTTATAACTTGGAAGAGGGATGTCGTAATCCAAGCTATAGAATATTTGAAGGTAGTGAATGACGATTTACCAATTTCCACCATGAAAAACAAAATAAATTATTAGGTTTTTAATTGGATTTGAAACTCCTAGATCTTTTAAGATTCATTGAACTTTTCAAAGACATGTTTCAATATCGAGTGTGCCCTTTACGTTTTGTGACTGGCATGCCGAGGATCACAAAACATGGTGTGAAGTAACCATGCAAATTACTTGGTATCCTTAAATGTTTACCCCTCAATCGTTGTGCCGGTTAACCACACACACTCCATCGATACTATGATAAACATTAAGTTACCCTTTGGCTACCTTGTTAAATACGATTGAGTGTGCCGGTTAACCACACACGCTCCACTAACCGATCTAAACAAATTGCAAAGTGTAATTTCATGGATTAGCACCTTATTCACATTTTCCTAAGTACCTAAGATTGGGTATTCATAACAGTTTAGTTACTTAGTATTTATCATTAATACTTTTAATGAATGGAGAATTATAGTCCTTGTCCTACCCGTTCGGCTAACGACCCTCCACCGGTCAAGGAAGCGGTGGGTGAGAGTGGACACCCATTAAACTGTCATTTTATAGGCAGTAACCTTATACCCTCCTTATAGACCGGCTTCGTGAATGAGGCCTACTAACGGTAAGACTGACTTTACTCTTATACATATATATAAATATTATCAACTTATAATATTATAAATTATAAGGGTTGAACTTTAACTTTTAAAATTCTAAGGGCTAAACTTGGAATTATAGTATTCATAAGAGAAAACTTTTCAAATTCCAAAACTTGAGGGCAAGTTTTGAAAATATTCAAAACTAATTAATTCAATAACTTATGTGTTTAAAGTAGTATTAATTAAACACTCTTCAAGTCCCATAACTTGAGGACAAGTTATGGAAGACTTTAAACTATTAAAGAATGTAACTCTTCTTCTTTGTAACTGATGGAACTAATTAAAGTTACACATTTTAATGATTTAATGAAGTGACTCTTAAACCTCCATAACCTGAGGAAAATTTATGGAGTCATAAAACCATTTAATTAGGACAAGACTCTTCATTTTTGTAACCATTGCCAACTTTTATGAGTTTTAAAATGAAGACTCTTCACTTTTATAACCCTTGTGTTCTTTTAATGGTTTTTATTAAAGTGTGACCTTTGGTTTTCCATAACTTGAGGACAAGTTATGGACTCCATTAAAACACATAATGACCATGAATTAAACTACCATGTATGTTACAGACAATTCCTATGATCATCTAATCTTCATAAGTTCAAGAACATGAATATGAACATTTCAAGAATCATATATTACTCATAAAACTTGTAATTTTGATAATAGACATTATAAATGGATTAGCATAAACATTACACCATCTAAAACATGTTTTATAACACCAAAACAGTTTAGGGTAAACTATCTAGTCCATTTCTAGCAGCAAAAGTCGAAAAACTAGACACTGCAGCCTTTACTCGTCGAGTGCATGAACAGACTCGACGAGTAGCATGCATTTCTTCATGGACTCATCAAGTCCCCCCATGGACTCGGCATATTCATACGAGAAGCGAACAAAAAATTCAATTTTAAGCAGTTTAACCAACTATAACAAGAAAACAAGCCTAGGCTTTGATACCACTGTTGGGTTTTGAGCATTCTAACACTCCTATGGTGTACATGAAACCCTATAAACCTTGGATTATGTTTTTCTCTATTATACATGCAAATATTAACTATTCCAAGGTTTCATCCTAGCTAGCATATTATGAAGCACCTATACTACAAAGTTCTAGTTAGATGACATACCTTTTGATGTAGCTTGATGTCTTCAAGCTTTAAGAGCTTAGCCCCAGTAGTATGGAAGCCTCAAGTGGAATCAAAAATCACTAAAACACCTTGGACGACTTTGAGAATAAAAAAACTTTGGTTCTCTCTAGTGAAATCAGCTAGCCCTTTTAGTGTACCCACACTAGTGCCAATTTCACCAACCAAGGACATCTTTATATAGTGTGGAGACTAGGGTTCAACCCACGACCTTTCATTTCATATGATCCATGGGTTAAACACTCCATGGATTATCCATGAAAGCTTAGCCCAACCTAAATGAACTTGGCCCGTTCCAGATATATATATATATATATATATATATATATATATATATATATATATATATATATATATATATATATATATATATCAGAGTCCATATTTAATTAGTTCATTTTGATCACTTAATTAATTCTAAATTAAGACTTGATCAATACTAATTAAATAATATAATTCCATATTCATATATTAGAACTTATAATATATTAATATAAATCATAAATATACTATTCTCAAAAGACTATCCATATAAATTGTGTTGGTGAAGTGCAACCCAAATGGACCATGTTGGGTCGGGTCAAGTACATACCAAATATAGTTATGGACTTAGACATTAATCCTATATATATATATATATATATATATATATATATATATATATATATATATACACACATATACATATACATATACATATATATATATATGTTATATTCATATATGAATATACTAAAGATCAAGCACCAATTTCAAAGAAAAATATTCCAAAACAAAACAACATAAATGTATGAATAATTGTGTAACGACCCAAAATTCAAGACCAAAGATTTCGTTTTAATTAAGTTAATACATAAAACCATCTGTATAAAAACATTCATAATAATATCTCATGTAAAAACCAAAGTGTCAATAATCAAAACATAGTATCATAAAACCATATCAGAGTGTAATCCCAAAGATCTCGTGTGCGGAAAACATGGTGTGATGCGATGCGATCAAGCCGGTTCCTTTCCATTGAAAACAAAGTACCTGAAACCAAAACTGAAAACCGTAAGCACAAAGCTTAGTGAGTTCCCCAAAGCATACCCCACGCACACAATCCAAATAACACATATCATATTAGCTATAAAAGTTATCTCCATCGCATACGACATATCATTGTAGAGAACTCCCTGGTTTCAAGTACAGACATGATGTGGTTCGGGATGTTCTCTTTGATGCTTGTCAGTATGCTTGTATTTTTGAGAAGAAAGAAGCGCCCGTGAACTTTTTGACGGACCCTCGGGATTGAAGGTCCACACTTAGACCAGCTGACATTTTGGTCTTTGGATGGATAGGAGGGAAGCATGCGTACGTGGATCTTACTGGGGTCTCTCCTCTCTTTGGTTTGGGGAGCGGGGGTTTCACAGCAGGGCATGCCGCTTTGAAAGCCGCTACGTGCAAAGCGGTAAAGCACAATAATGCATGTATAGAAAATCAACATCTGTTTGTACCTTTTGCATTCGATACATTTGGTTTTCTCGCACCAGAGGTGGTGGAGCTCCTCAACAGAGTCCAACGGGTAATGCATTCTAATGTCATATCTCCTAGATCCACAAATATTGTTTTCAAAAGAATTGGTTTTGCCATCCATAAAGGACTAGCGGCGTAACTTGTTGCCTCTTTGCCTTCAATCGATATGTATTGAACTATATTAGTTTGAAAATATCAATTAAAAACTTTTAATGATTTTGAAAAAAATGAATGTTTTTGGCTATTATATATTTGGTTTCAGAAATTTAATGTTTTTAAAATTTATTTTGATGAATATTGTTAGTTTCTATGATTGTAGTTATTTAAAACAAAAACATTGTTTTTGTTTTTAAAGAAAATATTATAGTTTTTTTTATGTAATATTACTTCTATCTATTCTTATTGTAATTTATTTATTTGAAAATTTTTAATGATTATAAAAAATAGTTTCATGTTTTTTTTTCTTAATTTACGATTACAATTTAGGTTTAACACTATACTTTATAATCTTTAACTATTTATAAACAGTCTCTCGATTTTTTTCAAGCTTAACAGAAATTTTGATTTAAGTTAATTGTTTAATATTATATTGAAACTAATAATTTAACGATTTTGCATCAACTCATAAGTTATACAAATGTTGTGACTTTAAAATGATAATTGTTCAAATACAACATATTTAAACTAATAAGTTAACTATAATATTTTAAAAAGTTAAAGTCATAATTTTATAAATAGAAATAGAATATGAGATTTTAAAATTGTAGTTTAATATATGGTTTAATGTTAATTATAGTTGCTGTTATTGTTAATTAATTTTTAAAAGTTTATTTGCTTAATGTTTTAATTTCTATCATTATAATTTTTTAAAACATGAAACGTTGTTTTTTTATTTTATTTTAAAGGTAACAATATAATCATTTATATAGAGTGATTTTTAACTATTGTTATTGTAAGTTATTTTAAGGTACTTATCTGAAAACTTTTATCGATTATAAAAATATATTTAGGAAATATTTAAGTTAAATTGAGATTGCAATTTATTTTTTGTATTTATCACTACAATTTATCATTTTTAACTATTTACAGAATATTCGTTAGTTTTTTAAGTGTAACGTAAATTTATATTTAAGTTGACGTTGTAATAATATATTTAAATTAATAATTCAAGTATTTTGTCCAAACTGTTATAAAGTTGTAGCTGTAAACTGATAACTGTTTACATACAACAACTTTTTAAATCTAATAAATTAAGTATAATATATTAAAAGTTAAAGACAAAACTTTATAAGTAGCAGTAAAGATATTATTATAAAATTGAAATTTAGTTTATTTATGATTACACTTTAGGTTTGATATTATTATAAAATTCTTAGAAAGCACTGCAATTTATCACTTTTAATTATTTATAAAATATTTTTTGGGTTGTTTAAGTGAAAATAAATTTTGTATTTAAGTTGACCATGTAATGTTATATTTAAATTAATAATTTAATTATTCTATACAAATTGTTCCAAAATTGTATCTTTAAAATGATAATGGTTTACATCCAATACTAAAATTTAATTTATAAGTAGAAGGTAATATATTATTTCAATACTGAAATTTAATTTATATATGATTATACATTAGGTTTGATATTTATTTAACCTTATTAGTCAACTTATAATTACTAATAGAAAGAAATTGAAAGGTCATGGGAGTTTCAAATAAATATGATGAAAGGAAAATGTTTCATTTAATATATATATATATATATATATATATATATATATATATATATATATATATATATATATATATATATATATATATGTTCAGGTTCATTTGAGACGATTCTAATTTTGTGAGACCGTGAGACCAAATCTAAAAATAATTTTAAAATCCAAAATAAATGGAAAAATCCAAAAATTCTTTTTTTAAATATTATTTTCAGAACTTGAATTAACTAAAAATAATAATAAAAAAATCCCATTTTTGTTTAATAAATACGTGAAATATTCTAATAGAATATTACACTGTATATATTCTAAAAAATAATTTTAAAATGCAAAATAAATGGAAAAATCTAAAAAAAAAATTAATATTATTTTTGGAACTTCAGTTAACTAAAAAAAATAAAAAAAAATCCCGTTTTTTTTTTAAAAATACGTGAAATATTCTAATAAAATATTACACTGTACATATTCTAAAAAATAATTTTAAAATGCAAAATAAATGGAAAAATCAAAAAATTCTTTTTTTAAATATTATTTTTGAAACTTCAATTAACTAAAAAAATAATAAATAAATAAATAAAATGTGTCTCACGGTCTCACAAAATTAGGACGTATCATATGAACCTATCCCTATATATATATATATATATATATATATATATATATATATATATATATAATATGAAGTAAAACGTCGCAGCAAAGCATGTTCGGACTAGTTAGTTAATACAACATAAAAGTTTTCCAAACTGTTTCATTTTGCTATATTATCTTGTTTACATATTAAACTAGATTATGACCCGCGTTAAACGTGAGAAACATAAATTAAATACATATTACATTAATATGTGACATTGTCTTAGTTGAAATTCATTAGTATGTGAAATTGTCTTAGGTGAAATTTTAATAAAAAATGTTAGTTAAATTCATTTTTAGACTTTTTGAACCAAACTTATTAAATAAAAATATTTAATAATTATATTAGAGCAAGTTGGTTTTTTTAATACAGTAATTTTTAGCTTAAATGTTCCACGTGATCTTTGTTTTATCACAAGATGATGCGACTTCTTGATTAAAACATGTTGTGTAGTAGCTTTATAAATTGACTTTGTCCGGTGTACCAACCTCCATTGAGGCTCACGTGACTCTTTTCATATTGGCCCTGTAAAACCAAAAGCAACAATAAGTTGTTATATGTACCAGCCACATTAAATTCAGCAAAGAAATTCGATAAACATTACAGTTTAAGTGCATTGTCATAACCATAAACATCAAATTCAGATATTTTAATTTGGTAAATTTATAAAGTATTTATTCCTTATAAGAATTAAAATATGATTTTTCAGGCTACACCCAATCACATATACATATCTTCTGATTAAAGAAATTATTACAAGAAAAAAAACATGTTATGAACAAAATATAATATTAGTTTCATAATTTGCAAAAGGTTAATACTAATAAATAATAATGAATTTTCAAAAATCTTGCATTTTGGTCACTGCATCCAACTAACAAATGAAATTCACTTTAGAGGAATGATTCAAGAAGTGCAACCATGAATTCTTGTAGCCAAATTTGGGGAAATGCTAAGACCTACCAATATATGAAGGAACGGTCTATGTGGTTACAATTGGTTTCTGGAGGGCAATACAAATTCAAGATCGTTAGTACATATCTTTCCTACCTGCTTTATTTAATAAATTTATATCAAACTTATCAAAATCAAATTGCAAAAAAACCCAGATGTATAACCTAGCAATCAAACAACATATTTTTCATAGAAATAAATATCACAAATCCACAATTTATACTTTATATAATATTCTTAAATTATATCATACCTTTTCATCTTTAATGGTTACTAACACCTCTTTCTACTATTGTTGTGACATTGAAACGACCCAAAATACGACCCAAAATTTTTTGTTTAAATAGTACTAAAAGCTAACAATCATTTGTAATATATAATGAAACAATACGTCACAAATCTCAAAGTTATAATAGATGTGTCATGACAAAAGAACTGTCTCAACATATCATAATATCTGAAATAAACTCCCAGGATTAAAGCTGAAGTTGTGGTGTGTGCGATGCCATCAACCCAAGCTCTTCCCTTTGCTGGCGGAAGTACCTGAAACCAAAACTGAAAACTGTAACCACAAAGCTTAGTGAGCTCCCCCAAACTACCACATACCATATAGTAACATATAAAGCACATATTGGGCCGATGTTCGGAAACTGCATCGGACCAAAGTCCGGAAACTAACCAGGGCCTTTCCCTCTGCATCGGACCAAAGTCCGGAAACTGCATCGGACCGGAGTCCCGAACTAACTGCATCGGACCGAAGTCCAGAACTGACTACATTGGACTGAAGTCCGGAACTGACTGATCATAACATAGCATAAACATATCAACTAGCATGAACACAAATACTGCATACTGCATCAGACATGAGTCCGGAACTCATACCACAAAACATACTTGAATCACAAAGACATCAGGCACTCTAACTACTGCATAGAACCTGGGCCCGAAACTACTGCTAACTAAACGAGCCGACATTGTGGCCATAGACCCATTCCTACTGGAAGGAAACTCACCTTGTAATGCTGGCTGCTGAGATGCTAACTCTAAAAGTGGCTGACTTCTGCTCCGGAACTATCCGACTACAAATCCAAAAGCACTAGGTTAGTTACTTGCAAATAACCTCAGGGTAAGATGACTATTTTACCCCTGTTCAAAGTCAACTCCCTGCTCAAAGTCAACTTCCAGTTGACCGGACTCGCCGAGTCAGGGCACAGACTCGCTGAGTCCCTCCTTTACTAACTCTGTCTTTAACTCACCGAGTCCCTTTCTCACTCACTGATTCACCCTGAGCTCACAAATCAAAGAAAGACGGGGGAATCGCGACCCGACTCATCGAGTCCTATCTTGCAGATTCCAAACAATCGATTCTAATCCAAATCCAGAGCATCTAACTCGTAGATCTAAGCTCCTGGGACCATCTGAACACGTAAGGTTGGTAACTTTACGTGTAACTAAGAAGCAATGGAGCTATTTCACTCGAACTCTACTTTAATCGAGAAAACTCATCCGACTCGCCGAGTTGTATGAATAACTCGTCGAGTCTAAGGCAATCTTCATCGGACTCGCCGAGTTTCTCATCCAACTCGTCGTGTCCGCGGCTATCTTCATATGACTCGCCGAGTCATCCTCGAGACTCGTCGAGTCCATTCAGTCCTTTCCCATACATTCCTGATTTGAACCATGCAGTGGCTCCAAATCACAGATCTAAGCTTCTAGGGCATGCTTATCACGTAAAGTTGCAAACTTTACGTGCATGCATGGCTTTAAAGGCTTCAGATGCCAAATCTAAGCTCTTAATGGGGTTCCAAGCTCAAGAGGGACCTCAATCACGACCCTAACTGAAACTTTACATTTCTAGAATGCAATAAAGGTCTAGATCTGAATTTTCCATCGAAAGGAGAGTCCATATCTCAAGTTTTGAATCATAAGAGGCTTCAAAGAAGGCATAACAAGCATAAAGGAGGTTTTAATGGAGGAATTCACAAGAACATAACTTCGTTAACTGAATGAGAAACAGATGGAAGCTAACTTCTAGATCTCCCTTCTTTTTTATGGACCTTCTTTCCATCTTTCTCTTCCCAAAGTTGCCAAGCTAGCACAAAACACACTTAAACTGAACAATGGGGGCTAGGGTTTACAGGGGAAATGTTTTGAGAATGATAGAGGCGAGGTTGGGGGCGCATAAGTGCGTTTAAATAGGGTGCAAACCCTAAAATTAGGGCTTCATCCAGACAGACGGACTTACCGAGTCCCAACGTATGGACTCGTCGAGTAGCCAGCTCAAAACGCACGATCATCTCGTCTCTACTCGATGAGTCGGGCTACAGGCTTGTCGAGTACCCCCTCAATAAATGAAAATACTTTATTTGAATTACATACCAGAAATGGGGCATTACAACTCTCCCCCACTTATCTTAGACTTCGTCCTCGAAGTCTGTTGTTGCTGCTGCTGAAAATAACTCAGGATAAAGCTCCCTCATCTCCCCCTCGGACTCCTACGTCCACTTTGAACCCCTTCGGTGCTGCCACTGCACCTTTACCAACTGTACAACCTTGTTCCTCAAGGTCGTCGTCTTTCGATCTATGATTGCAACTGGTCTCTCGATATAATTCAGGCTGCTATCAACCTAAATATCCTCCAAGGGTACAACTACTGACTCGTCCACCAAACACTTCCTCAACTGAGAAAAATGGAAAGTGTTATGGATCTGACTAAGCTCTGCCGGAAGATCCAAACGATAAGCAACCCGACCCACCTGGGCCAAAACCCTAAAAGGACCAATGAACTCAGGGCCCAGCTTGCCCCTCTTCCGAAACCTGATAACACCCTTCCAGGGTGATACCTTCAGGAGGACCATATCGCCCACCTGAAACTCCAAGTCCAAACGCCTCCTGTCGGTGTAACTCTTCTTCCTACTCTACGCAGTCTGCAGTCTGCAACGAACCTGCTGGATCAACTTTGTGGTCTTGAGCACCACTTCGGTGCTCCCGATGACTCGTTGACCGACCTCGCCCCAACAAATCGGGGTCCTACACTTCCTTCCGTAGAGCATCTTGAAAGGAGGACGGTCAATTCTAGCATGGTAACTGTTGTTATACGAAAATTCTACTAGTGGAAGATACGTATCCCAACTACCACCAAAGTCTAGAATACATGCTCGGAGCATATCCTCGAGAGTCTGAATCGTCCTCTCGCTTGGCCCATCCATCTGGGGGTGGAAAGCGGTGCTAAAATGAAGACGAGTCCCCATCTCGTCATGAAACCGCTTCCAAAATCTGGAAGTCAAATGAATGTCCCGGTCTGACACTACCGAAACAGGCACTCTGTGTCGTGCCACTACCTCGCGCACATAAATGTCAGCTAGCTTCTCGGCCGATATACTCTCCTAGATTGGTATAAAATGTGTGCTCTTGGTCAGCTGATCCACTATGACCCAAATCAAATCTACTCCCAGTGCGGTCCTGGGAAGCTTAGTGATAAAATCCATGGTAATGTCCTCCTATTTCCATACGGGAATATCTAACGGCTGGCTCTTTCCGTGGGGTCTTTGGTGCTCTACCTTGACCTTCCTGCAGGTCAGGCATCTCTCCGTATACTAAGCGGCATCCCGCTTCATGCAGGGCTACCGATAGTCAGGTCGAAGATCTATGTACATCTTCATTGCCCCTGGGTGGATGGAAAATCGAGACTTATGAGCCTCGTCCATCAACACCAACCGTACTGCGCACCAGTACGGTACCCAAACCCTTCCTTAAAGGGTCAACAATCCCCGACTATCATTATCAAAGGAAGCTACTCGGGCCACGATCCTCTCACACTTCTGCCTCTCCTCCTTGATGCCCTCGACCTGTGCCTGCCTGATCTGCTCCAACAACGGAGTAATCACGGTCATCATCAGGAATATATCCTTGATCGGGGCTGCTGCTGCCTTGCGGCTCAGGGCGTCGGACACTATGTTGGCCTTCCGTCGGGTGATAAAGGATCTCACAATCGTTATCCTTCACCACATCTAACCACCAACGCTGCCTCATGTTAAGATTCGGCTGGTCCATGAAGTACCTCAGACTCTTGTGATCCATGTAGATGGTATAACGGACCCAATAGAGGTAGTGTCTCCAAATCTTGAGGGCGAACACCACTGCCCCCAACTCCAAATCGTGCGTCGGATAGTTATCCTCGTGAGGCTTTAACTGTCTAGAGGTGTAAGCAATCACATGCCCCCACTGAATCAACACTGCTCCCAAACCAGTGATCGAGGCATCACAGTAGAGTACAAAATCATCCACTCCCTCCGGCAGGGTCAGAATCGGTACTTCGCACAATCGCTGTCTGAGAGTCTCAAATTCCCCCTGATGCTCAGGCCCCTAACGAAACACCACCGACTTCTTGGTTAGTTGGGTGAGGGGAACTGCTATCTTGGATAAATCCTAGATGAATCTCCTGTGGTACCCTGCCAATCCTAGGAAGGTCCGAATCTCAGATGGAGACTTCGGGACCTCCCACTGCATCACGACCATTATCTTGGCCGGATTTACCAGTATACCCTTCTGGTTGACGTGTTTCCCAAGGAACTGCATCTCATGCAACCAGAACTTGCACTTGGAGAACTTCGCGAAAAGTCTCTCCTTCTTCAAGACCTCTAGCACCTCCCTCAGGTGCTCCTCATGTTGCTCCTGAGTCTTGGAATAGAACAAGATTTCATCGATGAATACAATCACAGACCAATTCAACATCGGCCTGCATGCACGGTTTATGAGATCCATGAACACGGCTGGAGTGTTGGTGAGCCCAAACGGCATCACCAAAAACTCATAATGACCATAACGGGTCCTAAAAGATGTCTTCTGAACATCATCGCCTCTGACCTGCATCTGATGATAACTGGAGCGCAGATCAATCTTGGAAAACCAAGATGCTCCCTGAAGCTTATCAAACAAGTCTTCTATCCTCAGGAGTGGGTAACGGTTCTTCATCGTTACCTTGTTCAACTCCCGGTAATCTATACACATACTGTGCGACCCATCCTTCTTTTTCACTAGCAGGATCGGGGCTCCCCATGGTGAACTACTCAGTCTGATGAAACCCTTGTCTAGCAGCTCATGCAGCTGCATAGACAAATCCTGCATCTCTGGAGGAATCAACCGATACGGTGCCTTGGCTATCGGAGCCGCACCAGGAACCAGGAAAATCCGAAACTCAACCTGTCTCTCCGGAGGTATCCCAGGAAAATCCTTCGGGAATACATCTGGGTATTCTTGCACCACCGGTACATCGTCAACAGTCGCCCTGCCCTTCTCCCGGGCATCCAAAACGTAGGCAACGTACCCCGCGCAACCCTACAGGAAGTAGCGTCGTGCTCTCGCTGCCGAGCACAGAATTGGTCCGTGTTGTGGCCTCTCGCCCTGAATCACTAACTCTCCCCCACCAGGGGTGCGGACCCTCACTAACTGAAGCTCACAATCAATCACTGCCCCATTGGGGCTCAACCAATCCATACCCACTATAACCTTATTCCCTCGCATGGGAATAGGAACCAAATCCACTAAAAACTGCTCATCAAATAACTGCAGCGTACAAGCCCTATGTACTCTCGCGACCCTGACGGTCCTGTCATCAGCTATGTCAACCTCAAGTGGACAATCTAGCTCCCCTGGAGCTCTACTAAACCTCTTGCTAAGCGCAAGCGCAACAACCGATCGGGTAGCCCCCGAATCAAACAGAACTGTAGCTGATATGCCGTTCACTAAGAACGACCCTATAATAAAACATATAACTATAACAAACAATCAACAATAAATAAGCGATGAATGGAAGATACATACCCGTCACCACATCAGGAGTTGCTCGCGTCTCCTCTACTGTCATCTGAAAAGCTCTACTCTTCGCCACTGGCGCCTCACTTCGGCTCTGACGTCCGTCTGTAGTCCTCAATGTCGTAGGGGCATGTGCTGCCACCTTCCCTGCTGCTGCTACAGGCAAACTCGAACACTGGGACTTTTTATGTCCCCTCTGATTACAATGGAAGCGAATCAGATCTGATGTTGCGGTGGCGGTGGTAGAAGCTGTACAATCTCTACTAATATGCCCAGTCCGACCGCAGTTGTAGCAGCCAGAACTCCGTGCCTTGCACGCTCTACTGACCTCTGGACCTATGATCCAAAACCTTGGGCTTCTTGCCCAAACTCCCTGTACCCGAAGCCGCCTCTAGCTTCCTCTTCTTCTCCATCTCATGATCAATCTCTCTCTCTCTCTCTAGCCGTTGCAATCTTATCATCCAACGTCTTACAGCTGGATCGGCTCACAAACTGGCGGATATCACTCCGCGACATCTCATGATAACGAGCTTTCTTCATTTCCTCGTCAGCTGCATACTGAGGAACAAGAAGAGCTCTCTCCCTGAACTTGGCGGTAATCTCCGCCACTGTCTTTGTAGTCTGAGTAAGATCCTGAAACTCTCTAGCTAACTGTTGCACCTCAATAACCGATGCAAACTCGGCTCTGAACCTGGTAGTAAAATCAGCCCAAGTCAACGCATCAAGCGTGGTGTCATCCCCGATGACATGCCCGAACACCTCCCACCAGTCTCATGCCCTGTCCTTCAGAAGGCAGGATGCTAGTCTGACCTTGTCCCCCTCGGGACATCCGCTGGTGCGGAAAGCATTGGCGACATCCGCCAACCACCTGGTACTCGCTATGGGGTCCTGCGCCCCATGATAGTCAGGAGCTTCACAGGCTTTGAACTCCCTGAAAGTGAGCATGCGCGACCCCATCATGGTCGCCACCTCAGCACGAAAGGTGCTCAACCTCTCATTCATCAGCTCCAAAATACCCTCCTTGATCAAACCAACGATCACAGGAGTCTGCTCGAGTATGATGTGAGTAATCTCTAAAGAGAGAAACTCCCTAGTCTGATCATCCAAATGCTCGGCTCCCGAGCCTGGTCTTGATCCCTCACCGACACCTGAACTGCCGACTGCTGGTCTAGGGCGTAAAACCACCATTCTGAAACACATAACGACAACGTCAGAAATACTGATATATCTCGAGGGATCACTATTACTACAAGTTTCCTGGTTTCTCCTTCGCCTTCCTTGATTCAAGTACAGATTCTGTTCTTTCAGTAGTATGGGCCCTACTACCTTCCACATTTATCTATACCTTCCCCAAGAACTGCCTCAACTCCACCAAGTCCATTCTACTACTATTGTTGATCTCATGCTAATCTCGTCCTGGGCTTTCCCTAGGGTGATTACCAACCCACTCTCCGCCATCAGCTGCATAAGAAGTCCCCACTTTCTTCCCTTAACTAGCTCGCAAATACTATTACATATCACTCAGACTAGATAATTCTTCGAATGAGGGATCTTACCCTATAATGGTTGGACTCAAACGAGAGCTGCGAAATACAGCTAGACCTAAACTTCTGAAATTATTTAGTCCTTGCAATATGTAACTTAACATATTCGTTTACTAGTTAGTGAAAGACAACTAGAACTCCTAAAAGCACAAAGCAAGCAACATTCGGGCATTGAGTACATAATCAAGCATATACCACTCTGGATATCATACTAACTAATCTGCACTAGCGTACAATGCTAAGCTCATACTATCAGGAATAACCTAACCAGGCTATCCTACTGCTGTCTACTCAATACTAGCATACATTTCTCATAAAGTTGAAACACATATAGCAGGCTCATAAGGCATCCTCCTAGATCCTTAGTCCTATTCCAGCATGCTGTCCTATTGAAAATGAAACTGATAATCATAACATAAGCTTTTATGGGTAATTTGGGAGTACTTACTTGAGATCGGCTGATCGCATGCACCACACCCCATTCAAGAAAACTCTTTTTCTTTCTAAGTTCTTTTCAAAATTTCTTTTCGAAAACGTTTCTCTTTTAAAAATCTTACAATATTTCCTTAGTTTGAGTTTGGACACACTCGGAAGTATGCATGGATCCCTCAAACCAAGGCTCTGATACCAACTAGAAACGACCCAAAATATGACCCAAATTTTTTTATTTAAATAGTAATAAAAGTTAACAATCATCCATAATATACAATGAAACAATACGTCACAAATCTCAAAGTTATAATAGATGTGTCATAACAAAAAAACTGTATCAACATATCATAATATCTGAAATAAACTCCCAGGATAAAAGTTGAAGCTGTGGTGTGTGTGATGCTATCAACCCGAGCTCTTCCCTGTGCTAGCGGAAGTACCTAAAACCAAAACTTAAAACTGTAAGCATGAAGCTTAGTGAGCTCCCCCAAACTACCACATACCATACAGTCACATATAAAGCACATATTGGGCCTTGCCCACTGCATCGGACCGAAGTCCGGAAACTGCATCGGACCGAAGTCCGGAAACCAACAAGGGACTTGCCCTCTGCATCGGACCAAAGTTCGGAAACTGCATCGGACCGGAGTCCGAAATTGACTGCATCGGACCGAAGTTCAGAACTGGCTGCATCGGACCGAAGTCCGGAACTGAGTGGGACCTTGTCCCCTGCATCGGACCGAAGTCCGGAACTGACTGATCATAACATAGCATAAACATATCAACTAGCATGAACACAAATACTGCACACTGCATCGGACAGAAGTCCGAAACTCATACCACAAAACATACTTGAATCACAAAGACATTAGACACTCTAACTACTGCATCGGACCTGGGCCCGGAACTACTGCTAACTAAATGGGCCGGCATTGTGGCCGTAGACCCGTTTCTACTGGAAGGAACCTTACCTCGTAATGCTGGCCGCTGAGATGCTAACTCTAAAAGTGGCTGACTGCTGCTCCGGAATTGTCCGGCTACAAACCCAAAAGCACTAGGTTAGTTACTAGAAAATACCCTCAGGGTAAGATGACTATTTTACCCCTGATCAAAGTCAACTCCCTGATCAAAGTTAACTTCCAATATACCGGACTCGCTGAGTCAGGGCACAGACTCGCCGAGTCCCTCCTTTACTAACTTTATCTTTAACTCACCGAGTCCCTTTCTCACTCACTGATTCACCCAGAACTCACAAATCGAAGAAAGACAGGGGACTCGCGACCGGACTTGTCGAGTCCAAGAACAACTCGCCAAGTCCTATCTTGTAGATTCCAAACAATCGATTCTAATCTAAATCCAGAGCATCTAACTCATAGATCTAATCTCCTGGGACAATCTAAACACGTATGGTTGCTCACTTTACATGTAACTAAGAAGGAATGAAGCTATTTCACTCGAACTCTACTTTATTTGTAACGCCCGCAGATCCGGCTAGTCAAATTAGAGGCATAAGTGTCGAAAACGACTTTTCGACAAAAGATTATTTAGAATAAATAATCTTAACCAAGTTGTAGAATATGTCACAAGGTTTCCGTACATATAAAGAACGCCGAAATCCGAGTTATAACGAAGAAGTTATGACCCGTCGAAGTTTCGCGACGGAACCGGCACGGCATCGGGAAGCATAAATATTGAATTTACGATAGAGTGAGATTTAGACTTAGCAATCTAAACTAAAGTCGTAGAATACGTTAAACCAAGAGTGTCCATAAAAAGAACGCCCAAATCTGACTTCGTATGTGGAAGTTATGATTTTTCGAAGTTTCAGATTAGTAGTATACAACCCGAAATTTGAATATCAGATCGAGCATTTTTTTAGCCGATGTGACCTAAACGAGAATCGAAGATCTCGTTAAGATTAGCGTAACGAGAAAAAGATGGGTGAAAACGGACATCGGATGAAGAAGTTATGAGAATTTAACGGACCAATCCTGTCCCGGCCTATTAATAATATAACTTTGAAAATAAATTCAAAATTAGCCAACAAAGTCTAAACGAAAGTTGTAGAATACGTTCCCGCCTTCGCGTGGCTATAAATAATGTCAAAAACGGAGCTCGTATGCAAAAGATACGAATATAAGAAGTTAAGTGTACAACTTGCTAAGCTGATGCACGAAATGATGACGTGGCCGAACTCCCAGCTGTCGGATGAACTTGCTTCGGATGGTGACACCTGGTGCGAGGGTTACGCCCAGCGTCCGGAGTACGCCCTGCATCGAAAAGAAGTATGCCTCGCGTACAACTGTTCTACTTGGTCCGAGACGAAGCCACGATGCACCACCGAGACGACGACACGTGCGAGACAGCTGGAGCTCCTATCCGAAGTTACGCCCCGCGTAACCTACTGTATGCCCAGCGTACCTCCGAAGGCTCACGCCAATAAATAGACTGGGAGGGTTGTCGAGCAAATCACACCAATTTCTTTCTCTCTCTAAGGTTCCAAGCCATCCCTAAAGTCTAGGTGAACCCCTAGCACCCTAAGGAAGCCCCGAGGCTCCTAGAGTCCCGAGAAAAAAAGGGTCTTTCGGTTTCGGAAACGCTGCTCCGAGCAAAGCCCGGTTTTCTTTAAAATACGATGTAAGTGAGCTACGCTTATGCAATTTTTAATATAGCTTTCAAATAATTATAGGAATATTATTAGGTCCTTAAAATAATTATTTGGGCTATTATTATGAGTTATATTGAGGGTTATTTAACGCTTATATAATAATAATAATAGTCAGACTATTAATTAGTCGCAGTTGACGTTAGACTAAACCCTAGTGGTATTGGTGCTAGGTTTTATCGAAGAAAAATTGTTTTTTAGAGTATCGAAGCGCTGTCCGAGTGCTAAGTCACCACCTTTCAGGTGAGTGCATGGTTACTTTCAGCTTACACATAGATATTAAGAATTTTATATAAATTACGTGCTATGTGTGCATATTATCTGAATACTTATCTATGATGGGTGAACGATTTTATACACATTTTAAATGATTTAAACTCTATATATGTATTTTATATCTACTAAAATGTTGGGGTAAGACATGGGTAGTTGTAATAGATGAAATATGAGTTGGATGATGAGTTGAGAGGTGAAATGGACTGTGAGGTGAGGGTGAGAGGTGGACGATGTGAGAAGCCTTTTTCCTAAATGATGGCCCCGTCATTCAGCAGAGTATGGATGACAACCACGAACTATTCTAGACAGTCCAGTGGAACACTAGCAGGCTCGCAACATGTAGGTGTTGTGAACGACGTGTTCACCGGTATACTCTAAAAACCCATTGATATGTATTGCGAGTGGACTCTCGAAAACGATACTATTAATAAAACCCGACAGATGCGCCTAAAGGACTCTACCGGCAGAAGCACCTAATAGCGAACCTCATAACCCCGGAAGATGCGCCTAAAGGACTATTTCGGTAGATGCGCCCCATAGAGAATGTAACAATTTTGGTAGTTGCTCCCTAGTGACAGAACTAGCAGATTGTGGTTAACAGAGGTGTCATTTACAACAATGGAATTCGTACCTATTCCTTAGGATACTCCTTAAGAATAAATGAATGAGGAATAGCTGATTCTTAGGGTAGATCCTTAAGAATAAAGAAGATAATCGAGATGGGTAATTGGGTTGATTGTTTAATTGTTTAAACATAATAATTATATTATTGTGGGTTGAAAACCCTATGTACTCACCAGGTTTCCCAACCTGACCCACTCAGTTTATTTATATCACGGGTGTCGATATGAAGTCACATTACACTGAGAGATTAAGGAGATATAAATCGCTAGTGATAATGAATGTAAGTTCTGTTTATGCTTATGTTTATGTATTAACGATGACATCCCAAACGTTTTAAAATGAATAAAAATACATTTCTTCAAAAATGCTTTGATAACGTATTTGTCATGTTTTATTGGGAACAAATTCCGCAACATTTTTATTAAAAGAAGTACTCTGATTTTTATAAAGCATAGACAAAATCAGTCTTTTCTGGCCGAGAAAAATGGGGATGTCACAGTTGGTATCAGAGCATTAGTTTAAGCGAACTAGGAATATGGATTTATTTCTAGACTTAAACTTAGAATGCTAAGCAATGATTGTGAGGTGTGAGCACTAGATTATTTTCGGGATTGTGCCTAAAATGCTTTTATGTGCTAAATGCTTGTGCCTGATATGCTGTTATTTGTTCGGATCAATGGTCTATTGCCGACCGGATCTGGAAACCTTATGTGTTTAGGATTCTAAGCGTTTAACTACAATATTAGAACTAGCATATAAACGTTTTAGGGTGATAAGGATGATTTAAACGTCAATCCTAAATAAAGATCTAGATTCAACTTATTCGGTGTATAGATCAAGATGGCAAGGACCCATAGCAGAAACGTGAATGTAAATGGGAACCGAGATCAGCCCCCAGTGATTGAGCAAATACCGGTTGTGGTGGTCGCTGTTGAGCCAATAACGATGGCTGGAGTGCAAGTGATGATCCAGGCGATGTTGGATCGTCAAATGGAGGAAACCAGACGTTTGCTCCAACAAAATTGAGAGGAAGCGACCATACAGATCGAACAGCCCAAGTTGAACGAAGGGCAGACTGAGGAGGGGAACTACAGTGGAACCGTTGGTCAAGTCAACCCACCAATAGTTCGACAAAACAACCAAGATGACGGAATCGAGGGGAATGGATGCAAGTACAAGGATTTTCTGACTTGCAAGCCATCGAATTTCACTAGAAAATAAGATCCGATCGGGGTCATGGACTGGATCTCGGAGATAGAGTTAGCTTTCATGACGTATGGTTGCAGAGGCAAACTACAAACCACGTTTGCGGTACACCAGTTCAGAGGAGGCGCGGTTCGATGGTGGAACACTCTGGGGAAGACTCTAAAGCCCAATGAGCCCCTATAACTGACGTGGGAAGAGTTTTTGGTGCAGTTCAAACATAAGTACTGCTCAGCCCAAAATCTGCTCGAGCTAGAAAACCAATTCCTTACCTTAAAGAAAGGAAGTATGTCTATTGATGAATATACCAACTTTACAGAGAAGATGGAGTTCGCCTTACGTCTTGTTCCGGATGAGCTAACGAACATCGACAAGTACGCAAAAGGCCTTCCATGGGAATATGCAGTGCCAGTATGTCAGGCACTTACTTTGGAGGCAGCTATCTGGGCTTCCAAGTCGGTTGAGGAGATGATCAAGGGAAGAGCCGCCAACAAGACCGCGATTGGCGAAAAGAGGAAGTTTGAGGGGTCTACGAAGCCCGATGAGAGAAGCAAGTCCAGTACAAGGAAGTTTAGATGAGGAGGGAGTAAAGAAAGATGGTGCGAGAAGTGCAAAAAGAAACACTCTGGAAAATACGGTGAGGAGGTGACTTGTTTCAAGTGTTGGAAGCATGGGCATTATGCCAACGAGTGTAAATTCAACAAAAGGGTGTGTTACAAATGTAATGAGGAAGGGCACTTGAAGCAAGATTGCCCAAAGAGAGAAGGGGCAACAAAGCCAAATGTGCCGCCAAAACGAAAGGCGAGAGCATTTCAATTGATCCTTGACGAAGCAGATGACAATGTGAGGATTCAGGAGTGAAGGCTAGACATCCGAAGCTCGAGTTATGAAGTAGCCATAGAATCATATGATGTAGCCTATTAGAGGCATAGTGAAACGACCCAAAAACACGACCCGAAAATTTCATTTTTAATATAACCAAAATTATAAAACGGAGTATATCATAATAAAACCAAGCGTTGCAAATCTCAAAACCATACTAAAATACAAATGAGAAAACGGTCTCATGACTGTATCAAAACATATCTAAAATAGCTGATCAACTCCCAGGATAAAAAAAACTGTAGCTGTGGTGTGTGCGATGCCATCATCCCGGGCTCTTCCCTTTGCTTGCGGAAGTACCTGAAACCAAAACTGAAACTGTAAGCACGAAGCTTAGTGAGCTCCCCCAAACTACCACATACCAAACAATACATATAAAGCACATACTTGGCCTTGCCCACTGCATCAGAACGAAGTCTGGAACTAGCTGCATCGGACCGAAGTCCGAAACTGACTGGGACCTTGTCCCCTGCATCGGACCAGAGTTCGGAACTAACTGCATCGGACCGAAGTCCGAAACTGACTGCATCGGACCGAAGTCCGGAACTAGCTGCATCGGACCGAAGTCCGGAACTGACTGCATCGGACCGAAGACCGGAACTAGCTGCATCAGACTAAAGTCCGGAACTGACTAATCATGGTATAGCATAACACATATCAACTATTGTAATCACATATACTGCATACTGCATCGGAACAGAGTCCGGAACACATAACACAAACAGGCTTGAATCACAAAGACATCAAGCACTCTAACTACTGCATCGGACCAAAGTCCGGGACTACTGCTAACTAAACGGGCCGGCATTGTGGCCGTAGACCCGTTCCTACTAGAAGGAAACTCACCTCGTGAACTGGCTGTTGTGTGAATGGCTCTGGAAGCTAACTGTTGCTGCTCCGTTATCACCCCGGCTACAAGTCCATAAACACACTCAATCAAATACTAAACACTGCACTGGGGTAAAATGACTCTTTTACCCTTGGTCAAAGTCAACTCTCCCGGTCAAAGTCAACCCACAATTGACCTGACTCGCCGAGTTGGGCCGCCAACTCGCCGAGTCTCTAGTCTCATTTCACAACCCCCCTCATGGCTACTCGTCGAGTATGGCATCGACTCGACGAGTACTCTCTCGATCCAAGAACTCAAACAATCTGCATCCGACTCGCCGAGTCATATGAACAACTCGACAAGTTGTTCTTGAGCTTAAGAAGATTGCCTTGGACTCGCCGAGCTATATGAACAACTCGTCGAGTCCCTCCATTACTGAGTCTGCTCTCCAACTCATTGAGTCCACTCTACTACCCACGGCTTCCACTCGACAACACTCAAAAAGGGGAAAAACGGGACTCGCGACCTGACTCGCCGAGTCGTTCTTCCGACTCGCCGAGTCACATCCATGCATCTACTCTAAACTCGATTCTGCTTGAATCCATTGCATACAAATGATAGATTTGGGTCCAATAAGCTGATTCACCACGTAAAGTTTCCAACTTTACATGTACATACACATGAAAAAGGAGATAAAGGCTAAAAAGGCACTTAGAAGAGTAGATCTAGGGTTATCATGCAAAATAGCTCCATAAAGATGATAGATCTATGATTTTGAAACTGAAACAAGGCTGGATCCGAAGGCTAATCAATCTAATGTGATCCCTCTACCAAGAACAAGCTAAGAAATGGCTAAAAGAGGCTAAATATGCTTGCTAAAGAGAAATCAATCATAGAAACAGAAGGAATTCGGCTAATACCTCAATGAACTCTGAAATGGGAGCAAGACCTTGGATCTTCTTCTTCTCCTTTGGATCTAGCCTCCTTCTTCTCTTCAAAATAGAGACGGGGCGTTACACATAGTCTAGCGTGAACTTGAACACCTATGTAATAGTTTCAAGGAATAATAAAAACCTTCGTTTTGATATTTGATGTGTTAAGCTGTTATGTGATTTTCTTGTATGGTGACTTGGAAAAACTGCGGGACAATACTTGGGACGAGTATGAGTAGGTGTGAATGGTAGTAGAGGCCTATACTACCGGAAACACAAGACTCACACTTGGATCAGGGAAAGTCACAAGGTTACCAAGAAGCTAGTAATTGATTTCGTTTTATTCAAGTATGTCGTTACCATTGTTTCGGTAATGACTAAGAAAATTGTTGTTATCCCGAACCTAGTAGTCATATCACATTGAGTCCGACTACGATGAGTAGGTTACGTGGTTCAGAGAACCAAGTTTGATGTAGCGTCCGACTTAAACCAAACGATTGAAATCAAAGCGATCAATAGAAGTATCACGCTTGATTGTTAAAGAAGTTGGTAGCTAGAAATGCTACATGATAAAATGTGATTATATCACATTAGACCATGAAGGAAGGCATAATCCATTCTGGAATTTGACTCTAAGAGACCTGAGTCTAAACGTGCATCACATGATGGTAGGTCATAATTTGGAGTCTAACCTGAGATACAAAGCAGGTGCACGATCGAGTACTGCTTACAGTCAATAAGTCTAAGATATAGACTTGAAGGAATCTAGAAGTTATAATTATTACCTAGGATGAAGAGATGACGTATGGAATCATTATACGAGCCTTGTTTCGTTGATGATTCCGGGACGTAATCATCCTAAGGGGGAGATAATTGTAACGCCCGCAGATCCGGCTAGTCAAATTAGAGGCAATAAGTGTCGAAAATGACTTTTCGACAAAAGATTATTTAGAATAAATAATCTTAACCAAGTTGTACAATATTTCACAAGCTTTCCGTAAATATAAAGAACGCCGAAATCAGAGTTATAACGAAGAAATTATGACCCGTCGAAGTTTCGCGACGGAACCAGCACGACACCGGGAAGCATACATAGTGAATTTACGATAGAGAAAGATTTAGCCTTAGCAATCTACATGAAAGTCATAGAATATGTTAAACCGAGAGTATCCATAAAAAGAACGCCCAAATCTGACTTCGTATAAGGAAGTTATGCTTTTTCGAAGTTTCAGATTAACAGTATACAGCCCGAAATTCGAATATTAGATCGAGCGTTTTTTTAGCCGACATGACCTAAACGAGAATCGGAGATCTTGTTAAGATTAGCGTAACGAGAAAAAGATGGGTGAAAATGGACATCGGATGAAGAAGTTATCAGAATTTAACGGACCAATCCTGTCCCGGCCTATTAATAACATAACTTTGAAAATAAATTCGAAATTATCCAACGAAGTCTGAACGAAAGTTATAGAATACGTTCCCGCCTTCGCGTGGATATAAAGAACGTCAAAAACGGAGCTTGTATGCGAAAGATACGAATTTTAGAAGTTAAGTCTACAACTTGCGAAGCTGATGCACGAAATGATGACGTGGCCGAACACCCAGCCGTCGGATGAACTCGCTTCGGATGGTGACACCTGGTGCGAGGGTTACACCCAGCGTAGCGAAGAGACGCCCAGCGTCCGGAGTACGCCCCGCGTCGAAAAGAAGTACGCCTCGTGTACAACTGTTCTACTTGGTCCGAGACGAAGCCACGATGCACCACCGAGACGACGACACGTGCGAGACAGCTGGAGCTCCTATCCGAACTTACACCCCCCATAACCTGCTGTACGCCCTGCATACCTCCTAAGGCTCGCACCTATAAATAGGCTGCGAGGGTTTCCGAGCAAATCACACCAATTTCTTTCTCTCTCTAAATTTCTTTCTCTCTCTAAGGTTCCAAGCCCTCCCTAAAGTCTAGGTGAACCCCTAGCACCATATGGAAGCCCCGAGGCTCCCGGAGTCCCGAGAAAAAAAAGGGTCTTTCGGTTTCGGAAATGCTGCTCCGAGCAAAGCCCGATTTTCTTTAAAATTCGATGTAAGTGAGCTACGCTTCCGCAATTTTTAATATAGCTTTCAAAAAGTTATAGGAATAGTATTAGGTCCTTAAAATAATTATTTGGGCTATTATTATGAGTTATATTGAGTGTTATTTAATGCTTATGTAATAATAATAATAGTCAGACTATTAATTAGTCGCGGTTGACGTTAGACTAAACCCTAGTGGTATTGGTACTAGGTTTTATCGAAGGAAAATTGTTTTAAGAGTATCGAAGCGTTGTCCGAGTGCTGAGTCACCACCTTTCAGGTGAGTGCATAGTTACTTTCAGCTTACACACACACACATATATATATATATATATATATATATATATATGAAGATTTTATATAAATTACGTGCTATGTGTGCATATTATCTAAATACTTGCTATCTATGCTGGGTGAACGATTTTATACGCGTTTTAAATGATTTAAACTATATATGTATTTTATATCTACAAAAATGTTGGGGTAAGACATGGGTAGATGTAATAAATGAAATATGAGTTGGATGATGAGTTAAGAGGTGATATAGACCATGAGGTGAGGGTGAGACGTGGACAATGTGAGAAGCCTTTTTCCCAAATGATGGCCCCGTCATTGAGCAGAGTATGGATGACAACCACAGACTATTCTAGATAGTCCAGTGGAACACTAGCAGGCTCGCAACCTGTAGGTGTTGTGAACGACGTGTTCACCGATGTACTGTAAAAACCCATTGATATGTATTGCGAGTGGACTGTCGAAAACGATACTGTCAATAAAACCAGGCAGATACACCTAAAGGACTCTACCGGCAGAAGCGCCTAATAGAGAACCTCATAACCCCGACAGATGCGCCTAAAGGACTATTTCGACAGATGCACCCCATAGAGAATGTCACAATTTTGGTAGCTGCGCCCTGGTGACAGAACTAGCAGATTGTGCTTGACAGATGTGTCATTTACAACAATGGAATTCGTACCTATTCCTTAGGATACTCCTTAGGAATAAATGAACGAGGAATAGCTTATTCTTAGGGTAGATCCTTAACAATGGAATTCTTCCCAAAGCTTCCAAGCTAGCACAAAACACACTCAAACTCAGCAATGGGGGCTAGGGTTTACAGGGCAAATGTTCTGAAAGTGATAGAGGTGAGGTTAGGGGTGCGTAAGTGCGTTTAAATAGGGTGCAAACCCTAAAATTAGGGCTTCATCCAGACAGACGGACTCGGTGAGTCCCAGCGTATGGACTCGTCGAGTAGCCAGCTCAAAACGCGCGATCATCCCGTCTCTACTCAACGATTCGGGCTACAGGCTCGTCGAGTACCCCCTCAAGAAATGAAAATACTTTATTTGAATTACATACCATAAATGGGGCGTTACAGACACGCATATATATAAAAAATAAGAGAATGAAATTTAAAGAACGAATGTTGATAAAGTGATCCTTCATTGAAAACACAGCAGAATTATTCATAGAGCCGCTAGGATTCTTCTATAAACCGCTAGAAGATCTGTATAGTGACAACTAGTGTGACTTCTATGAGAACGCACCATTTAAAGTAACAATTTTGATTAATGTAAGTGAAAAATCATTTGGAATACTTACCAATTGTGATTGTTTCTACTTGAATGTGAACATTAACAGTCTTGTAAAGAAATAGAACTTCAAATGAATCCTGCATAGCCAAATCAACAAACATGACAACACAAAAAGAAGCCTAAATTGATATATAACCAATTAGGTTTTGTTGAACAATTTTTTCAATTTATCAAAATTTTATTTTATTACAAACCTATATGAGTAATCAATAATCTTAAGCAAGTGAAAGAAGTAATTGTTAATTTAAAGCTAGTAAAAAAATACATTGTGAAATTGCTTATAATTTGCATTTTTGCTTATTGTCCTGTAGGTACCCAACCACTTGACATATATTACTATTTGATTAATTAGTGCATTAATTACATTATAGAATATGAAATTTAACAATTGTTCAAATTCATTTACACATGATTCATTAATAGAAAATTGACAAATTTATAGTCATAAAAGTATGCTTAATTCAACAATTTTTTTATCGAAATTAGTAGAAAACCGAGTTTCTTGAAGAAACAAATCAAATACACAAAAACGATATAAATAAAAAAACAAAGAATTGAGCAAAGAACATTTGAAGATCATGTCAGAAAGGTATGACCAATATGATCTTTTTGGCACTTTTTCAATATAATCATGGTTAATGTTTTCTCATCTTTAAGATGATAAGTACAAGTGAGTAGAGAAAACAAATTTATAAGCATAAAAAATACTTAATACAACAAATTTGTTATCAAAGTTAATGGAAAATATTTTTTTTCGAAATACTCAATTATTAAGTATGTAGGATATTACCACTAAGGTATTTAGAATTGTGCATCATCCTCAAGCTTCAATACAAACATCAACTAATGCTCATCACTTTCAAGTAAAATTCTCTGCAATTTAAACTTAAATATAATAAATATAATCAATAACATTATAAAAAGCGGTAAGTTTAAGAATAAATACATACAATTATTGAGTTAGATAGTTGGAAATCGAGCAATTGTAATTTAACATGTATCAAACCAATTATTACTATCAAAACTCGAGGTATTTACTATATTAATAAGATTTAAATTCAAGATGACTATTTTTCCCTTGATGAATTTTGGTACCATCGATCTACGCTGAGAAAGAAATAGAATAATTATGAAGATATATCATGTTGATTTGCAAACATATAGGATGGCGAGTGCATAAATTACGGATTTAAATTTGGAGAGGATTTGAATTTTGAATTTTGAATTTTATTTTAGGGATAAAGGAAATTGGTGAAGGTTTGAGCGGAAACATTAATGGACAATGTGTTTGACTAAACATTGGTCAATATGACATAAGCAATTTGATCTAAGAGTGGAAAATGTATAAGTGAAACACAATCAAAGGTCTTTATTGCTTTAGATGATGGAATAAAGTTTCTCTTTTAGACATAGATATCAATCTTCTATGTAGTAAATGTAAATGTCTTAGTCTTCGTCTCTCTTTAGCATCATTGTAATGAGTTTTATTATTTAAGTATATAAAATTGTATGATATCATGAATATCTAAAAATAATAATATTTCAATAGTTAATATTACTAATAAATTTATAAATAATTTCACAAGAAATATAAATAATTGTTTTATAACGGTTAAAAGATTTATATAAGTTTACAATTTCCTAAGAAGTGGTAGATTTCTAATATTTATATTGAGGTTGTAATGAATAACATTGTAAGAATGTTGAAATATTCACCTTCAAGCGAAATAATAAAGTAAAATAAGATTAAATTTCTAAATTTATCTGAGTTTAAACCTAAAAGGAAAATAAATGAATAATTCAACATTTATAAAACTCAAAATGTATTCAACTGATCAAAATTCTAACCCAAAAACGAATAGTGTTAAATAAAGTTATCAAAAATCAAACCCCAAAACCAAATAGTATGTAAACAAAATATGAAATGAATAATATTCTAATCACTCAACTACTCAAACAAAATCATGAAAATCATATATTATTTATCTTGCTTTGGAATTAACAGTTTTGGCTTGACTTCTCTAGAAGTATGATTTTTCATTGATGTTGATGGTCGTTTGTTTGAGGACACGGTTGTCAGATTATCAACATCGTATACATCTTACCGGTTGTGTTTTAATTGTTCATGTCCAAATTTTTTTTAAAGGATGTCCACTTAGTTAGTGGACTTGTTGCAGTGTTTTTATCAAGATTCGAAACGGGTGTGACGTTATCACCAGTAAACAAAACAACATCTTAAATGTTGAAAATAAATTCATAAGTAAACTAAAAGTTAATAATATTTTAAAGTTTTTAAAATAACAAATTTAGTTATATTTTATTTAAAACCTGCTAATTTAATGTGTATTGAGATTCGACTTCTGCCAATAAAACATTAAACGATACGGATTATGGCGACTACATTTGTACTACATATAAATATGTTAGTTGGTCAACTGAAATATAAAAAACGAAATTTAATAAGTGTAATGTTTGTATAATTCTTCGTAAAAGAATGTTTTCTGTTCGATGTTAAATTTTTTTTCAATTTAAAAATGATTGTATTATCAACAATGAAGTTTGAGATTGCATAACCATCAACTTTGTTCTTCAAATTATCATGTGAAATTTGAATTTGAACACAAACTTTTTATCGAAAAGTACATTCCAAGCAAATGGATAAATCTTCATATTACCCTCCTAAAAATTAAAAAAAATGGTTATAAAAATAGATAGACAAAAGGTAAAAAACTAGATTTATATAAATGAAGTTAATATCAATAATCTCATTAAACTTTTAAAGCAACTTTTGCGCGTTTTTTTTTCCAAAAGTTTCTTTGTGTCACGATCAAATAACGTAAGTGACACCACACCGGTAAAGTCTTGTACTTGAATGTCGATTTTGAAACTGAAGTCATTGATATAAACAAATACAGTAATATAAAATTAGAAAATTTAACTAAAGAATATAATAATATGTATAAAAAAATTATTGAAAAACTTAGAACAAGATATACGTATTTGTTCATGCAAGTTGAAGTGTAATAATAAAAAACTTCTTCATCTTGCTTTTGGTCCGTTCCACGAGTTTTCCCATAATACGTTAAAACGACTTTTATGGCTTTCTCTTGACAAACATAGGTCAGCATATTAAAAAAATTAATGTAAACGATATAATATATACTTAAAGTATATTCATTATTTTTTTTATGACCTCTCTACATCTACAGGAATATTATCTTGGATACCAAAGTAAAGACAATAAACTAATATACCACTAGGGTTTTTTCATAACAAGTAATAAGACCAAAGTAAAGACAATAAACTGTAGAAGAAGAAGGGGAACAGGGTAAAGAAAGAACCTAGAAAAAAAATTATAGAATAAGACTGTTGAAAAAGAACACTGTAAATTATACAACTCAATCTAAAATCGTAAAAAGAACAACTTCAACGTAATCGTATATATAGGTTGTTTTTTAATAATGAAATCATTATCTTCCAAAAAAAATGAGATCCTAAAATATTATCTTGGAGATTTTTGGTTATTCATCTGAAAAAAAAATGATATCATTTATATTGAATCAAAATTTCAAATTAATTGACTTGTTTAATTAATGAGTTTTAAATTCAAAATCATTATCTCAAATTGATTTATTTTACGTGGGATATACCGAAAGATAAATTATAAATAATATTGACTTTATTTTTTACTCTTAAATATTTTGCTAATCTAATAGGATTAGATTAAATTTTATAGGTTAATGACTAAATTATTGATATGCTTATTTAATGAGTTTTTTCAAATAAATAAATAAATAAATAAAAACTAAACGGGTTTGAAATTTGAAGTCAGAAGCTATATATAATGGAGTTAAATTAGAACAATATTAATTAGAAAATTTAATATCTCGTATATAAATAGAATGATATGTTGTAATTGATAATGTAATTATTGAATTTAAAGATTCTATAATTAAATGTAATTTATTTTAATTTTATTTGAAGAATATGATGTCAGCAATCTAATTTAATGGTGGAAAACATAAGATTGAAATGCAATCTGTGGTCCTGATTGCTTCATTTGTGAATTAAAAGTTCTCTTTTAATAATATTTAGAGATTCCCTAACACAATTTTTACGCAAAAAGTAAATAAAACGCTCATTTTTCCCAGAAAAAACCTCATCTTTTCGGAAAGACAAAACTGCAAATTTGGTCCTTGTGGTTTTCAAAAACCTTTGGATGGGGTCCAAAAAGTTTCCAACTTGCATGGAAGGTCCAAAATCAAGGTTTTTCTGGGTTTTTGGTCCAAAAAAACATAAAAAGACGATTATGCCCTTTTATTTTCTTTTTTGTATTTTTTATAACTATTCTAATGTTGTTTTAATTAAAAAATAAAGAAAAAAGAAAAAAAGTATCCCCACCCCACCCTCTCTCTCTCTGTCTCTCTCGCTTCGTCTCTCTCTCTCACGTCTTTGTTTCTATGGATCACTAACTTTCTCTTTCTGCACAATTAATATGGAAATAAATTATAATTAAGATTGTTCTGAAGTGTAATTCGTTCTTCAACTGGATCAAAATCAATTGTCGGTCCATTGAAGAAGGTTTGGGAAAAAGAAAAAAAATACGATACCCACTTCTTCTTCTTGATCATATCATAAGTGGAAATCAAAATCAAACCTTCAACAAATCAAAATCAAACCTCACCATCCCACTGGTCAATACAACCACCAAAAATTTGTTGGCTCCACCTCGAGGTTCTTACCCACCTGCTCCAAGCCTTAAGGTGTTGATTTATAGTCCCAATCTGAACTGAAACAAAAGTTCATACAGAGGTCGTCAATCAAAGAGGAAAGATTCAGAAGGTGCTTGAAATTAAAGTGGATCGAATTTATAGATAAAACGAGCTCATATCTATTCTCTCTACACCACCGGCGGCGACGCCTTGCGAGAAAAGATGAATACCACTGGTCGTCGGAGCTCTCAATACACTCAGATGCAGGTTTGAGGGCATAGATCTATGCCACACATTCTCCCCACGACCTTCAACGAGCACCTTTGATCGCGTTTTGTAACGAACACCCATTTCAGATGGAGAACGAGATGAGAGAGGGACAGGAAGAAAGTGGAGAAGATTAGAGTTGGAGTTTTGGGTGTCGGAAATGCAAATGTGTAGTGGTTGTTGAAGAGGGGTATAACGAAGATGAAATGCATCGATTAAGATGGAGTTACAATTCCGAAAGTAGGGTTATTGACGGCTCCGGTGGTTTCGGTGGCGGCGAGAATGAATCCACAGGTGGTTCAATTTTGAATATCAATTTTCTTTTGAGAGATGGCATTCAGGAGAGAGAGAGAGAGAGAGAGAGAGAGAGAGAGAGAGAGAGAGAGAGAGAGAGAGAGAGAGAGAGAGAGAGAGAGAGAGAGAGAGAGAGAGAGAGAGAAAGAAAGACGAAGAGAGAGAGAGACAGACACAGAGGGTGAGGGATACTTTTTTCTTTTTTCTTTATTTTTTAATTAAAACAACATTAGAATAGTTATAAAAAATACAAAAAAGAAAATAAAAGGGCATAATCGTCTTTTTAAGTTTTTTTGGACCAAAAACCCAGAAAAACCTTGATTTTGGATCTTCCATGCAAGTTGGAAACTTTTTTGGACCCCATCCAAAGGTTTTTGAAAACCACAAGGACCAAATTTACAGTTTTGTCTTTCGGAAAGAATTGACATTAAACAAACATTTTCATTTTGATTGGGCTCAGCCGTTAGGAAGAGGAATAGAGAGGATTGAATTTGTAAACATGTCTAATATGATCTAACAATTTCCAAGTTTAACAGGAGTCATGATATGATAAATGGTTGTGGACGGCGACTCAACTGGGCCTTTCCTAGTCAAATCGAAGAGAAATTTTGTTGCTGATTCAAATTTTGACTCTTGCATGTTGATGGAGGACACCTCGGTTACTTGGCTTCTTTTGAAAATTAAGTATTTTGTATCATAATTTTAATCAAAAGAGATATTGGCCTCTTCTCCATGCTCCCTTTTGCGGCTCTGATGTGGAAAGCACTGCCACAATCTCCTACTCTTAACATTATTTTTTATACTATATCTGTAATTATTATATTGTAAAAAATACTGTAAACGCTAAAGTGGTCAAACTCATTACATATCATTTAAAACAAAAATGAATATTCTATGTATATTGTTTTTCATTCAACAGTGTATTTAACGTTACACTAAAATTCAACACTATATTATGTTAGATAAAATGTAGGGTTGGAATATTATAATGTAATTTATATTGTTCTTTTTCTAATAATAAATACAAGAATTAGTATTTGATACAAATTTGATAAAAGTGATTTTTTTCTTCGAAAACAGTGAGTCACGAAAGGTAAATTACAAATTTGATAATGGAGCAAAATAAAAAAGTTTGGTAAAGATTTGTGTTTTCATTTTGGTGAAAAATCTTTTTAGTTGAAATCCAAAAACTTAAAAGTTTTAGCTTTTTCTTTTTAAAAAATTACTCTTATATATTATATAAAGTGTCATCTATTTGGAACTAGATTGCCAAAATAGTCATATAATTATCTTTAAAATTCGGAGACAATCGTTTAAAATATTTTTCCCTCCGTTTCAAAATTCTATTTCATCTTTTTTCTTTTTGGTTTGTCCTAAAATTAAAATCCACTTATAAAAATCAATAATATTTTTACCAAAAAAATCTTTCATTATTATTTAATCAACTAAGCATTTAATGGAACATTAAATGCAAAATAAAAACAAAACTGTCATTTTATTGAATAAAGTTAATGATAATTAATGCTTCTTAATCTATGTGTTTTTTGTGTGTGGACAATAATTTTGGGACGAATGGAGTATATGATATGAATACATTGTTATAATAACTTATGACATACAAATAATCACAAAAAATAATAAATAATAATGATAATCTATATTCTATATAGTTTAAAAAGACTTTTGCTTATTTATGAGTATATTCTATATAATTCAAAAAGACTTTTGCTTATTTTTCAAATATGTGGTTGTAGGCCAAATGACACGCATAATAAAGCTCAATGTAGGAATAACAAGCATCTTTTAAGCATTGTTTTCGACGCATAGTTCGATTAGGAGGTTTTTATTTATTTATTTATTTATTTTTGGTGAAAAACCTTTTTAGTTTAAATCGAAAAACATAAAAGTTTTAGCTTTTTCTTTTTCAAACAATTAATGTTATATATTATATTGCCAAAATAGTCATATAATTATCTTTAAATTTCCGAGACAATCGTTTAAAATATTATATGATATGGATGCATTGTTATAATAACTAATGATTTAAAAGTAATCACAAAAAAATAATAAAGTATAATGATAATCTATATTCTATATAGTTTAATAGGAATTTTGTTTATTTTTCATAATAAATGTGTTTGTAGGTCACATGATATCCCTAACAGATCTCTATCTAGGAATAACATCTAGTAAGCATTGTTTTCGACGCATAGTTTGATTATGCGAGACTCTTCGATTGGTTGCGGTTGTAGTCGTATGTTGTTGTTTAATGACAACCTTTGATCTTCCATCTCACATTGTAATCAATATTTTTGCGTGTACAAGTGAGGTAATTTGGATAATCTTTGCAAAAAATAAATGATTACTACGATCATCATAAGGTTTTAAATACATCTTATTAATTTTGGTCATGTTTATTATTGTTATGACGAACTTTTCCAAGGCTTGTAGCTGGACACAAGGCTTGGAATGGACACATAATTTGAGAGGAAATAAGGAAAGTCGTGAGTATTAGCAAGAGGCATGAGAAGACCTTATAATAGTCTTTGATGTCTTAGTTAAATATTAGGTTGTGGTATTACATTGAGAGACTATAATGTATGCAAACCTTATAATAGTCTTTCCTCTTGTTAATACATGAAGTGAACCATTAGCAATTTGAAGTCAAGCCAAACTGAAGTCATGTGCATTCTGAGGTGTGATGAGTTCCGAAATGGAGCTACTTCTAAAATGAAGAAACATCTGAGAAACACCTTATATTTAATGCTATTTTGAGTCTGTATTTTCATTTAATGTTTCTTGTCTTTTAGTCTTTGTTTTATTGTAAAGTTCATGGGACAAGATCGAGAAAATCATGTGTGTCAGTTTTTTGACTTTTTTAGCTTTACATTCTCCATGTAGTCTTGTAGTTTGTCTTTTTATCACTCCTTTGCTATTTAAGTAGATGAGATTTTCATGCAACGTAACACTTAAGTAACATTCTTTATCACATCAATACCAATATCTTTCAAGTCACATAATTCTCTCTATCATTCTTATTGTTCTAAAATTTCTCTTTACATTGTTCGTACTCATTTTCTCTTACTTGAATACTTTTTTGAATTTCTTACTTCAAGACAAGATTGGTTTACTAGACTTGACTGGACTCTTAATGTTAGCAACAAATGTTGATCTTAAGTTAATTCAAGGTTTAAGTTTTCAAACCTTGACCGCGCATATATTCTTGCACTTTCAATTGGTATCAGAGCCTAAGTGGTTGTCCTTTGAATCCATAAGAACATATTATAGTTGATTTGAGATTACCTTTGTATCCTAATCATTTCTTTGTTCATGATAAAAGTTGTTCTATATACCATTTTATCTCTAATACTTTAACTTTAATGGCTGCTTCTAAAACTCAACAACTGTATTCAATGCAAATAGCAAATAGCGTGGGTTGCCCAATGTGTTCCCCATTGCTAGTTGTTGAATAATATGATCACTGGAAAGTTAGAATGGAGAGATTTTTACTTGGTAAGAAAAAAGGTTAAAAGATATGGAGATTTGTGAAAGAAGGTCCTCATGTTCCCGTAAGACAAATAATTAGAGATGTTGTTGCTACTCTCATAGTTTAAGAAGAACAACGTCCAACACCTCTAACTGCATCAGAAATCAAAAGCATCTTGCAAATCAGATTGCATTCTTGGAAATAGTGTTTGGTGTTCTTGCTTCTCTCTTTAAGCACATAAAATTATGCAAATCTGCCATATAGATTTGGGATACACTTCAATACTTGTTTGGAGGTTCTAAGAACATGAAGGATAAGCGTTTGACATCTATTGTAAATGAATTTGATACATTCACCATAACTCCCGGTGAATTTGTATTCACTACATCAAATCTATACATGATCATTGTAAACAACATGACTACACATGAAATACTTACAACTCCACTTGAGTACAATATGAAGTTTGTCAAAAGCCTTGGGAAAGGATGGGCGAATGTTAAGTCATGTCTTCAGAGTAATGGATCTCTGAAGAAACTAAAGCTCTATTAGCTATTTGACAAACTACAAGGCCATGAATCTAGTGTTGCTCAAACGTTAAGAGAACTGTCAGTAGGTCCTCTCGCCTTAGTTAGTTATGTTAACCCACTAATTCCAAGTCTATATGTTTCTGATCCTTTTGGAACTATCCCACATTTTCATCTATTCAACCAACACTTCCAACTCCACCGATCCCACCTGTTCCCGAACCATTCATTTGAAGAAAATCTTGATCTCAATTCAGCTGATTCCCAACTTTGCTTCCAACAAGAATTCACACTTCTATCTATGAAGTACAAATGTCCTTGGAATCCCAATCATAAACCCTTTCAAAACTGATTTCAAGCTCCTCATCAAAGCAATCCTCAACCATTTCCTAAACCTATAAAAAATCCACCAGCTTACCGAACCAAGATTGTTTGTTACAATGTGGTCTCAAAAACCACTTTGAAAAGGACCGTTTGGCCGAAATTTCACAAAAACTAAAGTTAAAAAACTCTGCTACTATGCTCGTAGAGCACAAGAAGATGATGACGATGACGATTCTGAGCCAAAATTTTTCTACATAGCAACAAATGTTGATGGGTACGGGTCTTCTGGTGATGAGGGTGATGAAAGATATGAAAGACACATGTTTCTTATGGCTAGATAATCGATCGAGTGTGATGAAGGCTACTGGTCTTCTGGTTCAGAAGAAGACGATGAAGATTCTAAGCCAAACTTTTTCTACATGGCAACATACGATCCACACGGCAGAAGCATCGTCCAACAAGTAAAATCCATGATCACTGACAATAATTTTGATTTATCTTTCTGTGAACCCTATCTAACTCAAATTCAATCAAATATGATAGTTAATCATAGAGCCAATGAGTCGGCCATAGAAGTTAGTGAGATGTTGGATATGAATTGACTCGTCTTAGATTACATTTTGAAGATCGCAAGATTATGATTGAATCATTAGAGAAAGAACTTGTAATGACTAAGGATGAATGTGTTATTTTGAAAGACAAAAGTGAAATTACTTTCAGTGAAAGAAAGATCCTAGTTACTTATAACAAACGTCTTAATGCAAAAATTGATGCTTTGCATAAATCTGTTGATATTCTTGAAGCAAACGAACAGATGGCACATAATTTTTGTCACCCATGGTCCAAAGCACCATGTATCAAAAGCAAGTTTCTGAAACCTATTATTCTTCCGTTGAATGAACTTCAAAATCTAACGTTTATGGCATAGATTCTGAACCATACTTATTCGGATACCCATGTCTCACCATTGTTGTCCCTTATTGAGACTTCAGACAAGTTCCAATCTCTAATTCCTCAGCTCAAACCTATCACTGTTAAATTTCCTGATTCCACGACTATCCCGCCTCTGATATCCCTCGACCTGAATCGGTCTTTGGGATCTTTCCCGGACACAGGCTGTACTGGAGTTCAATTTCCAAACTCTAGCCCACCGAACAATTGTGTTGTTGAGGAAATCATTCACGAGACTAATGGACATGACTCTAACAAATACAACTTTGTTTGGGAGTAATTTGATAGTGATGTAGATGAAGAAACTATGTGTGACGATTTATCCGACTCTTGTATTTCTAACTCTGATGTGATATCGAAATCGATTCTAGTGCCAATTAAGCCTCATTTCAACAATCCATTGATTCGACAAACTTCCAAGTCATCATATGACTCTCAGAAGAAACCTTGGCGGAATAAGAAAGACGTTGTTCACCCAAAGACCGAAGCTAGGAAAGCCCTTAAGAAGGAAACTAGGTCAAGGTAAGATTCTATATTCCTTGAGAAATCCGAGAAGAAAGTGTCTCAAACAGTTAGTCCAGCGACTAGGAACCACAATACCTTCATGCATGTTAGGATCCTTAAGAGGCCCTCTAATCCTGCTAGTTCAAATGTTCAAAACAAATATGTCAATAGTTGTACAAAAAAGGTCACTGTTGAGACTCATTCGGTGAAAACTGACTCTCCTTAGACAGTTTCTTCTTTTGTGTTTATTGCTAAACCGATGGCACGATTTTCAAACAAAAATAATTTCAAAAACCCAATGTACTTTCGAAAGCAGCTAACAAAGGGAAAGTTTCTAGGAACACCGTTGTTTAGAAACATTCAAAAGACTCGAAACAAAAGTTTGAATGGAAAATGAAAAAGTCTGAAAACACAACTGTAACATCTATAAACACAATTATTCCTACAACATCTCGGAAAACTATTCCTCCGATAAAAGTAGTATCCAAACAACCATTGGTTGAACACAATTTTTGGATAAATGAAAAGATCATGACCTTTTGCATCTTCCCAAAAGATCCTTGGAAAAAGTCTTCCGAAATGCTAACTGCTCAGAAATCACAAACCAAGTCCAAAGCCCATGCCAAAGTCCCTAAATCTAACTCGGAGCATGAAAACTCCAAAACTCATTGATTTTTCAGGCATTTTGTGCTTTGAAATAAGATACAATATGGTATATTGATAGGCTTGTTCCATGCACATGACTAGGATGAAAGACTTTCTGTGTAATATGAAGCTCGCTCCTAATGCCGGTTACGTGTCATATGGCAAGATACGGTGAATGCATGTACTTTAAATAGTAAAACCTTAATAATAAGTAACCGGGTGGACAGGCCCAACCCGCTATACAAAATGGACTAAACATTAAATACACAATGACGCAACCCATATGAACCAACAACCTCTCCCTTTGCGTCAATTGAGGAAAGAAACCTTCGCGGTTGATTACGTCTCCGAACTTCAAAAAACTTCAATACAATGCTCAGCAAGGCCTTGCGAACCTAGATAAACCAAAGGATCATATAGGAGAAATAATTCTTATCTCCTTTATGATTCGCTTTGCATTCATCCATAAACTACAAAAAGTATTGTAGGCAAAAGGTGGAGTAAATATGCTTATTGGCAAGATAGAAGCAAAATTTGTGAAAATCAGCATTTATTCGCTCTTTGATTTGAAAAGCCATGCACCAGCCTTCCTTTCGTATTTTCCCCAACTTCATTTTGTCAAAATCTTCTGGAGCTGCCTTGGGGAACACAGTCGGCCTCTTTCGTAGGACTGTTGCAATCTCAACGTCCATTTTTCCAACCTTTTGAATGTACGAAACTAACATTTGCTAGAGATGAGCAACAATGGGTTCATACTTTTGTTCATCCTTGAGCAGCATATTGAGCAGCAAGTGTAAACTCAAATACCTGACTCGTAGAACCTCTAGCAACCTTAAAACGAGCATTTGGGAAGGTATCGGTTTCAATTGGACCTAAAACCTTCACAACTGTTATCTTTTTTGCACTCCAGGTTTCCTACTGAGGCTTCATGTAATTTAAGCAGAAGGAGAAGAGGATATGGCCAGGACCGTAGTCAGTCATAGGAATGTTCGCAACTTTGATGAAGTTACGAAACTTTAAGGCTTTTGGTGTTATTGGAAGATCAAGTTGTGAATCTTGTGTGTTCTGCAACTCGAAAGATGCAACGATCTCTAAAAAATATTGGCTTAGATTGTCGATAGCCTCATTCATAATTCGCTCCAATGTCCACAATGAAAATAAAAGCTTCCTGCTTTCGAAAGTGACTTGAGCTTCTCGTTCAACTTTCTCTTTCTCTTCTACTTTTCTTACAATGCGATTATGTTCATAAATATGAGTGTCACGAGCCTTCCTTAGTTTGAGCTCATGCTCATTAGCCTTATCCTCTTTACTATCATAAATGATTTTTATTTACCTCTAAAACTCGAAGCTACATTAACTTTCGGTTCGTCTTCTAAATTTGGCTTTACAGTTGTATCGGCTGGCTACGAGGTTTCTTTCGTAGATTGCTTCATAGTGTCAACTCGAGGCTACATTTACCTTCAGATTTTTGTTATATTTCGCATTTCTTTGATATTTTTGAGCTACGAATTGCTCAACGGATTTATGAATATTAGCCTTAGATTTCGACTTTTTTATGGGAGTTTTGGTATGTACGGATGATGTATCACTTGGAACATTCTTGGTTCTAGTTTGACTCCCTTTTTCGTAGCTTGAGTTGATTTTGTTTAGTGTTTTTGCTACGTATCTTCCCTTAGTTTTCCAAGAGGTCATTTCAGATAGACCTTTCATCTACATTGTTGGTAGGAGCTGACCGGAAAAATTCATCACAGCCATCTTTATTGTCTTCTTCGACCATGGACGTTAGTTTTACAGTCTGATTTTTTATTTAGTCCCTTAGTTGCGAAAACCTGATTAGGAATAGTTTGAACCTTTGGGAAAACAGTTGCTTTCTTTTTTAAAACTTTTGATTCATTTTCAGAAACATGTGCAAACTCAACTGAATTTTCAGAAATTAAGACTTTCGCAGGTTCAGGTTCGCTTTTAACAAATTCTGAACAATCAACCTCATCCTCCATAGTTATTTCACTCATATCACTATCATCATCGAATTCAGATGTATTTTCAACATTTAGTTCATTTTCTAAACTCAACTTAGTGTTTAATGAGTCAAACTTTTTTTCAATATCATATTTAATTCTCTTTGTCATTTTCATCCAAAAGTTGTTTCAACATATTTTTGTGACCTTTGGACTTTATGAAAGATTCAATTTTGACCACTCCTATTTTGTAAGCATCCGAGACTTCGTCAGATAAGACGACGGATTCGCAGCTATAACAATTTGCGTCAATTTCGTCCTCTTTCAATTCAAGAAAGGGCAAAATCATCTTATGATTCTTCTTTCCGATTTCACAATCAAGATGTAACTGGGTAATATTAAAATAAAGTCTTTTAGCAATCAAATAAAAAATGTTTTGCTGTTTTTAAAGTCCCAAATTATATCTTTGCAAATAAATCAATTCATCCCTAGACCTAGACAAATCCGACTCCAAATTTTCAATCCACATGCGCCTCTCTTCACTTTTGTTCGAAACCCTGCCGAGTTGATCGGTTATGTTAGAATTATTTAAACGGGTTCTCTTTAAACACTCACTGGAACTAGATACCATATATTTTAGATAATCTAATTGTTGGGTCAAAATATGGTTTATACTTGGCTTTTCTGGGCAATTATATTTTTCTGTAATATTTTTGGAGTTTACAGTCATGTTTACGGTTGACTTTACGGCCGTAAACCCATTTATGGCCCATGTTATCCGGCCCATGTTCCCTAGTATATATATAGGTGTTAGGGTGAGGAGTAGAGATTGATGAACACGAAGAGAGTTTACGGTCTAGAGAGAAGAGAGAAACTAGAGAGCATTTTGTGTGTGTGTGAATCTGTTGTATCTGGAACTTTAATTCTAATCTATTCATAAAGAGATTCATATTATTCTTCTTCTCCTTCTCTTCTATTTGATCTGACATCATCCGTTTGATTGGGATTCGCACCATCAAACAGATCTGATTGATACAAAGGCATAATTAGGGACTTACAATTGGTATTAGAGCCAAGTTGTATCAGTCAATTTTGTCAGATTTGGGGAATTTTTTGATCTTATTTTTGAAATATTCTTGCGTTTTTGGATAGATCTCTGAAAATTAAGGGGGGTTTGTTCTTCGTGTTTTTCATAAAAAAAAAGGTTTTTGATCGAGTTTTGGAGCAAAAAATGGAAAAAATCACTGTTTTTGGTCGTAACCTGCGAGGGGGTGGCGGCCAGTAGCTACGGTTTCCGAGGAGTTCACGACCCGAGGTTTGCGGCTCAGAGTTTGCGGCCTCGGCTCGGAGTATACGGCTCAGCAGTTTGCGGCTCGGTCTCGCACGTTTCCGGCTTCTGAGTTCTCGGCCTCGCAAGCGCAGCCTCGCAAGAACCACCCTCGCTTCGCATTTAAAAAAATCGGACGGGACTTTGGAGGTGCTGGGGATCGAACACGCGACCTCCAGCTCGCATTCCTTTAGCGCCTTACCAACTCCTCTAGGCCACAAGTTGATACACTCCTTCCCCATTTAATTCATAACCCGTCTTTTTCGCTTCAAGTTTCGCATTTTTTACACTTTCAGCCCAAAATTCAAATCCTTTTAATTCTAAATTCTTTTTTCATCCAAAATAAAAAAAAAAAATAATAATAATAAATAAATAAAAAATAATTTAATTAAAATTAATAAATAAAATTATATTTTAATTTTTTTACTTTTATTTTTTTAACTTTTGACCTTAAATTTTGACTTTGACTTCCAAGTTTGACATTTGACTTTAAACTTTGACTTTCTCGTTTGACTTTTAAATTTTCAAATTTAGCTTTTTGGTTTGACTTTTTCAAGTTTGACTTTTGAGTTTAACTTTTTTTAAATTTGACTTTTAAGGTTGACTTTGGAGGTTTATAATCAAAGGGTTTGACTTTTAAGTTTTATTTTAGCTTCTAGTTGTGCTTTTAATTGATTTTAAGGTCTACGAGGGAGTTGAAAACATGAAAGAGAGCCGTCAGGATATGTTAAGAAAAAATTTCAACATTTTCGATTATATCCCTGGAGAAACCCTCGGCATTCAGTTGCAGCGTTTTACTATACTTACTACTGAGATGAACATAGCTGGGATCTTCTCGACTAAGTCTGAGATAAATAAAAAGCTACTGAATTCACTTTCGAAATCGTGGGATATGAACGTGGCTATCATCAAAAATACAAAAGATCTCAATCATCTTAGTCTTGCTGATGTAATTCAAGAACTTGATGCTTTAAAGTGTAGAAAAACAATGAGTTCTGAAAACATTCCGGTCACTGAAGTTACATGTACTCCAGTTTGTGAAACTACGATTAAATTTCTTGGGGAACAAATTGATTTATTAAAAAGAGAAGTTGAGGACCTGAGATATGAAGGATATCAACTCAGGAAAGGACAGAAACCCCTGAAGGCTGAATTAGAAGCAAAAACCAAGGACTTTAGGAAGGTTCGGGAAGAGTATAGCAACAAGTGTGAAAATTATGACTATATTGAGAGACAACTTGCTGCTGTAACTGAAGAACTTGACACTTTGAAAATTAAGTGTGGAAAAACAGACGTTAGTTTCAAAAATTATACTATGTCAAGTGAGACAGTCGAGTCCTTATTTGAAACCCAATAAAAATTTAAAGATAATCAAAACAAGGCTCTAGGGTATGATAGTGTTCCTCCACCTTTCAATCATAACTACACATCCATCCCTATGACACAGAAAGAAATTGACAGGGAGACACATCTTCAATATAGCAAACCAGCGGGATTTGTGTCAGGAGGAGTTATTAATATTGAAGATACTAATGTTGCTACTTCATGTGTAGGTAAAGTAGCAGAAGATGAGAACAAGGAGAAAACCATTGAACAAACCAACATCTCCTTGAACTCTGAATCTGTTGCTTCGAACTCAATTGCTTCTGATCAACCTGTCGTTGAGAAATACAGGCCACCAATTCCAATGCAACAGAGTTCTTATGGGAAGTGTGCATGTAGGAAGAACAAGAGATAAGGCAAAGATACGCCACCAGGGGCAGGAAGAAACAAATTCACAGTGAAGAAAGAGACATGTTTTCACTATGGAACGCCTGGACACATTGCCAAAAACTGTCCAAATCGCGCATATGATCCCTACAATGCTCAAGGCTGACAGAACGCGCCAAGAGGGAGATACTTCAAAAGAAACCCCTCAAGGTCACGTTCAGACAATGCCAACTAGAATGCGCAGAAGGCCAAGAATCAATCTTCCAAGGCCAAGAATCAAACTCCAAAGGACAAGAATCAAAATCCCAAAGGCAAGAAGGAAATGTTGGCCAAGAAACCCAATCCAAGAGATGCTCCAGTGAAACAAAGACCGGTTAGGTCAAAGTTGTCTCAACGACCGACATCTAGGTCAAAAGCAAGTGCCGAGGCACCCATCCGATCCAACAATAAATGGGTTAAACCCGAATATAGATGGGTACCAAAGGTTCAATCTCCCAAATCTTCTAATTATTCTAATATTTCATCGTCTTCTGTTTGTGATAAGCAGGATATGTCATGGGAGAAAGTATCGTGTGTTGATTACAAAGGTCGACCCAATTTCAAAATGGATTGGGTTTCAAAGACCAACGGATCCCGTTCTGTGCGGGAGCAGCTATGGAGGCATATCATCAGACTTCGGTTTGTTGGTAGTGGCTGCTCCTGGCATATGATTGGGGACATCTCTCAACTGTACAACATTCAGACCTTTGTTGAGAGTATGTGTCCTTTTGCGGGAAAGGAAGAAAGGAAGAGATCACAAATGGGGTTAGTGCTTAATGACATGAAGAATTTTCGGATCTGTTTTGAGATTATGCTTGCCGTTCTTAGACCTTTTGAATGCAGATTCAATCGGTGAATTACGGTTTGTGTTTTCTTCTCTATACTACGGAGTTTTTCTTAAGCTGATTTTTTAAAGACTAATTTTTGTTTTAGCATAGTTTAAATTTGCGCATTTACTTTCGTTTCTCTCCTATGCACAAATTTAGGGGGAGAAATAAAAACAAATCAAAAATTAGAAAATTTTAGAAAATCCAAAAACATTAGAAAATCAGAAAATCAAAAATGTGGTGTTAATGGAATATGCTTGCAGGAGATGTTTTGGGAAATGAAATTAGCAAGTGTTAATGGAATCGGCGTAACGTACCTAAGTTGAATCGTCTACGCTCTGTGCTAGATGCGCTGGTCGGCACGAAAAATTTTAAATGGACTTGACTAAGGAAAGTTGAACCTAATAAATTCAAGGACTTGACAAACTTTGACCTAGTTAGATCCGTTTAACCTGATGTCACGACGCTCGGATAGGTTCAGCAGGGAGATATACATGGGAATCTACCGGTCACATTAAATAACCTGTATCTAGAACTGTGGATTCACTTTTCCTCGATGTGCGGATTCTGTCCTTAATTCCGGTTGGATAGGGCGACTGGTAAATTCCGATAAATTAGGTCTGTAGAATATCATTTTCTTTCTTTCTGTCTGTTAGTCATATGTTGTCTCCTTTGCGTGACTTCCAATCCGACCTGGTACACAACATATGCAACTCTATTTCTCTACAGGCTATATATATGAAATTCCTCTCATATGTTAGCCATATGCTGTCTCCTTTGCGTGACTTCCAATCCGACCTGGTACACAACATATGCAACCTTCTACTTCTCAACCCCTCTGAAACAATAAGTAATAGAATTCTGAATCTATCCTCTCTCTAAATGATTGTCTGCTCACCCAATGTAAGGAGTACTCTGGAAGTTCTTGATGGATGGGGCATATCAGGAAGCAGGAAACATGTTCTAGTACACTTAAAATTGAACACATATAGATTGTCTATATATATCGCTGCTTGATTTAGGTGGACAACAATATCCCTGGTTGTAGTCAGTTAAATGGTCATAAGAAAAGTTTATTTAAGAATTAGGGCCAATCATGATAATAATGTTACAATTAGATATATGCATGTATCATGTCATTGGTAAATTGTCCAAAATTATCACAAATGTTTCATGTTTAAGTGGACCACAATACTGGCGATCGATCAGATGAAGATGTGAAGATAAGGTTACCAACTAGTGGAATAAGGTTGTCCAACAACTTTGATCCCAAATCACTCTTAAAGTTAGATATCATTTTATTTTTGTTAAGTTTGTTCATAGTGTTCTTCTAATTTAAATATTAGGGGAGAATTAAAAATTTTAAAAACCAAACAAAAATCAGAAAATTAAAAAAAATACTTTTATTTCTTGTTCAGAAAAATCAAAAAAATCCAAAAATATTTTTGTTTCTGTTTTAATTTGTTCTAAGTTTTTGTTTAGTTTTGTTTTGTCTTGAAAAGTGATTTCAGGTGAAGATGAAATTCATGGAGTTTGTGTCAAAGATTTCTGAGCCAAAGGCTTCGTCTGTGAGCATCGAAGAATTCTCATTCGAAGGAGCAAGAAATGAAGATTATTCTTTCAAATTCAATCTTTCAACCCCAAAAGCAAGGTGAAGCTGAAATTGAAGATTATGTGATGGATTGAATTGAAGCCTCCTAAATCAGTCTGCTACTATCTTAAACCTGCTGAAGTGATCCAGAAGATTTGTTCTCTCTGATGTTCTCTTTGAAGATTCTCAAGCTGAAAGCGCTATCTTTCAAGAATCAGTACATTAAGCATCCTCACCCAATGTGCATTCAAAGCCAATTCTGAAGAAAAGCCCAACCGCTCAATATGAAGTCATTCATTGAAGATTCATCAAGTTCATCTTGAAGTTCTGAAGAATTTGAAGACTAATGCTGAAGCCAGGTTCCCAATGAAGATTAACAAGAAAAGCCAACTACTTTTTAGGGGGAGCTTGTTGGGTCATTAAGAAAAGAAAGCTATAAACCAAGGGGGGAGATTGTTGGATCAAAATATGGTTTATACTTTGCTTTTCTGGGCAATTATATTTTTCTGTAATATTTTTGGAGTTTACGGTCATGTTTACGGTTGACTTTACGGCCGTAAGGTGACGGCCCATGTTATCCGGCCCATGTTCCCTAGTATATATAGGTGTTAGGGTGAGGAGTATAAATTGATGAACACGAAGAGAGTTTAGGGTCTAGAGAGAAGAGAGAAACTAGATAGAATTTTGTGTGTGTGAATCTTTTGAATCCGGAACTTTAATTCTAATCAATTCATACAGAGATTCATATTATTCTTCTTCTCCTTCTCTTCTATTTGATCTGACATCATCCGTTTGATTGGGATTCCACACCATCAAATGGATCTGATTGATACACAGGCATACTTAGGGACTTACACTAATTCAGTTTTATATTGAGACACAGGAATATTTAGAGATTTAAGAATGGTGTGTACCTTTTTTATCACCTTCTCGCATTCGTTAATTTGATTAGGGACGTGTTTCGCTTTGAAACATCTGTCGGAGACACGACCGCCTTCAGTAGCTAGTGTATCCTCTAAGCTCTAAGAACCATCAAGCACCTTCCACTAAACTGCGAAACATCATCTTTTCCCATGAAGCGTCTCCTGTGAGTTGGCCTACGAACCTCTTCGTCCTTAGAGTCAGTCGACCACACTTCGACTCTACCAAACTCATCATCCTTCTCCTGCACAATTAAAGCAGGTTTAGCATCATCAACATTTTTCTTCTTATTGATTTCCACTAGCTTTCTAAGGAAATAAGCCACATCATCCTCCTCTTCTTTCTTCTTATTTATTCTTCTCAGCAAGAACTCCTTTTCTAGATGACTTTTCTACGAACCGCTTCTTCCTTTTGAGAGTTTTTCACACTCTCATCCTTCACCTTCTCATAATTGTAACTTCCCTGCCATATTATTTTTTGTTGCGACCAAAATTCTTCTTTGCAAACTTCTTAGGGTTGGACACCAACATAGCATACTCTTCCTTTGAGAGTTCACAATCGGAGAGATCTGACTCCGAAATATCATCAATAATCTTCTTACCCTTGGCTACAAGAGCCAAAGAACCCATTATAGAAACAACCTTTCCATCACTTGTCACTTCGTCCTCATGTGACCTCAGAATACCAATGAGTTATTTTTGAATTGCTCGTGTGCTTTAACCGTCGACACCATATGTTTCCACTCAGATCTTAACCCGTTCATATACGTGACCTTTTGCTCTATCAGTTCATGTTTGGTCTTGTGCTTTACTATCCTTCTTAATAGATGGTTGTAACGATTGAACGTTTGGTCCAGTTTCTCCCTAAGCCTATCCCATATTTCTTTTGTAGTTTCGCAGGAGCTTACTAAGTGAAACGTATCGGTTGGCAAAGCAATACGGATGATCCTCATAGACTTGATATTATTGATTAGTTTATCTTTTTCATCTTGAGGCACTTCTCCAGCTTCGAGAAGAAGATCATTGTACTCAGCTTGAGTGTTGATAACCCATTTTGTATGAGTATGAGCAAATGTCTCCTTGGTTATTGCATCCCTTATCAATGAACCATTATCTTCAAGCCTTAACAAGTAATCCTCAAAGTGCAGTGCCCACACTTCATAATCGTTTGGAAAGAGTATAGGGATCCTTGTTGTAGATCCAATATCACTTGAAAGATTGATTGAGTTAACGTGAGAATCGTCAGGCTACATGTTGTCGATTCAATAAAAACTTGTATAAACCAAATGTGTAAACCTAAAATCGAGTTTAGGGTAAAATCAAGATCAAGATTCAACGTCTGTAATCGATTAAAACTAAGAAGACGGCAAACTCCAGATCTTATTAAAGCGGAAACCCTAATAGCTCTTTAATAGAGGAGACGCGTATGGATTACACAGTCTCCTGCTCTGATACCAATTGTTAAATATAAAACTTGAATGATTGATTAGATTCAAACAGGTAAAAGAATCAAAATGTAGAAAAAAGATCAAGTTGTGTCGAATGATTAATAAGCACAACCTTAGAAGAGCTCGATGAAGAACTACTACTGTAAGGTTGTGTAGGCTTACAAGATTGACGATTAGAAGATATTCTGCATGCATGCACTTTAAATAGTGAAAACCTAATAATAAATAACCGGGTGGACAGACCCAACCCGTTATACAAAATGGACTAAACATTAAATACACAATGACACAACCTATATGACCCAACAAATCGCGTTGATGATTCCAAGCCCTCCAAAGCACATGATGATGCAAAAGATGATGATGATAAGAAGTCTGAGAGTTCAACCTCAAACACATGATCTTCAAATGAAAACATTGTAGATCCTTTTTCCATGTTATAACTCCAAGATAATGTTGTCTCAGCTATCTCGAATCCGGCTCCCTCGATCAGAAAGTTGCAGGCCTTGATTTGAAGCATCATCAAAAGGTTACAGTTCTTGATTCCAAGCTAGAGCTCATCCTTAAATCTCTTTCCAAGATCCAACCTACTGCTCCCTCAGAACTTGACCGAGCCAATACGCTTGACCAACTCATCTCTCTCCGGGTCAATCACACAATCGAAGAGGTTAAATAGAAGTATAATGATAGTATCAATCATCACATCTCCACCGCCACCATTATGGTCAAGATACATGACGACATCATTAATTCTACCGACGAACTCATTAAGCAGACTCATGTTTGTCATGAGAAACAGATTCAAAGACTTGAAAATGAGATTCGTAAAAAGGATGGCATGAACATGGTCATGCAAGAGGTACTTATCAAGCTAATTCGTGTAACTTGGAATTTTGTTGATGTTCCGAACAACAATTTCGATGAGATGCTCATTATTCTGGATGAAACATTTTCCCATCTCAAGGTTCAAGCTCCTACAACCAAGGCATACAACGCTCTCACCAAACAACTCAACACAATCCATCAAAGAGTCTTTGAATGGTTGGAGGAACTCAAGACTGGATCCGTACTTGAATCGGAGGTTGGGCCGTCCCATAAAAGAGGGGGAGAAAGCAAACAAATAATTTAATGGAAACCTGGCTCAGAGTTTGTGCTCCCAGATGAATCGACCAATGATGAAATTATTGAGGTTGAAACTCTTAAACCTCTTGAGTCAGATGATGAAGAAGATGAAGACCTCGCTGAAAATGTGATCTTTCGACTTCAAGCCATCAGGGAACAACTTGTGAAGTTTCTCAGAAGCAGAGAAGATAAAACGATCATCGGTTTCTTGGTCATCACTTTTAGCAGAAGTGTTCAAAGGAAGTCAAGACATGGAAAATGCTCAAGAACAAGACGACTATTGATGCATTCCGAGCTACTCAGTCCATCAATTCATATTCCGAGGATTGTTCAAATTGATGAGGGTCCTCATCCATTTGAATTATTCATCACAAAATCCGGTCAACAAATCATTTCCTCCATTTCTGGCATTAGTGAAAATCCTCAAGATAAAGGAAAAATATTGGAACATATTCGTACAACCCAGTCAAGACATTTAGATAGTCCAAGTGCTGGTCTCAGGAACAGATCAATCAAACGTTGGAAGAAAGCATTCTTATTGAAGCACTTAAATACAAGCTGAACCCGATGCAGGTTATTTCCGAGAAGGAGTTATTCATGACATACACCTCATGCCCTTCATGTATTATGATCTGCCAACACAAGATATTGATGAAATCAACTTGCCAATCTCTCCACATGGTCACTTCTATATCAAGTACGCTCCTCCACATCCAACTGATGATCCTCAAATCATCATCAGAATAGAGCATGAGAGATTGAGAACCCTGTACTTTGTCAACGCATGACTCCAAAAAGAAGTGTGGTCTTGGAAAAGACTTACCAAGATCATCGAATGTGGTAACAAGGTCCAGAGCAAGTTCGATCTGAATTGCATGTTGTACACATCCTATGTTTCTCGGAATAAAGACTTCAGTCTCGTCATCATGGGTACATAATTTCCTTCAATAAACCCAATGAAATTCTCACCATAACTACTCATTTCTAAGATCACCAATCAAGTGAATCAAGTAGTAGAGCCTACAATGCTGCAATAAGCTTCATGAAGAACTATGTTGCCGAATTCTACAGATCAGATATTAAATTTTGTCATCTTTTCAGAACCGAGAGCATTCTGGAAAAAATCACAACCCAATTCCATAAAGCACATATCTTAGCAGAAGGCCCATTGAAGAGCCGTAACACAGTTATGTCTGTATAAAAAAGAAGACTAATTGAAACTAATTCTTTATAGTTCTTGAAAAAAATCTTGTTCCAACAAAGATCCTTCAGAAGTTCATTACCAACGCTGCCAACAGTGATTCTCCTGAACACGTTAAAAAGAAATTCATCGAGCATCTCAGATGGTACATAGAAGTCCAAAGGTAGCTCCAAAGTGCCTATCTCTTTGTATTTGATGAGGCTAAGTGAAGAGTTATTTTATTGCTAAGGTCACTTAATGGAGATTGTTAATACAAGAAGTGAACCATTAGCAATCCAAATCCAAGCCAAACCGAGGTCAAGTTCATTTCGAGATGTGTTGAGTTACGAAATGAAGACATGTCCGAGAAACACCTTGTATTCAGTGCTATTTTGAGTTTATATTTACATTTAATGTTTCTTGTACGTTCTAAGTATCTACCAATCGCGATAGCTTTGCTAGATCCATTCTGTTAATTCACATTATGATAGAAATAATTGGTATGATCAGTCTCAGGGTTAGTGGTGAATTCTCAAATTGCCTAACTGAGTAACATAATCACGAACATTAAATCCATATTATTATGTTTAACCTAGGGACGACTCCATAGTTAGATCTGCCTACGTCTCAACTAGTGAAGTTATGATCTCCTAGTTATTAACTCAGTAGTTGATTTAAGTAACATAATCCAAACCTAATCTTAGATCATGCACTTAGCTACAGAAACAACAAAACACTAATTTTAATACCTATGAGTCTTCATCAAGAAATAATAATAAATTGAAGAACTATCAAAAAAAATTCAATCAACAATAATACTAGAGTTTCATAAATAATAAATAACCACAAGGGGTTTGATCCCAAATCTTAACAAGAACCTGCATGTTGAAAGAGTTGACTAATTATAGGCAAAATAGTAAAAAATTTGAATACCAAATTATTCTTTTCTTGATCTTTATATTTCTTCTCCATATCAACCTGCATGTTGATATCGTAGAGAGAAAATTAAATAAGATCCCTCTGCTTTGGATATTATGTATTATTCTTTAATTCTGATATATTCTTGTTCTAAACGAATTTAGGGGTCTATTTTTTTTTTTGGAACTAGCTTATATTGCACCAAGATTTGACAATCTAGGCAAGAAATAAATTCTGGGTAGTTATTTTCAAAATTGTTAGATTTCTTTCAATGCTTAATTCCCTTTCATTCTTGCTTATTACTTCACAAAAAATGTGCAAAATGGCCTTTTTCAGCTACTATTTCACCAATATTCCATTTTCATTTACGATAATTAACTATTGAGCAATTAGCCACCTTTTTCTTATTTTAGTCATAAAAATGCCTAGAAGAGTGTCTGAAATGTCCCATAAAATATGTATACTTTAGGACATATCAAAATGCTCCACACTTTGGCCTTTTCTTGTCCCCAAGCAAAACTTTAATCATTTAAGTTCACTCAAACATATCTATAAGACAAATTGTTAAATTAACGATGTATAAAAAATAACCATCTATTATGTTCAACGATCAAGATTACAAATGTGAATCTTTTCATACCCCAAGCATACCATCTCATCACAAAAAGAAAACTTTTAGATAGGACACCAATTATTTATACATAATGTTATTAGTATACACTTTATCTATTTCATCACCTCAAGGACATGTCACTAAGTTTCCGAATTCTTTAATAGTATCCCATAATGAATGTTCCATGGTGCTACCACTTTTCATTTTCCTTGGTACATAACATTCTATTTGATATAACCTTATTGCACATAGTACCCAAATTAGTTGCTTTAGATTGAGATTTTCTATGCAAGATTTTTGGATATAGGAAAAATTTTCTTCCAAAGGCTACTAAAAGAAGTCCACGACTTTCGATATGATCCATGTAGCGATAATTCTACCCGCTAATCCTTTACAAGATGGCTCATGGACACATCACATTAAGTTTCATGAAGGGTTTACTATCTCGAATTATAAAGGGCACATATTAACTTCTCATTTTGAACACAAGTAGAAAATTTTACTTTTTTTTTTTCATATTTCACACTTTTCTTATTTGGAGCTTTCGTTTTGTTTCGTTTCCTTTCTTTTACTTGGAAACTTAACTCATCCTACGTTGGTTAATAAATTTTTAAGGGGTACATTTCTTGAAATAGGCAGAAAAATATTAAGGAGAGTGAGATAAATAGTTTGCTAATTTATGAAAGCTTGATAACTAATTAGAAATTTGTTACAATTAATTTAATTAATTTTAACTAATTGGGATTAATTAGATTAATCAGGAAATTACTTAAAGGTATTGGGACTAAATATTAATTGTTTAAAAGTTGGGAAAGAGGAACATTCTTGAAACCCTAAGAGGTTAGATGTTTTTTGAAGGATCTTGGAGCTTCTGGAATCGTTCCTATTAACAGATAAAAAAAATGATTTGAACTAGGATTAAATACTTTTATTTAACTAATTTGAATAAGCTTAATTTGCAAGTTACATCAGCTATAAATAGACCATTAGAGCCTTCATTAATTTTGTTCCTTTTCTCATTTGCATTAATATAATTTTATTGTTTCAAGTGTTCTCTTCTCTCTCCTTAATTTTCTTGGGTTTAGACTTTTGGGTGTGAACCTTTAGAGGTATTCCTAATTTAGATGATAAATTCTTCCAAGAGCAACCAAGATTTCAAGATCTTCAATAAAATTAAAAGTAAATATGATTTTACTTTAAAGTTAGTAATCTTATCCATATTGTAGCATTAATTCATTTTTTTGAAAGTAGGTTGCCATAATTGTAAAACCTAATTGATTTCACTGCCAAAATTTAATGTATAAATGTGTAGAAATTCCAATAGTAGTATCAAATCAATTAGGTTTTACTTATGAGTACTACATGAAAAGGTAGAAAAAATACAGAATAGAAACCTTTTACCGTGGGATGCGATGCATCCAATGCTGGACACAATGGGCCCTGAGTAGATTTATGCCATTTTAGGTTTTGGCCTATAATTTTGAATTTTAGGGTTTATCTTTAGTTTTAAATGTTTTTTTTAATCTGTTAAACCTAAATAATTTAACTAGGAAGGTAAGTACGCCTAAGTAATTTGCAATTATAGATAATTGATATAAAACTAACTAACTAAAAGTTAATGAAAGATAATATGTTTAAATCATGTATTCTAAATTGTTTAAAATACACCTTACATATAATTATAATATATTATATAGTATATGTAAAGCCAAAAGATTTATACATGTAATATGATTATATATATATATATATATATGTATGTATGTATATATGTATGTATGTATGTATGTATGTAAGAATCATAGAACATGTGTCCTCGCATGTTTGATTATAGATCATTAGTAGAGTCAAGAGTAGGCTCCATTTATGAGACCATGCTATAATGAAACAGAGTATAAAATGGTCCTTGAATGTATCCTTTTCACTCACCACTTATTTGCATGGTTGATTGTCGTCAACCAAAAGGTTTTGATAGGACGATGTCTCCTTAAAAGCATAGCGTATAAAGTACTAAATCAAAACTACCATCATAATTATTTTAGGAAAATATGAATAGTTTATAACCCATAAAAACACAAATTATTCCTTATTGTCTATTTATCGAGAATGCGTAGTTAACCGACATATAAGTTTGAGACAAAAGAAGATGATGTGGTACTCTTGGTTATGGTTTGTTGGCAGAGCGCCCGTGGTTAACTGGCAGATCAATTTGAGGACGATGACATCATCAAGGGGACCTAAAATTTTGCCTTGTTGGTTTACCATCTTGTTTGTGAGACCTTGATATTCAAAGCACAAATAAAGGATGAGTAAATATTAAATTAACATTTCATTAATTGTTTTAATAAATGTCTAAAGATCTAGGAGTTTCATGGAGATTGAAACTGGCAAGGTGAACTGCCTACCTGAATTACTTCGTGGTAAGTTGATAGCATCCATTTACATATCGCAAAGCCAAATATGGATAGAACCATTAATAAATTTTAAATTAGGTTTGGAAAAATTATTTAAAGGATCAATAAAACAAACAAGAATGGAATTAGTATTGAATCATTTCAACAACATAACCCATTAAAATCTACTTCTATAAGACATATGAAAAGGATTAGTTGGAGGATGATGAATCCAAACCAAATTCGTAGTTTGAGAATAGTTCTATATACAAATAGAAAGATCACGCGTTAGATAAAGATCTTCCTGAGGTTCCTCCAGCCACTACATTCCCAAAATGTTAAGAACAACTATACAATAAAAATGTTGAAGTGAAATGAATTCACTCTGATTTTAATTTGAAAAATTTAGAAATGTCCATTACAGATGTAAATCGCATATTGATACTCTTTGAGACTAACATGTGCCAATCATAGAAACAGTAATTTCAAACGTTCCACATTCACTATCATGAATGCAAGTCTCAAAAAGAAGAAAGCCAGTTGCATAAATGATTTGTGGTGAAATACCTAATCTTCCCTCCAATGCTAAGGACAATAGGAAGCCTTATTTTGAGACTTATTCTAAAAAAGCATCAGTTCAAAATAAGAAAAGGACTTAGAAAGCATCTATGCCCTAATATGTCTAATGGATTAGAATGAAACATAAAGAAGAAAATTTGATCATAGATTACGAGCTCGTGCTACTATCCATAGAATCAATTGACAACTCGTTCTTGTGAATCTTTTGTATATAAATGGATATGATAATTCATAATACCGGTGGAACATTACTTCCAATCCTTGAGTATTTGTAACAGGTGGAAAAGTTGGAGTCAAACAAAGTCTAAAGATGTATTATGTATAAGTGAAACCACATCTTAACCTTGTTGCAATGAATCATCTATAGCCAAAGAGGCATCATTTGTATAAGTAAATACATATAAATTTAAAATAATGTTCAAATGGACTATTGTAAGTTAACACAAGTTAGATAATTAAGAGTTAAAAGCAAGGATTATACCCCACTATAAAAGATTTCGGTTTTAGGAATCTAGAACATAGGGATTTCGGTTTTTGGAATCAAAGATTAAAGGGGTTTTGGTTGTGTTTGGCCAAAATCTCAAGCCTAGGACCCCTATGATCGAAATCACCCTTAAATTGGTAGAACCAAACTGAAATCAAGGTGATTTCGGTCATGCTTTGGCCGAAATCACCCACTTGGTCCACAAGTGGTGCGACTTGACTGGTTGAATTAGCTTCCCAGTGTGATAACTTCATTTACTAATGTAAACCTCGCATCACCTTATCTTTTTCCTTCCTATATAATCAAGTTTTGGGGACCATTTTTCAAACACTTCCCAGTAAACATATTCACCATATCCTCTCAAAATCCAACCTCATTTTCCTCTTCAAAACTCATGTTGATACAATCCCAGGAAGCATACTTCAAGATAGTTTATAAGCATTTTGTAAGTATTCCTAATATAGACGAGTTTTTATACAAAAATCTCATGATAGTTCATATATTGACACATTGTTATGTGTTTAAAACCATTAGGATTACGACTACTTCAATCATTTTAACTTGAAGATCTTCACCGTCACCTCGTTATAAAACTGCAAATTCATATAAGGTGAGTTCATACCCCTACATTTTTCACGTCTTTTTCTGTATTTTAGGGGGGGGGGGGGAGGAATACAAGTGAAACACAAGAAAAATTGTGTTAAAATACAAACCGTTACTTATGTTTTCCTATATTATATATATATATATATATATATATATATATATATATATATATATATATATATATATATATTACATGAAAATTTTAAATACGTAAAATAACGTTACTACCAAAATTACAAACTTTTACATGCAAAGTTGTTGAATCTGAAAGGTTTTCATTTCGACGGAACATACATTTACAAAATATAATAGGTATAGTTTGTGGAATATTCACGCTATTTTACCGTTTTTGGACAAAGAAGTAATTATATAAAAAATAATTATTTTTACGTTATCAAAACGCTATGAAAGCGTAATGCATAGAGTTACAAGAAAAAGGGATTTTTCATACGTAAACCTTTTGATACAAATTTTATGAGACATTTGGCTTCACCATACATTTAAGTACATAACTTAAGTCTTGTATTATAAACCAGAATCTCTTCTAGGGAGAGCGTGATAATTGTGTATAGATCTATATAAGACTAACAACCCCGCACCTAAATTGTTAGCTACAGTTAGACCGGCAGGTCTAGGGTGACAAATATCATAACATTCTGACGCCTGAAGAACGTCGTCACAGGCCAACTAGTCGCTGGCATGGTTCTAATAACTCACATGGGGTAGTAACAGTACATGTTGGTTTACGGGGCTAACAAACAGTTAAATGGTTTTTTACATATATAAAACTACATTACGCTATTTTCTAGTACCATACAATGGGCATTTCAAGAAACATATATTTACATGGTTTTATGTAAATTAAAACTACGTAATGCAACTTTTAAGCACTGGAAAATTATACATATCGGTCTTAGGAGTTCTAAGACTACAACTCACCTTAAAGGAAAATATCGAATTTTTTGGAAAATACACTCTATCATTTCATAAGGAAAAAGGATACCTTTTCTCATACAAAACGTTGTCGAACTCACCAACTTAATTGTTGACACTTTTCAAACAATTTATATTCTCAGGGAATCATTAAAACAGGTAACCACCAGCTTTTGAGGATGGGACGCTAAGGCGTCAAACGAATCTTTTGTGATCATATTGTATTTGACTTTTGAAACATGTAATACTTATAATGATGTAACTCTGTCAATTATATTTATGATGATTGTGTTTTCTTTCCTTACTATTACTCAATTGTTATGATATTGTACATGATATCATCCACCCCTAGACGTTTCCACCATCTTGGTTTGGGGGTGTAACAGATTGGCATCAGAACATTGTTTATAGTGAACTAAGTATATCAAACCAGACAAGATATACAAACTATAAATACAATGGAACTAAAACTCTCCGACGTAACATTTTGTTACAAGTATAATCATACGCATTGGTTCCGTATCATAACAAAGACAAAAAAAAGTATTGAGATAAGTTGAACACTACGAGTAAGCCGCGGGTATGTAATCAGATCAGGGATGAATATAGCCTGATCAACTATTTTTATCCGAGATGTGGCCTACGTATGCTAAGGAATGGTCGTAGTGAATAAAAAGTATATAACTTACCTACCCCTCATACCTAGAAACTCTAGAACCAAACATAAAAGTTTAAAATACTATAGGAGTATTTTATGATACTATAAGAACTGTAATAAAAACGTTTAGGCCTCGATATTTATTAAAAACTAATAGTCATAAAGGACCTTCTCAGCTGAATAAATCAAATCCTTCACATAAAAACTAAGGACCTTTACTAGTAGATCTATAATTGCAAAGTGTATACGTTAAGGTTATATATAATTAATATTTTATAGACTTAGGATTTGTGATTCCGCTTTAAATCTTGTTTGTTGTTTGGTTGTGGGCTTAGAGTGGAGCTACTTATCCGACAGTCTATTCGATCTTGATTATATACAACTTGTATACAATAAGTAATTATAGGAGGACCCGGTATGGTTCACATCACAAAAAATTCATTAAAAGTATTTCTATTAAAAATTTATTATCCCTCAAAAATATTACAAAATTATACACTTAAGTTTTTCATATATTTCTCATATCCCTATTCTCTCACAAACGCAATGCTAGGATTTCACATACCCGGAGACCCCTATTTCCCTAATCAGGGAAATGATGTTTGGATCGTAGAGGATCCCGAAGAGGATCCTAAGGAAATGATGGAGGAAGATCCTGAAGACGATTCAGAGGAGGAAGAAGACGAGGAGGAGGATTAGGAAGACACCGACTCGAAACCAGAGGTCTACAATCCACCTCTTGTCCCCGCTCCCTGATGGAACTTTTAGGGCCCGATGCCTCGATGGGCGGTAGATTTGAAGAGATGGAGTTAGGAACAGGGCCAATGCCCTCCCTACGGTATGAAATGAGGCTTCTACAATCTCAACAGAAGGGCTTAGCAGACACGGCTCTCCATGTCATAGTTTGTCGCATCGCTCGCCATGGTGAATAAGCAAGGGCATCCGTCAACCACATCATGGAAGTTGGTGCCACCACTGAGGTCACCGCAGTTCGCCTTTGTTGCCTGGACGAAGGCCATGGTCAGAACAAGAATTACACTGAGGCTCTTCAAGAGTAAGTGACCGCAGCTCAATCTGAGGTTAGAGAGTTTCGGGAACGTCAAGCCGCATTAAAAGGATGTATGATATAAGAAGAGTGTCAAGTGACAAAAGCCAGAACGGAGACTAGGGCAATGCAGACTTTCATATATTCATTTTGTGGCCCTTAGAGCAACACCCATGATGAATAGTGCATACACTACTCACATTTTGATATAGACTAGGTTTACAGGTAGGCGTTGGTGCAACTCTTTTCTACATATAGACTCGACCCTGCGATTAAGTGACTATACCATTCGAGGGTTCGTGACGCTGTCAAAAATTGCCCTTACATTGATGTAATGTAGACCTGCATGAAGGTCAGAATTTCCAAACACTGTATACTAAATTATATCAATGAAATTGGGATTTATTTTATTTAATTAAGAGTGTTACCACTAATTTCATAACCTTGTTTTTTTAAAATTAGGTACTCATGGTAAATCTATGATTGCTTAGTGTATACGTGAAACTCATATATAATTAAGATCCTATAGAATTAGGATTAGTGAGTCCTCTTTAAGTCCTGTTCCTTGTTTGGTTGTGGGCTTAGGGTAGAACCACTTATTCGACGGTCTATTGAATCTTAATTATATATCACTTGTATACACCAAGTGATTTTAGAAGGACCTGTATGGATCAAGTAACATATTTTCATTTGAAGCATCACAATTAAAATTCATAAGTTTGTTTTACATAGACTTCTATTATGAATTGCTTGCAAATACTTTAAACTCAGAACACAATACATATAGAACCGATATAATCTAGTTCAATGACATCCGACTAATAACCACTACTGAAGACTTACCATCATTTCATCTTTATCCTTATGACAGAAGAATGACACTATGTAAATGTAACAAGCATTTCAACAACACCACAACAACAACACCACCACAACTACCACCTCCAGAATTCGACCCTGCCGTTTTCCAGGCTACAGTAACAGCTGTTGTGGCGGTCGCCATGTCACAAATCCATACCAATGGTACCGGTGGGGCACAAAATGGTACTACAAATTCTATCCAGGGAGACAGTCATGGATGCTCAAGGGAATGTTCCTACAAAGACTTCACTAACGGCAAACCCAAATCCTTCAATGGAAGCGGAGGTGTCATCACTCTAATGCAATGGTTCGAGAAAACTAAATCATTTTTTGAAATTTGTGCATGCCCCGAAACAAGCAAAGTCAAATTTGTAGCTTGCACTTTCTGTGACAGGAACCTTACTCGGTGGAACGGCCAGGTCAGGTCATTGACCCTCCCAGTGGCTAATTCGATGAGCTGGGAAGACTTGAAGAGTTTAATGCTAAGGGAGTATTGCCCAAGGGGCGAAGTGCAAAATCTGGAACAGGAGTTGTGAAACCTCAAAATGAAAGGCTCTGACATCATAGCCTATACTGCCAAATTCAGTGATCTAGTAGTATTATGTCCTAGGATGGTCATCCTAGAGAGTAAAAAGGTGGAGAGATACATCTAGGGACTATACCCTATATTCAAGGGAACGTGTTAGCTTTAAAACCGACTACTTTTGACAGTACCAAATGCTTGGCCTAGAGACACATCGATCATGGAGTCCGCCAAGGCATAATGGCCCCCGTCCCCTAGCAAACGAAAGGGGGCGACAATAAAACAAAGTTGTGGAACAAAAAGAAGAACCAGCCGACACAGGACCCCACCAAGAAATAACAAATATTTGTTGTTCACGCTGCCATTACCCTTGCCACACCAACGTCATTGAGACAATATGACAGGAACCTACCCAAATGTAACAAGGGCAAATTTCACCACACAAATGCTTGTTAGGAGATGCACTGCAACAATTGCAACAAAAGGGGCATACAACCTGTTTCTATAAGGCGCAAATCGAACAAATCTCCCAGGCCGCCAATCCCGGAGTAGCCGAGCTTGCTACAGCTGTGGGGAGACCGGGCATTTCAAAAGAGAGTGCCTAAAGGGGAGAAACACTAATATTGGCTGTGTGGGAAAGGTTTTGTCCATAAGACACGAGGAAGTAGTTCAAGACCCGATGTTGGTTACCGGTATGTTTCTCCTCAATAACTCATATGCATGCATACTTTTCGATAGTGGAGTGGATAGGAGTTATGTAAGCGACAAATTTAAACACATACTCAATCAAAAACCACAATCACTCAACGAAATGTTCATAGTAGAAATGGAAAACTATAAGACTGAAAGCACTAAAGATATGTACATAGGATGCACTCTAACCCTAAACAAACATTCCTTCCAACTCGATCTGTTTCCGATCACTATATGAAGCTTTGATGTCATTATTGGCATCGATTGGTTAAGTCTTTACCACGCCAATATCATGTGTTACGAAAAGGACGTTCACCTTAACCTACCAAGTAACGAAACCCTCATAATTTATGGTGACAAACCCGTCACAAACCTACAAATCGTCTCTTGCATTAAAGCCCAAAAGTATCTACAGATGGAATACCATGCCTTTCTAGCTCATATGGTCGATATAAAGCAGGAGGTGAAAGACATCAAAGATATTCCCGAAGTCTGTAACTTTCCTGATGTATTCCCAGAAGACCTTCCAGGAGTACCATCTGCGCGGCAAGTAGAATTTTGAATCAGCCTAATTCCTGGAGCCACCCCCAAGCCAAATCCCCATACCATCTAGCACCGACTGAAATGCAGGAATTGTCCAGCCAGCTAAATGAACTACTAAGAAAAGGATTCATCAGACCAAGCTTCTCACATTGGGGAGCACCAATGCTATGCATGTAAAAGAAGGATGGATCATTTCGCATGTGCAGCGACTACCAGGAACTAAATAAACTTACCATCAAGAACATATATCCCCTACCTCGAATTGACGACCTATTCGACCAAATTTAGGGAGCAAACTATTTTTCAAAAATCGATCTACGGTCAGGGTACCACTAACTACGAGTCCAGGAGGAAGATGTTCCAAAAACTGCATTCAAGACTCGCTACGGTCACTACAAATTTGTAATTATCCCCTTCAGATTAACAAATGCACCCGCGGTGTTCATGTACCTAATGAACCGCGTATGTCAGCCTTACTTACACAAGTTCATGATTGTATTCATCGACGACATTATGGTCTATTGGCGAAGTGAAGAAGACTATAGTAAACACCTACGTCATGTTTTAGAGACATTAAGGATGAAGAAGTTATATGCGATGTTCTAGAAATGTGAGTTTTGGATACGAAAAGTGGACTTCCTCGGTCATGTGGTCATCAAGGAAGGGATACATGTGGATCCCTCCAAGATCAAGGCAATTAAAAGCTGGGCAGCACCAAGAACACGTGTAAAAATCCGTCAATTCTTAGGCCTCGCTGGCTACTACCATAGGTACATACAAAACTTCTCCAAGATAGCTAAACCTCTCACTACCTTTACTTAGAAAGGAGTGACCTTCAACTGGGAGGAGAAGCAAGAAGATGCTTTCCAAATGCTAAAGCAAGCCCTATGCAGTGCACCATTCCAGTCTCTTCTAGAAGGGATAAAAGATTTTCTAGTCTATTGCGATGTTTCCAAACAAGGGATAGGTTGCGTACTTATGCAACGAGGAAAGTTCATTATCTACACCTCAAGGCAGCTAAAGACTCACGAGGTCAACTACACAACACATGACCTCAAACTAGGAGCAGTAGTATTTTCCCTGAAGATTTGGAGGCACTAGCTTTATGGTACGAAGTGCACAATCTTCACGAACCATAAAAGTCTCCAACACATTGTCAACCAAAAAGAGCTCAAGATGAGGCAAATACATTGGGTAGAGCTACTAAATGATTAGGAATGTGAGATTCGTTATCATCCAGGAAAGACCAATGTAGTAATAGATTCCCTCAGCCGAAAGGAATACTCGTGCCGTCGATTATAGTCGTTGACCATAGATATCCATTCACACTTGTCCACATAGATCAAAGAGGCCCAACTGGAAGCCTTGGAACCTAAAAATGTCGTGGGTGATTCCTTAAGACGAATGGATAAAAATCTAGAAGTCAAGGGTGATGAAGTTCATTATCTCATGAATTGGATCTGGAAACCGAAGTTCAGTGGATTCAGAGATGTTGTCATGAATGAGGCTCACAAGACTCGATACTCCATTCATCCTGGTTCAGACAAGATGTACATGGACCTCCAGAAACTATATTGGCAACTAAACATGAAGGCAAAAATTGCTACCTATGTGGGCATGTGCCTGACTTGCGCCAAGGTCAATATAGAATACTAGAAGCCCTCAGATTTACTACAACAACCAAAAACACCCGAGTGGAAGTGGGAGCAGATAACCATGGATTTCATAACCAAGTTGCCAAGAAAATGGGTGGTCTCGATACCATTTGGATGATTGTTGACAGGTTAATCAAATCCGCACACTTCCTACCAATAAAAGAGATAGAGAAGATGGAGACGCTGACCAGAACCTACATTAAGGAGGTCGTATGACTGCATGGTGTACCAATATCCGTTATCTCCATCAGGGATAGTAGATTCACCTCATGGTTCTAGCATTCACTACAAAAATCCATAGGAACCAGACTCGACATGAGTACAACCTACCACCCACAGACCGACGGGCAGAGAGAAAGAACTATCCAAACAGTGGAGGATATTTTGAGAGCATGCCTGATAGACTTTGGTAAATCTTGGGATACCCATTTACCAATCGTTGAGTTATCATACAATAATAGCTATCACGCTAGGATCGGAGTTGCTCCATTTGAAGCCCTCTATGGCCGCATGTGCAGATCACCTCTGTGCTGGGTTGAAGTGGGTGGCACACAACTAGCAATGGGGCAAGTTCCTGACAACACTCTCACTGGACCAAAGATCATAAGGGAGACAACACAGAATATCATCCAAATTTGAGAAAGATTGAAAGCATCTTGAGATAGAGAAAAGAGCTATGCTAGAATAAGCGACGCAAACCCTTGGAATTCCAGGTGGGTGACTGCGATCTGTTAAAGGTCTCACACTAAAAGGGAATGATACACTTTGGAAAGCATGGGAAACTAAATCCAAGATATATGAAACCATTTGAGATCCTCGCAAGAATTGTTCCGGTAGCTTATAAACTTCGACTTCCACAAGAACTTAGTAACTTACACCCCACCTTCCACGTGTCCAATCTAAAGAAATGTTTGTCCGACGAAACTCTTGTAAGCCCACTTGACGAAATCGAGATAAACGATAGTCTACACTTCGTAGAAGAACTTGCGGAAATCATGGATAGAGAGATCAAAATGAAGAAAAAAAGTCGTATACCAATAGTGAAGGTCCCCTGGAACGCTAAGCAAGGACCTGAATTCACATGCCAACGAGAAGATCAAATGAATCAGAAGTACCCACATGTTTTCCCTAACCCTTGAAGTCCCACTCAAAATGCTAATTTCGGGAAGAAATTCCTTCTAACGGGGGGATGATGTGACAACTGGCAAAGTTGGAGTCAAACAAAGTCTAAAGATTTATTATGTATAAGTGAAACCACATCTTAACCTTGTTGCAATGAATCATCTATAGCCAAAGAGGCATCATTTGTATAAGTACATACATCTAAACTTAAAACCATGTTGAATGGACTATTGTAAGTTAACACAAGTCAAATAACTAAGAGTGAAAAGCATGAATTATACCCCACTACAAGGGATTTCGGTTTTAGGAATCTAGAACATAGGGATTTCAGTTTTTGGAATCAAAGATCAAAGGGTTTTTGGTTGTGTTTGGCTGAAATCTCAAGCCTAGGACCCTTATGACCGAAATCACCCTTAAATTGGTGGAACCAAACCAAAATCAAGTTGATATCAGTCATGCTTTGGCCGAAATCACCCACTTGGTCCACAAGTGGTGCTAGTTGATTGGTTGAATTAGCTTCCCAGTGTGATAATTCCATTTACCAATCTAAACCTCACATCACCTTATCTTTTTCCTTCTTATATAATCAAGGTTTAGGGACCATTTTTCAAACACTTTCTAGTAAACATATTCACCATATCCTCTCAAAATCAAACCTCATTTTCCTCTTCAAAACTCAAGTTGAAACAATCCCAGGAATCATTCTTCAAGATAGTTTATAAGCATTTGGTAAGTATTCCTAATGTAGACATGTTTTTATACAAAAATCTCATGATAGTTCATATATTCACACATTATTATGTGTTTAAAACCATTAGGATTATGACTACTTCAATCGTTTTAACTTGAAGATCTTCACCGTCACCTCGTTATCAAATTGCAAATTCATATAAGGTGAGTTCATGCCCCTATATTTCACGTCTTTTTCTGTATTTAAAGGGGGGGGGGGGGGATACAAGTGAACCACAAGAAAAGTTGTGTTAAAATACAAACTGTTACTTATGTTTTCCTATATTTTATAAACATTTTATGTGAAAATGTTAAGTACGTAAAATAATGTTACTACCAAAATTATAAACTTTTACAAACTATAATAGGTATAGTTTGTGGAATATTCATGCTATTTTACCATTTTGGGATAAAGAAGTAATTAAATAAAAAAAAAACAATTATTTTTACATTATATAAACACTATGAAAGGGTAATGCATAGATTTACAAGAAAAATGTATTTTTCATACCTAAACCGGTTGATACAAATTTTGTGAGACATTTCGCTTCACCGTACTTTTAAGCACCTAACTTAAGTTTTGTATTATAAACCAGAATCTCTTGTAAGGAGAGCGTGATACTTATGTATAGATCTATACGAGACTGAAAATCCCGCACCTAAATTGTTAGTTACAGTTAGACCGACAAATCTGGGGTGACAAATGTCATAACATTCCGACGCCTGAAGAACGTCGTCACAGGCCAACTAGTCGCTAAAATCGTTATAATAACTCACATGGAGTAGTAACAGTACATTTTGGTTTACAGGGATAACAAACATTTAAACGGTTTATTACATATATAAAACTACATTACGCTATTTCCTAGTACCATACAATGGGCATTTTAAGAAACATATATTTACATGGTTTTATGTAAATTAAAACTATGTAATGCAATTTTTATGGATGGGAAACTTATACATATCGGTCTTGGGAGTTCTAAGACTACAAGTCACCTTAAAGGAAAATATTAGATTTTCTGGAAAATACAATCTATCACTTCACAAGGAAAAACGGTACATTTTCTCATAAAAAACTCTTATGAATCACCAACTTAGTTATTGACAACAACTTGTATTCTCAGGGAATCTTTAAAACAAGTAGCCACGAGCTTTTAAGGATGGGACGTTAAGGCGTCAAACAAATATTTTGTCATCATATTGTAATTGAGTGTTGAAACAAGTAACACTTACAATGATGTAACTCTTTCAATTATATTTATGATGGTTTTGTTTGCTTTCTTTAGTATTACTCAATTGTTATGATATTGTACATGAAGTCATCCGCCCCTGGACGTTTCCGTCATCCTGGTTTGGGGGTGTGACAATGTATTACTTTATGAAACTTATAACAATGCAAAGAAATTTTAAACACAATCGATTCATATATTTTGCATCAAGTATTATATATAAAAAACAAAAATAATTAAGTTCAACGTTGAAGCATAAAGACTTCAAAAGGAAAATATGGACAATAAATATAGGATAAATTTAGTATGTCCTATGAGTTGTGACCCTCACCTAGAACATATATATATATATATATATATATATATATATATATATATATATATATATATATATATATATATATATATTTTTATATTTCAGACACCTAGAAGCCTATCAAAAAGCTAAGGTAGAAAAAAACTCGGCCTACCAGGTGCTTTTTTGAATAAGAGATCATTTTGAGGAAAAATAAGTGAATGATAGAGCATTCGGAGAATGAGTTAGTATTAGAAAAGGATGCTACAATTTTGGCTGATAATATTACTTTTGGTTAATATATGATTGAATGGTTTAATTTAAAAAGTGTACTCTACTATAAATCAAATTGAGCATAATGAGCAACTCACAAATTATTTTTAATACCCTTGGTCCAAAGGAGGAGGAATCGATACAAAAATTCACACTGCTCTGGATGAATAAAATGAAAACTATGTAAAATTTATGAGTTCCATTACAAAACTGGAATATGATGATAAAATCGCTTCTACTGGAATATGATGAGAAAATCCATTAAAAATGCAAGCTTTGTTCCAGGAAGGTTTGATGTTCCTTCTAATGCCATTGAAAACATGTCATCTTCCTAAGATCAAAATCATTTGTCTAAGGATGAAGTCACATGAAATTGAAATTTTTTGATGATAAATTGTGTTATTGGTGAAATTATTACAAAAATCTCCTGACATGTAATGGATCAATCTGTGGAAATTGGAGGAATTATGTGCTCGGAAACTACAGATGAAGAATTTGTAGATGTAAAACTATATCCTTCGATGTACTAATTTATTTGGATCCTCCTCATGTTCTTTTTTCAAAAAAAAAATTTGTCTCTGAATCAAAATAAAAACATGTTTCATATGTTCAAGCTCTGATGTCTTTTGTTTCAACTAAACCAACTTCACTCAATACATATTTTGTTGTCCCTACCATTTTTATTATTGAAAATCCCGAAGTAGGTGAAAGCTCCAGAACTAAAAGTCAAATTAGTTATTTTGACATAGTAACTCCTACAAATCCTGTTCTGAAAAGTAAGTCCTGGTTAATTCTTTCTAATGTTACAGAACCTTGTGCCAAAGAAAATGAAGTTGTTACATAGAAAACCAAATCTTATTCAAAAACTAAAATCAAGAGAATATGCTGCTAAATCTGTAAGAAAACAATGTCCCTAGAGAAATAGTTATCATGATAAGATGAAACAACCTTCAAAAAGAAATGTGAATATGATCTAAGGAAGCAAAAAAACCAAAGAAACATAGAAGCCTTTGCAGCTAACCTCTTCTATCAGAACAAAAGAGGAATTCTTACCTTCTTTGTCACCAAAGAAACTAGAATACTCTAAATCATCCAATAAGATCGTTTTCACTTACAAATGGTGGATTAAGGAATCCGACCTTACTTTTTGTATTTATCCAGTAGTATAATACAAGCATATTCCATATTTTAAGTCTAAATTTTTCCTTATCTTGATATTGCTACTTCTGTGAATATCTCCTCGGTCAGGAAAACCTCTGCCTCCAAACAATATTGGTTGCTGAAACTAGCTGTTTAATTATTTGTAGGAACTATGTAAGGATACGGGATACAAAACCTGGTTCATCGACAATGCTTGTTCCTTATACATGACATGCAGATTGGAATATATGAGGGACTTCAGACCAACCTAAAAATGGAGTATGTTACATGTAGGAATGAATCCAACAGTGAGAATAAAGAATATGGTGTACACATAAATAGGACATTCACCATTTAGAAGGTTCCTTATGTAACTGGACTTAAGCACAACCTTATCAACATATAAATATTGACTGATGCTAAATTCAAAGCTGAATTTGTGATAGTTTATTTTATTTTCTTCCTTTTTATAGTTTATTTTAGTATTTTTTGCTCTTTTTATTAGTATTGCATTGTATATTCTTCATTTTCTTTATCATGGATTGTGTCGGGTACTTTCTATTTTGCATGAGGTATTTTTCAGGGTTTTGGAGCTCGTTGTGGTTGTGGATTAGTATGGAGACGGGATTTGTGGGCTTTCAAGGCCTTATTGGGCTTTCTGGATCCATCAAAGAAGAATTGGGCTTCAAAAGTCGAAGACTTAGATGAAGTGGGCTTATGAAGATGCGTCTTGGATTCTTACTTTGGACTTGGACTATCCACATTTGAAGCTTGAAGATGATTGGCCAAATTTGAATCATGTAAGGTGTGGAGTCGACCAAGAGAATATTGAGTAGTGGAGTGGTGTAGTGGAGAAAAAAAATGCCAATAACATTCTAACATCTTTTGCGAGGGTGGATTCTCAGTCCTTCAACACTTGCGAGGGTACCAGTGCAACTGCACACTTCTGGGCATTTTGGTCATTTTGCTCACCATTTACTTAGGGGATTAGGTCTATCAGCTCATGCTTCGATTTTCCACCATTAGAGACCATTGGAGGCGATTTTTGGTAGCTTGATACAAATTCTTCTCATCTATCAAAGTAATTGTTAGTTTCTTGATGCAAAAACACTTTTGTGATTGTTATTTTGTTTCCATGAGTGACTAGTTTCTGTATATTGGTTAACTTTGGCTAAAACCCTTGGTTATTTGTGGGTTTTGAAGGATTCATGCTTAATTGTCATTTATCTTATGTTTTTAATTCTAGTTCATATTTCTTATGCTTGTTTAATACATTGATCATGAGCTTGGTACTTGAATGACCAATTGTTGGTTTATTTCTTTGGCTTAGCATTGAATCATTGAATTTACTTAGAACAAGGGCTTTATGATTGTAGAAATCATCCCTAGCTTATGATCATGATTCATTTATGGATGTGTAAGCACTGACATCCTCTAGGAATTGGGGATTCCTTCATTCTTAAGGCTAATCAACTTTTTTGGGTTCAATTGCTTCTATTTAAACCTTGATTTTGATTAAGAAGGTGTGTTGTGGGCTTCTCCAGCCTCCATAGTACCTATGAGAAATCTTGGTATATAATGCTTCTGTTGGGTTTTTGTATACTACAACATCCTATGGTGCACATACAACCCTAAAATATTTGGATCTATGTTTTCTCTAATTATACATGTAATATTGTTTCTAAAGCTTTAAGCCTACAACTAGCATACAAATGACATAAATAACATGAAATACTAGTTAGGATGACATAGCTCTTATGTAGCTTGAAACATTGTTGTATTTGGCCATTAAAAGCTTCGCCCTAATAGTGTGGAAGCCTCAAATGGAATCACAACATATCATGAACAAAGGTGGAACTTGAGAGAAAATGCCATGCACCCAAAAAATACCCATGAATTCCAAGAACATGCATGTGGACATTTTTTAGCTATAGAGCATATATTTATATGTAGGATTCCAAGGGTCATGGGTATAACCCAAATCCATACCCATGGGTTTTATGATCCATGGTTCATGTGGCCCAACTCTTTATGTATCCATACATAAACTTGGTCCAACATGGATCATAAGCCCAACACATATACATATAAAGATAACTAATTACCATAATTATTCCCCATAGATTTAATTAGTCTCTTTTGATCACTAAATTAATTCTTGATCAATACCAATTAAAACATATGATTTCATATTAATATATTATAACTTATAATATATTAATAAATCGTATATATAACTTGTTGAGTTTTTCGTATAATACAACATCCTATGGTGTACATACAACCCTAAATACCTTGGATCTATGTTTTCTATATTATACATGCAAATATCAATTTTTCCAAGGTATTGTTCTAACTAGCATAATATGAAAAACATATAATATTAATTCTAGTAGAATTACATACCTCTTTGTTTTAACTTGATTCCATGGAGGTTAAGAGCCTAGTGCCTCAAGTGTGACAAATCAAATGGTTCACACAACATCACCAACATCTTGGAATAACTTGAGGGAAAAGGTTCATATGCTTAAATTGGCTAGCCCTCATGTGTATACACACTAGTTCCTATTTCTTGAGCCATGGGGTCCTTATATATGGTGGCTTTTAGGGTTACACGATGTAATTCATTTCTTTCCATATTCTTCATGCTCCATGGGTTAAAACCTCCATGGAGTATCCATGGGTTACCCCATGGCTTTAGCCCAACATAAAGAACTATGGATCATAAGGCCACATATATAAGAATGAATGATTTACACAATCAATCCCAATATATTTAATTAGTCTCCTTTTGATCACATAATTAATTCCACATTAATTCTTGATCAATACTAATTAAATAATATGATTTCATATTAATATATTAGAACTTATAATATATTTATAAATCATAATTATCCTTTCTCACAAAAGTCTATCCAAATTGTTCGGATGCCATGCAACCCAAATAGACCATGCCAATTGGGTCAAGTATATACCGATTATAGTTATGGACTTAGACACTAATCCAACAGTCTCCCACTTGGATAAGTCTAAAACTATTATTGCATATGACTCCAAAACCCGACTGGCAATCGTAGCTCTTAAAAGCTGTTGTCGAACTATGAACAAATCAATGACGCCTCCATTAAATAAGAGAGCATCTATTCCTCCATTATAGATATCTTATGGACTGAGACATGGTTTATAATCATTCTCTCTATCCATTTGTTGTTTCCCGATTTCCGATTTATGACGACCGACGAATTGAACAAATCACATTAGTCCTGGCTAGGCCAAGCACTTCGGGGTGTCATCACTAAATCATTGAGGGGCCCACATATATCACTTTTATACTTTCAAGGGTAAAAGGAATGGATAAACTTTGACTCATATGCTTGTTCTACTACTTGTTAAATCATACACAAAGGCACATTTTATAACATCGAGTTATTAATGCGTTTTCGTAAAATCAATGCATAACCAACTCATAGGTGACAAGTCATATCTCTAGGTTTGAAGAATATAAGAAATTATCGTCTTATGATCACTCTTCATAAAATCTATGAAGTGATTCAAATGAAAGTTGGTTTAATCCAATACTCAAAACTTATGAGCACTCATGAATGTTGCAGCAACTCTTGCAATGTCCACTACCTTAGACATCTACAAACCAGCTTCATGACAGTCTTGATTCATATCTACTTCAAAAATACGACCGACTGTGGATGGTTTGAATAACTTAGTCATTCAGGAACAACGACCTAGTTATTTTGGAAGTCAAAACATGCAAAGTGAAACACAAGAATAATTGAATCCAATATGGTCTCAGAACTTATGAATATAAATAAAACACCTTTTATTTATCACCATATTGATTACCCATCATTCAGTGCATACTGTTTAAAACTATCAACTTTATACTTGAATTAAAACAATAGCTGTCCCATGCTCCGAGCATGTACACTATGTTTTCTAAACACTAGTCATGCCATACACTAAGTATGCACATTATGTTTTTCCAAACTTTAGTTATGCCATACACCAAGTATGCACACTAAGTTTGTCTATGATATTTACTTTGTGAAATAGATCGATTGAACATAATTCTATTGATTCTCATTTCACAATCCCAAATCCTTACCGCAAATGCAAGAATTCCAAGTTCCTACCATTTTCCTAAATCTATTAGATTCTAAACTTATATGCATTGATCCTCTTGTAACGATTGTGCACATAGTCACCAAGACTTGTCAACATACATTATAGTATTCCAATGGAGATCAACTCCATGGAAACGAAGTCTCATATTCAAAGTACATTGCTTTGAACGTCCTTTTTGCATTAAGTTTCCTAATCTTACATAGATTTAATGAATAAATTCCACCTATGGGAACATTTCCATATTCCCATTTTGACTATCACTCCTGAACATGAGTTGCCTGTTTTTAGAATATGTCGATATGACCCTTCCAAAATTTAACACTATACTTCCAACTGTCCCTGGGCAACTAATATTTGGTAAACCTTAGATTGTTCTCGACAATTGCTTAATCAAATTAGTCATATCCAGTTCTAGTACTTTTTCCTTTTTAATGCTCTAGGCATTTGGAAAAATTTAGAGCAGATGAATATTATAGCACATGCAATCGATCCTATATCCGAAGCTTATAGGACACGATTCATGATGTCTCACATAAATACATGATACTTGACCAATCATTTTGCTATAATATTTCTATTTCTATTTGCCAAGTTCTCATAATTCAGATTATGAAAAGGGATGCCGTAATCATAACCAAATTTTAGAACGCAAATAATGGACCCATATATAGAATTTCCTTATGTTAAGCCACTCCAACATAAAATTCATATATATATATATATATATATATATATATATATATATATATATCCTTGACTAAAGATGATTAAAAACTTAATCTAAGCTTTTAGAATTGAAATGAACTATTATTTCCTCTCCCTTAATTACAGGGCATCATTCATAAAGAAAAGGAAGTCGAATCATACAAAGTCAAAGAAGGTTTGGTTTCCAAAGAAGCCATCCCCAGAACCAAGGAAAATGAAATAGGTCTGGATTCCCAAAGATACATCATCTCAACATGAAACAGAGCCATGCAAGGATGTCAGATGAAAGAAATCGAAACTGAAGTGTCTTGGAATTTTTATTGTAGAATGTTACAAAAAAAAATGAAGTTCAAAATTCTAGAATTAGCATTCCTTTGTCTAGTCAAAGGCATTTAGAGAAAATGAAGTATGTTTCAAAACCCATTCTCAAATGGGTTCCTAAATGTCCTTATTAATTCTAAAAAAATGTGAGAGACATGAACCCTTTAAATTTCATATTTCTTGTCGAAAAAATTGCAAAATTGGTCCCTATGATATGTATTTTTTTGGGGTTTTAGTCCAAACTTCGACTTTTTTGGATCGGTGGTCATTTTGAGCTAGTTTGTTTGTGGTTTTGGTCCCTCAGAAAACTGAAAAGACTAAAATACCCCTGAGGTATTTTCTTTTCATTTTTTATCTATTTTTTTTAATTAAAATATTAAGAAAACTCACTCTCTCTCTCTCTCTCTCTCTCTATATATATATATATATATATATATATATATATATATATATATATATATATATATATATATATCTAGCTTGCAACGAAAAATACACAGTAAAACCACATACACATCGTCCACATTATTAAATAAATCATTCCCCCCTCAAAATAAAAGTAACTAATTTCAAATCCAGAAACACATATGGGTTCACCTTTTGTAGTACCTGGTTCCTGGTACGTAGGACCTATCTAAGTTTTGCATTTTTAGCCTTGGACTCGGGGAGTTGTAGGCCCGACTCGCTGAGTAGAGCCGGGATATTGAGCACGCTTAAGTTTGCGACTCGACGAGTCCATATTCTGGACTCGGTGAGTCTCCGCTGTCTAGATGAAACCCTAATTTCAAGGGGTTGCACCCTATTTAAAGCAACCTTATGCGCCCCAAGCCCGACTCCTTCACCCTCAGAGCTCCTTATATCGACCTAACCCCTCTTCTTGTGAGATTGAAGTGTTTTGGTGTGATTTCTTGAAGATTTTGAGAGAAGAAGGAGAGTAGATCAAGAGGAGAATAAGGAGGCCCGATATCTTGGTGATATTTCAGAGATTCATTGAGGTATAACTCAGTTTCCTTCTGTTTTTATGCTTAAAGTCCCTTAGGGCACCATTAAAGTCCTTCTTGAACCACTTCCAAGCTTGTTTAGGGATTGGAGGTTATAATAAGTAGATTAACCTCTAGATTTAGGCATGTTTGAGCTCCAAAAGCTCATATCCATGGCCTTTATGGAAGTAAATTGCTTGAATGACCTAGATCTACCATTTTAGCCTTTATTAAGCCTTAAATCCCTATCCTATGCATGTGTACACGTAAAGTTGGAAACTTTATGTGTAAAACCTACCCTAAGAGCCCAGATCTATGTATGGCATGAGCTGGATTCAAGCAAAATCAAGTATATAGTAATTTCATGAGAACGACTCGGCGAGTCGTTCATCAGACTTGGCGAGTCAAGTCGCAAGTCCCTGAGTTTTCCCCTTTTGCGTGTTTGCTGGGTGAAGTTGTGAGTCATGGGTGGACTCAGTGAGTCGGAAGTCCAAGGCAATCTTCCTACCTTAAGAACAGACTCGACGAGTTGTTCATACAACTCGGCGAGTCGAAGCATAGAGTGTTCGTCGGATGAAGATGAACTCGACGAGTTGTTCATACAACTCGACGAGTAGGATGAAGGACTTTTGACATCATTTAGAAGGAGAACTCGCCGAGTCATTGCCTAACTTGACGAGTAGAGACGGGATTAAGGACGATCGAATGGGTAGGGACTCGACGAGTTGGCAAACCAACTAGGCGAGTTCGGTCAACTGGAAGTTGACTTTGACTTGCGCTTTGACCTGTTCAAGGGTAAAATGGTCATTTTACCCTAAGTACGGTTAGCAGTGTTTGATTGAACGTTTTGTGGGAATTATAGCCGGAGGATCCCCAGAACAGCAGCAGCACCAGTAGACAGTCAGTTCCCGCTCAAATTAGCAGCTACTTCGAGGTGAGTTATCTTCCAGTAGCGGTGGGTCTATAGACACAATGTCGGCCCACCAGTAGGAGTTGTATGTTAGATGAATGTCTCTGTGATATTCATCTAGGGTTTCTACTGTTGGATTAATTTCTAAGTCCATAACTATATTTGGTATGTACTTGACCCGACCTGGCATGGTCCATTTGGGTTTCACTTCACCGACACATTTTATATGGATAGTCTTTTGAGAATAGTATATTTATGATTTATATTAATATATTATAAGTGCTAGTATATTAATATGGAATCATATTATTTAATTAGTATTGATCAAGAATTAATTTAGAATTAATTAAGTGATCAAAATGAACTAATTAAATATGGACTCTTATATATATGGAATGGGCCAAGTTCATTTACGTTGGGCTAAGCTTTCATGGATAGTCCATGGAGTGTTTAACCCATGGATCCTAGGAAATGAAAGGTCATGGGTATTAGGGTTTAACCCTAATCCTCCACACTATATAAAGATGTCCTTGGTTGGTGAAATTGGCACTAGTGTGGGTACACTAAGAAGGGCTAGCCGATTTCACGAGAGAGAACCAAGTATCCATATTCTCTAAAGTCTTCCAAGGTGTTTTGGTGATTTGTGATTCCACTTGAGGCTTCCACACTATTGGGGCTAAGCTCTTAAAGCTTGAAGACATCAAGCTACATCAAAAGGTATGTAATCTAACTTGTACTTTGTAGAATAAGAGCTTCATAATATGCTAGTTAGGATTAAAGCCTTGGAAAGTTCTTATTTGCATGTATAATAGAGAATACATAGATCCAAGGTTTATAGGGTTGCATGTACACCATAGGAGTGTTAGAACGCTCAAAACCCAACAGTGGTATCAAAGACATGGGTTGTTTTCTGTTATATTAATGCAAATGTTTTATTTTCAAAGTTGAAAAAAAAAAAGAAAAAAAACAGGACGTTTGTCAAATTTTAAGATAATTACTTGTTTTTGTGAAAAACTAATTATTTGTAAAATTTGAATCATTTTCTATATGAGTTGAATTAGGTCAAATTTAGTAAAAGATAAAATTATATGATTATTTTATTAGTTTTAAAAGTTTGATCTAAAGAGTTTTTTGAAACCTCCATAAGTTATGGATATGAAAAGGTTTAAAGAAAATTGATTCAAAGTTTTTATGGAGTTACAAAATTTGGTGTTAATGTTTTAAAGAATTCCATAACTTATTCTTAAGTTATGGAATATGAAAAGTTTCATCATAAAACAAACATTTAACTCCATAAGTTATGGATTACCAAAAGTTTTATGTTTCCTTGTTTTATGAGTTATTTTTAGATTAATGAAAAATATGTGTTAGATGTTTTCAATCCAAATTAATCTAAAAGTTGTTCATAAAATGTGTTTTTGTAACTTGTCCTCAAGTTTTATGAAAAGTCACATTTATGAATCTTAAAAACTCATAAAAATGTCTTCGGTTATAAAAAAATGAAGAGTCTTTTCTTATAAATAGTTTTTATGGCTCCATAACTTGTCCTCAAGTTATAGATGTCCAAGAGTCTCTTCATTAAAAGTTTTAATACTTTAATTAAAACTCATAAGTTATGAAAATCCAAGAGTTTTGAATAGTTTCAAAACTTGCCCTCAAGTTTTGGAATTTGAAAAGTTTTCTTTTATGAATACTTTAATTCCAAGTTAAGCCCTTAGAATTTTAAAGAGTTAAAATTCAACCCTTATACTTTATAATATTATAAGTTAATAATATTTATATATGTATAAAAGCAAATCAGTCTTACCGTTAGTAGGCCTCATTCACGAAGCCGGTCTATAAGGGGGGTATAAGGTTACTGCCTATAAAATGGCAGTTTAATGGGTGTCCACTCTCACCCACCGCTTCCTTGACTGGTGGAGGGTCGTTAGCCGAACGGGTAGGACAAAGACTATAATTCTCCCTTCATTAAAAGTATTAATGATAAATATAAAGTAACTAAATGTTTTTTATAATTCCCAATCTTAGTTACTTTAGGAAAATGTGAATAAGGTGCTAATCCATGAAATTACACTTTGCACTTTGTTTAAGTCGGTTAGTGGAGCGTGTGTGGTTAACCGGCACACTAACTCGTATTTAACAAGGTAGGCAAAGGGTAACTTAATATTTATCATAGTATCGATGGAGCGTGTGTGGTTAACCGGCACATCGATTGAGGGGTAAATATTAAGGGTACCAAATATATTTGCATGGTTATTCACACCTTGTTTTGTGATCCTCGGCATCCTAGTCACAAAACCTGAAGGTCACACTCGAGATTGAAACATGCCATTGAACAGTTCAATGAATCTCAAAAGATCTAGGAGTTTCAAATCCAATTAAAACCTAATTATACATTTCGTTTATCTTGGTGGAAATTGGTGAATCATCATTCACCTACCTTCAAATATTTTATAGCTTGGATTACGACATCCCTCTTCTAAGTTATAAAATAGTTTGTTGGGTCCTAGCCTTAATATTTCATATTGGGTGTTATATTAAGGACTTTAAATCAACTATCTTGAATATCTCCCAAGAGATGTCAAGTTCAGACATCTATGATCTTCCCAAATATCTTGGAACCTCACTTCCTCCACCTCCTCCAATTATTCTCCCTAACCCACAAGTTCAAGGTCACTCAAGCATTATTGGCAAGGCAAGGTCTAGGTGTGATCACATCTTGGAGATGAAGTCACATGCTGACAAGCCGGGAGAGTTGGGTGTCAAAATCTTGAGAAAGTTAGTGGTTCAATCACTTTCTAAGTCACATAGTGAGTTCCTTTGGGACTCCTATGAAATAGACTATGACAAGACCCTTAATGATCTTATCTATTTGCTTGGTGCTGCTAAATCAAAAATGATTTAGTATACTAGTAAAGCAAATTTGATTAGGAGATCAACTTCCCAAAACTTTATGGACAAGGACAATAGTGACACAGGAAATCCAGAAATGCATTCTCTTCCCAATGGAAAGGGATTGGCCATAGTCAACATGGTTGACCAAATGGTAAAGAGAAAGGCTAAGTCTGAGATAGTCTCATGTACTATTACCTAAGGGTCCATATATTTCTATTTCCAAAGGAAGGGGCTTTGGTTATGAAGCTGCCAAACTTACCTAAGGATGGTAAGGTCAATAAGTTTGACTTTATTTCAGGTAAATTCCATTGTCTAACTCTATTAAGTTCCTACTTGGAGATTCTTCTTAGATGATGTGGCTGGGTCAGATGTTGATGTTTTAAGAATCAAAGAAAAGTAAAGAAACTTAAAGGAAGTATATGTTGATTCTGATCACGAAGATGGATCGCATGGTTTGGTGATCAGAATTTTTAGCATGTGCTTAAGAGTTATGATAGATTGCTTAGGAATAGATGACAACAAATTTTCATATACATCTGCATTGTAAGGATTAGTTTTTCCGCAAAGTTTTAAAATAAAAGAAAAGTTTTTAATTTTTATTTATTTTAAAATATCCTTACAATGGCATTTGGAAAAAAAGATGTTGTTTATATGATTCCATTGATAGCAATATTGGAAATATGAATTTGATTCTTTCATTTGTGGTAGTGTCTAAATTTACCAAATAAGGAAAGATTCTCATCACCCAAGTTTCAGTTGGATAGAAACTTGGAATCATGCAAGTTGTATACTATGATGAATGAGAACTTTCGAGCTGTGGAAAATTAAGACTATTTACTTGTTCACATGGATGTGTGAGTCATGTAAAGGACTAAGGGATCGAGTACACATTCTTGTACACTGGTCAAGTCCAACACAAAAGATCAATAAGATTATTCGTCATATTTTACTAAAGCTCAGTAAATATGGTTATAATTACAAGCTTAAGTGTAATTCTGAGACGTTGGAAAAGGTTCCAATGTAAGGCAGAGCGAATAAGAAGAATCAACTTAGGCAGAAAGATAAAAGTTTCTCAAATCTGAAAAGATGGGAGAGTACTTTAGTATTAGTTTTGTGATCATCTTAATGATTAAGAAACCATAGCACATTTAGTTCTCTAAGGAAATCTTAGTGCACTCTTATGACTAAGAAGAGGAACTTGAATTATTGAAATGGTTAAATCAAGAAGATGAGTCATACTTCGTTCCAATTCAAGTCTTAGATTCATACTCCAAGATTGTAATTTGAGTGACATATCTTAAAGAATGTCTAAAACACTTGTCAAATGTAAGAGTAAAAGTTTTCTACTCTTGGACATTTGAAATTGGTAAGTTGTGATGTTTGGATAAAACAAAGACCAACTAAGGCCAATTGTGTGAAGTGTTTGTCTTTATTAGAATACACACTATCTCTTGAATATTTGACAAGAAAGTCTTATATGTCAAGAGGACAGTGGGAGTCTTAAAGGTCTTGAAAGTCTCAAGAACTAATCAAGAATGAAACCTGAAGTTCCTCACTAGCACACGACTTAAGGTTCATAACCTATCGTGTTGACATATTCTGTGCTCATTCCAGTTAAAGTTGGCTTTGCATATGAGTCCTTAGAGTTCTCAATTGGGTGCATAACAACTTGGAAGCAATGGCAGGCCCTTGAGCTGCCAGGTGGCAAGAAGTTAAGATTGCACAAGTTCAATCCATATGAGTTAGGATTAGTCACTAACCTAGTCACGTGGTTATTGATGGGATTAAAAAAAACTTTTAATCTAAGAAGAACGATTAGATCTTGAACAAGTATATGAATTTAAAACAGTAAAAACGCAATAATAAGAACAAACAGCTCGAATCAAACGTGTCGAATGATTAAATAAAATCCTTAGAAGAGCTCGATTAAGAACATCAACTGTAAAGGATTAGAAGATTACAAGAACGATTACAGAAAAGTTATTAGTGCTCTTGATCAATCGCTATTTCGATAATCTCTAGAATCTTAACCTAATATGCATGCAAGCATTTAACTTATATACAATACATAAAAGGCTCTCGGTTGGACAGGCCCAAACCGGAGAATACAAGGCTAATCAACGAGCCCAAACGACGCAATCATCAAAACTCTTTTCAGCCCAACAATCTCCCCCTTTGCATCAATTTGGAGCGAGACCTTCACTTTCTACTTGGGCCGGCGGCTGAAGCAGGTACCTTCTTCTTCACAGTACTAAACAGACACTTGGTTATGGAAAGGATGGTCTGTCTAAACCGGATGTACCAATTGATCATATCATTGAAGTACTTGATATCATCAGCCGAATTGTCTTTACACTGCTTGATGATGAATAAGATGTGCTCCAAGCAAGTTGTAGTGTAAAGATGTTTGTCAGCTAAAGCGAAGAGACATTTCTGTCCTTCGGCTCTAGTGAACATCACAGAGTTTCGCCTCGAATCTATCTTGCCCATTTGCATTTGATTCAGATCACTGGCCGATCCCACAGGTTTGACTTTCGGTTTCTTCTTAAAAACTGTGGCAACCTCCTGATCCATTAGGGCCACCTCCATGATATAGCATGCCAGCATCCTTTTGACATGGTCTAAGATGGGACCATATTCGGCTTCATTTGTCAGCAGGATGTTGTACAAGACTATCCAATCATGAGGGTTCAGATTGGGCAGATCCGCCAGAGAGATCATGTGAGCAGTTCTTGCAGATCCTCAGATAAGCTTGAACTTGACGTTTGTGAATCTCCCCACGGCAAAAGGCTTCATCACCCGAACGTTGACGATCTTCTGGGCACTCCATGTAAGGCACTGAGGGCGGGCGGCCTCCAGGTAGAAGTCAATGAGCTCCCTGTCAAGCTCATCGTTCGGATGCGGGACTTCAGAAATATTAGAGAAGACGTGGAAGATGAACGCCTTTCGAGTTAGCGGCATATCAAACTGCGAATCAATAGTGTTGTTGCAGTCGAAAGATATCACCGGCTCGAGCCATAGTATGCTTGGAGTCTCTATGGCCTCTTTTATCAAACGATCCCTGGTCCAGGCAGGGAAGAGCAACTTTCGGCTCTCAAGGAGATCGTGGGCTTCTTTTTGCTTTCGTTCGGCTTCTTCAGCCTCACGCGCCACACGACTGACATCACCTTCAACATTGCGACTGTTCTTTCTTTTCAACATGTCCGCAATGGTATCCTTGTCTTCATCTTCATCTTCATCCTCTGCTATGTGTTTACCCTTGTTCTTCACACCCGAACCCGAGGCATGACCAGTTGGGGGTGGTTCGGTTGTGTGAGTAGCTTTGGAGGACGGAGGTGGTTTCGATCCTTTCTTCTCTTCTCCCCCTTGTTTCGGAATGGACACGAAACTCGGGAGGCCTTCAATCTTGCTTAGAAGGTCCATGGCCGGAGAGAGTTTTTCAGCGAGGGTGCGCCTCACTGAGTAGTTTAGGATGGGGTCGTGTGCTTCCAGGATGTTTGATAATACTGCGTGGACATCCGAAACACACGTCTTTTAACCTCCCTTTCGGATCGAAGAGCTTCCAATTGTTGTTCGGAGTTGGAAAGCTGCGTGCTCTTGACCTTTAGGGCGGTAGTCTTGCTTGCCAAGGCGTCCATCAGTGAGTTTTCAGCTGCAAGATCCTCTTGTAGCTTTGCCAAACGGGCATCGATGGAGGCACGGAGTGCCGAGTTGTCGTCGCTGATATTTTGTCGGAGGGTAGCGAACGAAGTCAACTCCGTCGAGACGAACTTGGCCAATTGCTGAACAATCGGTTCCAGAGTTGTCTTTGTGGCATTGACGCTTTCCTGTAGAGACTTCAGCAGGTCAGAAGCGTCGGAGAATAGTTTATCGACTTTTTCAGTCGCTGCCTCACAGGCTCGGGTGGAGGCGTCTATCGCAGCAGTTGCTGAGGCCACGGAATCATGTTGAGCCCTGGAGAAGGCGTCAACAATCTTCTGAAGCGCAGCTTCAGACATAGATGACTGCTGGTTGGAAGAGGAGGCGAGAAGCTGATCAACCTTCTCGTTAAGCTGGCGAAGATGCTTCTTTGTCACTGGAGCATCATCCTCCTCATCACTCTGAACTTGAAACGGACTATAGTAGACCGAATCGAAGTTCATGTGATCACCACCAAGATATTGATCACCGCCATCGGAGGCGTCTTCCGGAGATTGAGGTGGTGGTGAAGTTGGGGGTGTTATGAGTTTGGTTGTTTCGGGTTGAGTGGGTGAGGGGTTAGTTTCGGGTGGTGGTGGTATATGAGTTTCGGTTTGTGGAGGTTCGGTTATGGGAGGGGTTTCGGTTACAGGTGGTGTTCCGGTTGATGTGGTGAATATGGGTGGAGGGATAGGAATGGAGTTTGGGGGAATAGTGGGGTTTATGGTGGGAATGGAAATAGGTATTGTGGGTTGAGGAGAAAGAACTGGGGATTGATGAAGTTCCATGTCCGGGGTTGGGGACCGAGGGGGTGTGTTGCCTCGTTGAGGAGATTCGTCTCCTTGGGATCCCTCAGAGTCCGAACTCCCACCTTCGGATTCGCTTGAAGAGGAGGGAAGGACGAGCTTTCGCTTCCGTTGGGTTTTCCTCCTTTTCGGTTGAGGGGATGAAGCAACCTTCGGTTGTTTGCGCTTTTTGGGCTCAGGTCCTTTTGGGGCTTTGGATGGTTTCTTCCCTTTGTCTGCCTTTTTACCCCTGGCCACCGGTTTATCGGCATCGTTAATCGAACGCAGCATGTCCGATGTCAGTTCCCTCGGACCAGATGGCCCAGACTCCTTGATCGTTCGGATCAGTTGGCTGTCAGATGGCACATTCCCATACATCGACTCCGGGATAGAGCCAATGAAAGAGAACTTTGATGCAGCGGATACGATGATCTTCGTGGTATGAAATGTACCAATAGAAGACATCGATGCACCATCTTCTGTGGGAACATCGAACTTGTCCATGGCCCATCTTGTGATCAAGATCCAGAACCGGGCGAATGACACCTCAGAGTGTCGAGAAGAAGAAGAGAGGCTCTGAAGCAGCTATTGCCAGAGGACAAACCCATAGTCCAGGTTGATCCCATTGTAGACTCCGTACATTACAGAAAGGAACAGACGACTTGCCCCGTCAGATCCGGAGCTCCTCTCTGACAATCCCTTGAAGAGAACTGTAAATAACCCATTCCACTGGGGCGGTAGGCAGGACTTCTTGAACCTGGCGACGGAGGTGAGAACTTCTGTGTAGCCCATGTTATAAAACATGCTGTAGAACATCCCCACCGGAATTGTATCCGGGTGAACTCGTGAAGAGTCAGCAGCAAACCCTAACAGCATGCAGAAACGGGAACGAGAAATTGAAGTCTTGTGGTCACCAACTTCAAAGAACACCCGGTCGACGGCCCTGTCGTAGTAAGCCGTTGCATAAACCTGAGATAGGGTAACCATCGGCACCGTTTCAATTCTGGACAGTGCAGGAGCCAGCTGGGAATATTTGAGGCATTCGATGATCGGCGACATGTAGGGATCATACGCCAGTGGGTTTAGATCAATGACTAAGCTTTGCTGGGGTCGGATGGGCAGAATCTGAGAAGTTGCATGACCAGATGAAGACTCAGCCATTGTTGCAGGTTTGGAGAACGGGAGAGTATTGGGGAGTATTTTGCTTTGGGAAATATGGGGGCAGTAAAGAGGTAAAAGGAGGTGTTGATGGCTTCTTATAGTTGGTGAAGAGAGAGAAAAATCGTTTCAATTCTCTTATGGAAATATGGAAGGGTTTTTGAGTGACTGATTGGTGACAGTTGGGACGTGCGATGATCACGTAGGAGAGAGAGTGTCAGATTCCTAGGATTACGCCGCCCAATAAGCGCCGGTTCAGAGAAAGAAATCGTTTCCATTTCCACACGCGCCTGTAACTTCAGAGATATGACGCCTCGATATTGCACACGCGTCCTCAAGTGTCAGAAAAAGCGCGGCCGTTTCAAATTCACGCGCCCTCCTTTTTACCGTCGTTTGAATTTCTATCCATTTGACTCCCGCCGAGTCAGCAACTTTTTGTCTTTTCCCCTTTTTAATCAGCTGTATTCAATTTAGGACCCACGTGGCTGATTTTTGGCCTCAATTTCATTAGTAACGCTTCGGTAATAATCCAGCCTGTAAAGTAATTAGTAACGGAATTTTTGAAAATCTAGGATTTTCGTGCAAAGAGTGTAAAAGAAAAAGAAATAAAGCAACTCTTTTTAGGATAATCTGTGATGTCCATAAGGACACGAAACTGATGATCCCAGGCACGAATCTCTTCCTTCAAGGTTAAGAAGAACCTCAAAGTGTGATTGTGGAATCCCGTTGAATTACGGTCAAACATTTATTAAGAAATGTTGAAAGGCTTCTTTTAATTAGGCTAAGTAATGGTGGGTTCGCTTTGATTCAACAATGCAATTCTTGATATAAGAACGAATGTGAACAAAGTACTTGTGAGACCGGTGTAGTCTGTTGAACAAGTAGGTTGGAGTTGATTTTGAAGTGGCTTGGATTAATATGGAATCTCAGAAAAAAAAATTTAAAACTAGATCCCTTGGGAAGAAATGTTATGGTGTGTAACAATTTCATTGGAATCATGCAAAGAAAAAAAATGAGACTCCATGAAGGTACATTCGTCAATTCATTGGTGAAAACTTGATCAAATTAATTTGTCACCGTCAATTCTTTGGTGTTGAATGTTGGGTTTCACTTAGCTCGTAGTGGCACGAAACTAAGATCATAAACGCAGATGTTGTGTAACCATAAACCTCAGTGGTAGTGTCTGAGAGTCTCAAGGGTTACAGTGAGGAAGCGAATGTAATGGAGAAGTGTTATAGGGATGGTGTAAGGAAACATAGTACCTCTGCTGCGAAAATAAGGGCCAAGCAGGAGACTCTTAACTCATGTGAGAAAAGAGTGAGGTAGCTCACGATTAGAATAAATATGGTAGCCTTATTGGGAAGACAAGGTTTGTGTATACCAGGTCATGAAGGCTATTATTCAAAATCTTTTGAGGCTTGGGACACATACAGCAGCATGCTTCTAGGGACACTTAAGTAAGAGATCAAATATATTCCCATAAACGAATAAGCACACGAAAGAAGAAAAAAAAAATATTTTTGGATTTGTGATTTATAATAAAAATAAAAGAGTGAAAGAAAAAAAAACGATAAAAAAAAACTTTGGTAAAAATGAAGAATAACCGAACCCGAACGTTCGGTTGGAGTTGGTTCTAGAAAATTTTGGAAAACCGAACCCGAACGTTCGGTTGGTTTCGGTTGCACAAAATTTTGAAAAACCGAACCCGAACGTTCGGTTGGTTTCGGTTGCACAAAATTTTGAAAAACCGAACCCGAACCTTCGGATGGTTTCGGTTCCACAAAATTTTGAAAAACCGAACCCGAACCTTCGGATGGTTTCGGTTTTGGAAAATTTTGAGACACAAAGGATTTTAGATATACAAGATATAAATACTTTTAACACAAAGGAAAACAAGATTGTACAGGAAATATACAACATAGAAAAACTACCTTTGAAGTAATGAGCGAGTCAGATGGTTGAACCGAACCCGAACGTTCGGTTGGTTTCGCTTCTTACGGTTGAGTTTGAGAGGTAGTGTGAGGTACTGACTCTGATTCCATCATACCTAGCCCTTGCAATATTTTATTGAATGATGCTTCAGGAAGGGCTTTGGTAAAGACATCAGCCAGTTGATCAGTGGTTCTTACGAAGTGAACTTCGACATTTCCATCTTCCACATGATCTTTGATGAAGTGATACCTCAGTGCTATGTGTTTGGTTTTGGAGTGTTGCACTGGGTTATGACAGATCCTAATTGCACTTTCAGAGTCACAATATAGTGGGATCTTCTTCATATTGAGTCCATAGTCTCGGAGTTGACTTTGGATCCAAATCACTTGTGATGTGTAGGATGCCGCGGCAATGTATTCCGCTTCGGCAGTAGACAGCGACACACATGTTTGTTTCTTGGATTGCCAGCTGACCAATTTCCCATCAAGAAATTGACAGCCACCGGTTGTGCTTTTACGGTCGAGTCCACATCCTCCAAGGTCAGCATCAGAATAGGCTTGAACGAAGAAGCCTGAGTTGGATGGATACCACAGACCTAAGGAGGTGGTTCGCTTGAGATAACGTAGGATGTTCTTTACTGCCAGCATGTGAGGTTCACGTGGGTTAGCCTGAAATCGGGCACAATAACATACAGAAAACATGATATCAGGCCTGCTAGCAGTCAGATACATCAGTGAGCCTATCATTTGACGATAGAGCGTGATGTCGACCGCCGGTTTGTCTAGAGAAGGGGTAAGCTTGGTGCCGAATGCCATTGGGACTTTGACTTTTGAGTCTCCCATCATTCCAAACTTCGCTAGGAGAGTCTTCGTGTAAGCTTCCTGATTAATAAAGATGCCTTCGGGTCCCTGTCTTATGTTTAACCCAAGAAAAAAGTTAATAGGACCCATTGAGCTCATTTCAAACTTAGTTTCCATCAACTTTCTGAATTCAGCCGTTAAGCTGGGATTCGTGGAGCCAAAGATGATGTCATCAACGTAAATTTGAACTATCATAAGGTGGTTACCTTCCTTTTTGCGAAAGAAGGTTGGGTCAACCGAACCTTGTTTAAATTTGGACATCTTTAAGAATTTAGAAAGCGTTTCATACCAGGCTCTCGGAGCTTGTTTGAGACCGTACACAGCTTTATCCAGAATATAGCAATGATTTGGATGTTTTTCGTTCACGAACCCAGGAGGTTGCTCCACATACACAGTTTCTTCGAGTTCTCCATTGAGAAATGCACACTTGACGTCCATTTGGAAAACCTCAAAGTTTTTGTGAGCAGCATAGGCCAGAAATATTCTAACAGATTCTAGTCTAGCTACTGGAGCGAACGTTTCTTCGTAATCTATTCCTTCCTCCTGACAGTATCCCTTGACTACCAGACAAGCCTTGTTCCTAATGACATTACCTTCCTTGTCCATTTTGTTTCTAAAAACCCATTTAAGACCAACAACCGAAGCATCTGGAGGGGTTGGAATGAGGCGCCAGACTTTGTTCCTTTCAAACTCGTTCAGTTCGTCTTGCATTGCTTGAACCCAATCAGAGTGATCGAGGGCAGTGTTCACTGTCTTCGGTTCAAATTTTGATACGAATGAGTTAAACATACAAAACTCTACCTTTGAGAATAAAGATGTCTGTTTTGCCTTCAGTTGAGATCGGGTCAGGACCTTATCAGATACATCACCAACTACTTGAGAGATAGGATGATCTCTGGTCCATTTGGTAAGAGGAGGGTAATTCGGGTCGAAGGATGGATCTAGTTCAGCATTGATCATCTCTTCGGGCTCAGATTGGCTATCGTCATCAAGCATCATATCATCATGCTCCCCCTCAAATAATGAGTCTTGAGAAACATGAGGCTCAGGATTTTGTTGTGGTGCTTGATTTTCAGACGTTGAAGCACCTTCATATGGAGGGGCATCTTCGGTTGGAGAGGCACCTTCGGTTGGTGAAGGACTTTCGGTTGAAGTAGTAGAGCTTGGCTCCCCCTCGACATGAGAACTTGGCTCCCCCTCGACTGAAGCATTGTTGGTTGGAGAGTCATCAGTGGGCGATTCTCCTTCATGCATTCTTCTTGCAGCATCTTCGACAATCTGCTTCATATGATCTATCTTGTTGTCAGCTACACCTGCTTCGGAGAGAGAAGCTTTTTCCGGTTCATCAAAGAGTTCCAGAAATTTCTCGTACAAATTGGCGATTGAGACTGTGACTTGGCCAGTTTGAGGAAATATTTCCCCGGCAGTGTCATCTATGGCCTGTAGCTTCTTGACGTAGTTATCGTCGAAGGTCACATAGTATGTCTCTTCAATCCTTCTTGATCGTTTGTTTAGGACCCTGTACGCCTTGGATGTGAGTGAGTACCCTAGAAAAATTCCCTCGTCGGCTTTGACATCAAACTTGTTGCGGTGTTCTTTAGAGTTAAAGATGAAACACCTTGAGCCAAACACATGGAAAAATTTCACGTTGGGCTTTCTGTTGTTTAATATCTCATATGGTGTGAGCGTGAATCGCTTGTTGAGATAGGACCTGTTTTGTGTATAACAAGCAGCAGAAATAGCGTCAGCCCAAAAATAAAGAGGTAAGGAAGCGAAACTTAACATAGTTCGGGCAGCTTCACACAGAGATCGGTTTCGTCTTTCGACTATCCCGTTCTGCTGGGGTGTGTAGGGAGCTGAGAAATTATGACTAATTCCCTTTTTTGCAAGAAACTCTTCAAACTTTCTGTTCTTGAATTCGAGACCATTGTCGCTCCTGATGTTTCGAACGACCTTCTTGAGCTGGACTTCAATTTGGTTGATAAACACTTTTAGCTTTTGAGTCGCTTCAGATTTGAGCTTTAGAAAGAACACCCATGTAAATCGAGAGAAGTCATCAACGATAACAAGAATGTACTTGCTACCACCGATGCTTTCAATAGATGAAGGACCACACAAATCGATATGAAGCAATTCGAGTGGTTCAACAACTTTTGTGTTAATTATGGATGGGTGACTTTGACGACTCTGCTTTCCCATTTCGCATGCAGCACATAGATGCTCTCTGTCAAACTTGAGCAGTGGAAGGCCCCTAACATGACCTCCAGTGACAAGTCGGTTGATGTCTTTGAAATTGAGATGAGAGAGTCTTCGGTGCCACAACCAGCTTTCGTCGGATTGAGCTTTTGATAGCAGACATATGGCTGGGTTTCCTTTGATGGGTTTCATGTTCAGAGGAAACATTTCACCCTTTCGTTCTGACTTCAGAATGACTTTCTTTGTCTTTTTCTCTATGATTTCAGAACCTTCATCATCGAATGAAACTTTGAGACCTGTACCTCCAACAAGCTGAGATACACTGATGAGGTTGTGTTGAAGTCCTTCCACATACGCCACTTTCCTTATTGTAAAGTCACCATTCGTTATCATCCCGTATCCCTTTATGGTGCCGAAGGAGTTATTTCCAAACTTAACGTTGCCACCATTAGCAAGAGATCTGTATTCCCTGAGCTCCTCTTTCCTCCCTGTCATGTGACGCGAGCAGCCTCTGTCGATGTACCATTCTTCGTCGAACTGCTCGTCACTCATAACCTGCAAAAGTTAAGCAGATTTAGGAACCCAAAGTTTCTTGGGTCCATGTGAGCTTCTCATGGGAACAGGAATAGTAAGAGAGATGTCAACTAGATATGTTCGTTTTATTAGAGTTGTTTCATCTTTCTTTTTAATGGTAAAGACTTTTATTTTATTGACATTAGGGATGTTCGTTTTGGACTCAGGTTTGGATTCATCGACTTTCTGCTTTCCCTTCTGTTCAGTAGATGGATGAGGTTTTTGAGAACCAACGGAATTAGCGTTAGAGCAAGATGGAGATGAATGGTCGGAAGTAGAAGAACGAGAAGACTTAGGAAGAGAGGATTTGGATTTGGATGGAGTTGTCTTCCTTGCTGATGACTCTAGGTGACCCTTTTGCTTTTGATCGTTGGTGGGGTTAACCTTCGAGTCTTGTTCCTTTTTGATTTCGGAGCCGAACCTCTGTGTTCGGTTGGAGTTGTTCTTGGAACCGAACCTTTGGTTTCGGTCGAAGTCCTTTTCAGAACCGAACCTTGGCTTTCGGTTGGTGTTTTCTTGTGAACCGAACCTTGGCTTTTGGTTGGTATTTTCTTGCGAACCGAACCTTGGCTTTCGGTTGATATATTCTTGCGAACCGAACCTTGGCTTTCGGTTGGAGGAACTTTCAGGCTTTCGTACAGGATTGTTTTCATACTTCAGATTTTTGTCCTTGTGTGTATAGTATGCGTTCTGGGAGTGCCAGAATTGTTTCCTTTCAGAAAGATTTTTCCTGTATCTTTGGTTCCTCTCTATCTTCTTATCCCTCATCTGCTTAGGTTGATGATGAACGTTCGCTCTTGTTTTTGCTGCCACTTTGACTGGTTCCTTTTGAACTTCAGGAGTTTTTCTTTGAGCAGAGGGAACAAATGGAATATCTGAAGAAGATTCAGTTTGCCCTGAGGAAGTGGAAGGAGTATCTAATGAAGTTTCGCTTCGAGCTGTAGGTGTTGAAGGAATGTCTTCTTTTGCTAAACAATCATCCTCTTGAGGAATTTCTTTGGTACCACTTGTACTTAGTTCACTGAAATTATCAGGCTTGTTCAAGGGTTCAGGTATGTACCTCCCTTTCTTCATCCAGGAGGTTCTTTCAGAAAGACCAACGGTTTCGTTTCCATTATCAATAGGAGCTTCCCAGAAATACTCATCACAGCCATCAGCATTGTCTTCATTAACAATAGCTGTGAGTTCAGCTGTTTGATGTTCGGTTACTCCAGTCACCTTGTATACTTGATTTGGAGTGGTCCTGACCTTTTGATACACAACAGCTTTTTCTACTAATTTCGGGGACTTTTGTTGGGACAATCTAGCAAATTCCACAGAATTTTCAGAAATAAGGTTTTTGTGGTTTTCAGTTTCGCTTTTAACAAATTCTGAGCAGTCAACCGTATCCTCCACAGAAATTTCACTCATGTTTTCGTCCTCGTTAAGCTCAGATGCATTTTCAACATCGATTTTGTTTTCTGAGCTTACGTTGGCGTTAAGAGAGTCAAATTTTTGCATGGTTTCGGTTCTCTGTTTAAGTCAGTCATTTTCGTCCAAAAGGTTTTTGAGCATGTCCTTGTGGTCTTTGGACTTAATGAAGGACTCAATTTTGTCCAGTCCATACATATAGGTTGGATTGACATCATCAGACGATATCACACTTTCACAATTGTAAGCTTCGGCATCGATTTCATCCTCCTTAAATTCTAGAAAGGGCAAAATCATGCGATGGATCTTTTGACCTATCTCACAGTCCAAGTGAAGTTGAGTAATATTGGAATATAAACGTTTAGCTATTAAACAAAAAACATTTCGTTGTTTTAACAATTTCAAATTGTCTCTCTGCAAATAAATGTTTTCGTCTTTAACTTTAATTAATTCCGACTCTTTTAACTCAATCCACATTCGCCGCTCCTCACTCTTCGACGCCGCCCTGCTCAATTGATCAGTCAGGTTAGAATTGGTGACTCGAGTTTGAGTTAGGCTACTATCTAAATGAGAAATTCTTGTATTAATATTTTTTAGTTCTTTCTCGTAAGAGGATGGTGGTACTTTAGATGAAATAAAAGCAGATTGTACCTTCTTTATCAGTTCATCGAGTTCATTGAACTGTTGGCTGAGTGGTTTGGCCGTAAAGCACATATCCTCCTGCACCTTCGGTCCATTGCTTCCTCCATCGGTGTTTTATCCCCTCATTTGAGACACCTCAGTCACCATGAAGCATTTTCCACCACTGCTTTCATCCTTAGCCACATATGCCTTTCCATGAGTAGGCTTCCTCACTTCTTCGTCTTCTGAGTCAGTAGACCAAACTTCAGTGCTACCGAACTCATCGTCATTGACCGAACCCTGCACAATAAGAGCATTAATAGAAGGGTTAGCGGTAGACTTCTTCTTTCTCAACTCATCCAATCTCTTCTGCAGCACAGCTTCCTCATCATTTCCATTGTCCTTTTCAGCCATCTTCTTAAGAACACAGTCCTTAGCGTAGTGGTTTTTGCCACCACAATAGAAACAGCTTACTCCGGAATCGCCATCTGCTTTCGGTTCCTTTTTGGGCTCCTCAGCTTTCGGTTCATTGTTCACTTTTTCCGAGCTGTAACTCCCCTGCCAGTTTCGGTTTTTGTTGCTGGGGAATCTCTTCTTTATGAACCTCTTAGGATTGGATACCATCAAGGCATAATCCTCAGTTGAGAGGTCATATTCTTCCAAGTTGAGCTCTTCATCCTCCACCACAGCTTTACTTTTAGATAGGAGGGCCAACGAACCAAGACTGGAGACAACATTCTTCTCTTGAACCACAATCTTCTCTTGGGACTTTAGAATACCCACCAGTTTCGCCAAAGAATATGATTTAAACTGTTCATGGGCTTTGACTGTGGAAACAACTGCTCTCCATTCAGATCGCAGTCCGTTCAAGAAAGTAACCTTTTGTTCGATGAGCTTCCTTTCAATGTCGTGTTTGATCATCTTGCTGAGAAGATGATTGAAGCGATCAAACGTCTGGGTCACGGTTTCTTCGGCCCCTTGCCTGAATTCACCAAATTCAGATAGAAGCAAGGTTTGGATGGAATGTTCAAGATCTTCGTCTGTGGAATACAGTTCGCGAAGTCTATCCCACACTTCCTTCGCCATAGTGCATGAGCTGACCAGCCTGAATGTATCGGATTGAAGGGCGAATCTGATCAACCTAAGTGCCTTAATATTGCATTGGAGTTTGTCTTTTTCATCTTGCGTGATATTTGTCATGTCCTTGAGCAGATCATTGTACTCTTTTTGCGTCTTAATGATTCTGGACGTCGTAGAATGAGAAAACGGTCCACTGATGATGGCTTCCCATATGAGATAACCATTGTCCTCCGATCCAATCACATAATCTTCGAAATGATGCGCCCATACTTCATAGTCATGAGTGTACAAGATTGGAATCTTTGTCGTCGAACCGATGCTGTTGGAAATATTAATAGGATTTGATTGCGTTGCGTCCATAATGATCGTAAAAACCTGTTCAAAGATCAGACTTGTAATAAAGCAGATTAGGGCAAAATAATAAATACTAAGATACGTCAATTAAGATGACGGCTCAATAAATATCAATGATTGCGGAAAAACCCTAAAGGAAATCTTTTTCACAGAAAATATGTGTATCGATTACACAGCCTCCTGCTCTGATACCAATTGATGGGATTAAAAACAACTTTTAATCTAAGAAGAACGATTAGATCTTGAATAAGTATATGAATTTAAAACAGTAAAAACGCAATAATAAGAACAAACAGCTCGAATCAAACGTGTCGAATGATTAAATAAAATCCTTAGAAGAGCTCGATTAAGAACATCAACTGTAAAGGATTAGAAGATTACAAGAACGATTACAGAAAAGTTATTAGTGCTCTTGATCAATCGCTATTTCGATAATCTCTAGAATCTTAACCTAATATGCATGCAAGCATTTAACTTATATACAATACATAAAAGGCTCTCGGTTGGACAGGCCCAAACCGGAGAATACAAGGCTAATCAACGAGCCCAAACGACGCAATCATCAAAACTCTTTTCAGCCCAACAGTTATGGTTTTGACAAATTCACATGGATAAGAACACTTACACCATAAAATCTAAGTGTCATAAGGTTTCTCTTCGATTCATGAAAATGATTGTAATGAAACTCTTTCACTAAGTATATTTTAAGTAGATAGCAATTGTGATATTTTCAGTTCTCAAAGTCGTTAGTGGAGCGTGCGTGGTTAAACTACACACTAACATTGACTTATGAGAAATGGCAAAAGGTCTAAACAATTTAGACTATGATTACGGCATCCCTTTTCATAGTTCTGAAATTTTTTAGACACACATGTGAGCTATCTAAGAGAGGTGTATGATATTGATAAAGTCTTATCAAGGCAATCTAGTATCAGAAATCTGAACTTTGGTAAGAAAGTCAATAAAGTATTGATTTCTAGAAGTCCAATTGATTTTTGGGTACATGTCAAAGCTAGTGGGAGCATAAGTGTTATGCTATTAATCATCATGTTAGTGGGAGCATGATAATTATGATAAAGGTTACAAGTTAGCAATGTTAATTATAGAAAAACAAAAGGTCTCAATTGGGAAAAAGTTGTTTTGCTATAATTAAGGGAGAGGATATTATACTTCATCTCAAATCTAAAAGTTTAGATTGAGGTTTTAATCGTATTTAGTCAAGAATATATATGAATTTCATGTTGGGATGGCTCAACATAAGGAAATTCTATATATGGGTCCATTATTTGCGTTCTAAAATTCGATTATGATTACGACATCCCTTTTCATAATCTGAATTATGAGAACTTGGCAAATAGAAATGGAAATATTATAGCAAAAGACTGGTTTAGTCTTTATGTGAGACATCATGAATCGTGTCCCATATACTTCGGATGTAGGATCGATTACATGTGCTATATTCATCCTTTCTAAAAAATTTCCCAAATGCCCGGGGCATTAAGAAGGGAAAAGGTCTAGAATTGGATATGACTAAAATGATTAAGCAATTGTTGAGGACAATCTAAGGTGTACCAAGGATTGGTTGCTCAAGGACAGTTGGAAGTATAGTGTTGACTTTGGAAGGACCATATTGACATAGTCTGAAAAGAGGCAACTCTTGTTCGGAAGTGATAGTCAAAATGGAATATGGAAATGGCTCAAAGTTAGAAAGTATTCAATCTGTAACTTAATGCAAGAAGGATGTTTCCAAGGAGTTGATCTCCGTTGAATACTCTGTAATGATTGTTGCCAAGTCTTTGTGAATTTGTACATAATAATTACAAGAGGATCAATGCATATAAGTTTAGAATCTAACAGATTTCAGTAAATGGCATGAATTTGGAATTCTTGCATTTGCAGTAAGGAATAGGAACTGTGAAATGAGAATCATTGAAGTTATGTTCAACTAGTCTATTTCGCAAAGTAAAGACCATAGACAAACATAGTATGCATACTTGGTGTGTGGCATGACTAGTGTTTAGAAAACACAGTGTACATGCTTGGAGCATGGTACAACTGGTGTTTTAAATTCAAGTATAAAGTTGATAAAACCGAAAAAATGAATAATAAGTAATCAGTATGGTGATAAATAAAAATGTTTATTTATATTCATAGGGTTTGATACCATATTTGATTCATTTATTCTTGTGTTTCACTTTGCATGTTTTGACTTCCAGAATAAACTAGGTTATTCTCCCGGAATGACTAAGTTATTGAAACCATCCACAGTCGGTCATATGTTGGAAGTAGATATGAATTAAGACTGTCATGGGTTGGCTTGTAGAGGTCTAAGATGTTGGACAAAGGGCTACAACACTCATGAGTGCTCATAAGTTCTGAGTATTGGATTCAACCCGCGCTCATTGGAATCACTTCATGGATTTTATCACGAGTGACATGAGACGATAATATCTTATATTCTTCAAACCTAGATATATGAGTTGTTACATGAGTTGGTTGTACATTGATTGCACGAAAACGCATTCGGTAACTTGGTGTTATAAAACGTGCCTTTGTGTATGATTCAACAAATAGTAGAACAAGCCATATGAGTCGAAGTTTATCCATTCCTTTTACCTTCGGGATAAAAGTGATATCTGTGGGCCCCTCAATGATTTAATGATGACACATGTGAGTGCTTGGCCAAGCCAGGACTGATTTGATTTGTTCAATCAGTCAGTCATCATGAATCGGAAATCGGGAAACAACAAATGGACAGAGAGAATCATTACAATCCATGTCTCAGTCCATATGATATCTAGAATGGAGGAATATATGATCCCTTATCTAATGGACAAGTTCGTTGACAAGATCAGAGTTCGACAGCGGCTTTAAGAGCTACGATTGCCAGTTAGGTTTTGAAGTCATACTCAATACTAGTTTTAGACTTATCCAAATGGGAGACTGTTGGATTAATGTCTAAGTCCATAACTATATTTGGTATGTACTTGACCCGACCTGGCATGGTCCATTTGGGTTGCACTTCACTGACACAATTTATATGGATAGTCTTTTGAAAATAGTATATTTATGATTTATATTAATATATTATAAGTTCTAGTATATTAATATGGAATCATATTATTTAATTAGTATTGATCAAGAATTAATTTAGAATTAATTAAGTGATCAAAATGAACTAATTAAATATGGACTCTTATATACATGGAATGGGCCAAGTTCATTTAGGTTGGGCTAAGCTTTCATGGATAGTCCATGGAGTGTTTAACCCATGGATCCTAGGAAATGAAAGGTCATGGGTATTAGGGTTTAACCCTAATCCTCCACACTATATAAAGATGTCCTTGGTTGGTGAAATTGGCACTAGTGTGGGTACACTAAGAAGGGATAGCCGATTTCACTAGAGAGAACCAAGTATCCATATTCTCTAAAGTCTTCTAAGGTGTTTTGGTGATTTGTGATTCCACTTGAGGCTTACACACTATTGGGGCAAAGCTCTTAAAGCTTGAAGATATCAAGCTACATCAAAAGGTATGTCATCTAACTAGTACTTTGTAGAATAAGAGCTTCATAATATGCTAGTTAGGATTAAAGCCTTGGAAAGTTCTTATTTGCATGTATAATAGAGAAAACATAGATCCAAGGTTTATAGGGTTGCATGTACACCATAGGAGTGTTAGAATGCTCAAAACCCAACAGCTACTACCTGTGAGATGTTTATGTGCTAGTGACAGTAGGGGAGATAGTCCCCAGATTACCGGTCGATAGGGCCGAAGGGGCGGTCATGCCCAGCCATGCTAGATAGATTATGTGATATGTGTTATGTGGTATTAGTAGGGGGTGAAATAGTCCCCAGCATACGGTCGAGAGGACCGAAGGGGAGACCAGCACCCAGATATGCTAGTCGGTATCCGGTCGAGAGGACCGAAAGGAGGCCAGCACCCAGATATGCTAGTCAGTCTCCGGTCGAGAGGACCAAAGGGGTAGGTCGGGCACCCAGATATGCCTGACAATATATGTATGTTATGTGGTTATATGGTATGTGGTACGGTGGAGGAACTCACTAAGCTTCGTGCTTACGGTTTTCAGCTGTTGTTTCAGGTACCTCTTCAGCCAAGGGGAAGGAGCTGGCGCGGTAGCGGCATATCACACACATGATTTTGTTTTCCGCAGTAAGAGACATTCTGGGATTTGTACTCTGACATTATTATGTTCTACGTTTTGGTTTACTGACACGAGACATGTTTTTATTAAATGACATGGTCGAATGATATTTTGCTACAAACTTTTTGCAAATCACTTAATTAAAAATGAAATTTTTGGCCTGTATTTTTGGGATGTTACAAGTTGGTATCAGAGCCCTGGTTTGAGGGATTCGGACACACCTTCGGGGGCATCTGGACTCAAACCGAGGGATTAAAAGATTTTATAAGAAAGTGGTTGTCTAAAGAATAAAACAGCAGAGTTTTTGAGAAAGAACAAGTGTGTGATGTGCGCGACCGGTCGAGCTCAAGTAAGTATTCCCCAAGTACCCATACAATGTTATATTATGTTTATCAGATTCAGTAGAACAACATGCTAGAATAGGACTAAGGATATAGGAAAGATGCCTTATGTGCCTGCTTTATGTGCTTCAGTTTATGAGAATTGCATGCTAGTATTGAGTAGACAGTAGTAGGATTGTCTATTTAGGTTATGCCTGGTAGTATGAGCTTAGCATTATAAGCTAGTTCAACTTCTTATTATGAGGACAGACTTGCTTGAGCAGTTTTCCTGCGTTTGAATGTTGCTTGCTCTATGCTTTGTGGGACTCTGAGTAACGGGAGTTAGTCATTAGGTGAATACGTCACATTACATGTGATCAGGGTTGAATAATCTCAGAGTGCTAGATTTGGCTTTATTGCGCAGCTGTTGTTTGAGTCTAACCATTTTAGGGACAAGTATGTTACTCGAAGGATTATCTGAGCCTCATCGCATGTGATGGTATTCAGGTAATGGCTAATTGGCATTACAAGGAGGCCTTCAGCAGCTGAGGACTGGTTTGGGTGGAGTCAGAGATTTTCCCTAGGGCAAGCCTAGAATAGGAATAGCAGAGGGTCAGTAGTTGTGAAAGGGATCTGGTGGAGTCGAGGCAGTCCTTGAAGAAGGTACAGATAGATGTTGAAGGTAGTATGGGCCCGTACTACTGGAAGCAGAGGATCCGTACCCAAACTGAGGAAGGCCAAGATAAGACCAGGGAACTTGTAGTAGATGTGATCCCTGAAGAAGTATCAGTATTGCTAATGGTTGTTATTTATGTATTTCAGAATGGTGGTACTGTGCTCGAGGCCAGCAGTTGGTAGTTCAGGAGAGGGATCGGGTTCGGGATCAGGTTCTGAGCCAGTAGATGAGGGGCTACGCGAGTTCATCGCGTCAGAGATCACCAGGGGCATCCTTGAGTTGACCCCCATTATCTTCAGGTCGATCAAGGAAGGGATAGTCGAGTTGATGGAGGATCACCTCAGGGCATTCAGGACTGACATGGCATCTGGCCAGTCATGATCTCGCACACTATCCTTTAAGGACTTCAGGAGCAGTGGTGCGCCAGATTTCCACGGGGCAAAGGACCCCATAGCTGCCAGGCGGTGGATTGCAGACATTGAGTCTGCACAGTTGACTAGCTTCTGCCCTGAGGGGTCGAAGGTGAGGTTTGCAGCAGGGTGTTTACGAGATCGAGCTAGGGATTGGTGGGAGTCCATTGGTGACTCGTTGGGAGCCTCGGCTGTCGAGGCTATGACCTGGTCGGACTTCGTGACCAGGTTCAGGGGCAGAGTTTGTGCCGGCTGTCGAGACTCAGCAGCTGGCCAGGGAGTTCTTGGATATGAGGAAGACGATGGAGACTGTGGCGGAGATCACCCTTAAGTTCCGGGAGAGGGCATTGTTGGTGTCCCAGTACGCGGGTGATGAGGATATGAGGAGGACCCGCTACCATGACATGCTCCGAGCTGATATTCGGGAGCATGTCAGTTTTTCAGCTTGCCCCACCTTGGACTCTATGATTGCCAGGGCGAGGGAGAGGGAGATAGATCTGGAGCACATCCGGAAGAGGAAGGCGGAAGAGGGGCATGTTATAGGGGCTTCGGGAAAGAAGCCCAGGGGACCATATGCGGGTCCGAAAGGCCAACAGGGGTTGGCCGCTACAGGAAATGCGACAAGACGCACGAGGGAGCATGCAGGTTGGGGTCGTCAGGCTGCTATAAGTGCGGCAAGTCAGGGCACTTTAGCAGGGATTGTATCGCCCCTGCACTTGTGATACAAACGTCTGATTTTCTATGTTTCCATTGCAACCAGAGGGGCCACAAGAAGGCCAATTGCCCCCAGTTGACAGCAGCAGCTCCAGCGACCCTACGGATCACTGATGGCCAGCAAGGCAAGGCAGAGGCTCCAGTGGTGAGGAGCCGAGCATTTAAGCTAACTACCGAGGAGGCACGCGCCGCACCCGATGTGGTGACGGGTATGATTCTTTCCCTCTATTTTAGTTACAAGATGTTATGTTGTTGATATGTGCTCTGTGTACATGCGTTAGGATCGTTCCATGTGAATGGTATCCCTGTTCAGGTGTTCTTTGACTCGGGTGCCACCCGATCATTTGTTTCTCTTGCTCTTAGCAAGAAGTTCACTAAGTCTTCAGTCATGTTGGAGTGCCCTTTAGAGGTGGAGATTGTCGATGATCGATCGGTGCGGGCATCAGTAGTGTTCAGAGATTGCATTTGGAGGTTATTCGAGGAGCGCTACTTGGTGGATTTGGTTCCCATTCCGTTGCGTGGGAACAAGGTGATTATAGGCATGGATTGGTTGAGTCCTAACGGGGCGATGATAGATTACGCACAACAGCTAGTGTGGATCTGGACCCTAGGTGGGGTTGAGCTGGTGATCCACGGCGAGAGGCCACAACGTGGACCCACAGTATGTTCAACAGTGAGGGCTAGGCGCTACCTTCAGCAGGGTTGCGCGGGATATGTCACGTATGTTATGGATACCCAGGAGGCGGGTAGAGCGACGGTGGGCGAGGTGGACGTAGTTCGAGAATTCACGGACGTATTCCCCGAGGAGCTGCCTGGGATACCTCAGGAGCGTCAAGTGGAATTCAGGATCGACCTAGTCCCTGGTGCGGCTCCGATAGGCAAGGCACCCTATCGGTTGGCTCCTCCAGAGATGCAGGAGTTGTCTACGCAGCTGCAGGAGCTGCTAGAAGGGATTCATTAGACCGAGCAGTTCACCCTGGGGAGCCCCGATTCTGTTTGTAAAAAAGAAGGACGGGTCGCATCGGATGTGCATAGATTATCGGGAGCTGAATAAGGTAACTGTGAAGAACCGTTACCCACTCCCGAGGATTGACGACCTCTTTGACCAGCTTCAGGGAGCATCTTGGTTCTCCAAGATTGATCTGCGTTCCGGATATCATCAGATGAGGGTCAGGGAGGAGGATGTGCAGAAGACTGCGTTTCGGACGCGCTATGGCCACTACGAGTTTGTGGTGATGCCCTTCGGGCTCACCAATGCCCCCGCCGCGTTTATGGATCTCATGAACCGCGTGTGTAGACCGATGTTAGACCAGTCAGTGATAGTGTTTATTGATGATATCTTGGTTTATTCCAAGATGCAGGAGGAGGATGAGGAGCACCCGCGGGAGGTACTTGAGACCATGACGAGGGAGAGCTTCTATGCCAAGTTCTCCAAATGTGAGTTTTGGTTGCGCGAGGTGCAGTTTCTTGGGCACCTAGTCAACCAGAACGGGATTTCAGTAGACCCGGCCAAGGTAGAGGCTGTGATGAAATGGGAGATTCTGAAGTCTCCATCCGAGATTCAGAATTTCCTAGGATTAGCGGGCTACTATCGAAGATTCATTCAGGACTTCTCCAAGATAGTCGTACCCCTGACACGGTTGACTAAGAAAGTCATGGTCTTTTGATGGGGGCCTGGGCAGCACGCAACGTTCGAGATTCTAAGGCGGAGATTGTGCGAGGCGCCAATCTTAGCCCTGCCCAAGGGAGTAGAGGACTTTGTGGTATACTGTGACGAGTCTAGTTCGGGGTTGGGCGCGATACTGATGCAGAGAGGGCATGTCATTGCCTACGCTTCGAGGCAGTTGAAGCCTCACGAGGCGTACTACCCGATGCATGATTTAGAGTTGGGGGCGGTGGTCTTCGCCCTCAAGATTTGGCGACATCACCTATATGGTGTTCGATGTACCATTTACACGGACCAGAAGAGTTTGAGGTACCTCATGGATCAGCCGAATCTGAACATGAGACAACGTAGGTGGTTGGACGTGGTGAAGGATTATGATTGCGAGATCCTTTATCACCTGGTAAAAGCCAATGTGGTGGCCGATGCGCTTAGCCGTAAGGCAGCGCCGATCAGGGATGTGTGTATGAGGATGACGGTGGTGACTCCACTGTTAGAGCAGATTCGGGAAGCTCAGAAGGAGGCTATGAAGGAGGAGCATCGGAAGAGCGAGCGGATAGTGGGTCAAGTCACCTCCTTCGATTATGATAGCCGAGGATTATTGACACTACACCGTAGGGTGTGGGTGCCGTATCTTGGAGGCGAGCGCCAGATCTTGATGGAGGAGGCGCACATATCTCGATTCTCCATTCATCCGGGGCCGACAAAGATGTATAGGGATCTTCGTATAGACTATTGGTGGCCCTGCATGAAATGGGACGTGGCCTGGTACGTCGAGTGGTGCTTGACGTGTAAGAAGGTCAAGGCTGAGCGTCAGAGACCGCACGGAAAGATGCAGCCGTTGGACATCCCGTTGTGGAAATGGGAAGATATTACGATGGATTTTATCACAAAGCTTCCCAGGACAGCGCGAGGAATAGATTCAATATGGGTCATCCTGGATCAATTGACCAAGAGCGCCCATTTCATTCCGATCCAGGAGAGTATCTTGGCCGAAAAATTGGCCGATATCTATATTAGTGAGATAGTGGCGCGGCACGGGGTGCCGGTGTCAGTGATATCAGATAGAGATGTGCGTTTCACTTCCAGGTTTTGGAAGAAGTTTCAAGATGAGTTGGGCACTCGTCTTCATTTTAGCACCGCCTTTCACCCGCAGACGGATGGTCAGAGCGAGAAGACCATCCAGACTCTGGAGGATATGTTGCGGGCGTGTGTGCTAGACTTTGGTGGTAGCTGGGATATCTATCTTCCCTTGGCTGAGTTCTCGTACAACAACAGCTACCACGCAAGTATTGACAGTCCTCCATTCGAGATGTTGTACGGACGGAGGTGCAGGACCCCCATATGTTGGGCTGAAGTTGGCCAGAGAGTCATGGGGAGCACAGAGGTGGTGCTCAAGACGACCGACAGGATTCAGCAGGTTCGGAGCAGGCTTCAGACTGCGCAGAGTCGGCAGAAAAGTTACGCCGACATGCGCCGATCAGACCTGGAGTTCCAGGTTGGGGATATGGTTCTCCTAAAAGTGTCGCATTGGAAGGGCGTCATTCGATTCAGGATGCGGGGCAAGTTGGGCCCGAGATACATTGGATCGTTCATTGTAGCCCGGGTAGGCAAGGTGGCATATAGGCTGGATCTGCCAGCCGAACTCAGTCAGATCCACAGCACCTTCCATGTCTCCCAGTTGCAAATGTGCCTAGTGGATGACTCAGCGGTGGTGCCGTTAGAAGATATTCAGGTTGATGGCAACCTGAATTGCATTGAGCGCCCAGTCGCAATCCTCGACCGGAAGTTAAAGGATCTGAGGAACAAGAGAGTGGAATTAGTGAAGGTACAATGGCAGCACCAGAAGGGTTCGGAGTGGACTTGGGAGCCGGTGGAAGAAATGATAGAACATTATCCCGAGCTGTTCCAAGATCGAGCAGTAGACTTCGAGGACGAAGTCTAAAATAAGTGGGGGAGATTTGTAGCACCTGGTTCCTGGTACGTAGGACCTATCTAAGTAATTTGCATTTTTAGCCTTGGACTCGGCGAGTTGTAGGCCCGACTCGCCGAGTAGAGCCGGGATATTGAGCACGCTTAAGTTGGCGACTCGGCGAGTCCATATTCTGGACTTGGCGAGTCCCCGCTGTCGGGATGAAACCCTAATTTCAAGGGTTTGCACCATATTTAAAGCAACCTTATGCTCCCCAAGTCCAACTCCTTCACCCTCAGAGCTGCTTATATCGACCTAACCCCTCTTCTTGTGAGATTGAAGTGTTTTGGTGTGATTTCTTGAAGATTTTGAGAGAAGAAGGAGAGTAGATCAAGAGGAGAATAAGGAGGCCCAATATATTGGTGATATTTAAGAGATTCATTGAGGTATAACTCAGTTTCCTTCTGTTTTTATGCTTAAAGCCCCTTAGGGCACCATTAAAGTCCTTCTTGAACCATTTCCAAGCTTGTTTAGGGATTGGAGGTTATAATAAGTTGATTAACCTCTAGATCTAGGCATGTTTGAGCTCCAGAAGCTCAGATCCATGGCCTTTATGGAAGTAAATTGCTTGAATGACCTAGATCTACCATTTTAGCTTTTATTAAGCCTTAAATTCCTATCCTATGCATGTGTACACATAAAGTTGGAAACTTTACGTGTAAAACCTACCCTAAGAGCCCAGATCTATGTATGACATGAGCTGGATTCAAGCAAAATCTAGTATATAGTAATTGCATGAGAACGACTCGGCGAGTCGAGTCGTGAGTCCCCGAGTTTTCCCCTTTTTTGTGTTTGTTGGGTGAAGTTATGAGTCATGGGTGGACTCAGTGAGTCGGAAGTCCAAGGCAATCTTCCTACCTCAAGAACAGACTCAGCGAGTTGTTCATACAACTCGGCGAGTCGAAGCATAGAGTGTTCGTCGGATGAAGATGAACTCGACGAGTTGTTCATACAACTCGACGAGTAGGATGAAGGACTTTTGACATCAGTTAGAAGGAGAACTCGTCGATTCATTGCCTAACTCGACGAGTAGAGACGGGATTAAGGACAATCGAATGGGTAGGGACTCGACAAATTGGCAAACCAACTCGACGAGTCGGGTCAACTGGAAGTTGAATTTGACTTGGATTTTGACCTGGTCAATGGTAAAATGGTCATTTTACCCTAAGTACGGTTAGAAGTGTTTGATTGAACGTTTTGTGGGAATTATAGTCGGAGGAACCCCGGAACAGCAGCAACAGCAGTAGACAGTCAGTTCCCGCTCAAATCAGCAACTACTTCGAGGTGAGTTACCTTCCAGTAGCGGTGGGTCTACGGCCACAATGCCGGCCCACCAGTAGGAGTTGTATGTTAGATGATTGTCTCTATGATATTCATCTAGGGTTGCTACTACCTATGAGATATTTATGTGCTAGTGACAGTAGGGGAGATAGTCCCCAGATTACCGGTCGATAGGGCCGAAGGGGCGGTCATGCCCAGCCATGCTAGATAGATTATGTGATATGTGCTATGTGGTAGTAATAGTAGGGGGTGAAATAGTCCCCAACATCCGGTCGAGAGGACCGAAGGGGAGACCAGCACCCAGATATGCTAGTCGGTATCCGGTTGAGAGGACCGAAGGGAAGGCCAACACCCAGATATGCTAGTCCGTATCCGGTCGAGAGGACCGAAGGGGTAGGTCGGGCACCCAGATATGCCTGACAATATATGTATGTTATGTGGTTATATGGTATGTGGTACGGTGGAGGAACTCACTAAGCTTCGTGCTTACGGTTTTCAGCTGTTGTTTCAGGTACCTCTTCAGCCAAGGGGAAGGAGCTGGCGCGGTAGCGGCATATCACACACATGATTTTGTTTTCCGCAGTAAGAGACATTCTGGGATTTGTACTCTGACATTATTATGTTCTACGTTTTGGTTTACTGACACGAGACATGTTTTTATTAAATGACATGGTCGAATGATATTTTGTTACAAACATTTTGCAAATCACTTAATTAAAAAAGAAATTTTTGGCTTGTATTTTTGGGATGTTACACCTTTCTTATTGATGTTGGGGATGCACAAAGAAAAAGTCACTCTTGTTCAATTTTCTTATCGCAGACAAATGAGAAACACAAGTAACACAAATCAAATCCATGAAACATTGAAACTCCATTGGAGCAAGACTGTAAATCAAAAACGCAAAACACACACACACCTCCTCCTGTTTGCAAATGAACTGCTCAAATTGAGAGCTTTCTGATGGTTACCGATTACAATCTAACAAATTAAGGACGAAGAAAAGAGTTTGTTTTAATTTTCAAAACTTCATAACAAAAAACAAATATTTAGATCTGTTTTCTTTTACCTGTACATATAAATTTCTTTCCCATGAATTTTTTTTCTTTCATCTCGTTGTTACCGGAATCGAGATGCACCAGGAAGTCGGCTGGATACCATCACTAGGTTTCTTTAAAGAGGAGACTACACCAAGTCTACCCCCACCCCACCCACATCACATGTCACTTGTTGAGTTGAGATGCACCAGGAAGTAGCTACCTCGACAAGCTTACATCCATAGCCAGTCGAAATGAAACTGAAGAAGAGTCAATGAGGCATTTGGTCGAACAGGTGGTGTATGTGTTCACCATCGATGAAGCTTGGTATACTGGCCATGAGTTCCATCGAACATCAATTGGGAAACCGCTGAGGAGGATCTGAAGTCTTTTGATGTCGATTGTTTGATCTAAATACAAAATCTAACCCAAGTCCTTGATTCACCTTAAGTTTTCCCTCACCCTCTCCTTCATCTTGCCTCTCATTGGAAACCGCCGCCGCCATTGGACCTCCAGCGAAGAGTCCAATCCCTCTTTTTTCCTTCTCCATTGATAACGACCTGAGCCTCTTTTCTCCCCCTGCAACCATTTTGTACCCATTAGACCCAGAATGGTGGTTGAAGAGGGCTTTTGCAAAGCTGGACCATAGGCAGTGATACTTGATCGTAGGTGGTGGTGACAATGGCACAACTGAGCAATTATTTGGTTTTTATTAGGATTCAAATGTTGAAGGAGATTAAAGGGAGGAGAAACATTTTGACTTTTTCAGTCAAACATTGAGAGAGAGAGAGAGAGACAGAGTGAGGTGCTTTCTTATTTTTTTAATTAAAAAATAGATAAAAAAATGAAAAAGAAATACCTCAAGGGTATTTTAGTCTTTTAATTTTTCGAGGGACCAAAACTACAAGCAAACCAGCTCATAAGGACCACCGATCCAAAAAAGCTGATGTTTGTATTAAAACCCAAAAAAATACATACCACAAGGACCAAATTTGCAATCTTGTCTTGATTGTCTCTTTCATTAAGAAAAAGTGGTAAAAATGTGTATTTATAGTTTACACACTTTTTTTCTATGCTAAAAAGACTCGTTTCTATAGTTGACACACTTTTGTATTGCCACTTCTTACTGTCATATTTATGTTAATGCACTTCCCAATGATACGTAAAATTGGATTTACTTCCTTTTGGTATTTTGGTCAAAATACCTTGACTCCTCGATACTCAATCAAATTATCTTCGTTCCTATACGATTCGAACGATCTATGGGGTATTAGGCATCAAAATTTGGATATTTATAGACGGGGAATAATAAAAATTTATTCCTTTCGCATTCTATCCAGCAATGAAACAAAAAATGAGAAATTTGTTTCTTCTTTTTATTTTGTGTTCAATAATAAAAATGAACAATTATAATTCTATGGGATATAAAATCGTTATTGTTTTTATGAGACATTTACAATTGTTAATAGTTTATTCTCTCTAATAGCTACATATGTGCAGAAAATACATGATTTATGTAGTATCATAAGGAAACTCAACTATGTGGAGCAACAACCGCACCACAACAAAAATTAACAGCATAAATCGCAACCGATTAACCACAAACGCAATAAAAACCGTTGGTGAGGTTCTCTGCTTTTCAAAAACCGCAAATTTACGTTGCGGTGTGGTTATTAGTTTTCAAAAACCGCCAAAAAAACCACACCGCGCCGCATACATTATATACAATTTTTTTTAATTAATTATTAATATATTAAATATTAAAAATAAGACAAGTTTCATAGATGAAAGAAGGATAAAATTATAGAAGACATTAGTTTTTGTTTTTACGTATGTTTAACTTTGGAAAATTGTGAAATTTTACGATTTTAAGATATTTATTGTTAATTAGTAATGATTTAAAGTTTTTAAGATATTAGTTGTATTATAACTTATTATTTTTTTATTATTACAACTAATATGTTTAAACTCTTAAAACTGTTTGAACTCTAAAATACGGTTAAAACCACAGAAAAACCACACCGCAAAAATAACCGTCTAACCGCACCGCAAAAATAACTGTACCAAGCGGTTTTAAAATGGATTAACTGCATTTGCGGCTAGTGGTGAGATTTTGTCCAATAACCGCACCGAATCGCACCCATGGACGGCTCAACCATTTTAGAGGCTCTAAGCCAGCCAAAAATTTGGGGCCCTTTGATCTTTACTAGACTCGAAAATCAAAAACAAATGAAATGAATATGTCGCAGAAAATAGAATCGGTAGAATAATGCAATGTCGTTTCAGTTTCATAAATGCAATGATATTTGATTTATTCTTCCGCTTCATCCATTTTGTGGTTAACGGATTGAATTTTTTGATGGACTAAACTTTTTGATTTTGGAAAATAGGGGCCCCTTAGAATTGGGGGCCTTAAGCCCTAGCTTAAAAAACCTCTACATAGAACCGCCTTGACCGCACCGCACTCACCCTAGTTATTAATATATGTTCTATGATTATAGCCGTTGTGAAAAAGGGTGACAACAATGCATGGTCTTTTACTTTTAGCTGTGATATTCAGCTAGAGGACAAGAATAGTGCATTGACATGCTTGAATGTTGTCACAGTAAAGAGTCACCTGCCATCATTGAGGTGCCTCATCAACAATTAAAAGTGATTTATTTTTCAAGTGTTGTTTGGACTCTCATTGATGTATGGATCTGAAGGCGATTTAAAATGACTGCATGGTTATTACTATCAAGACAAGGTGATGTGTTTTTTTTTCTTCATAAGTTTAATGGTGTTATCTTGAGTTGGAAATGCCAAAAGAAGGAAAATGTCCTCTGTCCATTTCATTGGAAGAACTCGTCTTCAACTTATTTTGTGTGAAGACTATGTTTCTTTTATAGTATTCTTTTCATAATACAATTGGATATTGTGAAGGTGAAAGTCTCTTTTGCATGGACTCCTTCTACGTGGAATGTAAATACAAAAGAGATTTCTTTTCGGTTATGTGACATGAGCTATCTGTTAAGCTATGTGCATTGAAGCTTAAAGTACGAACAAAATCAAGAAAAGTTGATGCCATGGTTATTATGGTCCAAATCTCTTCGGTGTATGTGTAATGCCCATGTCTTGCGTATATAATCTTTTTTTTTTGTCTACTTTTGTCTATTGAACAGCTATGAGATTAGTCTAAGATGAATATTTCATTGTGCAATGAAAAGAAAAGGCTTCAAAGGTCTTCATGTCTTATGCTACAGATCCGTTTTAGCTTCAAAGAAAGAAAAAGTCAAAGCCATGTCTTATCTGTGAAACAGAAAAAGCTGATGCTGTTTCTAACTTCAAGAAAACGTAACAGAGAAAGAAAACCCAGAACAACTGTGCATTTGTCTAAAAATCAGTCGCGAAATCAAAGGATTGCCATGGTGAATATTCCTTTTCGATCAAAACTAGCCCTGATCCTCCATAATTTGTTTCCTAAATTCGATCCATGCAACTATAAACTGTGTAACTACGGTGATCGTACAAACGACAATTTACCATGTGATCTATGATGTAATTGGATCGGAAGTAATGATCGAGACTTGAATAACTTCAGAGAGTCGTTTCATTCTACTGCAACTGTCGTTGGATCTTCTGTTGCTTCGTGATTATTTTTTTTTTTTTTTGTAATCGATAGAAGGATGAGGATTTGAGAAAATCGATAGTGCATCCATGATTGTTAACAACCAGATTCGCTAAAGGAATTTAAGTAAAACTGAACGTTGGAAGATGGATAAGGGTAAAGGCTGATCGTAGCCACCGAGTTTGAGCATTAATCAAGACTCAAGAGTCATAAAAAATAAAACATAAAATTTTTAACTAGATTTTGTTTACATTAATCAGTTTTTTTTTTTTTTTTTTTTTTTTTTTTTTTTTTTTTTTTTTTAAGTTCGATCTTCTAAAATGTATAATTAATTTCCGTTTGAGTTAAAATTTTCTTTTATATATATATATATATATATATATATATATATATATATATATATATATATATATATATATATATATATATACTAGTGGTGTACCCGCACGATGCGGCGATGCCAAAAAGTTCGTTTCGATGAATAGTTTCTAAGCGGTGGACATTGAATCCAGAGAGTTTTATGTAACTTATGTGGATGTTTCGTCTTGCCTATTCGCGTTATATGTGTGTTCCATTTCGAAGATAGTTTTTTTTTTTTATGTTTTGTTGCAAATATTAGTTTTATTTGGATGTTTTGTGTTTACGATAGTTTTCCTTACACGTTTCATTTCTTCTATTTGTTGTTTTGGACGTTTCATCTAGGACGTACCATTACATAACAAATATTATTTACTTTTAGCAATGTATACGCGCAATGCGATGACGACAAATAATTTAAATTGGGTGAATAGTCGCTTTCGGTTATTAGTTTTGTTTTGTTTCGTTACGTCGAATACTTTCATGTTGGTGAATTAGTTTATTTCATCATCCAAGACTTTGATAACTTATTATGTATATAGATTAGTTGTTGTTTACTTCTCAAACGAATTCTTTGGTGGTATCGAATAGTTTTTTCTTATTTTGATTAGTTTTCAGGCAAATATTATTTTAACGTACACATAGTGAATCGACAAATATTATTTAGTTTTAGCAGTGTACACACGTAATGCGAAGGTGACCAATAATTTCATTTTGGTGAATAGTTGCATTCGGTGATTAGTTCTTCTTTGTTTTTTCTGGGATGAATAGTTTCATGTTGTTGATTTAGTTTACTACATCATCCAAGTGTTTTTTTTCGAGGAATAGTCTCATTTCATCGATTGGTGTTTTTTCGAAAATATGTTATCTTCCAAAGAACGTTTAATACATTGGAGGGATATAAGCGTTAGTTGGTATTTTATTTGTACACGACATATTTGTAATGAAAAAATTAAAGTGTTATTGAATCTACGTTTTTAAGATCGATTTGGTATTGAATTGGTAGATGGAGTGAGCTAAATTTCTTAGAGATTAATATCTTAAGCATATGAATATTATATGCGGACAACTTAAAGACATTTTCTTAGCCTAGAACATATGTGGATGTGGTCGTTACAGGCTTTATTTGGGGAGTTTAACCGTTTTTTGTACCATATATTTTCCTTTTGGTGAATAGTTTCGTTTTAGCATTAAGGTGAAGGTGGTGTTGTAAATTTTGTTTAAAAATATAAGTACATCATTGTTTTAGTTTAAAATTAAAAATATATTTCTTTTTTAGTTTATTTTTTTTCAATATGCTTTCATTTTGGTTTAAAAATGATTGTTTTGCGTTAAAAATATAGATACGTTGATGTTTTAGATTAAAAGAAAAAATATGTTGATGTTTTGGTTGGCATCAAACTTGTAGCTTTGTCGTATAGTTTTCCAAAGACACTAATATGTTGTACATACTCAATTGCCTATGTATAGACCATCACTTTTTAGGATATCTTAAACTTTATTCGGTAGACTTGATTATTTAAAACAGTATACCATAAATGAATAAAATTTTATCTTGAATATAATATTAAGACAATAATTGTCCGCTATTACCAATTGAAAAACACACTTCCCCACATTTCTTTATTTTCGGTATATTTATGTATCACCTCCCATAATCAATAGTTAGTTAGTTAATTATTTATATAATTCAACAATTAAATATATTAGCAAAGATAAATATATTATACTTAATATAATAAAAAGTCACTGTATTATTACATATGTTAAAGCTTATCGCCAAATAAAAAACCATTTTTAGACAGTAGTGATCATAATTAAATACTTTTATTAAGATATTAGGATTGTCATATTTACTTAGTTTTATTTTTAATGTGTTATGCGGTTTTTGTAGACAAATTATATAGTAACATATACTAAGGAGTTATATATGGAAAAATAAAATTATTTTTTACATTGTATTAAGCATAGTTATGTTTTTTAAAAGGTTAAACAAATAAAAAACTTACATAAGGTTTTAAAGATTTTAGAACATAGAAAGACTTGAAAATAAAGATTACATAAATGAAAACAAACGGTACAAAGAATTATGATTATGTGTATTTTATATTGTATGTGTTTTTCTAAAACCACACATCCTTAATTTTGATTATTAAAATACAAAATACAACCAAGGTAATTTTTTCTCAACTTCAATTTTCTTAGCAATATTTTATTTGTCAAGGATTTTTTATTTTATTACACACATCTTAAAACTGAAAGATTACAAATGGTGGCCATAAATTATCTAACTCACTTGATAATTCAAGATCTAAAAATCAAAACAAACAACTAAAGTCGTTAGAAACACACAACAGAACATACACATATTTAAAAAAATACAATTAAACACACACAATAAATCATATACATAAATAATTAAAAGCATACATTTTTAATAAATACACATGGATACATATCTAAGAGCAATGTTAGATTTGGATTTGGTGAAGCTAGAGTTGGTTGTCGTACCCTTTTTGTGATTGTCTTTGTTTCGTTTGGTTTTATCAGATCTGAAAGAAGCTACAATATATTAAAATAGAAATTGACCGAAATAATTTATATAGAAACACATATCAGAATACAAAAAAAACTTCTTACTGTTTTCAATATGTAGGTGTCAACAGTAGGGTAGTGTGCTAGTTTGATGATGTAGATCTATGTCAACAAAAAAAACATGTAGAAGAAAGTTCAGATGCAAAAGAAATGAGAGATCAACCTCTTTCAACAAATCTAAATAACCAAATCGAAACTTTCATCTGAAAAACAAACCCAAACTCTTTCATCAGTGACACAATTAGTTGCTCTTTCATCAGATCTGAAAAACTATGTAACGTTCGAAAAATACAACCAATTTTTAATTTTTTTTCAAAAACATTTCGATTCCATTAAATCTGTACAAAAAAGTTTTCAATACAAAACATTTAACGTGTTCCCAGAATCACAATACTACGAAATCATGAGGAGCGGTACGATCATGCCTTCGCCTTGCCACAGTCTCCTGAAGAACCTGAAAAACATGAAACCACAACTGTAAGCCCAAAAGCTTAGTGAGATATCCCCAAAATACCAACCACAAATACCATACACGCATAACATGCCATAACATATCCGATCACAGAACAACCATGCACTTCGGGTCTACAGTGTGACTGGTCCGCCGCACCGGCCTACAGTCCACCTGGTCCACCCTCCGAGTCTATCCACATACATCGAGTCTGCAGTGTGATTGGTCCGCCCGTTCCCGGGCCTTCAATCCACCTGGTCCACTCTCTGAGTCTACAGTATGACTGGTCCGCCCGCACCGGGCCTTCAGTCTCTCTGGTCCACTCTCCGAGCCTTCGGCACGTCTGGTCCATCCTTTCGGGGCCTACAGCCTATCCGGGCCGCTCGCTGGGCCTTCGGGACAACCGGTCCGCCCTGGGTATCTTGGCCTACCGCACACAGCAGGACCCGCCTCAACCCAACTCCAGTCCAAACAACCATGTGCACATATACATACAATCATATAGCAATTCACAATCAACAAGCAGATCAAACAAATCACATAGCATATCATCCCCTTAACCAGGATACCGACCTAACAGGTCACTAGCATAGCATCACCCTATCTCTCAGGATACCGATCTCAAACAGGTCTCTATATACCATCCTAGCTCTCAGGATGCAAACATAACATAGCAACAACATAACAACAACTACCTGGATCTCAATCCGATAAGGGCCGGCCTTGGTGCCTTAGACCCTGTTGATATAGTGAGGATAACTCACCTCGAAACTGCCGACTGAACAGATAACCCCAACTGCTCCGATCACTGAGACGATCTCTACCACTGGACAACCGCCAATGCACTGAACTCAAAACAACAATCAAAAATTACCAAAATGCCCCTGGAAACCACTGGTCAACCCTTGGTCAAAGACAAGGTCAAAGCCAACCCCTGACTGACCCTACTCGCCGAGTCAACCCTATGACTCGCCGAGTTCCCATAATCAGAACTTCACTCAATCCGCGACCTAACTCGCCGAGTCACCCCGAGACTCGTCGAGTTCAACAACTCTGAGTCCACTCGCATACAACTCACCGAGTCATCCCTTGACTCACTGATTCTCGACTCGACCAGAAAATATTGGGACTCTTCGACAAGACTCGCCGAGCCCAAGAACAGACTCGCCGAGTCTAAGGCTATCTTCAACCTACTCGCCGAGTTGTTCATATCGCCGAGTTCCAGGCCATCTCCATCCAACTCGTCGAGTACACCCATGTGACTCGCCGAGTACCACCGGTCTGAATCCATTCAGAAGCATTCCAGGCCATGCAATTGCTCCAAAACATAGATCTAGCCTCCTACAACTCATCCATCACGTAAAGTGGCAAACTTTACGTGAATCCAAAGAGATCTATGCATTTTGCACATTAGGGCTAAGGTTTGGGACAAGATAGCTTCATCCAACACTCAACACAGGGACTTTCATGCATTCTAACTCTTCTCCATCCCAGATCTGAGGTAGCAACCTCAGATCTAGCCTCTAAACTCCAATACATCCAAAGGATATGATCTCAACACCCCCAAAATGAAGAATCTAGACAATAGTAGCTCAAATAATGGAAACATACCTCAAAAGGAAGCTCCAGGAGAAGATTATCCCGAATCCTTGCAAAGCCCTTTGATCCAAGCCTCTTCTTCTTTGGAATCTCTTCAACAACCACCTCTTCAAGCTCCAAAGTGCTCAACAATGGTGCTTCTCCACGATTTTAGGGTTTCTGGAACTTAAGAGGGAACAAAGAGGCTGGGAGGAAAACATAATGATCTTTATATAGGGCTCAACCCCGAGAATTAGGGTTTTCTCCACTCAGCGCCTACTCGCCGAGTCCATCTTACTGACTCGCCGAGTCGGCTACTTAACACGCGACCCAGTCGCGACTCTACTCGCCGAGTCCACCCATGGACTCGCCGAGTCACTCATTCCCAATTACTCTTTTAGCCCTTCCACTCTACTCTTGATATTTCGGGATGTTACAATTCTCCCCCACTTAAATTAGGCTTCGTCCTCGAAGCCTACAGCAATTCAATCCCAGTGATACTCCCACAACGTGCCGCCTGGCCTTAACCGGGCCAAGTCCCTCAAGGCATACCCATCGAAACTCAAACACACTTTCTCTTTCCTCACGGTGTCCTGACCACCGTCTCGAGCCGGGCACCGGCTGTATCCTCTGATAATCACCCTCAACAACCGAGAATTACCCAAGACGCATCACTGACCCAAATCTCAACATTCACTCGACCCATAGGGGCTTAGAAAGCCATGAACCATCGGATCCCCGATCCGAATCCCACTCTATCCATTCCGCGACGACGGAAAGACCCATTCTCAATCTCAGAGCAACTCCCACAAGTTCTCCTCTTGCATTCACATACACATGTGAAACTTCTCCGGCACCCTCAGGTTGGGAAAATCCTGATACACTGATGATATCCTCCAACATCCCCCAGGATGAACCGCTAATACATATCCAATACCCCTGATCAGAATCACACTGAGAGCCCAAGACTCTCCCTCCGCATCCCTTCCGAGTCTCTTGGCTCTACACCTGCGGGATTCCCTCCGCGACCTCAGCAGACATCCCAAACCGGATGTGCTTCAATTCCACTGCCGCAAACACGCTGCTCAAAAACCATACTTGGATTACTCTAATCATAACTCTGCTTTGCCACTTTCACTTCCATGAACTTGCACTCCCTTTCGGAGTTACACACCTCTCTCATTTCCCTTACTAAGGAATCCACTTGGCTATAATGCCACTCCAACAAGTGCCACGGTGCTCGCCCAACGCTACACCACCCTTTAGCGTATCCGCTATCCATCCAACACACATACTCTGACTCTCATCGCAGGGACTCTCAAGCCCATGTACTATCTCCACTAATCATGATCACTACCCGGGGCCAGACCTTCTAATGCAATCATACTGCCGCATACACAATCCAAGACCTCACACTGATCCAACAATACCTGCAGAGTCTTCAGCATGACTGGACCGCCTCACCAGGCCTTCATCCCATCTGGACCACTCTCTCAGAACCTTCAGCCAATCTGGACCGCTCTCAGTGCCTTTAGTTTGGCTGGACCGTTCTCCGAGCCTTCGGCCTGACTGGTACGCCTTCCGGCCTTCAGTCTATTCGGACCGCTCAACTAGCATTCAACATTCCGGGATATCCTCCCGGAAAATCTCCCATGCATACCGTTCTAGCCCTCGAGGGGTTCCGAACTCTAACTCCATCATACCTACTTGATCCCGGCTTGCTCCCAGGCCCTCCACAATCAAATGCCCTAGGTCTGTATCCCACCCCGCATGCTCGATACTCACTCCTATCAACCTATACTCTGGGCTGACAGAACACTTGCTGAATCCCAACAGCTAAGCACTTTCGATTACTCATCGATCTCCCGGAGAATTCTCCAATTCTCCCCCACTTGGGCACTAACTATCAACCACCGGTCGCCATCACCGACCTCCAAGAACAACTCTTCCACAAAGAAAACACTTACACGCGGACTGCTTCCCACAAGAATAAACAACCTCAACGAGATCTCACATCAACACTGATCAACCTGCTCGAAAGAACTCAATTTGCGTCTAACCACTCCTCAGAAAACAGATGCTACCCGGCCTGCAACCCAATGTCGGGTTTCCACTAATAATCCTCATGAATGATAACCAACGGAATTCCCAAAACAATAACCCATAACCAAAACTACAACCCGCAAAAAGACGAGTACCACATGGAAACCACACAAAGATACCAGCACAAAACAATACACCACAATAATCACAGGATAACAAGACATCAAGAAAGAAACATACCCGCAGCTGCCTCCGGCACTGCCCTGACCTCCTCTACTACAAGCTGAAAAGCACGACCCTGAGCCCTTGGGGGCTCTGCTCCACCCTGACCTCCACCTGTGATCCTCAAAGTGGCCGGTGCTGGAGCCTGCACCGGTCCTGCAACAAGCTGTGGACAGTTGACCCTCAAATGCCCAACCTGATGACACTGATAGCAAATCCTCAAATCCCGAACTGGCGCTGCCTGCCGACAATCCCTCGCATAGTGCCCCTCCTTTCCGCACTTGCGGCATGCACCACCGGACCTACAAACCCCGGTGTGACCCCTCCCACACTTCCCACAAGTGTAACTGCTCAGATCCCCCACTCTAACATCAACGGTCTTGGACCGTTTCGGCGCCGGCTGCGACTGCACCGGAGCCTGTCTCAGCTCACGCAACTGCAACTCAATCTCTAACTCACGCCGCCTAGCGGCCTCCTGCAACTCCAACAATGTCCCGCACCTCTGCGCAGACACAAACTACCTGATGTCCCTCTTGAGCATGCTCAGATATCGAGACATCTGAGCCTGCTCTGAAGCGAACTCTGGGCAAAACATCGCCCTCTCAGTGAACATCCTGGTGATCTCAGTCACCGACTCCGAATCCTGCTTCAGCTCAAGGAACTCCTTAGCCAATCTCTCCCTCTCAACTTGCGGAACATAACGAGTGATGAACATCTCTCGGAACTGATCCCATGATACCGCAGCCCTCTACGCATCCGAATATGACCCCGTGGCCAATCTCCACTAATCCTTCGCCCCGAGCCTCAACAGGTTCAGAGCACACCTCACCCTCTGATCAGCAGGGCATGAACACGTGAAGAAACACCCCTCCACGTCTGATAACCACCTCATAGCAACAATCGGGTCCTGAACTCCATCGAATGTGGGAGGCTTCGTATTAGCGAAGTCCCGATACTGAAAACCCCGACTAGCTCCTCCCCCGGCCGCAGCTACAGCCGCTGTAGCCGCCGCGGCAGCCGTCTCAGTGAGAGCTGCATAGCGCTCATCAAAATACTCAACCATGGCGGTCTTAATCGACCCAAACAGCTCTGGCAACTCAGCCCGGAACAACTCAGCAATCTCATCACGTACGATCTCACGAATCCTCACATCCAGCTCGCTCGTACTCATCTGACCGATAACCTCGGGCGGCACCGATCCGCCCGGAACTCTCTCTCCAGCTCCTGATCCTGACCCGGATCCACTCTCATCATGTCTCGGAATCTCCATACTGAAAAACACCACACAAAATCTCAGACTCTTCCCACAACCTGGGATCCAACTCTCTTTCCACCCAACCCTAGAGATCATGGTTTCCCTGATGCGCATATGGGTCCTGTGCTTTCAGTAGTACGGGCCCATACTACCTTCCACACCTACCCATATTTGTATGAAGTACTACCACAACGCTCTAGAGAAACATGCATAACAACGCTCAACCCTCACCACTAGAGGAACACTGAAAATATCCCATAAGGAACCCTAGGCTACAGGCATCACAAATCAGGCAACATATCATGAAATCCTGAAGATCCCTAGCATATCACTAGCATACTGTTCTATCAAAGTTCAAAAACACATAATATGCATGGTATTTTGGGGTTACTTACTGGCTCCGGCTGATCGTACCTCCGCATCCTCCCTTACTCATTTTGAAAACCATTTTAAATACTCTTTTGAAAACTCTCCTCGATTTGGGACTGGAGTCACACGAATGTTCCTCCAATTCACTCAAACCAAGGCTCTGATACCAACTTGTAACGTTCAAAAAATACAACCAATTTTTAATTTTTTTCAAAAACATTTCGATTCCATTAAATCTGTACAAAAAGGTTTTCAATACAAAACATTTAACGTGTTCCCAGAATCACAATACTACGAAATCATGAGGAGCGGTACGATCACGCCTTCGCCTTGCCACAGTCTCTTGAAGAACCTGAAAAACATGAAACCACAACTGTAAGCCCGAAAGCTTAGTGAGATATCCCCAAAATACCAACCACAAATACCATACACGCATAACATGCCATAACATATCCGATCACAGAACAGCCATGCACTTCGGGTCTACAGTGTGACTGGTCCGCCGCACCGGCCTACAGTCCACCTGGTCCACCCTCCGAGTCTATCCACATACATCGAGTCTGCAGTGTGATTGGTCCGCCCGTTCCCGGGCCTTCAATCCACCTGGTCCACTCTCTGAGTCTACAGTATGACTGGTCCGCCCGCACCGGGCCTTCAGTCTCTCTGGTCCACTCTCCGAGCCTTCGGCACGTCTGGTCCGTCCTTTCGGGGCCTACAGCCTATCCGGGCCGCTCGCTGGGCCTTCGGGACAACCGGTCCGCCCTAGGTATCTTGGCCTACCGCACACAGCAGGACCCGCCTCAACCCAACTCCAGTCCAAACAACCATGTGCACATATACATACAATCATATAGCAATTCACAGTCAACAAGCAGATCAAACAGATCACATAGTATATCATCCCCTTAACCAGGATACCGACCTAACAGGTCACTAGCATAGCATCACCCTATCTCTCAGGATACCGATCTCAAACAGGTCTCTATATACCATCCTAGCTCTCAGGATGCAAACATAACATAGCAACAACATAACAACAACTACCCGGATCTCAATCCGATATAGACCCTGTTGATATAGTGAGGATAACTCACCTCGAAACTGCCGACTGAACAGATAACCCCAACTGCTCCGATCACTGAGACGATCTCTACCACTGGACAACCGCCAATGCACTGAACTCAAAACAACAATCAACAATTACCAAAATGCCCCTTGAAACCACTGGTCAACCCTTGGTCAAAGACAAGGTCAAAGCCAACCCCTGACTGACCCTACTCGCCGAGTCAACCCTATGACTCGCCGAGTTCCCATAATCAGAACTTCACTCAATCCGCGACCTAACTCGCCGAGTCACCCCGAGACTCGTCGAGTTCAACAACTCTGAGTCCACTCGCATACAACTCACCGAGTCATCCCTTGACTCACCGATTCTCGACTCGACCAGAAAATATTGGGACTCTTCGACAAGACTCGCCGAGCCCAAGAACAGAATCGCCGAGTCTAAGGCTATCTTCAACCTACTCGCAGAGTTGTTCATACAACTCGACGAGTTCCAGGCCATCTTCATCCAACTCGTCGAGTACACCCATGTGACTCATCGAGTACCACCGGTCTGAATCCATTCAGAAGCATTCTAGGCCATGCAATTGCTCCAAAACATAGATCTACCCTCCTACAACTCATCCATCACGTAAAGTGGCAAACTTTACGTGAATCCAAAGAGATCTATGCATTTTGCACATTAGGGCTAAGGTTTGGGACAAGATAGCTTCATCCAACACTCAACACAGGGACTTTCATGCATTCTAACTCTTCTCCATCCCAGATCTGAGGTAGCAACCTCAGATCTAGCCTCTAAACTCCAATACATCCAAAGGATATGATCTCAACACCCCCAAAATGAAGAATCTAGACAATAGCAGCTCAAACAATGGAAACATACCTCAAAAGGAAGCTCCAGGAGAAGATTATCCCGAATCCTTGCAAAGCCCTTTGATCCAAGCCTCTTCTTCTTTGGAATCTCTTCAACAACCACCTCTTCAAGCTCCAGGGTGCTCAACAATGGTGCTTCTCCATGATTTTAGGGTTTCTGGAACTTAAGGGGGAACAAAGTGGCTGGGAGGAAAACATAATGATCTTTATATAGGGCTCAACCCCGAGAATTAGGGTTTTCTCCACTCAGCGCCTACTCGCCGAGTCCATCTTACTGACTCGCCGAGTCGGCTACTTAACACGCGACCCAGTCGCGACTCTACTCGCCGAGTCCACCCATGGACTCGTCAAGTCACTCATTCCCAATTACTCTTTTAGCCCTTCCACTCTACTCTTGATATTTCGGGATGTTACAAACTAAACCCAAACATTGAAGTTAAACATCTAGCAAAATAGATCTGATGTAAAAGAAATTAAATGAACATTAATTTTTATACCTAAATAAAATAAAACTTCGTTCTTGGAAATTTGATATCATTCTTTCTTGATCTGCTATCAAACAAAAAAACAACAGAAGAGTAAATCACAAAAATCAGTCTCTTTTATGTGTAAAATGAATCCTGTAAGAGCTATGATTGAAATTAAAAATTAAATTAAATTACCATAACATACTGAAATGGTCCGTTCAACAAAACAAATGCAATAAAAAGAAGTATAAGCTGTTAAAAATCTAAAACACCAAGAGACAAAAACAACGGTGGTTCGTTCAAGGTTCTTGGGAAGTTACGTTCCAGATTTTTAGAACTATAAATCAAACCAAGTCAAAAAAAAACCCAACCTTTCTCTTGTTTGATCGGTACACTCTTAGAAGACTTCAAGATTGTTTGAGACCTAGTAGATGAGATCGAAAGCCACCCCAAAAATCGATTGACATACACGACAAAGGAAATGAAGATTTAATGATTCGGCGACAGGATTCAGTAGGTGGGTGGGTGTAGTGGTTGTCGTGAGGAACGACGAACGACGAACGACTTCCAAGAGGAGGATGATGAGGTTTGGGGGATGTGTTTGACGGAAGATTGAAAGACAAAAGTAAATTAGGGCAACTGGTTTCATTTTTTCCTCTTATCCGTGTGTGTGTTAAAGAGTAAATTACATTCTCTATTCTGATTGGTTAAAATCATTTCTCAAGGATCACCAATAGCAACATCATAGCCGTTCAATTTAGATCCAAGAGTCCAACTTTAGTTTCCTTGTTTTTAAGATAAATGTCTTAAAATTTAGAGGGCCCACCAACATAATCTCTTTATAAGATGGAATATATATATATATATATATATATATATATATATATATATATATATATATATATATAAGGTTAGGTTATTTTGTTTTCACTATCTATTGTGTGCATGTATGACTGATTCTGGACCAATCATTTTAGTTATTTTAAGAAAGTAATTAATGCATATTACATGTTGAAGATATAATAGGTATTAATTACATCTTCAGCATTTAATAAACATTAATTACTTTCTTAAAATAACTAAAATGATTGGTCCAGAATCAATCATACAGGCACACAATAGATAGTAAAAACATTTGAACCTAACTCTCTTTCTCTCTCTCTCTCTCTCTCTCTCTCTATATATATATATATATATATATATATATATATATATATATATATATATATATATATATATATATGAGTAAAGTGAATATACCTAACAACCTTATATAAGCTTAGGTACCTAACCTCATCAAAATACGTCATTTTGCATTAAATTTTCATTGCAATCATCCAAGGTTCTTAAACTTCATCCCTAAAGTTGATTTACTTCAAAAAAGTTTGTAAATTCATCATTATATATCTCCTACATCCTTCCATTTGTAGTGGTATGATATGAAGCCCATCAGGTGGTATTCGATAGAAAGACGTGATGTAAAAGAAAGATATTGGTGAAAGTTAAAATTTTCTTTTGTATAGTTTTATTTTAGCTTATAAATTTATTTCGTTGGTTTAACTTTTCTGTTGCGGTTTGGTTTTGCGTTTTTTTTTTTTTTTTTTTTTTTTTTTTTTTTTTTTTTTTGCGGTTTCGATTATTAACCGCAATATGGAAATGGTGTGATTTTATTTTGATGGTTCGGTTATTTTTATGTCCAACCACAACTTTCTGCTTTTATTTCTTTTATTAAGTTTGACTTTTTTATTTGACAACTAGCACTAGATACAACATACAACAAAATGAACTTGCATCTAAAACATAATAAAATAAATATAACTTATAAGCATCAATTCATATTATATCAATACATTTCCTTTAATTTTTTAAATTTACAACTTGACAAAATGAACCTGCATCCAAAACATAATAAAATAGATATAACTTATAAGCATCAATTCATATTCATAACCATTAAGTCATCAACATCCAACCACAATTTGAAATTGATAAATCCAAAACATAATAATATCCATCAAAGTTCAAACTTCATCAAAAAGCATAAACATGTTTTTATCACCAACAATAAAACATATAAAGTAAACCACCATTAATCATAATCTCCTTGATCCTTGGAAGATTTTTTCCTTCTTTTCAATCTACATAAATAAATATTAATATTAGATTATTAGTATATAAACCACTAGTAATTGTAATCATAATATGAAATCATAACATATGGAAGAAAAACTTACCAATTTTTAAACCCGCCATCTTCTCATTAAATTCATCAATTTCTTTACTCTTCATAGCACAACCAAGCTCAAGATCTACCAATAAACACCTTATCCAATCTTGTACACAAATTAAAACTTTCGTGGTGTCGGGGTTGGGTGACCTCCTATACTTATCAATAACTCTGCCACCTGTACTAAAGGCCGACTCCGATGCAACTGTTGATATCGGCATAGCCAAAACATGCCTAGCTAAGGTAGAAAATATAGGGAATTTTATTGAATTCACTTTCCACCATCCTAAAAGATTAAACTTGTTGTCCCTTTTTTCCCTTCCATCCGCTAGATAAATCTCCACCTCACTTTTAATATATTGTTCCTAATGATCAAATTTGTCAAATTCTAGCTCCAAATCAATATCCATCTCACCAAAGCTACTTGAATTTTCACAAACAAGATTATCATGTGTGTTTTGTACATTCGCTTTTTCCACTTTGCTCTTGTAATGGTTAAACAAATCTTAAAGAGTCTTAGTCACCAATCCCAATATGTTTTTGCTTTTCACACTGCCCTTGCCATAGATCAGTTCAATGCAATAAGTAACGTATCCAAGCTTGTTGTGCAGATCCAAAACAACCGCAACATAAAGTAGATAATTCACATTATCTACAATGTCCCAATAGTTGTCATACTTTGCTTACATTGATATCTCCATATTCTTCTTTTTGTCAACTTGACTCAAGGTCATCTTAGTGATGGTGGCTTGCATTTTTACAAACTCGGAAAAAAAATATTCGTCGTTACATACTTCGAACCAGATATCTTAGTTGTAACATCGGAAAATATCTTCAAGTACTCGATTAAATTCCTATTTTAAATGCAAATATCAATATGTAAGTATTAAAATGATATACACAAAGTAATAACTAAAAGAAATAAACATACCTAGCTGTCTCTCAATCAACATCACTTGGTGCACCAACTACTTTAGCCTTTCTTTTCCTTTTTCTTGTGCTCCCATCCACATCGTCATCGCCTCGGTGGGAAAATAAGCCCCATAAGAAGGGTCTATCATATAAAGCCTATTGAGAAAATAAAACAAGCACTCAATGTTAGTTAAAGGAAAAATAATATAATTATAAAACAAATAAACATACCTTTTAAACGCATTCTCCTAAAGTACGGCTATTTCCAACATTAAATATGTTAAATTCCATCTCGTGTCAACATCAAGAGATGACTTTTGTTTAGATTTTACTTCAACATGAGCAACACAGTCTTCAAATGTTTTATACCGAGCCGGTGATGATTATACATACGTCACTACATTTCGAATTCTATTAACAGCATCGAATTGCTCTTCCAAACCGTCTCTAACAACAAGATTGATGATATGTGCACAAAAAACGGAGGTGAAAATATTTACAATATAATATATCATTCGGTCCCTTCAACATCCTCTTCAAATATCTTATAGCCCCGTCATTTGAAGACGCATTATCCACTGTCACAGTAAACAAAGTTTCAATCCCCCACTTTTGTATGCACTCATAAACCAAACTCCCAATGGTTTCACCCCTATGATTCTCTATAGAGCAAAAATTTAGAATTTTCTTTTGTAAAACCCATGCATCGTCAGTCCAATGAGCTGTAAGACACATATAATTCACGTTCTGAATAGATGACCATGTATCCGTAGTTAGGCATACTGTTTGGCCTTTCAACATTTCTTTAACTTTTTTCGCTTCTTCTTTATAAATCTCTATACATTCTCGAGCTATAGTCCTTCTAGATGTCATCTTAAACACCGAATTCAATTCCCACACAAATTCCTTAAAACCCTCATCATCAACAATGCTAAACGGTCGATTGTCTTTAATGCACATTTTGGCAAGGGCCGATCTACACTTCTCCTGGCTAAAGGAATGCTTAGCCAAAGACCCATCGGCCTCGGTACCTTTTGGCTTAAATCTTAATTTTGTTTGTTTCTTTGCATCTTTATCTTTACCTTCATAAAGGGGTGGGCACCTACAATAATGTCACATCCTTAATGACACTAGTTCGGGTACTTAGGTATACTTGTATACTTTTTATAAAAATACTTATATTTTTGAAAGTATACTTTTAGTTTAGAGAACTTAGGCCCCTTAATGTTTATAGTTGTATACCATGTATGGTTAGGTATACTTAGTTCACTATAAACAAGAGCTCTGATACCAATCTGTCACACCCCCAAACCGGAACAGCAGAAACATTCGAGGGTGGTTGACATCATGCGTAGTATCACAACAGTTGTATCATAGCAAGCATAGTAAACACAACCAAACATTGAATACATATATGAATAAGGTTTACATTGTCTTAGTACATAGTTTTGTTCATGACATAAGTAAAATCGAAAGACGTGATTCTAACGCGTCGACTTCTCCAAAAGTCCTGGAAGTACATGTCTACTAAATCCCTGAGAATACAAGCAGTTTTGAAAGAATATCAACATAAAGCTGGTGAGTTCATAAGCATTTAGTTTTGATGGAAAATGTTTCCTTGAATCCTTTTGAAAAGTGTTCCTCAAGAAAATCATATATTTTCTTATGAAAAGCATCTTTGAAAAACCATTCCTTCCATGACAGCCAGATTTATAAAAGGTATGTACAATCCAAGGAGTCGTGGAATGAATATGAATATCCATTAGTTATATGTAAAAACAATCTGTTTATGAATAGCCGAGTTATCCTAGGAAAATCCTATATTTTCCCTAAAAGTTGATGGTTGGTTATCCGTTCTAAACTAGGGTGTACAAGTATCTACCATACTTATATCGGTGAACGTAGTTTTCTTTTAAAAACCATGGTTACTCCCACTGAGGTATATTAGCACTATTTAATAAATAAAACTAATAAAAGCAAACGTTTTGAACTAAGTCCTGAAGGTACTAATAATACCCTCTAGTAATCAAATCGGTTATTACGTTGAGGTTAGTTCACTTGATTCATTATTACAAAAGTAAATATCTGTTATCTAGGTTTTGATTTTTATAACCATAACTGACTGGATACGGCCCCGCAATAGCCGGTATCCTTAATGACTTTGTCACCCGTAGACATGACGGTCCGACTATAGCTAGCAGCGAGGTGCGGGGTTGTCAGTCCCGTATAGATCTATACATAATAGTCACACTCTCCCTACAAGAGATTTTGCTTACAAGTGCTAGTCATACACTCTGATTATGTGGGAGTGTTACCAAGGACGTGTCTCCAACTTAGACTAACAAATTTACAAGTAATAATACTGAAAATCCTGTTTATGATTTGCATGAATCCTTTATAAAATAATACATTTTACTTCATGATTCACAAGTTCGTTACCCTAGTTTTGAAAACTGTTCCTACGAGTTGATTTGTTAATCGTTTGGTAAAACTGTTTTCTGTGTTAAAATCATACAAAAAATATAATTATCTTAAACAAAATAATATATTTTGAGCACAAGTTTCCTTGTACTTTTGCTTGTATTCCCTCCCTGAAAACATGAAAACTCGGAAAAACATAGGGGTATGAACTCACCGTTTGACGTGTGATTCGAATGTCAGATCGTTAGGGATGTTGAGTGTCAAGTGCAACCTCGAGCACAAACGGACCCTATTTAACATATAACGATGTATGGACATAATTAGGGTATAATACAACTAATCATGATAAGCGACATCCTACGGGACTAGGAAACACTTGCGACAAGTGTTACAATCACATATGATTGTATGAAGGGAGTGTAAGTCCACAAAAAAGAGTGTGTGGTCGGAGTGTGTGGTCAGAGTGTGTGGTCGGAGTGTGTGGTCAGAGTGTGTGGTCGGAGTGTATGGTCTGAGTGTGTAGTTGGAGTGTGTGGTCGGGGTGTGTGGTCAGAGTGTGTGGTCGGAGTGTGTGGGGTGTGTGGTCGGGGTGTGTGGTCGGAGTGTGTGGTCGGAGTGTGGGCAGAGTGTGTGGTCGGAGTGTATGGTCGGGGTGTTTGCTCGGAGTGTGTGGTCAAAGTGTGTCGGCGGAGTGTGTGGTCAGAGTGTGTGGTCGAAGTGTCTGGTCGGAGTGTGTGGTCGACTTTAAGGTGAATCAAGGCTCAAATCATGAAATCCTTCAAGTATAGCAAGCTAAAAGGATGGAATACTTACGTTTTTGAAGCCTTAAAAGTGTTTGTGGGTGATAAAAATAGAGAGAGAGAGGTGTACGATTGAGGAGAGGGGAAATAAAGTGAAAATGAGCCTCATCTATATATAGATAATGGGTGTGCGGCCACACACTCGGATGAGTAGCCACACACTCATGTGTGCGGCCATACACTCAGGTGTGCACCCACACACTCATGTGTGCGGCCATAAACTCGGGTGTGCGGCCATACACTTGGGTGTGTGGCCTCACACTCATGTGTGTGGCCACACACTCCTTTTGATGGAGTGTTTGGCCTTATTGCATCCCTAAATCTTAAACGAACCCATCCCTAATTCAAACTTTGGTTGTACAAGGCTTTAGATCATCCAAACTGACTCAAAACAATGCTAAAAGATAGCTGAAATGAGTTTAACATTTATAGAATTGGCTAAGTGTACAAGATAAAAGTTTCGGGTTGTCACATCATCCCCCCGTTAGAGGGAATTTTGTCCCGAAATTCAAGAATAAAGTTGTAACTCGTGGACTTGGAAAAGATGGGGTACTTTTGTTACCTTGGATTCTCGTGCTCCCAAGTGAATTCAAGTTCTCGTTTGGTATCCCAGTGAACCTTCACTATCTGGATACAACGTTCATCTCGTGCGTTGGACTTCCTGGTCCATGTCTTCAAATGATTCCTACATGAAGTGTAGACTCTCGTTTAACTCGATATTACCGAGAGGAATCGCAAGTGTCTCATCGGACAGACACTTATTTAGGTTTGACACTTGAAAGACGAGATGTATGTTGCTAAGTTCTCGAGGTAAACTTGCTAACCCAGTCGGAGGCAATGATTACAGGTATCCCATGAAAACGGATTACTTCTCGAAGGTATACACAGGTGAGTCTCTCCTTTTTGTACTCGGGCTCTCGCTGGATGTTTCATCGGATCTTCACTATCGTATCCGTTGGTTTTGATTCATACTCTTCGCATGAATACCTTCGGTTTTCGAAGAGAGATGAATTTTCAAAGTTCACATCTAACTGTCGTTACGAGTGACGGGAGTTTTGCGATCGAACGATTTAAAACAAAAGGGTTTGGTATAACATAGACTCAGTCGGACTAAACAAGATGGCGTCATAGAATCGCGCGTTAAGTTCGTCCAGAAAGATCGTTTCGTTAGCACATTGGTGCCTCTGGGTGAATATCTCTGGTGTTTGCTGTGTTTGATTCGAAATTAACAGGTACTACTAACACGAGCGTTCTGATGTCTTGAAACTATGACTTTCATGAAATGGTTCTTACTAGATCTCTCTATGATCGTTTGGTGTACACAAGCCGTGTATAATTACATCTAAACTTAACATATTCACTAAGTTATCATTACTTACTCATTGGGGCTTTAAATCTTATAATAATGTCGTGATTTAATTTGGACGAGGAAATAATCATGATTATGAGAAATTATAGGGGTTTTCGAAAACGTACCAAAACATAGCAGGGTTCTTTGACGCTTCCTCATTCTTTGAGGTCAGACTCCTCTTGTTTCCCCATTGTTCTTCTCTGTTGGGCAGTCTCTTTTGAAATGTCCTAAACTTCCACAGAGGTAACAGGTTGGACTTGTCCCAACATTGGTAGTTGGAATGATGAACCTGACTAGGGTTCTACAACTGTGGGCGGTGTGTCCCTTCCAGTTGCATCTAGTGCAATGCAGCACTTGGCAGACTCCATGATGACGATAGATGCATTTGTTGTAGTGTGGGAGATTTTCACAGTAAGGTATGGTTGGTGTTGGAATAGTAGGGATGACTGGGGTACTGATTGTCCTAATTCATTGCCTCTCAGTATGTCTTTGGGTTGAACAACTTCCTTTGAACTTTCGTTTTAGGATGTTAGATTGGAGACCAGGTGTGTCCTTTCTAGTAGGCACTTGTTGTTGAGAATGGTTAACACCAAGATTTGGATCGCCATTAACACTTCCACTCACATTTGTGTTGTTGGCGTTAAGAACAACTAGGGCGGCTGCCACCGTTGCTGTAACAGTAGCTTGGAACGTAGCTGAGTCCATATGGAAGATTGGCGTCTTACTTGTGGGTTGGTTACGTTTCTTCGGAGGCATGATTCTGCTACATGTGAAGAAAAGAAGCTTGTGAGCAACAATGGTTGCCTCTGGATGCATCCTAAATGTTTATCTATGCATTAAGATTTCCCGTTTTGCTATCTGACTGTCATTGATTGGACTCACATCTCCATGATGTTGTCCTAGCAAGAATAGATAAAGAAATGATCGCAATAAAGTTAACATACACTAAACTTACGAACTCCTTGTTGTTTAGCTCATTGCGCTGGCTGGATAACTCTCACATTTTCGTCGACTCTAGACGTTATGGAGATTTAGCTATAAGGGTAGTTCCGGGGATCAAGTCTATACGGGGTTCAACCTGACGATTGGAAGAAATCCATGGAATGTCTTTGCGGAAGACATCAGGAAAGTTGCAGACTTCGGGGATGCTCTCAGGGTCTTTAACTTTTTGTGTCTCATCAACCTCATGAGCCAGGAATGCATGGAATCCCTTTCTCAGGTACTTTTGGGCTTTGGCTCGGGGAATGATACGAAGGTTCGAACAAAATTTATGACTATAACCAGTGAGGGCTTCGTCAGGGGGAAAGATTGAGACGAGTCACCCTTTTGAATGCAAAGGACATCAGCACGATTTGGGGCTCAACCATCTCATGCCGATTATGATATCGTAATTTTTCACGAAGACTGATATGAAATTGATGGGGAAAAGGAATGATCGTCTAAGTACATCCTATGATACTTGTCTTGAGGCCAAAACAGTGATAGGATCTTGATAAAGTTGCTTAATTTGCATGCTATCGATCTAAGGTATACTTTTGACAAAGGTAATCTTTAACTAAAATATGATTGTTGCCATCATAAATGAAACTGAGATTACATAGATTTCGGAACCCTTGACCTAAAAATAGGTCTAAGTTATTCTCACGGGGAAAGAATCTTGACAAAATGAATGACAGAGATGTTAACAGAAAGGAGCTACTTAGAACATAAATATGAAAGTTATTCCTTAGAACAAAAAGGAAGTATGAGTAGAGTATTCTCCTATCGGTGACGGGCACTCCTCGGACGGATCCTTAAGTTAGCCAACTGGCACTCCATGTCAAGCAGACGACTCTCGCACACTGTCTGGTGTGCTCGGAGCTCTATGACCTCAGCTCGAGTGGTAGCTAGCTCTTGTTGTAAAGCTTCATTGTCCCTAAAATTTCTCCCGTGAGCAACTTTAATATAGCGAATGCGGTTTGTGTTGGCATCCGAGTCTGCCTCAAGCTCCATAGTTCGCTGAATGGCCACCACGTTTATTTCAACGTTGCGGGCCACTCGACGGACTATGATTGGAAGGGCTCTATCTACGGAGCCTCCCTCGTTCACATTGTAAAAGCGGCGATCTCCATTGTACGGGCGGGGTTGGCCTTGTTCGTGACTCCACCTATCCAGGCTTCCGGCCCACATAGGCGTTGGGCCTTCAAACTCATGTCGGGGGTTAGGATTTGGTATCAGGGCTATTTGAGGTAGGTTCTCGACTGCGGGTTCTGAGTCAGTCTCTTCAGGAAATGGTTCGACGAAGTCATCGTCCAAAGGAATCTCATGGTTCTCTTATGGCTCTGGTTCGAGCCATCCATCATCTCCTTGGTTGGGAAAGTACGGGCCGCCGGGGAGATGGAATCCGGCCATGCTAACTACGCGAGATAAGGGGTAAAGGGATAGTTATTAGGCATCGAATCTAGTAATACTTCCAATTTATCATAGTTTCATGATTGATTCTCGAGGGATGGGTAAGTTTCCGGTTCGGTCGTTATAGCATCCTAAAATACTCCTATAGTATTTTAACCCTTATGTTTGATTCTCGAACTTTTTTGTTACCTAGGTAAGTTTTAGGCTTGCTGCGACACCATAGTCACTCCCAAGCACATGTTGGTAATGTCTCAAATGAATATAGTTGATCAGGCTATATTAACCCTAGACATGATTACATAACTCCCAGGTTTAACCGCGATGTCCAACATCCAAATACTTTTGTTTTGTTCTACTTATGACACTGGTTCGGGTACTTAGGCATACTTGTATACTTTTTATAAAAATACTTATATTTTTGAAAGTGTACTTTTAGTTTAGAGCACTTAGGCCCCTTAATGTTTATAGTTCTATACCATGTATGGTTTGGTATACTTAGTTCACTATAAAAATAAGCTTTGATACCAATCTGTCACACCCCCAAACCGGAACGGTAGAAACGTTCGAGGGTGGTTGACGTCATGCGTAGTATCACAACAGTTGTATCATAGCAAGCATAGTAAACACAACCAAACATTGAATACATATATGAATAAGGTTTACGTTGTCTTAGTACACAGTTTTGTTCATTACAAAAGTAAAATTGAACGACGTGATTCTAACGCGCTGTGACATCCCCAAAATCATGGCCAGAAAAGACCGATTTCATTCATGCTTTTTAAAATAATTTCAGAGTAAATCCTTTTGATTTAAAAGAGTTGCGGAATTTGTTCCCAAAACAAAATATGATAAAATAATATTTATCAAAGCGTTTCATCAAGAGATGCCTTTTCATTATATAATCAAAACTTGGGATGTCATGTTCCGATACGGACCATAAAGCATAAACGATAACATTATAAGTCATTCAACAAACATATACATATACAGACTTGTAAACAAAACAACTTGATGATTCATCCATCTTATGCCCTCGCGCCACTACCTGTAATACGAAATAACTGAGTGGGTCAGACTTGGGAGCTTGGTGAGCATATAGGGTTTTCAACCCACAATAAATAATTATATTTAATTTCACCAACCAACAATAACCCGATTACCCATTCCCGTTATCCTCACTTTATGTCCCTAAAACAACATCTATCTCAAGGGACCTAATCTGGGATTTTCATCGGGACGGACATTACTGCTAAGGGGTTTCTTCAACAATAGATATCCTAAAGGCAACCATGAGGTGAACACATCGTTCACAATACCTACAGGGTATGAACCTGCTAGCGTTCCACAGGACTGTCTAGAACGAGTCTGTGGTCGTTATCCATACTCTGCTGAATAACTAGATCAACAACAACAACATCGAGGCCTCTCATCTGTTTATCACACATCAACTATCTACCCATGTTTTACCCAACATAGTAGTACATAAAAATCTATATTTTTATACATAGTTTAAAACCAGTATAGCATGCTCAATCAATACATATTCCATATAACAGATGAGGCACACACACATAACACGTATTTCATAGAGAATAAATCAAATCTATGAGATAGAAGAAAGTGAATATACATTCACACTTATAACAACAAAATATACACATAACACGTATTTCGTATTAAATACTTCATAGTTATGCATTAGAAGAAAGTAACTACACACTCACTTGATCAGAAGATGATCAGACAACACTACGACTTGTAGAAGTAGTATTCTTCGATAGACCTGGAAGATCTTCACAAAAACCGGGCTCCTTGCGGGTAGAGCTTCGGCTCAGGAATCTTACTTTTTGGGATCTTCGGGCTTCGGGACTTGCTTCGGGGCTCGGGAATGATACCGGGGCTTCGGTATAATTCTAGCACGAAAAACGATGCAAAAACACGAGAGAATGGGAAGAAATGAGCAAAGAACTCAACTGCCCTCAATATCCTTTTATAGAGGGCTAGAACTTCGATTTGCGCTGGGCGTAATATGAAATTACGCTGGGCGTAATGAGGATAGGATCGATGACCCCCCCTGGATAAGATCGGTTATTTTATATTTAAATTAAATATCGAAAATATTTAATAAACTTCAAAAATTCATATCTTCCTCATACGAACTCCGTTTTCGACGTTCTGTATATCCCCGCGTAGGTGAGACTACGCTCTACAACATTCGTTTAGACTCCATTGGCTATTTTTGAATTTATTTTTAGTAGGCCGGGGCAGGAAAGTTCCGTTATAAATTCACAACTTCTACATTCGACGTCTGTTTTCGCCTATCTTTTTATCGATTCGCTACAATTAACGAGATCTTCGATTCTCGTTTAGATTCTTTTGGCTAAAAACCGCTCGGTCTCAAAGCGAGTATTCGGGCTGCATGCTGCTTAGTCGAAAGTTAGAAAAATCATAACTTCTTCATACGAAGTCAGATTTGGGCATTCTTTTATGCACGCTCTCGGTTTAACGAACTCTACGACGTTCGTTTAGTTCACTAAGGCTAAATAACGCTCTAAATTAAATTTCACTTTTTACGTCATTCAGCGTTGCCGGTTCTGTCGCGAAACTTCTACATGTCATAACTTCTTCGTTATAACTCGGATTTTGGCATTCTTTATATATTCGGAAACCTCGTTCCAACTACTACCACATTATACATAGATATCAGCTTTATCTAACATTTTATTTTGACGCTTATTTTTATTTTCAATTACATTAAGACACACAATTAAGCACAAAACACATAATACTCAAATAATACACTTCTATTCTTTCAAAACGGGTTACAAAGGTTAACCTAGACTATTATATCAACATTAATGACAAGCCCAGAAACACAGGCGTTACAATTCTCTCCACCTTAGAATGATTCCGTCCCCGGAATCACACATCAACAAACAAATGCGGATAGCGACCCATCATGTCACTCTCCGTCTCCCGGGTGAGATTCAGCACATTCATGTGTTTCCATCGGACAAGCACTAACTCGATTGCCTTCGGTTCTTCAACCAACCTTTTGTTCTCATCAATTCTCAACTCCGAAAGTGGAATCATGTCGGGAAATTCTCCCGTGAACTTCCTTAAATAACACACATGAAAAATGTTATGAATTCCATTCAGTTCTTCTGGTAGTTCGAGCTTGTAAGCTTGGTTCCCAATCCTCTCAAGAACTTTAAACGGTCCAATAAACCTTGAACATAAGTTTCCCCTTTTACCAAATCTTATAAGTCCCTTCCACGGCGAGACTTTAAGCAAAACCGAATCTCCAACTTCAAAAGTCATCGGTCTTCGCTTGTTGTAAGCATAGCTCTTTTGACGATCCTGAGCTGCTAACATTCTTTCCCTAATTATTTTCAACTTTTTAGCAGTTTGATGGACTATCTCCGGTCCCATAAACTGCTTTTCCCCATCCTCAAGCCAACAAGACGGCGTACGACACTTCTGTCCATCCAAAAGCTTGATAAGGTGCCATCTTAATGCTCGAGTGGAAACTATTATTGTAGGAAAATTCTACCAAAGGTAAATGTTCATCCCAATTACCTTGGAATTCCAGGGTACATGCTCTCAGCATATCTTCAAGTGTTTGTATCGTCTGTTCGCTCTGACCATCAGTCTGTGGATGGTAAGCTATACTTAAACACAACTTGGTACCCAATTCCTCTTGTAGACTTTTCCAAAATCGCAAGGTGAAACAGCTATCACGATCTGAAACAATCGTTAACGGAACACCATGAAGCCTCACTATTTCCTTCACGTAAGAATTCGCAAGCTTTTCCATAGACTATTTCACCTTGGCTACTATGAAATGCACACTCTTAGTGAATGGATCAACGACGACCCAAATCATGTCGTGACCATTCTTTGTTCTCGGTAGTTTAGTGACAAAATCCATAGCGATGTCTTCCCATTTACCCATAGGCACAGGTAAAGGTTCTAAACTTCCATATGGTTTTTGATGTTGTGTTTTGACTCACGCACAAGTCACACACTGGCCACATACCTTGCAACATCAAGCTTCATCGTCGGCCACCAGTAGTAGGGTTTTAGGTCCCTATACATTTTAGTGCTACCGGGATGAATCGAGTACATGGTCTTGTGAGCTTCTTCCATCAGAAGATCTATGACTCCTCCTGTCTTAGGTATCCAAATCCGATCTTGGAACACCTTCAGTCCATGACTGATTATACCGAACACCAACATTTTGCCCAAACGTTCCTCGTTTCGGTCATTCTTCTCAAAAGCTTCCTCTTGAGCTTTCTTTATACTTTCCACAATGGTCGAGACAACTTCAATTCTCAATGCTCTTGGCCTTTTCCTTTTAAGATTGACTTTCCGACTGAGAGCAACAGCAACAACATTTGCTTTACCGGGGTGGTAAAGTATCTCAGATTCGTAGTCGTTAAGTAAATCTAGCCAGCGTCATTGCCTCATATTCAATTCTTTCTGATTAAAGAGATATTGGAGACTCTTATGATCAGTGAAAAGCTTGGACTTCGTGCCATAGAGGTAATGCCTCCATATCTTTAGAGCGAAAGCTACCGCTGCCAAATCCAAATCATGAGTCGGGTAGTTCTTTTCATGCTCTTTAGAGCGAAAGCTACCGCTGCCAAATCCAAATCATGAACTAGGTCTAATGAAACATTTGTCCAATAACTCCTGAAGTTGCATCATCAGCTCCTTCATCTCCGTCAGTGCTAATCGGTAAGGTGCTTTTGCTAATGGCATCGTCCCTAGTAACAAGTCTATTCTAAACTCCACTTGTCTATCAGACGGTAATCCGGGAAGATCTTCGGGAAATACTTCCCGATAATCACACACGACAGGAATGCTTTGCATCGCCTTTTTCTCCTTCTTAGCATCTATCACAAATGCTAGATACGATGTACATCCTTTGGCCAAACACTTTCTAGCTTTCATCAATGAAACGATTCCAGAATTTACTTTGCGTTCATCTCCATACACCATAAACGACTCTTTCCCTGGCGGGTTTACCTTTACAATCTTCTTCTTGCACAATATCTCGGTGTCATTGGCGCTAAACCAATCCATTCCCAACACGATGTCGAAACAATTAAGTTCTATAGGCAATAATTCCTCGAGGAACTTATTCCCATTCAAGTCAATTAAGATGTTTTTCATACGATGGCTAACAGGTACAAACTTGCCACTAGCAACTTCGACTAATAAGGCATTATCTATTCTATCAGCATGCAAAGCTAGTTTCCTACCAAATTCATGTGAAATAAGGGAGTAGTTGGCTCCAGAATCAAATAAAATTTGGGCAGGCAATGTTTTTACGAGAAAGGTACCTGAAGCGACATCAGCTTAATCTTTAGCAGCTTCCAGTGTCATCCGGAATGCTCTCGCCTTTGGCTTTTGCGGAATGTTGGGTCTTGTTGCCTCCTTCTTTTTCGGGCAGTCTCTTGACATGTGTCCCTCCTCACTACAACCGTAACAAACTTTCTTAGTGAGGGTGCATTCATTGGCATAGTGCCCTGGCTTTCCACATTTAAAACATGTGGCCACTACCTCACATTTTCCATGATGCTTCTTCTTACATTTTTCGCACCATTTCGCTTCGCCTCCTCCTCCTCTCAAACTAGACTTCGAGAACTTGTTTTTCTTGTTCGACCCTGAAGGTCCATCGAACTTCCTTTTCTCACCAACATCTATCCTTTCCAGACCCTTTTCCTTCTGCTGGGCCTCAACATTCTTAGCTGCTCGAACAGCTATTTTCAGAGTGTTTGCCATCTTGAATGTCGGGCCAAAGTCGGTAGGCAATCCATTAGCGAACCTCTCAATCTTGGAGAGTTCTGTTGCCACTAGGTACGGAAATAACTTCATTTTCTCAGTGAATGCAGTAGCATAGTCATCTATGCTCATCCTCCCCTTCTTCAAGTTATGGAACTCATTGTTCAGATCAATAAGATCTATCTCTGAACAATACTGCACCCTTAACTGTTCCAAGAACTCCTCCCATGACATTTTCAGGGCTTCTCCTCGTGGTATAGTATCTGCTAGTAACTTCCACCAACTCAAGACTCCAGTCTTCAGTTGTCTAACTGCAAAGACAGTCTTCTGTTTGTTACTACAGTCGCAACTTTCAAATACCATCTCCATTTCGGAGATCCAATCGATAATCTCAACAGGCTTCGGGCTTCCAGAAAGACTTGGCGGCTTGGCGCCCAAGAAGTTCTTGTACATTCGCCCATCCTTGTTGTTTCTCCTTTCCGAGTCATTCCCTCGTTCTCCTTGAGTCCCAACTTGACTCACCATGCGACTATTGTTTCCTTCCTCCGATTGCTCGGGAATCAATTCAGGTTCCTCGATGGGCATGATAGGTTCGTCCCTATTTTCATGTAACATCCGTCGCATTTCTTCTCTTTTTTCGGCGAACGTAGTCCGAACCATGGCTTGCACCCCAACCATTGTTATTGGTTCTGGTGCAGCTGCTACAACAGGCATTTGCTCAATCACTGGTGGTTGATTCCTGTTTTCATCCGCGTTTCCAACGCCACTCCTTGTTCTCACCATTTTTGATCTACACACCAAATAAGGTGAGATTAGATCCTCATTCACGATAGATGTTTGAATCATCCTTATCACTCTGAAACGTTTACATGCTAGTTCTAATATCGTCGTCATACGCTTAGAATCCTACACACATAAGGTTTCCAGATCCGGTCGGCAACACACCATAGATCTGAACAAATAATATCATATATGGCAACATATAACATTTAGCACATAAAACCATTTTAGGCAACTTTCCTAAAATAAACTAGTGCTCTTGTCTATAATGTAACAGACACACATCTCACAATGCCCATTTAGCATTCTAAGTTTAAGTCTAGAAATCCTACAAATTCCTAGTTCGCTTAAACAAATGCTCTGATACCAACTGTGACATCCCCAAAATCACGGCCAGAAAAGACCGATTTCATTTATGCTTTTTAAAATAATTTCAGAGTAAATCCTTTGGATTTAAAAGAGTTGCAAAATTTGTTCCCAAAACAAAATATGATAAAATAATATTTATCAAATCATTTCATCAAGAGATGCCTTTTCATTATATAATCAAAACTTGGGATGTCATCTTCCGATACAGACCATAAAGCATAAACGATAACATTACAAGTCATTCAACAAATATATACATATACAAACATGTAAACAAAACAACTTGATGATTCATCCATCTTATGCCCTCACGCCACTACCTGTAATATGAAATAAATGAGTGGGTTAGGCTTGGGAGCCTGGTGAGCATATAGGGTTTTCAACCCACAATAAATAATTATATTTAATTTCACCAACCAACAATAACCCGATTATCCATTCCCGTTATCCTCACTTTGTGTCCCTAAAACAACATCTATCTCAAGGGACCTAATCTAGGATTTTCATCGGGATGGACATTACTGCTAAGGGGTTTCCTCAACAACAGATATCCTAAAGGCAACCATGAGGGGGATAGAGTACACCGGTGAACACATCGTTCACAATACCTACAGGTTATGAACCTGCTAGCGTTCCACAGGACTGTCTAGAAAGAGTCTGTGGTCGTTATCCATACTCTGCTAAATAACTAGATCAACAACAACAACATCGAGGCCTCTCATCTGTTTATCACACATCAACTATCTACCCATGTTCTACCCAACATAGTAGTACATAAAAATCTATATTTTTATACATAGTTTAAAACCAGTATAGCATGTTCAATCAATACATATTCCATATAACAGATGAGGCACACACATAACACGTATTTCATAGAGAATAAATCAAATCTATGAGATAGAAGAAAGTGAATATACATTCACACTTATAACAACAAAATATACATATAACATGTATTTCATATTCAATACTTCATAGTTATGCATTAGAAGAAAGTAACTACACACTCACTTAATCAGAAGATGATCGGACAACATTACGACTTGTAGAAGTAGTATTCTTCGGTTGATCTGGAAGATCTTCACAAAAACCGGGCTCCTCACGGGCAGAGCTTCGGCTCGGGAACCTTACTTCTCGGGATCTTCGGGGCTTCGGGACTTGCTTCGAGCTCGGGAATGATACTGAGGCTTCGAGATAATTCTTGCACGAAAAACTATGCAAAAACGCGAGAGAAAGGGAAGAAATGAGCAAAGAACTCGGCTGCCCTCGATATCCTTTTATAGGGGGTTGGAACTTCGATTTACGGTAGGTGTAATATGAAATTACACTGGGCGTAATGAGGATAGGATCGCTGACTCCCCCTGGATAAGATCGGTTATTTTATATTTAAATTAAATATCGAAAATATTTAATAAACTTCAAAAATTCATATCTTCCTCATACGAACTCTGTTTTCGACGTTCTGTATATCCCCGCGTAGGTGAGACTACGCTCTACAACTTTCGTTTAGACTCCATTGGCTATTTTTGAATTTATTTTTATTATTTATTTTTAGTAGGCCGGGATAGGAAAGTTCCGTTATAAATTCATAACTTCTTCATCCGACGTCCGTTTTCGCCTATCTTTTTATCGATTCGCTACAATTAACGAGATCTTTGATTGTCATTTAGATTCTTTCGGCTAAAAACCGCTCGGTCTCAAATCAAGTATTTGGGCTGCATACTGCTAAGTCGAAACTTAAAAAATCATAACTTCCTCATACGAAGTCAGATTTAGGCGTTCTTTTTATGCACGCTCTCAGTTTAACGAACTCTATGACTTTCGTTTAGATCACTAAGGCTAAATATCGCTCTAACATAAATTTTAGTTTTTACGTCATTCAGCGTTGTCGGTTCTGTCGCGAAACTTCGATAGGTCATAACTTCTTCGTTATAACTCGGATTTTGGCATTCTTTATATATTCGGAAACCTCGTTCCAACTACTACCACATTATACATAGATATCAACTTTATCTAACATTTTATTTTGACGCTTATTTTTATTTTCAATTACATTAAGACACACAATTAAGCACAAAACATATAATACTCAAATAATACACTTCTATTCTTTCAAAACGGGTTACAAAGGTTAACCTATACTATTATATCAACATTAATGACAAGCCCAGAAACACAAGCATTACATGCGCGGACTTCTCCAAAAGTCCTGGAAGTACTTGAAAATCATGTTTATGATTTGCATAAATCCTTTATAAAATAATAAATTTTACTTCATGATTCACAAGTTTGTTACCCTAGTTTTGAAAACTGTTTCTACCAGTTGATTTGTTAATCGTTTGGCAAAACTGTTTTCCATGTTAAAATCATACTGAAAATATAATTATCTTAAACAAAATAATATATTTTGAGCACAAGTTTCCTTGTACTTTTGCTTGTATTCCCTCCCAGAAAACATGAAAACTTGGAAAAACGTAGGGGTATGAACTCACAGTTTGACGTGTGATTCGAATGTAAGATCTTTAGGGATGTTAAGTGTCAAGTGCAACTTCGAGCACAAACAGACCCTATTTAACATATAACGATGCATGGACATAATTAGGGTATAATACAACTAATCATGATAAGCGACACCCTACGGGACTAGGAAACACTTGGGACAAGTGTTACAATCACATATGATTATATGAAGGGAGTGTAAGGCCACACAAAAGAGTGTGTGGTCGGAGTGTGGTGTTGGAGTGTGTGGTCGGAGTGTGTGGGTATGTGGTCGGAGTGTGTGGTCGGGGTGTGTGGTCAGAGTGTGTGGTCGGAGTATGTGGTCGGAGTGTGTGGGGTGTGTGGTCGGGTGTGTGGTCGGAATGTGTGGTTGGTCGGGGTGTGTGGTCGGAGTGTGTGGTCGGAGTGTGTGGTCGGGGTGTGTGGTCGGAGTGTGTGGTGAGAGTGTCTGGTCAGAGTGTGGTCAGAGGGTGTGGTCTGAGTGTGTGGTCGGAGTGTATGATCAGAGTGTGTGGTCGGAGTGTGTGGTCAGAGTGTGTGGTCGACATTAAGGTGAATCAAGGCTCAAATCTTGAGATCTTTCAAGTATAGCAAGCTAAAAGGATGGAATACTTACGTTTTTGAAGCCTTAGAAGTGTTTGGGGATGACAAAAGTAGAGAGAGAGAGAGAGAGAGAGAGAGAGAGAGAGAAAGAGGTGTGTACGGTTGAGGAGAGGGGAAATGAAGTGAAAATGAGCATCATCTATATATAGATAATGGGTGTGTGGCCCCACACTCGGGTGTGCGGCCCCACACTCGGGTGTGCGGCCATACACTCGGGTGTGCGGCCACACACTCATGTGTACGGCCATACACTCGGGTGTGCGACCTCACACTCATGTGTGTGGCCACACACTCCTTTTGATGGAGTGTTTGGCCTTTTGCAACCCTAAATCTTAAACCAACCCATCCCTAATTCAAACTTTGGTTGTACATGGCTTTAGATAATCCAAACAGGCTCAAAACAATGCTTAAATATAGCTGAAATGAGTTTAACATTGATAGATTTGGCTAAGTGTACAAGATAAAAGTTCCAGGTTGTCACAAAGAATTAAGTAGATGACAGAGTAATGAGGAGGTTTCGTTCTCTCTAGTGCCACAAGCTAAAACCTTTTTACAATATGTGCATTCTGATTTTTTTGCGCCTTTAACATATGGAAAATGTTGCCATACAATGGACCGTAACTTAGGTTTTGCATTATTTTCTTCTTTAACGTCACCTTCACCTTGGACTTCAACTCCATCTTCTTTTTGATCATCCACATTAATTACACCTTCATTAGTAGCCATGCTTAAATACATATTGCGTTAGTACTAAATCAGGTGAAAAAATGGTGAGTTGCAAAACAAAAAAGATTATAATAAAAGAAATACATATTGTGTTTTAATTATCACTAGTTATATGTTTAAATTGTTTCTTATCTTAGTTTAAAATAAATAGGCATATCACCTCAACAAGTAACATTGGTCACATTTAACAGTGGAAAAGGGGTGGGGTATGATAGTAAATTCATATAGGCTTACAAATAAAAGGAAATATAGGGTAATTTCACATGCTATCGTTTAATAGTGGAAAAAGAGATGCTATATTTTTAGAATCTGTCTACAAAAACTTTAAGAAATCTTAGCCTTACATACCATTAACCTCCTTTGAATTTCAATAAATATTTGGGTAATTTCATAGGCTATCGACATGTTCTTGATTATAAAAAATTGTCACTTAATATCTGGATAATTTCAGATGTTATCAACAGATGTTACCAACAGACAAATAAGACTGTCTTCAACAAAATAAGCCACATCCAGTTTTCGACAAACAAAAAAGAACCATAGTAACAAAATAACAAGATCAAATACAGTAGGTTCGAAGTGTTGGTAACCCCATTGTTGGAAATTGTGACAACCCTATATTTTTCCAAAAGCAATGTAACACTCAAAAGTCAAATACAATGAAAACTATTTGGATTCAACGAAATTAACCTCAAAAATAAAGTGTTCAAATATCTAAATTAGGATACATCAAATGATAGATATCGTGCCAAGGTTTCCAAAAATGTAAAGAACATTCGAAACCGGGTTATATTGAAGAAACTATAACCACTCAAATGTTTACGGCACACCCGGTAAAACACTATTTAACGTAAAAAGTGAAATTACAATAAAACACATTTTTGCCTTAAGTATCTAAACAAAAGTCGTAGAGCTCATTAAATTGTAAACGTACATAAAAAGATCGCCCAAATCGGAACTCGTATGAAGAAGTTACGAATTTTCTAAGCTTCGTAACAGTAGTAGAGGGCTAAAAACTCGAATTGATGATCGAGCGATATTTAGCGAACGCAACCTAAACGAAAGTTGAAGGTCTCCACAATAGGAGTAAAATGATAAAAAGACAAACGAAAACTGACGTCGGATAAAGAAACTATGAATTTTTAACGGACTTTAGCTGTCCCGGCCTATTAAAAACATATCATTAAAAATAAATTCAAAACTAGCCGACGGAGTCTAAATGAAAGTTGTAGAGCATAATCTTACCTACGCGTGGATATAAAGAACGCGAAAAACGGAGCCCGTACATGAAAGCTACGGAATTTAGAAGACGGAAGCCAGGATTACGCCCAGCGTAATGTAGGAGTACGCCCAACGTACTCAGGTGCAGGGTCGAGTCCCATCGGCTGCAGCTCTACGCCTAGCTAGACTCAAGTCGTAAGCCATGACGCAAAGTTACACCCAGCGTAACCGAAGTACGCCCAGCGTAACGCGTACGCCCAACGTACTCCGGTGGTACGCCCGGCGTACTCGCCTTTCCAGTACTATAAATACAAGGCATAAGCTACGGATTTGTGGCACACATTCTCAAACTGTCACTTACTCCCACACACTTTCAAGCACCAGAGGCCGTCCCGACACCCTCGGTTTCCGCACCCAAGCCCCCGACGAAGGTTCTACGCTACCGAGATCCCCGAAGAGCTCGAAGACGCAACTTTCCGCGGGTGAAGTTCTGCTTGACTCTAGTCCCACTCTCTTCAAACCAAACAAGTGAGTTCATACCCCTACTTTTCAAGTCTTTTCATGTTTTAGGGGGAGAAATACAAGTACAATACAAGTAAACGTATCGTTTTATAAACATAAATGAAACATCTATCTTATTATTTATCGGTACCAACATCTTACTTTACGTATAAAGTTTAGTATATCATCAAGCTATTTTCACCAAATAGAACATACCTTCTGAAAAACTATAATGGGTATAGTTAGCAAGTTATTCATACATTCTTACGTATACCTCTTGAAAAACAAAATACTTTCAACAAATATGAAGTAAAGTCTTTCTTATCGTAAATCCATTTATACTAAGTGATGTGAGATATTCAAACTTCAACGTACTCTTATGTATGCATTTCAAGTCTTGTATTATATACCATAATCTCTTGGAGGGAGAGCGTGATGCTTGTGTATAGATCTATACGGGATTGACAACCCCGCACCTAAACTGTTAGTTATAGTTAGACCGGTAGGTCTGGGGTGACAAATGTCATAACGCTACAACACCTGAAGAATGTTGTTACAGGCAGTCTGTGTCAATAGTATGGTTATAAGACTCACATGAAAGTATAAAAACAAGTTTGATTTACGAGATTCATATATACATTCAGTATTTACATTATTTTGAGCACAAAGTTTATCTTTAACATTCAAGTACGAAAAATACTAACGCACTCCAACTTTGGGAACTTTTCATACTATATATAGAAAATATTGGATTTTCTGAAAACCACGTTCATCGATTTTCCACCAACAGGACATACTTTTCAATACAAAACACTTATGAACTCACCAACTTAATTGTTGACACTTTTTCGAAATCACTTGTATTTCTCAGGGAATCAGTAATATAGGTAACCACCAGCTTTTGAAGAAGGTATGCTAAGGACGTTTATTATTAAACATTTACATCATCCTATTGTAATATTCTTTTGGAAATATGTATAACGCAACAATATATGTTTTTATTATATATATATATATATATATATATATATATATATATATATATATATATATATATATATATATATGATGGTTGTGTTACTTTCTTTACAATATTCAATTGTTATGGTACTACGTGAAGTCATCCACCCCCGAATGTTTCCGCCATTCTGGTTTGGGGGTGTGACAGATTGGTATCAGAGCCTTGTTTATAGTGAACTAAGTATATATCAAACCGCATAAAATATACAAACTATAAATGCAAAGGGGACCAAAAAAACCCTCTGACAAAGCGTTTTCATAAACAATATATTTTCTTTTAAAAATATACATTTTTACTCGCATGTATTGGTCTCGTATCATAACAAAGTTTTCTAAAAAGTATTAAGGCAAGTTGTGACACTACGATTGGGCCTCGAGGTATGTAATCAAATCAAGAATAGATATAGCCTGATCAACTATATTTATCCTGGATTTGACCAACGTACGTCGAGGAATGGTCGTAGTGGATAACAAGCCAAAAACGTACCAAATAAAATTATTTTAGATTCGCCAATTTGAAATACTATAGGACTATTGTTATAAAATAGTACAATGAAAAACTTGCTCACCATAAGATATAGTTAAACATAGGATGCCGTTAAAATAGAAAGTTTGTTTCTTATAAAATTCTCATACCTCTATCCTAGTACAGACAAATGACCGGGTTCCATTTACCGGGAGGTCCCTACTACCCAAACCAAGGCAACGACGGATGGATAGAGGAAGACCCGGAGGAAATCGAAGAGGAAGTCGAAGTCGGAGAGGAATTCGAAGTCGACGAGGAGGTCGAGGAGGAAGAAGAAGCTGCAAGTGGGATAGACTCCGAGCTGGAAGTAATCGACCCTCCCGCTCCTCATCCTCCCGAAGTCAAACAATATCAACCAGGACCCATCCCCATCTGGGGAAGCCACCTCTACTACTGGAGCCGCCAACTAGGTGTACGCCCTCTTTTCGGCATGTTTCGAGATTTTTACAATGTAAGTGGGGGAGGCTCAGCAGATCGAGCGCTTCCCGTTATTGTGGGAACTATAGCTACCCAGAACTACCATGCGGACAAGCAAGCGGCCAGAGTTCGCGAGATCAATGTTGCTACACAGGGTAATGCCGCAGACATCCGTCGTCTGGAAGGACTACACGAAAATCCCCAACTCTACACAGGGACACTTCAGAATCAAATGGTGGCAGCACTAGCAGAAATAAGAGAGATGAAGGAACATCAAGCAGTTCTTGAAAGGCGCCTAATGGGAGTCAAGCAGTCGGATGCCGAGTCTAGCTCCAAAGGTACCACACGCTGCAAGTAGAACTTGCTCAACTCCAACAATTTTGATATAGAATAGGACCTCGGATAAAGTTTTTCTCTTATTTCCGTTGTACTTGTAATCGAAGACCTCTAGATAGGTCAAATTTTCCTAAACACGAAGCATAATGTAACGCACCGTATGTGTGACATATATATAAATATGACGTACTTCTTTACATACCTCTCGAAACTTATGGGATTATCTAAATTGTTATATCTACTCTGAACTAAAGTCAAAACAAATTACAAGATACAACTAACCCTCTAGTACACGATTGTTAAATCATTAGAAACTTATAGTGTTCAATATTATTTCTCTACCAGAACATGCCTCCTCGTAGATCAGCCCGCAGAAACTCAGCTCCAACACCACCTCCACCGCCCCCTCCAACTATGGATGCAGCTATGTTCCAAACTGCTGTAACAGCCGTTGTAACCGCAGCGATGGCTCAAATGAGCAACAACGGGTTAGGAGGAGGAATAAACAGCTTTACAAATGGCCAAAGCCAAGGTCGTTCCGGGGTATGTACTTACAAGGACTTCACCAATGGAAAACCTATTCCCTTTTATGGGACTGGGGGAGTGATGGCTCTATCCCAATGGATAAAGAAAACGAAAGCTGTATTTGAAATTTGCGCATGCCCTGAAGAAAGCAAAGTAAAATTTGCTGCTTTTACTTTCTCTGAGCGAGCCTTGACATGGTGGAACGGCCACGTCAAGGCACTAAACCTAGTGGTGGCGAACTCCATGGGTTGGGAAAAACTGAAACAAATGCTCCTACGAGAGTACTACCCAAGAGGCGAGATTCAGAAGCTCGAACAGGAACTGTGGGGCCTTACGATGGTAGGCTCGGACATCGCAGGCTATACCAACAGATTCAGCGACTTGATAATACTTTGCCCAGGGATGTTGATCCTGGAAAGCCAAAAGGTGGAGAGGTACATCTGGGGATTATCACCCCAACTTCGGGGAAGTGTGTTAGCCTCCAAACCCATGACCTTCGACAACGCCAAAGAACTGGCACAATCTCTCGTTGATCATGGTGTCTGTCAAGGAGTCATGACTATCGTCGCTGAACCAACCAAAGGGAATAAAAACAACAATGATAACAATGCCAACAACAACAACAACAAGAAATTCTGCCACAAGAGAAAGGGGCAAACTTCGCAAGAACCTTCAAAGAAACAAACGGTGGCGGTTCATGCCGCTACTGCTCCCACTACAACTCCTGCTACCCCTGCGCCCACAAAACAATATCCTGGGAACCTGCCAAAGTGAAGCAAATGCAACTACCATCACGACGGTAATTGCCACGAAATGCACTGTAAAAACTGCGACAGGAAAGGGCACACTGCCCGTTTCTGTAAGGCACCAGCGCGACCAGTCACTCAAGTTCCTGGTACTGGGATAAGCCAGGCATGTTATGGGTGTGGAGAAACTGGGCACTTCAAGAGGGATTGCCCCAAATCAAAGAATGTTGGCGGTGTTGGGAGAGTGCTGGAAATAGGTCAGAATGAAGCAATAGCTGATCCCACGGTGGTTACGGGTACGTTTCTCCTCGACAACATTATGCATGCATACTCTTTGACTGTGGTGCGGAGAGAAGTTTTGTGAGTCATAAATTCAAACACCTACTTAATTAAAAACCCCAACCACTCAATAAAATATTCACTGTAGAAATGGCAAACGGTAAAACGGAAAGCACAAGCGATATATACGTAGGGTGCACATTAAATTTAAACCAACACTTATTTCAAATCGACCTTATGCCCATTTCGATAAGAAGTTTTAATGTCATCATCGGTATGGACTGGTTAAGCCTTCACCATGCCGATATACTTTGTCACGAAAGGGCCGTTCGCCTCAATCTGCCAAACGGCGAAACTCTTGTCATTTATGGTGACAAACCTAGTACAAACTTACAAATCATCTCCTGTGTTAAAGCACGAAAATACCTTCGCAAGGAGTATCATGCCTTTCTAGCTCACGTCGTAGACCAGAAACAAGAACCAAAGAACATTAAAGACATTCCGGAAGTCTGCAACTTCCCATACATCTTCCCAGAAGATCTTCCAGGAATCCCACCGGAACTTCAAGTCGAGTTCAGAATCGACTTAATCCCCGGAACTACTCCCGTAGCAAAGTCGTCCTACCGTCTAGTCCCAGCCGAGATGCAGGAACTGTCCAGTCAATTAAACGAACTGTTGAGCAAGGGCTTCATCAGACCGAGCTTCTCACCATGGGGAGCACCGGTCTTATTCGTGAAAAAGAAGGACGGAACTTTTCGCATGTGCATCGACTACCGGGAGCTGAACAAACTCACGATCAAGAACCGATATCCCCTTCCGCGCATAGACGATCTGTTCGACCAACTACAGGGAGCGAGCTACTTCTCAAAGATTGATCTAAGATCTGGTTATCACCAACTGCGAGTGCGGGAAAGAGACATCCCCAAAACGGCATTCCGAACACGCTATGGTCACTACGAGTTTGTAGTGATTTCCTTTGGGTGGAAAATGCTCCAGCGGTGTTCATGGACTTGATGATTCGAGTATGTCGTCCCTTCCTGGATAAATTCGTGATCGTGTTCATAGATGATATACTCATCTATTCAAGAAGCCAGAAAGAACACAACCAACACCTCCGCCAAGTGTTGGAAATATTGAGAGCAGAGAAGATATACGCAAAATTTTCAAAGTGTGAATTTTGGATTCGAGAAGTAGATTTCCTAGGTCATGTAGTAAGCAAAGAGGGGATACACGTCGATCCTTCTAAGATCAAGGCAATAGAGAGTTGGACGACTCCAAGAACCCCTATAGAAATCCGGCAATTTTTGGGACTCGCCGGGTATTACCGAAGGTTCATACAAAACTTTTCAAAGATTGCCAAGCCCCTCACCACCCTAACTTAGAATAGTGTGACCTTCGACTGGGGAGAAAAACAAGACATCGCGTTTCAGACACTAAAGCGAGCCTTATGTAGTGCGCTCATCCTAACCTTGCCAGAAGGAACAGAGGACTTCGTGGTCTATTGCGATGCATCAAACTAAGGACTCGGGTGTGTCTTGATGCAACGAGGGAAGGTCATCGCCTACGCCTCAAGGTAATTAAAAACACACGAAGTAAACTACACAACGCACGACCTCGAGCTAGGACCAGTCGTCTTCGCTCTAAAGATATGGAGGCACTATCTCTACGGCACAAAATGTACAATCTTCACCGATCATAAAAGCCTCCAGCATATCCTCAACCAGAAAGAACTCAACATGAGACAAAAACGGTGGGTAGAACTACTAAATGATTACGAATGTGAAATTCGATATCATCCCGGAAAGGCTAACGTGGTGGCCGACGCACTCAGCGGGAAGGAATACTCGGGCCGCACAGTGAAGTCTCTAACCATGACAATCCATTCACACCTATCCATGCAAATCAAGGAAGCCCAAATAGAAGCCTTAAAATCTGAAAATGTAGCAGGGGAAGCCATAAGGGGAATGGATAAGAAGCTTGAAGTCAAGAATAATGGAGTTCGTACTTCATGGATCAGATCTGGACACCGAAGTTTGGCGGGTTCAGAGAAGTCGTCATGAACAAAGCCCATAAGACACGATACTCCATACATCCCGGCTCCGATAAGATGTATCTCGACCTCAAGAAACTATACTGGTGGCCGAACATGAAAGCCGAAATTGCTACCTACGTGAGCAAATGTCTGACGTGCGCCAAAGTCAAGGTAGAATACCAAAAGCCCTCAGGATTGTTGCAACAACTGGAAATACCCGAATGGAAGTGGGAACGGATAACCATGGATTTCATAACCAAATTACCCAAGACGGCAAGCGGACTCGACACCATCTGGGTGATCGTCGATAGGTTAACTAAATCAGCGCATTTCCTACCTATCAAAGAAATGGATAAATAGGAGAAACTAACTAGAGCATACCTCAGAGAGATTGTACGACTGCATGGTGTGCCCATATCCATTATCTCCGACCGAGATAGTAGATTCACCTCAAGGTTCTGGCTGTCGCTACAAAAATCTTTAGGAACAAGACTAGACATGAGTACTGCTTATCACCCACAAACTGACGGTCAGAGTGAGAGAACCATACAAACCCTAGAGGATATGTTGAGATCTTGCGTAATCGATTTTGGCAAAGCATGGGACACCCATCTACCCTTGGTCGAGTTCTCGTACAACAATAACTACCACACTAGTATCAAGGCTACCCCGTTCGAAGCCCTCTACGGCCGTAAATGCAGGTCACCTCTATGCTGGGCCGAAGTGGGGGACACACAACTAGCAAAAGGACAAGCAACAGACAACATGCTCACTGGACCAGAAATCATAAGGGAAACTACGGAGAAGATTGTTCAGATCCGGGAACGTCTGAAAGCATCAAGGGACAAACAAAAGAGTGACGCAGATAAAAGACGGAAACCCTTGGAATTCTAGGTTGGAGATCGAGTCCTACTAAAAGTCTCGCCCTGGAAGGGGTTAATATGCTTCGGAAAGCGTGGGAACCTGAACCCAAGATACATCGGACCATTCCAGATCCTTGCCAGGATTGGTCCAGTGGCTTACAAACTTCGATTACCTGAGGAACTCCACAAAGTACACCCTACCTTTCACGTATCAAACCTAAAGAAGTGCTTGTCCGATGGGACCCTTGTCATCCCTCTAGACGAAATTACAATAAATGAGAATCTCCAATTCGTAGAAGAACCAGTAGAGATCATGGATCGGGAAATAAAAAGGAAATAAAAAGGACTAAAAAAAGCCTTTCACCCTCGGTTTCCACACCCGAGCCCCCGACGAAGGTTCTACGCTACCGAGATCCCCGAAGAGCTCGAAGACGCAGCTTTCCGCGGGTGAAGTTCTGCTCGACTCTAGTCCCACTCTCTTCAAACCAAACAATTAAGTTCATACCCCTACTTTTCAAGTCTTTTTATGTTTTGGGGGGGGGGGGGGGATACAAGTACAATCCAAGTAAACGTATCGTTTTATAAACATAAATGAAACATCTATCTTATTATTTATTGGTACCAACATCTTACTTTACGTATAAAGTTTAGTATATATCATCAAGTTATTTTCACCAAATGGAACATACCTTCTTAAAAAATATAATGGGTATACTTAGCAAGTTATTCATACATTCTTACGTATACCTCTTGAAAAACGAAATACTTTCGACAAAAATGAAATAAAGTCTTTCTTATCGTAAATCCATTTATACTAAGTGATGTGAGATATTCAAACTTCAACGTACTCTTATGTATGCATTTCAAGTCCTGTATTATATACCATAATCTCTTGGAGGGAGAGCGTGATGCTTGTGTATAGATCTATACGGGATTGACAACCCCACACCTAAACTGTTAGTTATAGTTAGACCGGCAGGTCTGGGGTGACAAATGTCATAACACTACAACACCTAAAGACTGTTGTTACAGGCAGTCTGTGTCAATAGTATGGTTATAAGACTCACATGAAAGTATAAAAAGAAGTTTGATTTACGAGATTCGTATATACATTCAGTACTTACATTATTTTGAGCACAAAGTTTATCTTTAACATTCAAGTACGAAAAATACTAACGCACTCCAACTTTGGGAACTTTTCATACTATATATAGAAAATATTGGATTTTCTGAAAACCATGTTCATCGATTTTCCACCAAAAGGACATACTTTTCAATACAAACCACTTATGAACTCACCAACTTAATTGTTGACACTTTTTCGAAACCACTTGTATTTCTCAAGGAATCAGTAATACAGGTAACCACCAGCTTTTGAAGAAGGAACGCTAAGGACGTTTATTATTAAACATTTACATCATCATATTGTAATATTCTTTTGGAAATATGTGTAACGCAACAATATACGTTTTTATTATATATATATATATATATATATATATATATATATATATATATATATGATGGTTGTGTTACTTTCTTTAGAATATTCAATTGTTATGGTACTACGTGAAGTCATCCACCCCCGAATGTTTCTGCCATTCCGGTTTAGGGGTTTTGACAGAAACATAGTCGACTAAAAGAACTGAAGAGGAAATCGAAAAAATCTAAAAGAATAGTCGAATCCAGAAGAGGAATTTGAAAAAATACCTTACCTGAGACGAAGAAGAAGATCGGTTCAGCAGGTTGCCGAAATGAATAGCTGCAATCCCAGTTGCCGGAGTCGATGCTCGATCGTTACTGACTTGCTTCAATGCTTCGATCTTTGTTGAATTGCTTCAATGATTCGATCATTGGCTCATGGTAGCTTCATTCGCCAGTAAACGAAGGATAAAGGGAGGCTAGGGCTGGGAACGGTGGGAACGACCCTATTCTTTTTGGATTTGTATTTTTATTATATATATATATATATATATATATATATTAAATAAATAATACTATTTTAATAGTGCGGTGCGGTTTAGTTAATTTGTGGTTTTTTTAGAAGATAAAACCGCACCGCACCGAAAAATTGCAGTTTTTTGATTTTCTAAAACCGCACCATCGGTTATATGTTCGGTTTTGGTTTTTCGGTTATTTTGCGGTTATTCGGTTTGCGGTTCGGTTTTTGCTCACCCTATATGAAATCCAAAAAGAAGTGGTGTGCAAGTCTTCTTAGCAAAGGGTTTCATATGTATACTTTTATCGGTTTGATAGAAATATAAATGGGAGGATGCACTGCATACCAAAACTTTTTCTAGGGGACAAAATTTAACTGTCTTTCCAATGTTCAAATTATATATGAACAGTAGAATTTATTTACCCCCTAAAGCTCCTAACAGTCGTATCTTTATTGTGTGCCAAAAGTTCTTTTGTTTCAAGCACCGATCTGTAGTTGAACAAGTGATAACATGGATGCTAGATCACGTGATAATTCTTTTTTATTAGAATTGAGAGTTTCTAATGGGTCTTGGTGACGATCTACCTAATGTTTCAATACACATTTGGTTCACGATTTGAAATCTCATTGCACCATGCTAGAACTATTTCAGATTGAACTATGTTTTTAAGATGTCATGTTTTATGAGCCGAAACTGAAGTTGTTGATGAGCCACAAGCTTAGGGGAGCAATCAAGGTTGATAAAGGAAAATGACCTCAAATCAACAAGCAGGTATAAATGGTTTTTGATGTCGAAATCTATGCCCTTGTTATGATATCATTGTACCTTTCATGATTTGACGGTAGCATGTTTTAAGCCAAGTATGTAACTCGTTAGCGAGACCATCTGCTGAGATGACATTGAGTCACCAACTCACACTGATTGCCCATCATTGTCTAAACTTTCAAATTGAGATGGCCTGGTCCACATAAAAAAAAATGTTGCAAGCCCTAGGTGTTTATTTTTCTCGGTTAATCATCTTTTACTTGACTCCGGACCTATAAGCATGCTTGTCGTATGCATCAAGTCTCGTTTTCTGCTGAAATATCGAGCATAACCCAGTGGTTTACCATGATTGCTTTGTCATCATTGTAAGAGATACTTTTTTGGTCCTTAAATGACAAAGGGGTAATTCATGTCCTTGACCTCCTAGAATGAGGTATAACATGGTACCATTCGAATTGACGGTGAAACATTGATTCTAGACTGTAACTTACTATATGATACAGAAGTTTAAACCACTTCTTCTTGATGAGTTAAACTGTTAATCATTCACGTAGAATTCAGCTCATCATCATTGAGACATCCTACTTCTTTCCCACAAGTCTTCTTTATAAGAACTTAATGATTCACTATGTAAAACCACACACTGATAAAAGTTCAAAAGTATGTATTGATGGTTAGACTATGTATCGTAGTTTATCACATGCAAAAACCCATTCTTACCCTATCATTCTTCTGAAAAGGTTGATGATCCATTGTCATATAGTAGACACTGATGAGACTTTAAAACTATGTGCTGATGGTTATATCATGTACCATGATATTTTACACGTACCTATCTATGCTCGCTCTTTATTCTTCTAATAAAAGAAGTCAATGATTTGACATTTCAACTCATACGCTGATGAGACTTTGCAATTCTATGTAAATGATCTACTATTGCAACACAATAGTTTGATACACCTATCTTACCCTCTAACTTTATTTAATGTTTTCGTTTTATGTCAGATTACTTGTTGTCTCTTTAAAAAATATGAAGGTGGTACTTATTGATGTTGTCAAAAAGGGAGAGAAAATCTTAGTTGTGCTACATTGTTACTTGATCATTCTTTTTATAGTAGATACTCTTGAAAAAAAAATGTATATTATTCTCAGGAGGAGGAAAACTCAGATGTTGCTTATTTGAGGGGGAGCAAAATATAAAGAGTTGCATACATAAACATTCTACTTCAGATGTAGTTATTCATTCTTTATTATTTTAGTTTTGACATCTTCAAATAGAGGGAGATTGTTAGATCACTCATTTGAATAGATTTAATGACGCAAAATATATACTTCATAGTTAATTTTATATGCTCACTGTAGACAGTCAATCTTGTCTAAGTAAGTGTAAATGGTATAACTTAGACAAGCTGATCTGTCAGAGCTAGTTTAGTAAGTTAATCTAAAGATATGTTAATAGATGTTCATATGTCAGAGACTGAAGAACATCTCCTGATAAATGGAAGACCTTGTAGACACTACCAGCACCAAAGGCATGAAGACACCATCTACTAAAGACTAATCAGTATGTCCAGACGTTGATGATTATACATTGATGACATGATGATAAGATGATACATTGATAAAACTCATTGATGGTCATTCACTATCTGCTAAAGCAGAAGCTGATCAGCTTGACCCTGACGCTGATGACTGAAGTTGAAGTTGATCTCCTAACACTGAAGTTGATGCTCTAATCGGCTTCTAAAGTGTTGGTGTTGATATCCGAATCTGTAGATCTGTTTTGATATATTCCTTTTATGCCAGATTAATTTATATGTAGATTAGATACAATCCCTTGATTTAAGGGATTCTCAAGAATAGATTAGTATATAATAAACATTAGGGTGAAACACTAATGTTGTAAGAGCGTCTTGTAAATTGCTTGGTGTCGTAATTATCTTTTTAACGAAGTCATCTTCTTGGTGTAGACAAACTTCTTTCTTGATGAAAGAACAATTTGGAGAATCTCTTGTGTTCTTTAGTTTTTATGTTCTTCATTGCTCTTTATTATTATTTTTGGCTTATATTTTATCTACGAATCTACAAACTTTTTGGGACTTACACTTTCCTTTTGCAACACATAAAATGAAAAAGCATTATGCTAGACATCTCCTAAGAGTAATAGCCATCTATTAAATTATCCTAACTCCTAAATAGTAACTCCAAATTCTGATCATCAAACCATGTGACCGAAGACCATTTCCCATGCTTAGATTTAGCTCACTCTTCTTAAGTTTCCTTTTTTCTCTTATATCCTACAATAATATCAAATGTGATCATCACATGATGTATTAGGATTCTATAAATATGAACTTGGAAAAATAATGGAGTTAGATAATTAATGTACCTGAAGTAGAGTCACACAAAATGACTTCACTATCTCTGAGATCTTTCAGGTACTTTGGGTAGCTTCGCAACCAATGTCCCTTCAATTGTAAATAGAAATATATGGACTCTTTGGGGTTAAAACATGGTGATATCAAAAAGATCCTTTCTCTTTACTATAAGATCAAACAATATGACCTTGGCTAATCCCTTTCCATGGGGAAGAGAAATCTTTTCTGAACCACCAATGTCACCATCACAAATGTCCATGGAAATCTTGGACTTAGAACTTTTAAGAACCTCTACTTCAAAAACAATTAATATTTTAGTTAGATCACATAGTTTCATGTCGATGTTCATCAAATGAAAGCTCTCAATGAACTGTTCGTATAACTTTGGAAGCGAAAGAAGAACCAAATCAATGGCTTGCTCCCTTGGGAAAATGACACCCATTCCGTCCAACTTGTAAATATACGATTTCATTTCGAGAACATGTGCACATACAAAATTTCCATTTTGATTTTTACATGCCATTAGGGCTTGAGTAGTTTCGTATCTTTCAACTTGAAGAAAACGCGATGTTGGAAGAGGAGGAGAAAGAGTTGAAGAATCATGATGTCCAGTTCCACCATTTCACAAAGAAGAGAAAACATTTTCACCTTTATTACAATGTTGAAGATTATCTTCAGAGTGAAGAGGAAAACCATCTCCAAACCAACAAGGAAGACCAATTCTATCTTAAAAGGACATCTAAAATTAGGAGAAAAAAGAATTCAAGTTGGTTGATTTTAATCCTTAATTATTAACTCATTAATTTAAATTATGGCTAGGATCCATATTTTCGATTTGAACTTTGAAGAGGAATGCCGTAATCAAATTTGGATCTATTTTAGGTAGTTAAATATTTTACCAATTCCAATCTTATGAAACTCCTAGTTCTTTTGAGAGTCATTGATTCTTATCAACGACATGTTTAATTTAAGATTATGCTCTCACTTTTGTAACTGAGATGCCAAGGATCACAAACGAGACATGAATAACCACTCAAACCCGCTTGACAACCTTGATGCCGTTTAACATCTCACATTGATGTGCCGGTGAACCACACATGCTCCATAAACAATGATAATTTTCAAAAATTCCATCGTACCTTTTTATACTCCTTATTAGTTTGTCGGTTAACCACACATGCTTCACTAACGACATATAAAGCAGGTTGTATGTTTTTCATGGATTAACATACTTTTCACATTTTTCCTAAAGTAACTAAGAGTGGGATTTTAAAACCGGTTTAGTTACTTTATGTCATTATACTTATTAATGAGATTATGTCCTAAAAATTCCGTTTGGATAACGACCTTCCACCATACAAGAGAACAATGGATAAGAGTGGATACCCAATGCCGGTCACTTTATATGTCACTTCCATAAACCGCCATTATAATATGGCTTCGTGAATGAGGTGTATTAGCGATTTGGATGACTTGTCTTATACATATAATATATTAAACTTTTAATTATGTATAGTATATGGTGTATTTTAAAACATTTAAAATACAAGGTTTAATATTTTAATTATACATTTAATTAAATCAATAATGAGATTCATAAGCATAATATTAATTAATCATGTTATTACTTATTATCAACTCTAAGGATATCTCTAAACAATTAGGGTTTTAATTAACTATCTAATATAGGCAAACTCGAATATGGTAGATATTGAAAAAAATAATTACAAATTAACAACCATATAAATTATATTAGGCATGAAAATCTGAAAAACCTGGATCTGGCAGATCTCAAGTTGTGAGAACAAAATGCTCACGTCGTGACAAACAGCTTTTTAAATCCAACAGTTGGATTATACTAAGGAATTGACATTAATTATAAAATGAATTAATATGTACATTAACCTTTTACACATTTAAAAATTAATTATATTAATGAGTTAAAGAATTAATCAAGTCAAAGATTTATCTTCAACTTTATAGGCTTTTATTAAATTATCAAATATGTAGCTAATTGAGATTTGGTAGATATTTAAGACAGATAATTACAAAATAAAAGGCATGCAAATCGGATTAGGCAGATAAACTCGAAAAAAAAAACGCAAACTGATCAGGTTTCACGTTTTGAGAATCCATGCTCACGTCGTGAGATGCAGAAAACCAAAAATTTTGTTTAATCAATTTACTGATATGCAATTAAATAAAAGACAATCATAAGCTCTGATACCATTGATGGAAAACATAGATTATGGAACCATGTTCTAAGCAGAAAAACATTTAACAGTTAAATGATTAGGGCACATGCAACCTAAGAAGGATCTGTTTCTTCCACATAAAGGCAATATAGTATGAACTATCGAACTACAAAAATTTTCCTAATGAAATCTGAATTCATTAGGAAGAATAAATACCTTGTTGATTGTTGTAGTAAATAATCAAGAATCATTTCTTCAAAGCTTTTGGAATCGTACACCACAAGTATCGTGCCTCTGATGGTTCACACCCAACCCTAGCAACTAGGAGACTTGAAGAGAGAGGAGAGAGGATATGAAATTTCCATTGGCTTCTTGTGAGAATGGAATGGCCAAAATTTCAAGGCCAAGGGTTCATTTTATAATGTAACTAGGAAACCATAGATAACCCTAAAATGAATAAAATAATATTTATTCAAATTGGTAATTATTCACCTTCATATTTATCTATAAGGGATAATCTAGATACCCTATATTAGCTTTCAAGAAACCGTCCACCCCTAAGGGAAGAAGCATCTAGAACCTCATATTCAACTATTGAATAATTACACTTTAACCCTTGCACTTTTAGTTAATCCAACTAATCCCAAAATCATTTCTAATTAATTTCTGATTAATTATTAATTAAATATTACTATTTCTAACTAATGTATTATTTTCATAATATATTAATAGATTCCATTATTTCTATTTATTAATTATATAGTAAAGCAATAAATCAGTCTCATTCTCTAAAAGTAATCATATTTATTTACTAGGCTTGAGGGCAACCCAAGAGGACTTTGCTAATAATTCAAGATTACACAAATTTAGTTATTGCCTTAGACACTATTAGGGTAACATCCTTAATGATTAATAAGATTCAAAAGTAGTTTGCAAATAAGCACACGACAATGTATCAAAATGTGTTTATGATTCAAGCTTCACAACATCAGAAGAGCTCGATAAAGAACTGCTACTGTAGAGGCGTGATTTGGGTTTACAAATGATTTCCAAAGATAAAAGTGTTAACCTCCTACGGTGCATGCATGCACTATAAATACATAAACCTTAATAAACAAAACAACTGGACAAACCCAAAACCCTGTACATAATGGACTAAATCCAATAAGACCAATTACGCAACATCTAATACCCAACAATCTCCCCCTTTACGTCAATTGAGGCGAGAGATGCTTCACTACTGAGTCTTCTTAATTATCTTGAAGAGATTGGGTATCGTATCGAGTAAAATATTGCGAAAGGCATATACCACCGAATCATATCATTGTAGTTCTTCTTCGCAGCAACATCATTCAGACCACTTACTAATGATCTCCAAAATGTGTTCTAAGCAGGACGTGGAAAGCTGTAACATCCGGATTCCCATGCATTTTATTTTAACCTTTTATTTTTGAGTTTTAGAAAGGGACTCGACGAGTTGACGCCTATACTTGTCTAGTAGGATCGTGATTCGCTGACTGGATTAATGATTGGACTCGACGAGTTGGCTAGGTGACTTGACGAGTCTATGCTGGCGGCAGAAACTCTAAATCTTGGGGCATGTGCCCTATTTAAAGGACTTGATGGCCTTCATTTACGGCCACTACACCCCTGAGAAACCCTAGAGAGCAGAGAGAAAGCTTGTAGTGCAAGAGGACAGCTAATTCATCATTCTTTGGTGTGTTTTAGCAAATGGAAGGAAGGATTTTGAGCTAGGATGATTTGTGGGACTCAAATCTTCCATCATTCCGTTCAGAGTTGCTGTGGGAGATAAGGATTCATGTCCATCTTCATTGAGTAATAGATTTCATGAATCTAGGGTTTCTTCTCTTCTCTTTTGGTAAGAGATCTAATGTGTGTGATATTCCCTTGTGACAATATTATCAGATTTGGACCTTGAGAGGTCCAGAGAGTCCCTATTATTCAGCTTTATGCAATCCTTTATTAGTTTTGGGGCCTAGGTTATCATATTAAGGGTTATTTTGGCATATAGAGATGATAGTGTGATGCATGGGCCTAAAGTTCAAACCTTTACATTCCTTTTGAGTGCTAGAAGGTTAGATCTACTAGTTCGTGAAGTAGATCTGACCTCAGAAGGTCGTTTGAGTGTTGCCATGGAAGGAACTCGCCGAGTCCATAAGGGAACTCGACGAGTCGAGTCGGGTTGCCCCACGATTCATGGCCAGTGGCGACCCGTCGAGTGGAAGGTTCGCTCGGCGAGTCGAGTGAGGTTTAGATAGACCCAGAGGACATGCTTGGACTCGCCGAGTTACCTATGTGCACTCGACGAGTCTGGTTAAAGTTGACTGTTGACTTTCGTTGACTTTTAGGGTCTAGTCAATGTTTGGACTTGTGAGCCATTGGAGGGGTAAAATGGTATTTTACCCTTCTGAGAGAACTTATAGAGGGATTAGTCTAGCCTTTGAGAGTTGTATTGATTAGAGTAATTGTTCCATGTGATTAGGCAGAGGCTAGACCCGTATTACCGAGTTCGAGATTTACCGAGTTACCCGAGGTGAGTCTTCTCACTATACTTTACCTAGAGTGGTAATTAGAGTTATATGGCAGAGTATCTTGTATGCTATTATACGATGTGATATCTACATGATTATGTGCTATATGTGATTCAGAGTTTACACAGTTAGGACCAGAGGGTCCACAGAGTTATGGGACTGGAGGGTCCCACTGAGACACTTTGACCAGAGGGTCATACATAGTTATAGCTTAGAGTGGCTAATATGTGTTGTATGTGGTATTTTGGAGAAATCACTAAGCATTTATGCTTACAGTGTTTTGTGTTATGTGTTTCAGGTACTAGTGACGATCGCGGGAAGGCGCCAGCATGATCCGTACACACAGACCGAGGATTTTTATTTGTGATCTCGGGATGAGTTTTATTTGATGACAATTGTTGAACATGGAATTTGAAAATGTTTAAATGATAATTATGTTGATTGAAAAATGAAAAATTGTTGTGAAAATTTACGTCGTTACAAAAGCTCTAGGAGCACCAGTCCCACGCTAAAACATCACTGTCCAATGGTCTGTATCATCTTACCCATACACATTTTATTGATGTCGCTTGCTCGTCCAATTGGATTGACAGTGGGATTTCGTTTCAAAGTAGAGGCGATTTCGTTATTTAGCTTCGCCACTTCATAAATGTATGAAACCAAGATTCGCTTTAGGTGAGCCAGAATGGGTTCGTATTTTCGCTCTTCAGTCAACATGAGGTTGAGCAACAGAATCCAATCATGAAGATTAAGATTAGGCATATCAACAAGTGTGAATTCGTGTACAACATTTTATGAGCCTCTTGTTTCCTTAATCTTCGCATTCACAAAGTTTCCTGTATCGGTTAGCCCTATGACCATGGCTGTTGTTATCTTCTGAGCACTCCAGGTCAGATATTGAGGTTTGGCAAAAGTGAGATAAAAGTCAATTAAACCTTTATCCAATTTCACATCAGGAGAGGGAACTGTTGCAATTAAATCGAAGAAGTGGAAGACAAAGGCTTTTCGTGTTATTGGCATGTCGAACTGGGAATCCTTCGTGTTTTCCAGGTCAAAAGAAATTACTTGCTGCAACCAGTAAACACTTGGGAATTCAACTGTCTCATGCAACATTCGCCCCGACGTCCACAATGGAAAGAGCGTTTTTCTGATCTCCAAAGGGTCGTGAACCTCTTTCTCTTTTCGTTCTCTTTCTTCTGCTTCTTTTGCAATTCGAGCATTTTCGTTCAGCTCTTCATCGTGTCGCTGTCACTTCAGTTGATTTTCTTTGTTTTCTTATTCTTCATCAACATCACCCATTGTTTCTTTCCTTGTTGAACATGAAGCTACATTAACCTTCGGTTTGTTTTGGTTTGGTGTTTCCCCTGCCTTTGTATTTTGGACTTTCTCAGCTTCTCCCCCTTGTTTCGGAGGGACAAGTACCTCAGAAAAACCTTCTATTCTGTTAAGAAGAGTGAAAGCAGGATGGAGCTTATCATCTAAGTGTCTACAAACACTAATGGTCAGAATGGAGTCATGTGCTTCAAGGATATTGGAGACTAGCGATTTGACATCTCCTACGCATCTTTTCAGAATTGCTCGTTTAGACTTGAGCTCCTCGATTTCTTTGTTCGCTTGTTTGAGCTTGACGGAATGAAAAGCATTGAGTTGTGCATAGGGAAAGTTCATCCATGATCTTACTTTCAACAGCCAGGTCTTCGTAGAGCTTGTCAAGCCTAGAATAAATAGAGGTTTGGAACGTTGTTGTCAATTGTGATGTTCGAACGAAGCTTGTCAAAATTCTCCCGTTCGGTGCGAATCAAAGTGCTCAACTTTTCGATTGTAGCGGTTGCCTTGGAAACATTATTCTCAATAATAGATTGAATATTTTACATAAAGGCTTGAGAATCAGATATTAGTTTTTGGACTTTTCGGTTGCCTGTTGGCATGAAAGAGTGGAGTCCTCAACTGCCTGGTTTGGTTTGGCAAGATTAGTTGCATGTTCTTGCACAAGAGTGTCGAGCATACCCTTAATAGCTGCTTCAGAATATGCTTGGCTTGAGGAAGCTGTAGAGGATGCAAGAAGAGAATCCAGCTTGGCGTTTAGATCTTTGAGATGCCTCTAAGTCACAGGTGCATCACCATCACCATCTCCTTGGACAAAGAATGGACTATAATGAAACGTATAGAAACAGGAGGTGGGAAAGGGGTGAATTGTGATAGGAATATATGTGGAAGTAGGTGATGGTCGAATAGAGAAATTTACCTCTTGGTCATTTTAACTGACATCATCCTCAGATTCGCCTCAAGTTGCATCATCAGATTCGCTTTCAGATGAAATGGATGAAGGAATGCGAACCTGACGAACTGGCTTCTTGACTCGCTTTTGTTTTGGAGAAGAGGGAGCAGGATTGGAAGAATTGTCTTTTGTCTTGCGTATCTTGGGAGCCTGACTAATGCCAGACGAACCCTCTTTGGTTTGTTTTGGTTTTCCAACGTTTTGACATTATTTGCTTCATCAAGAGTATGTTGCATCTTAGGAGTGATGACTCTCGGTCCTGAAATTTGAATCTTCTTGTATGCCCCAATAATTTTGCTCACACTCGACACACACCTATACATGTATATAGGAATTGAACCCACAAAAGAAAACTTGGAGTTGTCAGCAACAATTATCTTTGTAGTGTGAAATGTGGCAATCGATGACATTAAAGAATCTACCATGAATGATATGTTGAGCTCCTCGATTGTGCGTCGTACCACGATGGTCCAAAATCGACCACAGGAAATCTCGCTGTGTCGAGTAGTGGAGTTTGTGCTTTGCACCAGTTAAGCCTATAATACGGAACAATAGCCTAGGTTGATCTCATGGTAGAGGGCATAGAGGATCGTCCTGATGGAATTTCTTACGCAATCTGAACCAGTACCCATTTAGAAAATGCATTGAAGAGAAGGGTAAATAGGCCATTCCATTGTAGAGGAAGGTTATATTTCTTGAACTTGTGATGATGGTGATGAGATCTATCTACCCCATCTAATAGAACATGTCGATGATTTGAGCAGTGGAGATCCAATTTGGGTTTACCATTGAATCATCATAAGCAAGCCCAAGAAGAGAGCAAAACCTAGCCTTTGTGATGGAAGTCTTCTTCTCAAATACCTCAAAGGTAATCCATTCTTCCTCCTTGAAGTAGGATGCTGAAGAATAAGGTTTTGACAGAATGGACATCAGAACATTCTCAGTCTTGGTTAACGCAACGACCAAAGGCGAGTACTTCAGACATTTGACAACCGGCAACATGAATGCATCCTATTTGAATGGAGCCAAATCGAGAATCAAGTTTTGATTCTATTTGATAGTAAGGAGAGATGACTGAGCAGACTATTCTTGAACTGAGGAAGAGTCAGTCCTTGTTGCAGGTCGGGGAAGAAGATGAACAATTGAGAGAAAAATCTCCTTTTAGGGTTTTTAAAATCTTTTAGAGTGGAAAGATTGAATTGATGATTGAAAGCTCATTTTATTTGATTGATGTGAGAAAGAGAAAAAACGAACGACGATTGTGTGACAATCCCTGATTTAACGCCTAGAAAAGTGGTATGTGACAACTGTAGCTCCTGACAGGGTGTCAGGTGACATCAGGCGGCGTGAGAAATGCAACCGTTTCAAATTCCACATGCCTTTATTTCAAAAATCTTATCTTCAATTGCCGCGTCAACAACTTTTATCCCCAACGTTGCAAATTCATTGTGTTCTTTTTGATGTATAATCACCTTTCGCTTTTGAGAAACAAACTTCATAAGTGTCACGAACTAGACTTTTGGAAAATCAGAAAGATCTTCGTGCAAGAGTGTGCCAATGATAAGGAAATAAAGCAAATTATAGCTGTGGGATTTAAGTGATGGAAATAAAGACATGAAACTATGGATCCCGGGCATGAATCTCTTCCTTCTAAGTCAAGAGAGACTAAGAAGTGTCTATCTGGTTTCCCGTTGAAGTACAATCATTTTTTGTTAAGATACAATGAAAGGCATCTTTTAAAGTTAGGTTAGAAAAGTTGGTTTCATCTTCAATCCAAACTACGAAACTTAACATAAGTACGAAAGTTGGATGAAGTACTTGTGTGACCGGTGTTGCCATAAGCACAAGTAGGTTTGATATTATTTCAGCGACTCGGTGATTTTAGAAATCTCAAAAAAATAAAACTGGATCTTATGGGTAGAAAAGTCTTGGTTTTAGAAAAATTCATAAAGATCATGCAAAAAGAAAAAGAGATTTCGTTGTACTATCCACAAAGGTGGAGTTACGTCATTTCCATGGTGAGAATCTAGAACTTTTAATGGTTCACCGTCAATTCATGTAACTGTGTTGAATGTTGGCTTTCACTTTGTTCGCAGTGAACGAAGCTAAGATCATTAACTCAGATGTTTCGTAACCATAAACCATAGTGGTATGGCTGAGAGTCTCAAGGGTTACATTTATGAGTATGAAGGCAAATGGAGAAAAGCAAAGGTGGCTCCAGAGAAGTAAATGTACCTCTGCTATATGAATATGACCAAGCAGATAACTCTTAACTCAAGATGAGAAGAGTAAGGTAGCTCGTGACTAATGTGAATTTAACAACCTAGTTTGGAAGAAACGAATGGTAGATTGGATTCATTAAATCTTCACATTGAGTCTATTTAGGCTTCGGACAACATGCAGCAGCATGCTTCTGGGGACACTTAGCTAGTACAAATATATGGAAATTACAGAAGCCCCATCATTTGTTTTTATAATCTAACTTGTAATGTTACTCAAAGAAACAAAGATATTAAATAAGAAAAGAAAATATTTTTGTATTTTGATAATTTCTGAAAAAGAAAGAAACAAAACAAAAATAAAATATTTTTGGATTTTAAATTTGAAAGAGAAAAACATAAACAAATTAAATATTTATGTATTTTTGAAAACTTTAGTGAAAAATAAAACGAAGCGAGAAAGCCTAATATACAAAAAGATCAGACCACAAGCATTCTCTTTAAAAAAAATTAGGCACGAGCTAGGGTAAACGTTCGTCTAAATTCATGTCCCAGAAAAATCGGATACGAAGAAGAGTGAGCATTAGTTCTATTTTGCGTGTCGAAAAATAAAAATGAAAGCAAACAGGTAACAGGTAACCTAAAAGTGAAAGGGCTACTTCGAAAGAGAAAGTGGTTTTGGAACTGACTCAGCTTCCATCATTCCTAGGCCTTGAAGTATTCTATTAAAGGATGCTTCCGGAAAGGCTTTCATGAATACGTCAGCCAATTGGTCTGCGGATTGAACGAAATGAATCTCAACGTTACCGTCTTCTACATGATCCTTGATGAAATGATACCTCAGTGCTATGTGTTTCGTCTTTGAGTGTTGTACTGGGTTGCGACAGATGCGTATTGCTCTTTAAGAGTCAAAACAGAGTGGGATTCACTTCATGTTCAAGCCATAGTCTCTTAAATGACTCTGAATCCAAATGACCTGAGAAGTACAAGATGCAACAACAATGTACTCAGCTTCAGCTGTTCATAACGAGATGCATGTTCGCTTTTTGGACTACCAGCTGATGAGTTTGCCATCAAGAATTTGGCATCCTCCAATTGTGCTTTTTCTATCTTACCCGCATCCTCCAAGATTAGCATCTGAAATGCTTGTATGAAGAAATTTGATTTTGTAGGATACCATATACCGAGTGAAGAAGTTTGTTTCAGATATCTAAAGATATTCATAACTACCACCATATGAGGTTTGCATGGATTAGCTTGAAACCTAGCACAATAAAAAATGGAAAACATAATATCTGGTCTACTAGCTGTTAGATACATTAGAGATCCTATCATTTGGCGATAAAGAGTTATATCAACAGCTGATTTTTCCTGAGATGGTGTTAGTTTCGTTCCGAATGCTATTGGAACCTTCACTTTGGAGTCTCCCGTCATGCTGAACTTTGACAGTAAGGTCTTCATGCATGCTTCTTGATTTATGAAAATTCCTTCTAATCCCTGTCTTAGATTCAAGCCAAGGAAAAATTTAATCGGACTCTAGTTTAGTTTCCATCAACTTTCTGAATTCAACTGTTAAGCTAGGATTCGTAGAGCCAAAGATGATGTCATCAACATAAATTTGGACGATCATTAAGTGGTCACCCTATTTCTTGCGAAAGAAGGTTGGGTCGACCGAACCTTGTTTAAATTTGAACATTTGAAGGAAGCGAGTGAGAGTTTCATACCAGCCTCTTGGAGCTTGCTTCAGACCATAGACTGCCTTATCCAATATATAGTAGTGATCAAGATACTTCTCATTCACAAAACCCAATGGTTGTTCCACGTATACAGTCTCTTCTAATTCTCCATTTAAGAAATCACACTTAACATCCATTTGAAATACTTCAAAATTCTTGTGCGCTGCATATACGAAGAAGATGCGAAAATATTCCAACCTTGCAATTGGTGTGAAGGTTTCTTCGTAGTCGATGCCTTCTTCCTGACAATATCAATTAACCACGACTCTCGCTTTGTTCCTTATAACATTGACTTCTTTGTCCATTTTGTTGCCAAACACCCATTTCAGACCAACCACAGATGCATCTTGTGGAGTGGGAATCAATCTCCAAACCTTATTTCTTTCAAACTCATCAAGCTCATCTTGCATTGCCTGTACCCAGTCAGAGTGATCGACAACAGTATTGACAGATTTAGGTTCTATCTTGTAGACAAACGAATTAAACATGCAGTATTCCACTTGAGAGAATAAAGCAGTCCGTTTCGCTTTTAATTGAGATTTTGTAAGAACTCCTGCAGATGATTCACCAATCACTTGTGTTTTTGGATAATCTTTGGTCCATTTCGTTAGTGGAGGGTAATTTGGATCATAAGATGGATCCAGTTCAACATTTACGTCTTCGAATTCTGATTGAACGTATGTATCATCATTTGCATATGTATTCTCCCCCTCGAATGATGAGACAGTTTCAAAGACTAGAATCACTTGTTCCCCCTCGACTGGACTTTTGTGTGCTACAACTGGATGGAAATCCTCCCATTGGAGAGGTGAGTTTGATAGTAATGATGAACCCTCCCTTGGAATGGATCATTCGATTTTTGTGGAATAAAAAGCTCCTCTTGAGGACTTGCAGTGGATTCAGAATTCTCGCCCTCGAGTGTAGTGCTTGTGTTTTGAGGATTATTCGCAGCTGATGGCTGATTGTGCATGTATTTCGCAATGTCATCAATTATCTTCTCCAATTCATCTACCTTATTATTAGTTGCCTTTGCTTTAGATGTGATGGCCTTCTCAGGTTCGTCAAATAGAAGCATGAATTGCTCATAGAGATTGGCCGATGGAATGGTTACTTGGTTCGTTGGAGGAAAGACCTCTTTTGTTTGACTATCATTCGCTTGGGTCTTCTTTAAGTAATTGTCATCGAACGTGACATAACAGGTTTCTTCAATCTTTTTGGATCGTTTGTTTAGAACCCTATATGCTTTCGATGTTAGCGAATATCCCAAAAAAATGCCTTCATCAGCCTTCACATCAAACTTATTCCGTTGTTCCTTTGAATTGAATATAAAACACCTGGAACCGAAAACATGGAAGAACTTGACATTAGGTTTTCATTTATTGATGATTTCATAGGGAGTGACAACGAATCTTTTATTAAGAAGCGATCTGTTTTGAGTAAAGCAAGCAGTGGCAACAACATCAGCCTAAAAGTAAATAGGCAATGATGTGAATGAAAGCATGGTCCTGGCTGCTTCACACAACGATCGATTTCTTCTTTCAATGATCCCATTTTGTTGTGGAGTATAGGGAGCAGAAAAATTGTGAGATACTCCCTTATCAGTGAGAAATGCATTGAACGCTTGGTTATTAAATTCCAGACTATTGTTGCTTCAAACATTGCGGACCACCTTTCATAGTTGTAACTCAATCTTCTTGATAAAGTCTTTGAGCTTAAGAGTTGCTTCAAATTTCTGCTTAAGAAAGAACAGCCAAGTGAAACTAGAAAAATCATCTACAATAACGAGAATATATTTGTTATCGCAATACTTTCGATTGTAGATGGGCGACAAAGATCAATGTGAAGCAGTTCGAGTGGCTCAATAACCTTCGTGTTCACTATAGTTGGATGACTTTTCGTGCTTTGCTTTCCCATTTCAAAGGCGGCGCAGAGATGATCATTGTCATATTTCAAGAGAGGAAGACCTCACAAATGATCACCAAGAACTAGCTTGTTGATATCTTTGAAGTTGAGGTATGAAAGTCTTCTATGCCATAACCAGCTATCGTCTAAAGCATCTTTAGTGAGTAGACAGATAGAAGGCTTCCCTCCTGTCAGATTGATATTCAATGGATACATCTCTGTAAGTCCCTAATTTGCCTGTGTATCAATCAAATCCGTTTGATGGTGCAGAATCCCAGTCAAACGGATTATTTCAGATCAAATAGAAGAGAATGAGAAGAAGAAAAAGACGAATCTCGATTGTATTAATGATATGAATTAAAGCTCCAGATACAAACGATTCACACACATACGCTCCTTATTATCTCTGGCCGTAAACTCCTTCTGGTTCATCAATTTCTACTCCTCACCCTAACACCTCTATTTATACAAGGGAACATGGGCCGAAAAAAAAATGGGTCGTAAATGAGTTTACGGCCGTAAGGTGTTTACCGCCGTAAACTAGACCATAAATTCATAAAATATTACACAAAAATATAATTACCCAGAAAAGTAAAGTATAAACCATATTTTGACCCAACAATCTCCCCCTTGGTTTATAGCTTTCTTTTCTTAATTGACCCAACAAGCTCCCCCTAAAAAGTAGCTGGCTTTCTTGATAATCTTCAATGGGAGCTTAGCTTCAGCTTTAACCTTCGATTTCTTCACAGCATCAGGATGAACATATGAATCTTCAATGAATGACTTCATCTTGAGCACTTGGGCATTTCTTCAGAATTTGGCATTGAACGCACGTTGGGTGAGGAGGCTTGACGTACTGATTCTTGAAAGATAGCGCTTTCAGCTTGAGAATCTTCAGAGAGAACATCAGCGAGAACAAATCTTTTGGATCACTTCAGCAGGTACAAAGATAGCAGCAGACTGATTGAGGAGGCTTCAATGCAATCCGTCACATAATCTTCAATTGCAGCTTCACCTTGCTTCTGGGGTTGAAGGATTGAATGTCGAAAGAATAATCTTCATTTCTTGCTCCTTCGAATGAGAATTCTTCGATGCTCACGGACGAGGCTTTGGCTCAGAAATATTCAACACAAACTCCATGAGTCTTATCTATACCTGGAATCACTTTTCAAGACAAAACAAAACTAAAAGAAAACTTAGCACACAAATTAAAACAGAAACAAAAATATTTTTGGATTTTTGATTTTTCTGAACAAGAAATAAAACAAAAATAACATTATTTTAGGATTTTTATTTTTATTTTATTTTTATTTTTTTATTTATATATATATATATATATATATATATATATATATATATATATATATACATATTTGTTTAATTCTCCCCTAATATTTAAATTAGAAGAAACTATGAAAAATTTAACAAAAATAAAAATTATATCTAACTTTAAGAGTGATTTGGGATCAATCTTTTTAGACAGCCTTTATCCACTTGTCGGTACCGTTCATATTCACATCTTTGTCTGGTCGATCGTCGGTATTATGGTCCACTTAAACACAAAAAATTTGTGATAGATTTAGGACATACTAGTTGTTACAAGACAAGGTGAACTTAAGTTCCTTAAAATTATATCTGATCCTAATTTCTTAGATACTATATCTTAAGGACCATTCATCTGACGATGACCATGGATATTGTTGTCCACCTAAATTGAGTAGCGTGATCTATAGACAATCACTATGTGTTCAATTTTTAAGTGTACTAGAAAGTGTTTCCTGCTTCCTGATATGCCCCAACCATCAAGAACTTCCAGAGTACTCCTTACACCGGGTGAGCAGACAACCATTTAGAGAGAGAAGAGATTCAGAATTCTATTGCTAACTACTTCACAGGGGTTGAGAAGAAGAAGGTTGCATATGCTGTGTACCAGGTCGGATTAGAAGTCGCGCAAAGGAGACTGCATATGGCTAACAGATAAGAAGTATTTCACACACACACACACACACACACATATATATATATATATATATATATATATATATATATATATATATATATATATATATATATATATATAGCCTGTAGAGAAATAGAGTTGCATATGTTGTGTACCAGGTCGGATTGGAAGTCACGCAAAGGAGACAACATATGGCTAACAGACGGAAAGAAAGAAAATGATATTCTACAGACCTAATTTATCGGAATTTACCAGTCGCCCCATCCAACCAGAATTAAGGACAGAATCCGCACATCGAGGAAAATTTAAACCACAGTTCCAAGTACGGGTTCATTTAATGTGACAAGTAGATTCCCATATATATCTCCCTGCTCAACCTATCCGAGCGTCATATTGTCAGGCTGAATGGATCTAACTAGGTCAAGATTTGTCAAGTCTATAAATTTCCTAAGTTCCAATCTCCCTAGTCAAGTCCATTTAAAAAATTTTGTGCCTACCGACGCATCAAACCAGAGCATAGACCCTTCAACTTTGGGTACGTTACACAGACTCAGGTTGTCTGTTATCACTTGATAATATCACTTTGCAAAACAACTCCCTCAAACAGCACATTTCATAACCAACAATTTTTTAATTTTTTAATTTTCTAATGTTTTTGGATTTTTGTTTATTTTTTTTTTTGATGTTTTTTTTATTATTATTTTTTTTTAATTTTGGTTTTGTTTTTATTTCTCCCCCTAAATTTGTGCATACGAGAGAAACAAAAGCAAATGCGCAAATTTAAACTATCCTAAAACAAAAATTAGTCTTTAAAGCGAATCAGCTTAAGAAAAACTCAGGAGTATAGAGAAGAAAATTCAAACCATAAGTCACTGATTGAATTTGCATCCAGAAGGTCTGAGAACAGCAAGCATAATCTCAGAACAGATCTGAAAATTCTTCATATCATTAAGCACTAACCCCATGAGTGATCCCTTCCTCTCTTCCCTTCCCACAAAAGGACACATACTCTCAAGCAAAAGTTTGAATGTTGTACAGTTGAGAGATGTCCCTAATCATATGCCAGGAGCAGCCACTACCAACAAACCGAAGTCTGATGATATGCCTCCATAGCTGCTCCGACACAGAGCGGGATCAGTTGGTCTTTGGAACCCAATCCATATTGAAACTGCGTCGACCTTTGTCATCAACGCACGATACTCTCTCCCATGACATATCCTGTTTATCACAGAAGATGTAGAAACGTTAGAAGCATTAGGAGATTTGGGAGAGTTAGCCTTTGGAACCCATTTGTAGTTGGGTTTAACCCATTTCTTTTTCGATCCTATGGGTGGCTCAGTACTTGATTTGGAACTTGAAGCAACTGCCGAGATGACTTTGACCTAACCGGTCTTAGCTTCACAGGAGCATCTCTTGAACTGGGCTCGTTGGCTGACATTTCCTTCTTGCCCTTGGGATTCGGATGCTTGTCCTTTGGAGTTTGATTCTTGGCCTTGGGAGTTACATTCTTGTCCTTCTTGGCATTCCAGTCGTTAATATCTGAACATGACCTTGAGGGGTTTCTTTTGGAGTATCTCCCTCTTGGCGCGTTCTACCAGCTTTTTGCATAGTAGGGAACGTATGCGCGATTAGGACAGTTTCTGGCAATGTGTCCAGGTGTTCCACAGTGAAAACAAGTCCTTTTCTTCACTGAGAAATTATTTCTTCCTGCCCCTGGTGGCGTATCCTTGCCTTGTCTCTTGTTGTTCCCAGATGCACGCTTGCAACAGGCACTCTGTTGCGTTGGAATTGGTGGCCTGTATTTACCAACGGCAGGTTGATTAGAAGCAACACATTTAGAGTTCAAGGGGTCGTTTGTTTGTTCAGAAGAACTCCCCTTGTTCTCATCCTCTGCTACTTTACCTGCACATGTAACAGAAGCATCAATATTTTCAACATTAATAACTCCTCCTGACACAAATCCAACTCGTTTGCCATATCGAAGATGTGGCTCCCTGTCAATTTCTTCTTGTTTCATACGGATGGATGTGTAGTTATGATTGTAAGGAGGAGGTACACTATCATACCCTAAACCCTTGTTTTGATTCCTTTTAAACTGCATGCTTTGGTCTATCATATTTGCAACCACCTCACTTGAGAAATCATATTTTCTAACATCAAGTTTGGCGGTTTCAAACGTTCCTTTCAAAGATTCAACTTCAGCCACTAGTTCAGCATTTTGTTTGACTACATAATCATAGTTTTCACATTTGTTACTATAGTCTTCCTGAAGTTTCCTAAAGTCCTTGGTTTTTGCTTCTAACTCAGCCTTCTGGGGTTTCTGTCCTTTCCTGAGTTGATATCCTTCATATCTCAGGTCCTCAACTTCTCTTTTTAATAAATCAGTTTGTTCCCGAAGAAATTTAATTGTATCTTCACATGATTGAGAACATGAAACTTCACATGAATGAGAACATGACACTTCATTGACCGGAAGGTTTACAGAACTCTTTAAAGCGTCAAGTTCTTCAATTACTTCAGCAATACTAAGACGATTGAGATCTTTTGTCTTCTTGATGATAGCTACATTCATATCCCACGATTTTGGAAGTGAATTCAATAGCTTTTTGTTTATCTCGGACATAGTCAAGAAGATCCCGGCTATATTCATCTCAGTAGTGAGTGTAGTAAACCGCTGCAACTGAGTTCCGAGCGTTTCTCCAGGGACATAATCGAAAAAGTTGAAATTTTGTCTTAACATATCCTGACGACTTTCTTTCATGTTTTCAACTCCCTCGTAAACCTTAAATACAATAAAAAAAAAAAAAACAAAAACAAAAAAAACTAGAAGCTAAAATAAAAATTAAATGTCAAATTTAAAATGTTTTTTTTTAAGTCAACCTTAAAAGTCAAATTAAAAAAAATCAAACTCAAAAGTCAAACTTAAAAAGTCAAACCGAAAAGCTAAATTTGAAATTTTAAAAGTTAAACGAAAAAGTCAAAGTTTAAAGTCAAAGGTCAAACTTGGAAGTCAAAATCAAAACTTGAAATAAAAATTCAAAAATAAAATTCAAAACTTAAAATTGAATTTTTTTTTATTTTGGATGAGGAATTTAAAATTAAAAGAAATTGAGTTTTATGGTTAAAAGTGTCAAATTTTTGAAAGTAGGTGCGAAAACGACGGGTTATATTTTAATTTTCGAAAGAATGAAACAAGGAATCAGCTAGTTGAGTTGGTTAAGGCGCAGGCTTGAAGACTTTGAGGTCGTGGGTTCGAAACCCGGCTCTTCCTTACTTCGCGTCCCCCTCCCCTTTTTATTTGAAGCGCCGGCCGTGAACAGTTTCCGGCCGTGAACTGTTTCCGATAGTAAGATCCGGCCGAAAACCCTTTAAGATTACGTGAAAAACAGCAATTTTTCAACTTTGAAGCTCCAAAATTCGATCAAAAACCCCTTTTTATGAAAAAAAACGAAGAACAAACCCCCCTTATTTTTGCGAGATCTATCCAAAAACGCAAAAATATTTCAAAAATAAGATCAAATAATGCTCCAAAATAGAGTTTATGGCCCAAGAACTCGGTGTTTACGACCGTAAGCTTGGACCGTAAACACCAATTATTCAGATTCCAAACAAAACAATAAAACCTTTTGACTGATGCAACTTGGCTCTGATACCAATTGTAAGTCCCTAATTTGCCTGTGTATCAATCAAATCCGTTTGATGGTGCGGAATCCCAATCAAACGGATTATTTCAGATCAAATAGAAGAGAATGAGAAGAAGAAAAAGATGAATCTCGATTGTATTAATGATATGAATTAAAGCTCCAGATACAAACGATTCACACACATACGCTCCTTATTCTCTCTGGGCATAAACTCCTTCTGGTTCATCAATTTCTACTCCTCACCCTAACACCTCTATTTATACAAGGGAACATGGGACGGAAACAAATGGGCCGTAAATGAGTTTACGGCCGTAAACTCAGCCGTAAACTAGACCATAAATTCATAAAATATTACACAAAAATATAATTGCCCAGAAAAGTAAAGTATAAACCATATTTTGACCCAACAATCTCGCCTTTGCATTTTGATTTAGGTAGCACTGTTTTCGATTTCTTTTCGATAATTTTAGATCCTTCATCGTCAAACGAGACCTTTAACCCAATACCAACTACCAACTGTGAAACACTTATTAAGTTGTGTTGCAGTCCTTCAGCATATGCCACTTTGCGAATTAAGAATTCGTCATTCGTTATCATTCCATATCCTTTGATTTCCCCAAGTGCATTGTTACCAAACATTACGAGACCACCATTCTTCAGTTCCATGTATTCTCTTAACTCCTCTCTTCTTCCTGTCATGTGACGCGAACAGCCACTGTCGATATACTATTCAATGTCAAACTGTTTGTCACGTATAATCTGCAAAATTCAGTAGATTTAGGAACCCAAAGGTGTTTAGGTCCACGTGATTCTTTTACAGTAAGTGGATAAGCAATAGAAGGATCAATCATATAAGTTCGGTTTATTAGGGTTGTTTGGTCTTTCTTCTTTATTATGAAAACCTTAATACAATTATCCTTTTGGATTGCTTCTTTCAAGTTAGTTTGTTTTTGTTTTTGTTTGTTTCTAATTTGATTTTTAACAAAAATTCGCTCTTCCTCCTTAGATCTAAAAGGAGTGTGGGGAGATGACTTATGATTTGGAAACGAAGGTGGTTTTGGGAGATGACTTATGATTTGAAGGATAAGTGGGTTTGGAGACAGAGGATCTATGATGAATTATGTGTCTTGGATCCTGAGGGCTGTGAGACTTATGAGATGAGAAGCCTTTTGGATTCACGTTTGAAGAGGATTTTTGGCTTTTAGAATTAGCATTTGATCCAATGTTCGTTTGAGGATTGAAACACTTTTCATGGTGAACATAGTTTGAATTTCTTGACTTCCAAATGACTTTCATTCCTGCAAATATTTGTTGTATCTTGCGTTTCGTTGACTATTTTGTGCTGCAAATTGTTCAGCAGATTTGTGAATATTCACTTTTGCCCTTGTCTTTTGCACAAGAGTGTTTTCTTGAACTGAGGAGGTATCACTTGAAATATCCTTTGTTCCACTGGAGCTTCCCTTTTCATAGGTAGTATTAACCTTATCTAAAGTTTCAGCTACATACGTTCCTTTTACTCTCCAAGATGTCTTTTCATAAAGGCCTACTGTTTCATCTGTATTATCAATTGGGGTGGACCAAAAGTACTCATCACACCCATCAGCATTATCAGCTTCAACTAAGGACGTTAGTTCAACAGTTTGAACTTTATATACGCCATTAACTGCGAAGACTTGGTTAGGTGACGTTTGGACCTTTGGAAAGACAATCACAATTTCCTTTAGAACTATTGGATTATTTTGAGAAAGATGTGTGAATTCAACTGAATTTTCTAAAATCAGAGCTTTCGCTTTTTCATGTTCGTTTTTAAGGAACTGCGAACAGTCAACCTCATCTTCTACAGATATTTCACTCATTTCACTGTCCTCATCAAATTCAAAAATATTTTCGACATTTAATTAATTGTCTGAACTCAATGAATCAATTTTTTGTACAGTTTTGGTTTTATTCTTTAACCTATCATTTTCATCAAGTAATTGTTTTAGCATGTCCTTGTGGTATTTGGACTGAATGAATGGTTTGATTTTTTAAAGTCCAATTCTATATGCATCTAAGGTTTAATCTGATGAGAGGATAGATTCACAATGAAAACAAATTAGCATCAATTTCATCTTCCTTTAATTCCAAAAATGGCAATATCATTTTATGAATTTTCTTACCAATTTCACAATCCAAATGCAATTGAGTGATATTAAACTAAAGCCTCTTAGCAATCAAACAGAAAATGTTACATTGTTTTAAAAGCTTTAAATTGTCTCATTTTAAATAAATAAACTCGTCCCTAGACCTAGAAACCTCAGACTCTATCTTCTCTATCCACATCCTTCGTTCCTCACTCTTTGATGACACCCTGCTGATTTGATCGGTTATGTTAGCGTTTGATAGGTGATTTTGTTTCAAACTTTCACTTATACTTGAAAAGGTGAATTTTATTTTGTTTAATTCAGCTTAACAATTAGATACAGGAACATTGAGAGATTCAATAATGGAATGTACCTTATTAATCGGTTGATCACATTTGCTGATTTGTGGAACAATTGGCTTTGAAGTGAAGCAGCTGTCATTCTTTCTTCCTTTCGCTTCTCCTTGTCCTCCATCTGTTGCATACCCTCGCATTTGTGACACGTCATTTGTCATCATAAAACACTTTCCACCCACATACGAATCCCCTTCATTCACAACAAAAGCTCTTTCCGTGAGTAGGCCTTCGAACCTCTTCATCCTCTGAATTAGTGGACCATACCTCCACTCCACCAAACTCATCATCGCCATTATTACCCTGCACAATCAAAACAGGCATCGATTTATCATCTTTCTTTTTTCTGCTTGATTTCCTCAAGCTATAACGACGTAAATTTACACATTTATCACAATAATAAAATCCCAAAATGTCACAAAGTCAAATCACTAATTCTCATAATCAAAAACCGTATGTGTTAAACTCCAGGATCCTATAAAACATAACTCAATCTCTGAGGTGTGTACAATCAAGTTGGCGCTCTCCCGTGATCGAAATAAGAACCTGAAACACATAACACATAACACGGTAAGCACGAAGCTTAGTGAGTTCCCCAAAATACCATGTCCCATTAGCCACTCGAGGCTATAACACTGTAAGACCCTCTGGTCTGTGTGTCTCAGTGGGACCCTCCAGTCCCATGGCTCGTTGGACCCTCCGATCCGGTCTGTAAAGCTCCGCATGGCATAAATCACAAAGACATAATGCATAGCATACAACATAATGTAGGATAACATAACACTCAATGTAATCACATAAGACCTTCCGATTACACATAACTACCACTCAAGGTAAAGTATAGTGAGAAGACTCACCTCGGATGATGAACAACCCCTATAAATGTTGTTGCTATGCACCAACCACTAACTCTGTGCCAAACCCACAATTATCTCAATTAGAAATTAAGTCTAAACACTCATTCATTTGGTCTAGAGGTTAATCTATAAACAGCCCATCAATGACCTAAAATCCTTTGGGCTCACCAAGGCCCAATAAAAAACGGGCTCTCCCAAGGCACAATTCTCAATCTCAATGACAAGCCCAACACAAGGGCCCAAGGCATCCTTATAATATTTCTCTGCTCACAGTCTTTAATACACAAACCCAAAAATTCAGGCCCTGCACTTAAGGCCCATCAATAAAGTCTAGCCCTAAAGCCCTAAGAGAGGTTATGTGGGGCATAACTCCTTTGGCACGCTCATCGTATTCAAGCATGCACAAATCAGATCAGGGACCTCAACCCAGTATGCGGGGCATACTGGAATTACGTTGGGCATACACTTAGTTTTGCTTAGTCCATTTTCTTGGTCTTAACCCGTTAAGTCCTTAGCTCATTTCTCAGATATGGACTTCCTAATAGCTTTTACTCCATAAAGTTAGGGACTATAAGCCTTTTCATGGCCGATGTGGTCACAAACACACAAAACACTCATTCTCTTTTCTCATTAAGCTCTTATCTCATGCATGACTTGATTCTAACATCCAAGATCTCATTTTTATGAAACTACTCCATCAAAAACACTCAAAAGGACAGATAATGGGCTATAGATTTTAACAACTCATAAAGCATCAAGCTTTGGGACCAAAAACCCTAAAATGAACCATACTATGCACAACTCAAAAAGGAATATGAAAGATTTGAGCTTTATACCTTCAAATGATGCTCCATCCCCATAAAAGCTCATATCAAAAGTTTGTACTCCAACTCCTTTCCCCTTCAATGCTCCTTCTTCACTTCCAAGGACTCACAAGGTCACCCCAAGGGCTCTCATGCACTCACAAGCTCTAATAGACGAAGGTTTAGGGTTTTGGAGGGTTTGTTCTCTGAGAAAGGTGGCTAGGAATGAGGCCATCTCATTCCTTATATAAGGTCACTTAAAATATTAGGGTTTCCACACTGTACCTATTATGCCCAGCGTACCCTCAGGTACGCCCGTCGTATTAGGTGGCTCTTGCTTAAGGATCACGCGCATTCGTACGCTAAGCGTACACATACGTACGCCCAGCGTACTCTGCGGCCATATTTCTCAACTAAGGGGCTTATCTTGCCAATTCTCCAAACTTCTATAGCTTCTTTGATACAACTATGATTCCAAAGGTCCTCATAATTACGGAAAGGTGACGAGATGCCCTACTCGTCGCAACCCCGAGGCTTCCTTATGCCCGGTTTGTAGCCCACAAACTCGGATCATAGACGACCCAAAACAGGATGTTACACAAGCTTGCGAAGATGGTAGGTCTCATTATCTTCTCCCTCTTTCTTCTCATTCAATCGCCTCCTCATGCACTCTTTATCCAAATGATTCCTTCCAGGACAATAGTTGCAGTCGTAGCCTGAATCACCTGCAAGATGTTTCTCTTTCTTTTCTTCTTCCTTCTGGAAGCTACTCACTTTATCCTCCTTCGCTTTTTCTAAACTGTAGCTTCCCTGCTAGTTTCGGTTTTTGTTGGAGGGAAACTTCTTCTTTGAAAATCTCTTGGAAATCGAAACCATCAGAACCAAATCTTCATTTGTGAGCTCACATTCAGAAAGATTAGTCTCATCTTCATCCTCAGCTCGCCTTTGAAACTAGTGCCAACGTACCCATGCTAGACACAAATTTCGCTTCTGTAGTCACCTCGCTTTCGTGTGACTTCAGAATACCTACCAACTTTGCTAAGGTGTAATTTCGGAACTGGTCGTGAGCTTTCACCGTTGATACTACCGCCATCCATTTAGACCATAACCTATTCATCAACTTTACCTTCTTCTCGATGATTTCACATCCAATGTCATGTTTCGTTATCCTGCTCAAAAGATGTTGTAGCGATTGAACGTTTGACTAAAATTTTCTTCAACCTTTTGCGCAAAAGCACCGAATTCAGAAATAAATAGCATTTTAGTAGAATGCTCCAGATCTGCATTTGTTGAGTAAAGCTCGTTAAGCCTGACCCATATGGATTTGGCTGTCTCACAAGAACTAACAAGACGAAAGGTATCAACGTGCAATGTGAATCTGATGATTCTCATTGCTTTGATGTTGCTATGTAGTTTGTCTCTCTCATCTTGAGGAGCTTCCTTGACATCAAGAAGAAGTCGATTGAGATCAGTTTGAGTTTTAATCACCCTTCTTGTTCCAGAGTGAACAAAGGCTCCAATAGTGATAGCATGCCAGATCAAATAACCATTATCTTCTAACCCTAGAACATAATTTTCACGATGAAGTGCTCAGACTTCATATTCGTTGGGAAAGAGAATGGGAATTCTTGTTGTTGACCCAATACTGCAGATGGAATTGATCTGAGAATCATCGTGCGACATTTTGAGAAGATCTTCATAATCTGTTTAAGAATCAGACGTGTAAAAATTCAGGGTAGTATTGAGATCACAAAGACAACATCAAGAACATAGAGATGATGGCTGAACAAGATCCAATATTAACGGAAATCCTAGTAGCTTATTTTAACAGAAGTTATACGTATAGATTACACAGTCTCCTGCTCTGATACCAATTGTTAGGATAAAATCCTTAATGATCGATAAGATTCAAAAACAGAAAGCAAAGAAGAACACGACAATGAATCAAAATGTGCTTAATGATTCAAGCTTCACATCCTCAAAAGAACTCGATAAAGAACTGCTATTGTAGAGGCATGATTAGGGTTTACAAATGATTTCCAAAGATAAAAGCGTTAACCTCCTACGGTGCATGCATGCACTATAAATACATAAACCCTAATAAACAAAATAGTTGGACAGGCCCAAAACCGTGTACATAATGGACTAAATACAATAAGCCCAATGACGCTACATCTAATACCCAACAGACACCTAATTTAATAGAAGGATGAAACATTGGCTGGGTCATTTGGACAAAGGGTCTATTTGAATAATACTAGGCAAGATCGGGAACCCATGTATGTATGTTTATAGGGAATCTTCTGAACCAGGTGAACAAACTAACGTCGAAGTGGTTTAGAAATCATGATTGTTTATTTTCATTATGCTTATGAGTTTTTTTTTTTTGCATAATTGTCTCTCATTTATTTGTACGTGTCATTGAAAAGAATGTTAATGTATACAATGGAAGTAAGTATCTGTTCTTGAAATGTATATATTATAAACAAACACATCCATAAATGAAATTTTCATTTGTGCCTTTATCATTTTCAAGTTTTGCATCGTACGAGAGTGATATGCATTCAGTGATGGTCAAACGAGGTTCATACATGGAATTCTTTAAAGTTTCATTCGTACATAGTATATGCCTCGTGTCTATCCTTGTGCGTTTGTATAGAAATGAATGAAATCATACTATTTATATCAATTATGTTATTGGAGCGTGCTTTAACAATAAGTTATTGTCCTCTATGCTTGGACATCAATTAAGGGAGAATGCTAAAACGAACTACTAAATGAATATATTTTTAGGAATTAATAGACCATTTCATATTTTGAGTGATCAATCAGTGAACCTTGTAGACGATGGTATTCAATTTAATATTCATATATTTTTGAAGTTGCAAATATGATTTCAGTGTCAAGAGTGTCTTGAAGACCGAAGAGAACCATGTATATACAAATATATGAAGGTGTAGATGCATCTTGTAACTAAGGTGTGGAAGCTTTCAATGATTCGACATGTGTCGAGTCATAACATACCGAACCGAGTTACTTCTGATGTTGTTGCAATTTGTACTTCTGCCTGGGGTATTGAATAGTTAAAACATTTTCTGATTGGAGCCCATATTTCGTTATATTTTCATGATCATATCCAATTAACATTTAGACCATGAAAAGGAAAACAAAATTGCAAGATCAATGAGAAAACAAAATTGAGGCGATAGTTCTAAAGAATGAAGTTGCGAGGTGATTGTCATGGAGGCAAAAACTAGGAGTGAGTCGTGGCTCATGAATTGATCATGAAGGTTTTAGCTTTGTATGTTGGGGCTGATGACAGGAATAAGAGTAACAGATATAGAAATTGCATTTCATCATCAAGATTTTGGATGGGAAATGACATAGGTCCAGGTTCTAAGAGGGATATCGGGGCTTTCTAGTGATGAAGTTATGTTTAGTTTTAAGATACAAGATTGTAGAAAGCTCAGCTTCTATGATGAAAATGATTGGGAATGGCTTGCAATTTAGTGGAGTGTGTCGTCTTTAGAAATCACCATCCTCATAATTTTTTTTTGATGTGGAGAGATTCATAAAAAGATTGTGATGTGCACCAAAGTACCTAATAGTCTTAAATTTATAACCTAACAAACTCTTACTAACTATGCACCTATAGGCAGTGTACCTAGTCAGATTACAATGTAGTTTTGGTAAGTCGGGTGTCGATCACGAGGAATAGAATTTAAATAAATAAATTAACTATGTCTCAAAAAACTAAGAAACAAACTATGGTTGCGGGTTTTTTTTTACTGATTTTCAAGATCAGAAGAACTTAAACTATCAACTAGCAATTAAGAAAACAAAACAAGTTAACTTCAAGAATTAAAAGAATACTTCTCCCTAGTTCCGATTTCACTTTCTCCTATGATTGATTTATACTGGATGGGTTCTATTGATTACCAATTTTCTAGCTATTAAAATCAAATATTCAGGCCTACTAATTTATGAATTAACAAGCAATGATTATGCATAAACTAAACACCAAATTGATATTAAGCTCAAATGGACTATGAATGATAGTAGTTACTTTCCTATGATCAAGTTAAGCAACCAAGAACTAACTAAAGATTAATTATGCTCTCTAACATAGTTAAATATACTAGCTTTAATTGCTTAATCTAAGATGCAATTAATCCTAGCTCTAATTATTTAATGATCATAAACAATTAGGAGATGGATTCGTGCAACTAATATGATCAATTATTCACAAAATCTAATTTATAAGCAATATAAACTAGAACATAACATGCTAGGGTTTATATATCAAACATAACTAAAATAAAATATAATCATCCAATAATCAAAATCAACACACATGGATCAAGTCCATCTTCAACAAAAAAAGTAAAAGGTATTAAGCCTCTCATTGTAGCAGAAAAAAACAATAAATCCATGTAAAATAAGCAAGACATAGGTATGAAAACTATACCCAGATCAATGTTGAAATCTTCTAAATCTTCTTCAATCCTTAAGTTTCACTTGACTATCGATCTTCTTCTGGTTTTCTAAAGACTGTTGGTCGAAATTTACTTCAGAAAACCGATTGCATGCCTCTTAATTCAACCTAATGTATAGGATTTTATAATTGTCAAAATCGGTACACCACATCGTGGTTGACCGCCACCAGGACGTGGTCTTCGAGTTAATCCAGTATCTGTCAGATTATCTGATTGGCTACGAATACTCCATTCACCACGTTGTGTTGGAGATCACCACAACGTGGTCTTCAGTCTTCTTTTCTTTTTCTTTTCTTTTAGATCCCGTTTCATGTTTCCATCTTCCTGATCCTCATATGCTTCCTGTTGTCCCGAGCATGTCTTTGTTGCTACAAAACCTAATTTAAACATAATATTATCTTTTGTTCCAAAATAAACATAATTGTAGCTAAAAGTATTACAAAACATATATACCAATTGTGATATATTAGTTTCGCCTCTATAGTATGTGAAGCGAATTATTAGTTGATTCGACGTGACTTGAACAATGCTTGGCACATAATTTTATTAGATCGGTTATATATATACTGAGACGGATGTATTGTGAGTTGTTACACCCCCTTGGTGAATTTAAGATCGAAATAGCTTGTGGTTGAACTTGGTATTTTCGTCATCGGAAGTATCGTTCTTTCAGGCACTTTGTTGAATAAATTGAGTGTATAAATCCATAATTGTATTTCTTCTGAGATAACAAACAACTTGAAGAAACCGAATTGTATTCCATATATAGAAAACCCAAGACCTTGTGTTTCCTGCCACCTTCCGAACGATTTGATTGGTGTGTGACTAATACAAATGATTGTTAACTGAGGGGTTTAGAGTGAAGGTGATCATAGCCGTTCCTTACCTCAACATCTGAACTGCTTTATGAAACTACAGAGGTTCCAATCGGTGTTGATTTAGCTAAGTCAGAGTACAACTCTCAAGCCAATGTGTGCATTTTCTTTTTCCTCTTTTTTTGTATATCCAACTTGAGGTTCTTTAATCCTTGAAATTGACTTAGTTATGGTGACAAGTTATATTTGGCTTAAACATAGGTGACAGAAGAGCAGATACCTATACCAAAGGTTTCGAACCATACGTGTTGAAAAATAGGTAACAAACGACATATGACCAAACCGTATTTACTGAATCATAGATGCCTGCTGTAGACATACCCAACAATAAATACCAGAACCATATATATCTAATCATAGATGCCTACTCTAGACATGCCAAACCGTAAATACCGTAACCATATATACCTATTCATGCATACCCGAACCATGGATGTCGATTTTAATCATCCATATACATCAATCGAATGAGACGAAGTGGTTATACCTATTGATAGCTTTGTTTTTTTATAAATGTTCTCCATTTTTTGTTTCATTATCATATCTTCCCCCTCCGCTTTATTTTATATCAATACTCGAAAAGATGAACACATTAGGTCCCTTTTTTGGAATTTAGGATGGAGCAAATAACATATGATTTGTTGTAAGAATTGGGAAGAGGATGCTGTTTTTTTATTTCTTCCGAATAAAATGGAGGCTATCGTGTTTTGACTGATGTTTACATCACATTGGTTATGGATTTGGATTATGTGAATACAACTTTGCTTCACTCTACAAGGTTAAGCCACTTGTGGATTTGAGGAGAAATAGAATTGGGGCTTCGATTCTCCATTTATTGATTGATGATCGCCCCTGGAAAAATTCAAATCTTTATGTATGTTGGAGTGAAAATTTTTTCTTCATTTTACTTTTGGAAGTAATATTGATGCAAGTTCTTTGGAATGAGCACCGAACCATATATGTTTAATCATAAGTTCCAAATCACAAACGTCGATCTGTACGTATCGAATCATAGATTACCAATGTTTTCAGGTCCGTAGACGACCGAAGTGTATATATCAAACCGTAAAGACCAATTCATGTAGGATTATCCACGTACACCGACTTGTGACGACCAAGGACCGATCCATATATGCAGACCCGGTGTTATTGTACCATAGATACCATTTTGTAGAGACCGAACTACCGATGCCGACGTGCGCCCAGGTGACCGAAATGTCGATCCATTGTGTTGGAGCATGAAAATGCTCTAGAATTATTAGCTTATAATATTCCCTTGTATGGAAATTATATTCCCTCCGCTAGTATATAAACTGGAGGTGCGTGGTCATTTTATTATATGTGTTCACTATGTATACATAGACATCAGAGGGTGTTTTGGGTGGGGATTCTCCCATCCATGAGTGTTGTTCTTGTAATATTTTGTATCTCTATATCTATCCATTACAGTTTTTACTCACGTATTATGTTCTGTATTGTTCATACGATTTTCTTCATCATATTATATTCTTGCACCAATCTAATCGCCAAAGTAGGCACCTATAATTGGTATAAGAGCGTAACTTTGAAGATCTCACGATTAGTTCAAGGGAACGATCCTGATTGGTATAATATTTGGAAGATTTTCATCATTCTTGAGGATTTTCTCAGCCTTCGCAAATGAAAAAAAAAATTATGTGAGTTAATTACAGTTTTGTTGGTGATGTTGCTAGAAAAATATATATGTTTCTGCTACTGTTCATTACATTTTTGTTGCTGTTAAAATCTGAGTTTATGAAGAATTTTTTTTTTTTTGAAGAACAAGAAGATAAAATTCCTTTTAAAAGGTGGTGTTTGATCTTGTTATCCCATGGAAAAAGGTGTTTACAAAAAGACAAAAATATGGTTATGGGGTAAAAGATTGAACAGATGGTTATGAGTTCGGATTATATGAAGTTTAAAAGTGTTGGGATATTTATTTCGGAACATACAAGTTATTTTAGCTATGATACAAGGCTTAGATGCATGTATTTTCCGAGATGAATAGGTGTTATGAAGATGATTTTCCAAGATGAAATAGTTTTTAGTGTGTTTCGCAATGAATTTCCGAGAGTCAAGTAATTGAGCAGGTGATACAATGTATGTTTGCATGTGTCTATTTCTGATTATTATAAAAAATAAAGAAGGAGTCGGCGAAATGGCATGGCTCAAAAATCATGATTGTCAGATGGTCCAACATTGGTTACTGGAAGTGAAAATCAAATTGGAGAATGACGACTTCACCAGCCTCAACATCAGCGTGTGATCTTCACGCCTCCAATATTTTCCTAACAGCACATCACAGTCGGGTCAACCTCTAGTGAATGGTGTTACATTTGTGTAACACATAAGGCAGCTAGGACCCTTTTTGAAAGTCAAACAAAAAATTACTTGCACCGTACCTCCTTTTTCTGCAGCCAATCGGACTATGACACATCAACAGATAGGTCCCATTCCAACTTACACGTTCTCTCACAAGTCCTACTTCATACACACCAATCTATTCCTATTCTAGCTTCTATTATCCTCATTTTTAGGGTTACTTTTTTCATCAATATTTCCAATAATGATTAAAAGACATTAAATATGATTATTACTATAATAATTAAGTAATGATTATTACTTTGCTTTTATTTAATAATTATAATATAAAGAAATAATTATTTGGTTTGGATCGCTCAACAATAAAAAAAAAGGATTTATTTTTATTTCTTTTCTTTACTTATTTTTTATTTTCACTTTATATTTAAAAATTTGTATATATATAATTTTTGAATTGTTCTGCAATAAAAAATTTTGATTTCTTCTATTTCTGTTTCTTAATGGTACATTTTTTATTTCTTATATTTTATTTTCATTTTATTTTTAAAAGAGGAAAATCCAAATAACTTACATATACACTTTGTCTAAAAATAATTTAGCATACCAATTAATATTATAGATTTGCAGGTGTTCTACTTTTTTAGAAAAAAAAATATCCATTGGTTAAAATTAAACAATGTGTAAGCATATATTTGTTTTTAATAGGAATAACAATGTATATAATATAATATAATATAAATATAGTTATTATATTTATTATAATAAAAACAAGAAAATTATAAAGATTTTTTAATAAAAAAGATAAAGATAAACATAGTAATAAATCATAATATTAATAAATAATAATTTTAAATAATTAAATAATTAATTCGATATTTTTAAATAAGTTAGTCGTTTATATTTTACTAATTAAAATCTGAAAATATAAAATGAGATGTAACAAACAATATATATGAGACATTTTTTAAAAGAAGAAAAATTAGTAGAAAATGACGAAGAAAAAAAAAAGAAGCAATTAAAACTAAACGATCATTAAGACTGAAATATACCAATATAAAACAAGTATAAAGCCACAATTTATTTTCTATGTTCATTCATAATAAAATATTACTTCAAAGAAGTATGAATGTGTATAGTTAAATATATTAACGTGACATGAGAGAGAGAGAGAGAGAGAGAGAGAGAGAGAGAGAGAGAGAGAGAGAGAGAGAGAGAGAGAGAGAGAGAGAGAGAGAGATATGTCAAAAGGTGAGTAACCAGCTTGCACACAAGGAAAAAGGTAGAGATTCCCAATTCCCAATAAATAATAAAACCTTATAGAACCTTATAGAACCCTACAATAGACTGGTGTGCCCGCTAGATTGGTGTGTTAAAAGAAATACCCTTCTCTCACCAATTAAACACTGCTAAAGCAGACAACTCCTTGGACCCTTTAAGCCTTAAGGTAGTGGAGTGCGGTTTAGGCCGTACTCAATACCACATAGGCAGCAACAACGTCCCCAGTGCGGTTACATTGTCTTTTAAAATTAAATGAAGATATGGTGCCTTAAAGTGCTTCTTCTTCAGTGGTTAATTGTGTGGAGCACTTAAACGCTTATGAAGTACTTCATACAAGAGAGAACTAGCATTCATGTCGGCTTACTTAGGTTGGTTCATGCATTATAGAGAAACTCTATTCTAAATTTTTTTTTTCAATCTTCACCAACTTCTCAAAACCAAGTGGGAGAAAAGTCATCAAAGATTGTGTTCTTAACTTCCTATGATTGTCATAATCTTTATATTTCATATAATCTGATACTCTTTGTGGTTTTGTTATTTGTGAGGTTGGCTGAAATTACCTTGGTAAGAGGCTGAGTATGCGTTCGAGTTAGCCAAGTTTTACAACACTATTTGTGGACGTATTACACTCCCTATTTGAATCTCAAGATGTCATATTTTTACATCAAAAATATGATTATCGGTGAAAATTATGAAAAAAAAAATTAATAACTTTCACATATGAACTTTATTACAATCATAAGACTATCTAGTTCTTCCATAGTTAATCAACCTATGATTAACTATTTATATCTAGTTTATTTAGAAAACAATATAATATCAATCAATAAAAATAACTAAATAACTTAGTAAAGTGTTTATATGATAAACGATAGTGTTTTTTAGTCGACCCATTTTAGAAGATGAATACATATTCAATCTAATCGTCTATTAGGAAAACATACGATACTTTCAAGACTCAGAACAAATCTGATGTCACTTACCAAGTTCTGATGACCCTTGTTAGGAAGTAATGCGGATAACATAAGAAACTAAAAACACACAAAGAAACAATATTTACGTTGTTCGGTTAAGTTGACCTACGCCCACGGGTAATAGGGTGTATTCTGTACTTACAGATTTCTCAAATAGAGAATACAAGTACAACTAGTAGAGATTTCTCAAACTCATTAAGCCTACAAAAGACCAAACACAAATGATGTTAGGTCTAAAATTGGTTTATACTTTGTTTTTCTAAGCAATTATTGTTTTATCATTTGGCCGAAAACTAATAGTGGGATTAATTGTAGCTTGGACCGAAAACCCTGAATCATGCTAGCTCAAAACCAAAGGGGAGAACTAAAGAAATTCAAAAATCTAACAAAAATCAGAAAAATTCAAAAATAAAAAAAATATTTTTTTGTGTGCTAATTTTCTTTTAGTTTTGTTTTGTCTTGAAAAGTGATTGCAGGTATAGATAAGACTCATGGAGACTATGTCGAAAATTTTCTGAGCCAAGGCTTTATCCGTGATCATCGAAGAATTCTCATTCGAAGGAGCAAGAAATTAAGATTATTCTTTCAACATTTAATTTGTCAACCCCAAAAAGCAAAGTGAAGCTGAAATTGAAGATTATGTCACAGATTGCATTGAAGCCTCCTCAATCAGTCTGCTGCTATCTTAAACCTGCTGAAGTGGTCTAGAAGATTAGTTCTCTCGGAATTCTCTCTGAATATTCTCAAGCTGAAAGCACAATCTTTCAAGAATCAATACATAAAGTTTCCTCACCCAATGTGCGTTCAGAGTCAAATATTGAAGAAAAGCTCAACTGCTCAAGATGAACTCATTCGTAGAAGATTCATATATTCATCCTGATGCTGTGAAGAATTTGAAGATAATAGTTGAAGCCAAGCTCCCAATGAAGATTGACAAGAAGTGCCAGCAACTTTTTAGGGGAGCTTGTTGGGTCAATTAGAAAAGAAAGCTATAAACCAAAGGGGAGATTGTTGGGTCTAAAATTGGTTTATACTTTGCTTTTCTAAGCATTTATTGTTTATCATTTGATCTGATAACTAATATTAGGATTAATTGTAGCTTGGACCGAAAACCCATGAGTTTTCGGTCTAGCATTGGGTTTTCGGTCCATTGGGTTTTCGGTCCGGCATTGAGTTTGTGGCCAATGTATATATAGGTGTTAGGTGGGTGAGGTGACAAAAAGAATTCTCTAGGTGCTTAAGTGTGTGTTTTGTAAGGTGTGAGAGAAAGTTAGAGAGAAGTGTGTGTGTGTGTGTGTGTATGAATCTATGTGTAAGGAGCTTCATTCCAACATTGAATACATCATAGATTCAAGTTATTCTTCTTCACCTTATATTCTATTTTGATCTGAAATCATCCAATTGATTGGGATTCCGCACCATCAATTGGATTTGATTGATACACAAGCAGATTTGGGGACTTACAATTGGTATCAGAGTTTGGATTGTATCAATCAATTTTGTCAGATCTGGAGCTTATTTGATCTTATTTTGAAGAGATTTTTGCGTTTTTGGATAGATCTTGGCAAAACAGGGGGGTTTCTGCTTCGCGTTTTTCCTAAAAACGAGTTTTTGATCGAGTTTTGGAGCGAAAATGGGCAAAAACATTGTTTTTCATCAAGAACAACGATTTCTGAAGTGATTTCGGTCTTTGAAGGGCTTTCGGTCTGAGATTTCGGCCGGATCGGAGTTTTCGGTCCGATGCCGCACACATGTTAGTCAGGTGTTCAATCTGAGCTTTCGGTCACGTGTTTGGTCCGAGGTTCGCACGTGTTCAGTATGGGTTTGCGGTCTGCAGCTTCTCGTGTTCGGCTCGCATCTGGCTTCGTGGAGTCCTCGCATCGCATTCGAAGCTTCGTCCTCGCAGCAGCTTCCATTAAAAAAACGGAAGCGGTTTTGGGGGTTCCGGGGATCGAACCTGCAACCTTTGGTTCATCAGTCAGCATGTGTTACCCAACTCGGCTAGCAGATCTTTTGTTTCATCCCTTCGAAATTTAAAACATAACACCTCATTCTCGGTTCCAACTTTCGAATTTTGACATTTTTAACCCTAAAATTCAAAATTTTATTCTTAAAATTCTTTTTGAAACCAGAAATTTATTTTTAATTTTTGACTTTTAATTTTTTTACTTTTTACGTAAAATTTTGACTTCGACTTTTAAAAAGTAACCTTTGACTTTAAACTTTGATCTTCCCGTTTGACTTTTAAATTTTCAAATTTAGATTTTCGGTTTGACTTTTAAGTTTGACTTTTGAATTTGAAGGTTGACTTTCTTGGTTTTTAAGTCAAAGGGCAATTAAAAAAATGAGTTCCGCATCAATTCAGGTAAATGAATCTGGTTTCTCTCCATCTTGTGTTAAAACTATTAAATTTTTATGAGAATCTATAGATCTAATCAAGAAAGAGAATGATGATCTAAAATATGAGAGATACACTATTAAGAAAGAACATAAACCCTTAAAAGCACAATTAGCAGCGAAAATCAAGGATTTCCATAAGCTCCAAGAAGATTACAGCAACAAGTGTGAAAATTACGATCACATTAAGAAAAAACTTGTTGCAATAACTGAAGAACTTGACGCTTTGAAAATTAAGTGTGAAAAAACAGATGTTAGTTTCAAAAATTATACTGCGTCAAGTAAGACAGTCGAGTCCTTACTTGAAACCCAATTAAAATTCAAAGATAATTAAAACAAGGGTCTAGGGTATGATAGTGTTCATCCACCTTTCAATTATAACTACACATCCATCCCTATGACACAGGAAGAAATTGACAAGGAGGCACATCTCCAATATGGGAAACCTGTTGCGGTTGTGCCAGAAAAGGATGAAGTGAACATTTCTAATGATTCTGTTACATGTGCAAGTAAAGTAGTAGAAGATGAGAACATAGAGAAAACTATTGAACAATCCAATGACTCCTTGAACTCTGAATCTGTTGCCTCGAACTCAGCTGTTTCTGAACAACCTGTTGTTGGTAAATACAGGCCACCAATTCACGCTAAATAGAGTGCCTGCTATAGTTGTGCTTGTGGGAACAATCAGAAACGAGGCAGGGATACGCCACCAGGGGCAGGAAGAAGCAACTTCACAGTGACAAAAAGACTTGTTTTCACTGTGGAACACCTGGACATATTGCCAAAAATTCTCCTAATCGCACATACGTTCCCTTATATGCTCAAGGCTGGTAGAACGCGCCAAGAGGGAAATACTTCAAAACAAACCCCTCAAGATCACATTCAGACCATGGTGAATGGAACGCGTAGAAGGCCAAGAATACAACTCCCAAGAACAAGAAGGGTATGTCGGCCAAGATGCCTAATCCAAGAGATGCTCCAGTGAAACAAAGACCGGTTAGGTCAAAGTCATCTCAACGGCCGACATTAAGATCAAAAGCAAGTACTGAGCCACCCATCAGATCGAAAAAGAAATGGGCTAAACCCAACTACAGATGGGTACCAAAGTTTCAATCTCCCAAATCTTCTAGTGATTCTAATATTTCGTCATCTTCTATTTGTGATAAGTAGGATATGTCATAGGAGAAAGTAACGTGCAATGATGACAAAGGTCGACCCAGTTTCAAAATGGACTGGGTTCCAAAGACCAACTGGTCCCGCTCTGTGTCAGAACAGCTATGGAGGCATATCATCAGACTTCGGTTTGTTGATAGTGGCTGTTCCAGGCACTTGATAGGAGGCATCTCTCAACTGTACAACATTCAGAATTTTGTTTAAGAGTATGTGACCTTTGCGGGAAGGGAAGAACGGAAGGGGTCACTCATGGGGTTTGTGCTTAACGATATGAAGAATTTTCGGATATGTTCTGAGGTTACGCATGTTGTACTCAGACCTTCTGGATGCAAATTCAGTCGGTGAATTACGGTTTGAGTTTTCTCCACTATACTCCTGAGTTTATCTTTATCTGATTCATTTTGAAGATAATTTTTTTTTATTTTCTTATAGTTTTTCGTTAGTATTGTTTGGGAAGTGATATCAAGAAAGTGATAACATGCAGTCCAAACCTGTGTAAGGGACTAAATCTGAATTGTCTAGACTCTATGTTCAATGTGCTGGTAGGCACGAAGAATTTGACAGTGTGGATTTAGATAAAATTGTTTGGACTAACCATACGACGCTCGAGTAGATTGAGCAGTGAGATAAACATGGGAACCCACGAGATACACTATATTAATACGCATCTAGAACTGTGGCTTAACTTTTCCTTGATGTATGGACTTATGTCCTTAATTCTGGTTCTGATGGGACGATTGGGGGGTTCTGATAAAGTAGGTATGTAGGAAATTATTTTCTTTCATTCTATCTGTTAGTCATATGTTGCTTCCTCTATGTGATTGGAAGAGATCCGACCTAGAATGCAACATATGCAAATCTATTTTCTATGCATCTTCCTTATCTGTGAAATTCTTTCTATCAGTTAGACATATGCTGTCTCCTCTGCGTGATTGAAACATATTCGACCTGGAATACAGCATATGCACCATTCTACCTCTCAATCCCTCTATCTCTGTTAGCCATATGTTGTCCCCTCTGCGTGATTGAAATAAATCTGACCTGGGACACAACATATCCAACTATCTCTAAGTATGACTTCCTCCTTAATAATTGTTTACTCACCTAAAGTAAATAGTCATTAGGAAGTTCTTGATAACCAGGGTATATCGGAAAGTGGGAAACACGTTCTAGTGCAACTAAAATTGAAACATTTAGAGGTTTTCTGTAGATCTCGCTGCTTAATTTAAGTTGACAACAATATTTGTGGTCGTCATCAGCTAAATGATTTATTTAGAAAACTTTTATCAATATCATTTGTGTTTAAGTGAACCACAATACCAGCAATTGACCAGATCTATTCATGAAGGTGAAGGTACTGATAAACGAGTTCAGACTGTCTCATAACTTTGATCCCAAATATTTTTGTTTTTGTTAAATTTGTTCATAGTTTTCCTCTATGCAAAAATTTAGGGGGAGAATTAGAAAAAATATATTCAAAAATCAAACAAAAATTAGAAAAATTCAAAAATCAAACAAAAAATAGAAAATTAAAAATAAAAAAGTAGTGTTATTTCTGTTTTTTTTTTTTTTGAAAATATCAAAAATCCAAAAATATTTTTTTTGTGTGCTAATTTTTCTTATAGTTTTGTTTTGTCTTGAAAAGTGATTTCAGGCGTAGATGAGACTCGTGGAGACTGTATTGAAGATTTTCTGAGCCAAGGCTTCATCCGTGATCGTCGAAGAATTCTCATTCGAAGGAACAAGAAATGAAGATTATTCTTTCAACATTTAATTTGTCAATCCCAGAAGCAAGGTGAAGCTGAAATTGAAGATTATGTCACGGATTGCATTGAAGCCTCATCAATCAGTCTGTTGCTATCTTAAACCTGTTGAAGTGATCTAGGAGATTAGTTCTCTCAAATATTCTCTCTAAAGATTCTCAAGCTGAAAGCGCCATCTTTCATGAATCTCTACAAGAATCCTCCTCATACAATGTGCGTTCAGAGTCAAATCTTGAAGAAAAGCCCAACTGCTCAAGATGAAGTCATTCATAAAAGATTCATATATTCATCATGATGCTGTGAAGATTTTGAAGATATTAGCTGAAGCCAAGCTCCCAATGAAGATTGACAAGAAGTGTCAACTACTTTTTAAGGGGGGGGGGGGGGGGGGGGGCTTGTTGGGTCAGTTAGAAAAGAAAGCTATAAACCAAGGGGGAGATTGTTGGGTCTAAAATTGGTTTATACTTTTCTTTTCTAAGAATTTATTGTTTTATCATTTGGGCCGAAAACTAATTTTGGGATTAATTGTAGCTTGGACTGAAAACCCATGATTTTCGGTCTAGCATTGGGTTTTCGGTTCGGCCTTGAGTTTGTGGCCCATGTATATATAGGTGTTAGGTGGGTGAGGTGATAAAAAGAATTCTGTAGTTGCTTAAGTGTGTGTTTTGTAAGGTGTGAGAGAAAGTTAGAGAGAAGAGTGTGTGTGTGTGTGTGTATGAATGTATGTGTAAGGAGCTTCATTCCAACATTGAATACATCATAGATTCAAGTTATTCTTCTTCTCCTTCTATTCTATTTTGATCTGAAATCATCCAATTGATTGGGATTCTGCACCATCAATTGGATCTGATTGATCCACTTGGTGGCATATCAAGTCACTCCGTGGCATATCATGTCACATGGTGGCATATCAACTCACTTAGTGGCATATCAAGTTTCATTAGTGGCGCACCTTGACTTTTTAGTGACGCATCTAAGCATAGGATGGTGGATTTGATCATAGATGGGGCATTCATGCACAAGGATGTTTCATTCCACTTTTAGGTGCTCCATACCCTCTTTTAGAAGAACCAATCCTTTGCCACTTGCTCTGTTTGTTTATCAGATGATCCATTTCCTTCTCATATGATATGTTCCTTTGTTACACGCTTGATGAACCCCAAGTGCTCTAGTGAGTACCAAGTACTCCATTGAACTCAAATGCTCCGTGGGAATACTCCAAATACCCAAGTCACATTTAACAATCTCCACATTTACTTAAGTATCCTTTGAACTCCACCTTAAACAAGAACTTCTTATACCTTCCTAACATCAAGCCCTAAAGGGCCTTACCTCCAGTGAACATCAAGCAAGTCTAAGAAAAGCTTAAACTTCTCTCTAGGAAATGACGTTGTCACCATGTGTTACGGATTATCCTTGGCGCCAGACCTTTAAATGCATAACCTGTCATAGAACATGATAGGTTTCTCCACCATCAAAAGAATACTATGAATGAGACAAACCACCAATGATCTACTTATCACCACATCACTTTCATTGTTCGATTCTATCAATCCAACCAAATATGTGTGTCATGCATTGGCACCATACACGATAAAAACATCAAGATTTCCCTTTAAGTGTCGCAAGATCCACTTGACCACTTCCAAATGAGCTTTCCCCCCGATTGCCTTGAACCACCAAAAAAGTACCAAAATGTTTGGAGTGATCATGATAGAATGACCACAGAGTTTCTCAATTTAGTGAGAAATGTATAACCATTCTACTCTTATATCACTCCAAATATCCATCATTGTTATCTTCTTTTCAACCCCTAAATCATCATCATAAGCTCATTCTGCAAAATCTTCTTCAAGGTGTCTTTCTTATAATCAACATCACCAAACACTTCTTCCCTGGGTTTTTCAAGATATTCCTCACGTCTATGTTGTTCCTTGCTACCTTGTTGTTTCACATTTATCAAAAAATTGTGGGGGCTCTATTTCAAACTCCACCTTCTAACTAGCACATTGATTGTTCCCCGCAACACTCGTACCACCTCCTCTCTGGTTACACATAGTAGATTCAAAGGTCACATATCTGTAAATAACAAATTTCAGATTCTTTCCTTCTTTTGTAAACCACAGACGATGAACTTTCCCTCCATATACATATCCTAGAAATATGCACTTCATTTCCTTTGACTCCAGTTTACCATCATTCACACGAGCGTAAGCAGAGCATCCAAACATTCATAAAACAAAATTCTCAGAGGGCTTCCCATACTATACCTCTTGAGGAGTTTTAAAATCAATTGTAGTTGACGGAGATCTATTTTCCAGATACCTTGGCATATCAAGGAACCAATTGGCACATCCTTGCATCAAGATGGAGCATGAGGCATGTGGATGGTGCATCTGGATCCATGGATGGCACATCCTCTCCAAGGTTGGCACATCCTCTTCCAAATTAACATAACCAGATTCCAAGTTGACACATCCTCTCCACAATGTCACGTCCACCTCATGAATGGAATATCTTGCCACTTAGTGGCTTATCATGTCACTTGGTGGCATATTGTAACGTCCTAAAAATATGACTCAAAATTATCATTATTAATTTAATAAAATGAATATTCCAAAAACATCATAGGTACATTCCAAAGAAAATAAGTGTATCAAATATCATCTCAAATCAAAGAAAATCACAAAAGTGCAACTATGTAGTGTGTGTCATGCAGTCATCTCGAGCTATTCCTCTTGGAACTAGAAGTACCTGAAACACAAACTAAAAACTATAAGCACAAAGCTTAGTGAGTTCCCCAAACTACCCCATACCATACATAATAAATCACATAATCATGCTAAGACATACGATGATCATAAATGTGAGAACAAGGATTAGATTGCGCAGGGACAAGGTTCGAAAACACAAACCTTGAGTTAATGCTTAAGAACAATGTCTGCTTCTGATTAATAGTTCCAGTCAAGTCTGGCACCACCAGTCAAGACTGAATATGTGAATCAACAAAGTACTTAAAGTATTAAATATGAGACTATGAATATCATTAAAGTAAAGACAATAAATGAACACAAGGAATGTTTGAAAGAATGATTTGAGAGAAAGGTGCAAGTGAAGTAAATTTGAAAATATCTATCTTTTGAGAAAACAATTTGTCATGTGGTTTGTCATTGAATGCTCCTTAAATAGGACAACAAGTTACATCATACTAACCAAACACATACATAGGACTGGATGATATAGTTACTCCGGACACTCTGATTATCTAACTTGACAAAAGAGAGTAAGTCATATGATACGTTACATCAAACAATATGACAAAAGTAATTAATACAGATGGATAAACTGATTCGGACATACACCAACTCGGAACATCAAATCTTGAATATATCCTTTATTTCGGACACCAATTTGACTCCTGACCACAATCTGATTTCGGACCATGAACTGACTTCGAACATGGCTGACTTCAGAACATACAAAAGATAGAGATTGTTGGAGGTTCATTTTCAGGTACCAACAATCTCCCCAAAGGGAACTTAGCAATCTAGTCAGTATTGATCAAGTCTTCCTTGATGAACATGTATGCAGAGTACACCCATTTTCTAACTCCAATGTACAATTGTAGACAGTGACAGAGCTTGAACATTTGAGTTGGGGGGGGGGGGTGGGCAAAAGTAAAATATTTTTAAAAAATGGAGAACAGGGAGGGCACAGTCAAATTTTATTAGTTTTAGGTCTAATATGTAAATTTTTTAAAAGTAAAGGACTGGTTCTAAAAAATACGGGGGCCACAACCCCCCCCCCCCCTTGCCCTTATGAAGATCTGTCCCTGATTATAGCTGACTTATGAATATAGTCTTCACGTGCTCGGGTGCTTCGGACTTGGATGCTTGATTTGTGAACTTCTGAAGTGTCTTTGTGGGAACTTGGTGTTTGTCTTGGACTTAGAAGAGATCCTTCTAATTTGTTTTTCTTTGACGATAGAAAAAACCTAGCACTAGTTCATCGATGGGTCCTTCTGCCAAGATTTCAGCTTCTGGCAGTTTGAAGTCGACTTTAGCCAAATATTTTTATGTTCCGAACAGATGGGCTAGTTCGTAGTCACAACAGAAAAATTCATCAACGTAGTCCTTGAGGAATCCAAAAGTAGTGTGGTAAGCTCCCATACTAAGATCATCAGACCGAATGCTTTGGAAGTGAGCAACAATAGTCAAGATGTCATTCGGATTGATAGCAGGAAATTCAACATCCGTGATGGTTTTCTGAATTGGTTTGTTACGGAAGATGTGATACAGGAATAGCATGCAGTTGAGTTTAAACTTGGTTAGAATCTTCCTTCCGAATCCGGAAATTTTCGTGATCCTTTTCTGCGACCAGACTTCTTTGAGAGGAAGTGTGTTCTTGGAATAAAAGGTCTTCAGTCTTCCGCGTTCAGTTCGGATGATCATTTGAGGATCATCTTCCGGATGGAGAGCAGCAAACTTGGTGTAGAACCTGCTGAAAGGAGAGAGAGGCAAGGCAATTTGGTCCAAATCTTGATTCGGAAGATCATAGTACATAAAGGGAACTATGTCAACATCTTTCAAGATTCCATCCCTACAAGGAGGAGAGATCCCTAGCATCGGATGAGGATTATCATCCTTGAAGGATTGGATCCGGATGCTATTTTCAAGGGCTTGATTGATCTCTTCTTGGGACTAGCCAAAATTTCTTTTGGAGGAGGAACGGAGTAAGAGATGTCTGAAATGGGCTTTTTTCCCTTGTCTTGTTTTTCGAGAGTGGAAAGGATATATTTCATATTCTCGTCAATGTCAAGCTTCGGAGGGGAGGAAGGCAGGGGCTCTTCCGGAATGTCATCTAGTTTCTGGAGTGGAGAACCTTCATCAATTGGAGCAATCTTTGGAGGAGGAATCAGAGGTAGCATTGAGGTAGTGTCTCGGAAGGCATCAACAATCAATTTGATTTGCACCTTGAAATCTTATATACTTCTTTTCAAAACATCAGCCATAGAGGATGTCCAAGTGACTGCTAACCAAATCCTCTTCTCTTCTTCTGTTAGTACTTTAGCTGGATACTTCCTTGGAGCTGGAAGTCCTACTACTCCATTTTTGACATACATGTCCTCTTCATCACTAGCATCAACATCATCATTTTTTTCATCATCATCATCATTATGAGAACCTGAAAGGATTTGTAGTGAGTCATCATATTTATCTCGGAGTCTGAACTCGGAGAAACGTTTCCATGGCTGAGATCTTGAACCGGGTCCTTCTCTCCCTCTTGTAATGGATTGCCTGGAAACCGATGCATGCATAGCTAACCCCTTTAGATCAAACACCTTTTGAAAGTTGGTGTTGAGCTGGAGAGTAAGGGCATTGTAAGCTTCAGCTGTTGGAGCTTGAGCTTTGAGATGGTGGAAGAGTTTGGTGAGGATCGAGAGAATTTCATCGAATTTATTATTCGGAACATCCACGATGTTCCATTACGCCCGTAGGAGCTTGAGCAGCACTTGTTGGATGATCAAGTTCATTTCATTCTTTTTCTGGATATATTTTCTCCAAACTTTGGATTTCCTTTTCATGACGGACGTTGGTTTGCTTGATGAGCTCATTTGATGCAGTGAGCATGTCATCATGAACTTTGAGCATGGTAGTGATTGTTTCAAGGTAGTGATCGTAACTTTCATTGTATTTCTGCTCCACTTCCTCTATCGTGTGCTTTAGCCTTAAAGAGATTAGTTGATCCGGTTGAGCTTCTCTTTCAGCAGTGGTGGGTCCGGACTTGTTGGTTTCGGATAAGGATTTAAGGATTGCGTCAAATTTGGAATATAGTCCGGAAACTTTAACATCTAGTCTAGAATTGAGTCCGGCCATAGAAGCTTATATAGCATTAACTTTATTTATTGTGTGAGAAATAGAGTCTTGGAATTCTAGAAGGGCAAACGGATTGATGTAGTTCCCTGCTCAAGATCCAGTGTCCGAAGTGGAAGTACGGGACTTGTTCTTGTCATCTTTTTGGTTGAGTTGTTGTTCGGATGGGCCAGGATGAGTTGTAGTATCATTGATGTTCTTGGGAGTCGACTCAGTTTCATCTTCAAGAGTGGCTTGGACATGTTCCTTTATATGAATATCTTCATGAATTGGTTCTGAAGAGGATGATGAGAGTCCAAAATCCATATCCAACCTAGATGAGGAAGGATTTGAAGGAAAAGGAAATGATGTGAACAATTTGGGAGCAGCGATCGAGGCTCCTTCAGCATCAAACATAACTTCGTATGAATGTTTTTTATTGGGATCTGAGTACATGATGTCTGAAGTTGAGTCTTGGGAGTTTCTTCAGAATAAGCTCTTGATCGGTAACTTCATCAGTGGGGACAATGAAGGGCAAGTTGCTCTGAATGGCCCTATTCCTCATGGAGATGAGCGTTGCTTCAACTTGGGTTTTGGTGAGCTCTGGATGTCTTGACTTAACTCTATCAACAAAATCTTCCCAAAGTGGATCGTTAACACCTGGTCGTTAAGTATCCTTACCGGGTATCAGACCAGTTGAGGCACCTGAGATAGGAGGGACAACTCCAGCCTCGGAATGCTTGGGGTCCGGAACAGGGGTTTTGGACCGTGTGTGTGTAGAAGGAAGTGGGATATCAAATGTAACATGTGGGTTTGTTCCAGGGGCAAGGAACTTTGTTTAGCACCAACATCACCTTGTTGGGAAGGTGAGGGTTGATGATTACGAGACTCCCCGTGAGTATGTACGTGTGATATTGAAACTCCAAAGGGTACTTCGGAAGAGTGGGTAATTGGGGTATGCAGATGGCCAGAGTCAGCCGAAATGTATTTGGCTCCTCCGTGTTGAGTGGGAGAACCGACTTTGGGTCTCTTTTGGCTTTTAGATTATATGGGGAAGTTTTATGCTTGGCAGATTTCTTTTTCTTCCATACGGATGGAACTGTCTTGCCCTCGTCTGAGATGGGCTCAACAGAGACATGTGTAGACTGTATAGGACAATACACAATCAAAGTCTCTAAGTGCTGTTTCAAATAAATGGACTCGGGCAGAATTAGGGCTAGCATGTGTTTCGGTAAATGCCTAACAGGCCTGAAGGACTTTTGGTCCAGAAGACGATAGGATTTAATAGTTTTTAAGGTAAGAAATACCTCTTCCAGAATGATGTTGACAGGAATAGGCTCATAGCGTTCTCTGTATAGTTGTTGAAAGGTAAGAGCCCAAAATCGAGGGCTTGAGATCTCATGTGGCTTGCAGTTGATGGAAATTTTCCGAATATCTTGTCATAACACTTCAGTGAGATCAACTGCATTTGTCTTACCGGAAAAGATGTTATAAACCACGTATAGCCAATCCTTGCTCAGTGAGTCCATTCCGCCATGTTTGCCCGATAGTCCTCTAACGATGAAGTGCATAAGGACGGTCCATAACCCTGATACAACCAACTTCTCAAACTTCTTCGCTTTGTACTCTTCACTATACCCGATAGTCCTCTAACGATGAAGTGCATAAGGACAATCCATAACCCTGATATAGCTGAGTTCGTAAACTTCTTCGCTTTGTACTCTTCATTGTACCCAATGTGATTTACAAATGACTGAAACTCTTTAGTCGTTAGTTCTTGAACTTTGAAGTTTTCTGGGTTTTCTGCAACCCAAATTGCCTTCAAGATTGTCGATTTATGAACAGGCACTATTCTGTCTCCAGTAATTCTTGTTTCAAGAATGTTGTTTTCGATCTTCGTGCGTTGAAAGGCTGTGTGAAGAAGACGAAGATGGATTGGTGGGTCTGGAAGCTTCGTGAGTGGTACGGAGATTAAATAATGAGTAATGAGCTCAATCATCACTCAAATCGACTCATTGTAGTCTTTTGGATCCAGAGAGAAAAGTTGAGTGGTGTCCCTGAGAAAGGGTTATATGGACATGGAAGAGGATAAACCCTTGGATGATTTTTTTTCATAATAGTTTTAGGGTTTTTAGGAGCAGATTGAGTGTTTTTGGCGGGAGATGAAGACGCCATTGTAGAAAAATCTTGAATGCTCGAAGAATAGTTGAGAGAAAAAGAGGAAGATGAAGTTTTAGAGAGTGTAATGGGTAAAAGGCTTTTCGATGAGATTTTATAGGTTGAGGAGAAGAGTTGGTCAGGTTGAAAATTAACGATGATATTCGGATAAGGAAACGGGTCGCATTAAATGTGTTCCCAAATATGGTACTGACATGACCTGTAATTACTAAAGCAACCCTGATTTATCTTGAGGAATCGAAACCACCATTTATGACATGGTGTGTTCTTTTTGGAGACGTGGAGCAAGTTTCAAGGGTGAAAGGATAATCATCAATTAAAAGTAACCGTTGAGGAAAAACATTTCACCTTAAAGCTTTTGGACTTCATCATGTCACTTGATTTGGGAATCATAAGGTTCTGGAATGTTTTTGAATGATTTTGAAAAGGATTTTGTAACATGAAGAGTCCGAGATGAAATTTGGTAGTCTCGAAACATGAAAGATTTTTTATACTTGTTCCAGAATGAAGCATTTGAGTAGAAAGTGATCCGAAGTGATTTCTATAGATTCCGGTGTCGAAAGTCCGAATTGAAAGGTTAATGAAGTTTCGGAGCAAAAAATTTATGACGTTCCGGAGCAAAAAAAAATATATGATTCCGGAATGAGTTTTGAAATGTTCTGTGGTGAAATATGGAAAACTTCCGGAGTGAAATTTGAAAAACTTTCGGAGTGAAATTTGAAAAACTTCCGGAGGGAAAAGTGTTCAATACCGTTCCAGATTTGAATTACGAGATGATATTATGATGTTCTGAGGTGAGTGTGGTCCCAATCTAACTATATTGGTCATGAACATCATATTACAGGATGAGCTGAACAACTTTAAACTCCAAGAGGTGATTGAGAAAAATACACGTAAAATGATCCTATTTATTCCGAGACGCAAGAATTCCGAGAAAAAAATTTGGGTTCGGAACTAATTTTCTTTCTAATGTTGCCATTAGAGAGTGCAAGCCTCTTGAAAGAACAGAGGATCAGGCATCATCATACCCATTTTGTTCAGAAAACCATTGAATTTGGTTTTGTCTAATACCTTAGTAAAGACATCAGCAATTTCATCGTCAAATGGGAAAAAAAATAAGATCGATGTTACCATTTAAAACATGATCTTTAATAAAATGGTATTGTATGTCGATGTGCTTTGTCATAGAGTTCTGAATTGGATTGTGTGAGATAGCAATGGGACTTTGAGGATCACAGTAGATTGGGATTTGTTGAAACCATTAACCATTATCCAGGAGTTGAGATTTCATCCAAAGAACTTGAGATGTGCAACTAGAAGCAAAAATGTATTCCGCTTCGACTGTTGAAAGTGCAATGCAGGTCTATTTCTTAGATGACCAACTGACCAATCGACCACCTAAAAATTGACAGCCACCTGATGTTCTTTTTCTGTCCAATTGAAGACCGCCATAGTTTGAATCGAATATGCTTGAAGGCGGAAACTCTCATTTGTTTGGTACCAGATTCCGAGATTCTTTGTACCTTTGAGGTATCGAAATATTTGTTTTACATCCAAAAGATGAGACATCATAGGATTGACTTGAAATATAGAACATAAACATGTTTAAAATATGATACATGGATAACTTGTTGTGAGACAGAGTAGGGATCCAATCATTCCTATGTACTTCTTTTCATCAACTGCTACATCTGAAGGGTCCGAAAAGATCTTGTGTTCGAAACCCATTGGTACCTTGTCTGAGGCACAAGTGTCCATTGAGTACTTTTTGAGGAGTTCCGAAATGTACTTCTCTTGGTGAATGAAAATTCCTCTATTGGTCTGTTTTACTTAGAGACCAAGGAATAAGCTTAATTCCCGATTTATACTCATTTTAAATTTAATGACAATTAACTAAGCAAAATCAGCAACCATTCATGAATCGGTGGATCCGAAAATGATGTCGTCAACATAAAATTGGACAAGCATGAGATGTTTTCCATTTGATCTTTAGAACAGGGTAGGATCAAGAATACCTCTTTGAAAACCTGAACGCTTGAGAAAGTCGGTGAGGATCTCGTACCATGCGCGAGGAGCTTGCTTGAGGCCATAAACTGCTTTCCGGAGTTTGTAGCAGTAGTTCAGATATGAAAGATTGACAAAACCATGAGGTTGTTGAAGATACACTTCAGTATCAAGTTCACTATTTACAAAGGCACTTTTAACATCCATTTGGTAAACCTTAAAGCCTTTGTGAGCAGCATTAGAAAGAAATATTCTGATAGCTTCAAGACGGGAAACGGGAGCAAAGGTTTCATCATAGTCAAGCCCTTCGATCTGTGTGAATCCTTTAGCCACCAATCTTGCTTTATTCCGAATAATGACTTATGCATCGTCTAATTTGTCTGAAATACCCATCTAGTAACAACAATGGGATGATTATGAGGACGAGGGACGTGAGTCCATACTTCATTTCTATCGAATTCTGCCAATTCTTTTTTCATGGTTGTAATCCAATCAGCATGTTCTAGTGCTTCTTTGATAGGTTTGGGTACAACCATTGACATATATGCCAAAAAAATAACATTCATTTTGAGCACTTGTGGCAGAACGAATTTGTACACCAACGTTTGGGTTTCCAATAACTTGGTTTGGAGGATGATCCTTAGTCCAAGCATGTAGTCTTGGAAGTTCTTATGCTGAAGATGATCCAATATCAACAATGGAGTTGTGTTGCTCCCCCTGAATAGTTTGAACTTGTGGATGATGCTCCCCCTGAACTTCTGAACCGGATAGGTTAACATCATCATCAGGTAGGAAATCGAAGAAATTTGCATCATCATCGATGTTGATAGGATTAGAGTTGAATTCTGCAGCTGCATCTTGAAATCTCTCCATATCTGAATCAAGGGAAGGTTGATCATTCTTCCCCTCAACCTGAGAAGGTTGAAACGGTTCGAAATCAAATGGCGGAAAATTGGGTGTCGGACAGGAAATGTTTTGGGAGACCGGAGCGTTGGATGTGGTTTGTCTTGTTCGAGATTCTGAATCAAGATTTGTTTCTATGAGTCTAAGCAAGGTCTCAAAGTCAACTTCATATATTGTTTGTTGGTTCAGACATCCTGGTGCTGGAGGATCGGACTCCAAGATGTGAGTTGTAACATAGGTTGGGCCTGAATTCCGAATGAAATTGTCATTAAAGGTGACGTCAAAAATTTCTTCCAGAACATGAGTTCGCCGATTAACAACTCAATAAGCCTTTGATTCAACAGAGTATCCAAGAAAGATGGCTTCATCAGCTTCGGTTTGGTACTTGGTAATTTGATCCCGGTTATTCTTGATGAAGCATCTACATTCAAAAACATGAAGAAAAGTGATACATGGCTTCCGATTGTTCATGGCTTCATACAATGTCTTATTGAGGCGTCGATTGATGATACTTCTGTTGGATTAGATGTCTAAGCCCATAACTATTATTGGTATGTACTCGACCCGAGAGTAGCATGGTCCATTTGGGTTACATGGCATCGGAACAATTGGATAGACAAATGAAAACAGGTTATTTATGATGTATATTAATATATTACAAGTTCTAATATATTAATAAGGAATCATATTATTTAATTAGTATTGATCAAGAATTATTTTGGAATTAATCTTGTGATCAAATGAGACTAATTAAATATATGGGGATTGATTATGTAAATCATTCATTCTTATATATGTGGGCTTGTGATCCATAGTCCTTCATATTGGGCTTAACCCATGTGGTAACCCATGGATATTCCATGGAGGTTAAAACCCATGGATCATGAAGAAAATGGAAATTCATGCACATTAGGGTTTACATGGTGTAACGCTAAATGAGCCACACTATATAAAGGACCCCATGGTTCATAAAATGTGGACTAGTAGATAGCCAAAGAGGGAAAAGTCGATTTCATAGAGTGAACCAAGTAACCTCTTCTCATGTTATTCCAATTGTTGGTGGTGTTGTGTGATTCCATTTGAGGTGCAACACTTAGGGCACTAAGCTCTTAAAGGTTCAAGACTTCAAGCTCCACCAAAAGGTATGCCATCTAACTAGACTTTTGTAGTATAGATACTCCATTGTATGATAGATAGGATGATGCTTTGGAATTTTGGATGTATGCATGTATAATAGAGAAAACATAGATCCAAAGCATATAGGGTTGCATGTACACCATAGGAGTGTTAGAATGCTCAAAACCCAATAGTGGTATCAGATCCTAGGCTTGTTTTCAATTATACTTGATGCTATTTGCTTGAAAATGCTGTAAAATCGATTTTCTGCTGTTCTGGATAGTGGAGTCGCTGAGTCCATGTACAAACTCATCCAACTCGCCAAGTTTGTTCTTGCACTCGACGAGTTGGAGCCCCTGAGTGCAGATATTCGATGTTTTTGGCTGGAATTGGACTAGGATCATTACCTAAAGCAGTTTTTGAACTTATAAACCTGTTTTTGATGTGGTAATGATCATGCTAATCCAATTTAAAACATATTTGTCAAAGTTTCAAGTTTTATATTAAGTTCATATGATTCTTGAAAATTGTTGATATGAATTATGCATGCTTATGAGTTTTGTTAGATCATAGAAATTATTTTACATTCTTGTTAGTTTAATTTTTGATCTATATGTTTTTTGATAAATTCCATAACTTGTCCTCAATTTATAGAAATTGAAAAGTTTTTCTTTAAAAGAGTCACTAAACTCATAGGTTATAGAAACTTGAAGAATGTTTTCCCATAGATGGTTTTATGAACTCCATAACTTGTCCTTAATTTATGGAATGTCAAAAGTATTTTCTTAATTCCTATATTAAACCCATAACTTATGGATTCCAAAAGTTTTTTGAATTGTTCAAAACTTGCCCTCAAGTTTTGGAATTTGTAAGTGTAGAGTCTTCTTTTGACACATTTAGTTCCAAACCCTAGAATTTTAAATAGTTTAAAATTCAACCCTTATACTATTATAATATTATAGGTTTAATATTTATATATATGTATAAGAATAAAGTCAGTCTTACCGTTAGTAGGCTTCATTCACAAAGTCGTTCTATAAGGGGGGATATAAGGTTACTGCCTATCAAATGGCAGTTTAATGGGTGTCCACTCTCACCCACCGCTTCTTGGACTAGTGGAGGGTCGTTAGCCAAATGGGTAGGATAGGACTCTAATGCTCCTTTCATTAAAAGTATAATGATAAATACTAAGTAACTAAACACTTATAAATTCCAAATCTAAGTTACTTAGGAAAATGTGAATATGGTGCTAACCCATGAAATTGCACTTTTGCACCTTGTTAAGTCGTTAGTGGAGCGTGTGTGGTTAACCGGAAAACTAATTGGGACTGACATTGTGTGGCAAAGGGTAGCTTAATGTTAATAATAGATCGATGGAGCGTGTGTGGTTAACCGACACAATGATTAGGCACCTTTCTTGTTTCTTGGATTCCTTGAGAACCTTGTGAGCCTAGCACCTCAAGTGTGATGCCTAAAATGTCTCACACAACACCACAACACTTGGAATAACCTTGAGAGAAGTTCACTTATCACTCAAAATCGGCTAGCCCTCTAGTTCTCTTCTTAGTAGTGCCGATTTTGCTAGTCATGGGGTTCTTATATAGTTGTGTCACAAGTAGGGTTACTCCATGTAAACTCTAATGTGCATGGCTTTCCATATTCCATGATACATGGGTTTGTAACCTCCATGGACTATCCATGGATTACCTTATGGGTTTTAGCCCAAGTCATATAAACCATGGATCATTAGCCCACTACACAAGAATGGATGATTTACACAATCAACCCCATATAATTAATTAGTCTCTTTTTGATCACTTAATTAATTCCAAATTAATTATTTGATCAATACCAATTAAATAATATTATCAATATATTAGAGCTTATAATATATTAATAAACCTTAAGTGTCCTTTCTCTCATTTAGTCTATCCAAGCGTTGCAATGCCATGCAACCCAAATGAACCATGCCAACCGGGTCAAGTACATTCCAGAAATAGTTATGAACCTAGACACCTAATCCAATAGTCTGCCACTTGGATATGTCTAATAACTATAACTGCAAGAATGACTTCAGGAACCGATCAGCAATCGTAGCTCTTTCAAGGTCTCGTGAAACTGAGATGATGATGATACGCCATTTAAGATAAGTGATCATATAATCCTCTATTCTGGATATCAGCCAGACAAATACATGGAACATTGTCTTACTTATTGTCCAGCAGTTTGTTTCCCGATTTCCGATTTGTTTGACATAGAACTTAATCGAACACGTCAATTTAGTTCTGAACGGGCCCGGTACATAGGTCAACACAAAATCATCGAGGGGCCCAGATATCGCTTCTAATCCAAGAAGAAACAGATAAACTTCGACTCATATGCTTGTTCTACTACTTGTTGAATGATACACAAAGGCACGTTTTATAACATCAAGTTACAAATGCGTTTTCGTACAATCAATGTATAACCAACTCATAGGCAACAATTTGTATCTCTAGGTTTGAAGACTTATATGATATTACCGTCTCACGATCACTCGAGATAAATTCCATGGAGTGATACAAGTGAGCGTGGGTTCAATCCAATACTTAGAACTTATGCGCACTCATGAGTGTTGTAGCAACTCTTGCTATGTCCAACATCTTAGAAATCTACAATCCAACTCATGATAGTCTTGATTCATATCTAATTCCAACATATGACCGACTGTGGGGAATTTCAATAATATGAAATACCATAACATAATTAATCTGGAAGTCAAAACATGCAAAATGAAATGATAGTAAACGGTTGACAAAAGATAGCAACACTTTACTCATAAATAAACAACAACTTTTATTCATCATCAAATGTCAATTACACTTTACACATTTCAAAAACTATCTAATTACTAAAACTAACATCATCCTTCAGCCTTATGCGCCTTGTATGCTGGAGATGCTTAACCCTACCCAGTCCCTTCGTGAGGGGATCTGCTAGGTTATCATCCGATGATACCTTCTTTGCCATGAGGAGTCCTTCTTCTATTCGATGTCTGATAAAGTGGTATTTTCTTTCGATGTGTATGGATCTCACATGATCCCTTGGTTCCTTGGCTAAGGCAACTGCACTTTCACTATCACAAAAAATATCTATAGGCTCCATTATAGCTGGTACAACTCCAAGGTCTCCAATGAAGTTCTTCAGCCATATAGCCTCCTTTCCTGCCTCGCTCGCCGCTATATACTCTGATTCGCAAGTTGAATCAGCCACCGTCTCCTGCTTGGAACTTTTCCAAGTAATTGCTTCTCCTTTTAAGGTAAAGACCCAGCCGGACTGAGAGTGGAAATTATCCCTATCAGTCTGGAAGCTAGCATCACTATACCCTACTACTATCAAGTCATCACTCCAACCGAGGTTAAGGACCCAGTCCTTAATCCTCTGTAGGTACTTGAGAATGTTCTTTACCGCAGTCCAGTGAGACTTGCCTGGGTTCCCCTGATATCTGCTGACCAAGCTCAATGCAAAGGCCACATCAGGACGAGTACAAGTCATAGAATACATGATCGAGCCTACAGTGGAAGCATACGATACTCGACTCATCTCTGCTATTTCAGCCTCTGTACTTGGGATTTGATTCTTGCTCAATTCGGCGTTACTCTGGATCGGTAACGCTCCTTTCCTGGAATTCTGCATGCTGAACCTATTCAGCACCTTATCCAAGTAGGTACTCTAACTAATTCCAATTAGTCTTTTACTCCTGTCTCTTAAAATCCTTATCCCTAGGGTATAGGCAGCTTCTCCAAGGTCCTTCATAGTGAAACACTTCCCAAGCAAGGATTTCACTTCCTACAGAGTTGGGATGTCATTTCCTGTAAGTAGTATGTCATCCACATATAGTACCAAAATGCTAACTATACTCCCACTAGCCTTGACATATACACAAGATTCATCTTCACTCCTCGAAAAGCTAAACTCTTTGACATTATCATTGAAACAAAGATTCCATCTGCGAGGTGCTTGTTTCAATCCATAGATGGATTTCTCAAGCCTACACACTCTATTAGGATACTCTGCACTAACAAAACCCTCTGGATGACTCATGTAAACATCCTCAACCAACGTCCCATTAAGGAAAGCTGTTTTGACATCCATTTGCCATATTTCATAGTAATGAAATGCAGCAATGGCTAGCATAACCCTAATAGACTTAATCTTCGCGCACTGGTGAAAAGGTCTCATCATAATCAACTCCCGGAGTTTGAGAAAAGCCCTTTGCAACCAGTTGTGCCTTATAAGTGTGTATATTACCATCCATGTCGGTCTTCTTCTTGTAGATCCATTTGCACCCGACTGTCTTAGAACTTGGAACATTGTCAACCAAGTTCCAAACTTGATTGTCATACATGGACTGTATCTCGCTGTCCATAGCCTCTTTCCGTTTAGCAGCTTAAAGGCATGCCATGGCTTCCGTGTAGTTGTTAGGTTCATCCAGACTTACCAGTGTGTTATCACTGATAAGTGTATCACCTTCCGCAGTAATATGGAAACCATAGTAATGCTCAGGTGCATTCCTAACTCTCGTGGAATGCCTCAGAGGTACAGACTCTTCTATCGGATCAACAGGAGTTTCCTTCTCAGGTTGATTGCCAGGGTTTGAGGTTCCTTCACCACTTGACTCTTGAATTTCTTCAAGGTCAATTGTTTCCTTGGCTTATGAACTCTCTCTCGCGAAAGATTCCACTCCTGGCTACAAAGACCACATTATCATTGGGTCTCTAGAAGAGGTAACCAAAGGATTTCTGTGGGTAGCCGATGGAAATTCACCTCTCACTTCGAGGGTTAAGCTTATCGTGAGTCTCGCACCTCACGAAAGCCTCGCAACCCTAAATCTTGATATGGTCCAAATTGGGAAATTTTCTAGTCCACATCTTGTGAGGTGTTTTGGCAACCTTTTTGGTAGGGACTAGATTAAAGATATGGGAGGCAGTCTCTAAGGCATACCCCCAAAATGAGATTGGTAGCGAAGCTCAACTCATCATGGAACGAACCATATCCAACAAGGTTCGATTACGCCTCTCAACTACACCATTAAGTTGTGGAGTCCTGGGAGGTGTCAATTGTGAGACAATCCCACATTCATTAAGATAGTCAAGAAACTATGTACTAAGATACTCACCACCTCGATCGGATCGAAGAATCTTAATGTTCCTGTCCAACTGATTCTCCATTTCCTGTTTAAACTCCTTGAACTTTTTCAAAAGTTTCTGACTTATGCTTGATTAAGTAGACATATCCATATCTACTAAAGTCATCAGTAAAAGTCACATAGAAGCGGATATCATCTCTTGTGGCAGTTCTGAAGGTTCCACACACATTAGTATGTATGAGGTCCAACTAACCCTCACCGCTAGCACAAGTACCAGTGAAGGGTGACTTTGTCATTTTCTCAAGCAAACAAGATTGATAACTATCATCCGACTTTAGGTCAAATGAATCCAAGACTCCATCCTTTTGGAGTTGGCCTATGCGTTTCTTGCTTACATGTCCAAGACGACAATGCCATAATGATGCTTTATCCAAGCTAGTTGAAGAATCGATACACAATACATTATTTCCTAGGTTATCAACAACCGACACATTTTCATACACATCGTCACAAGTTAATGCTTTAAAATAAAGAACATTATTAAAGAAAGCATTAATACCACCACATTCATCATCAAACGAAAAGGTAAAACCATGTTTGTACAAACCATGAAAGGAAATAATATTCCTTGCCATTTCAGACGAGTAACAATATTTATTCAAATCTGATGTAAACCCACTACTTAGCAACAAAGAGTAAACTCCAATCTTGGTGACAGGTGAAGCTTTCCTATTCCCCATGATTAAGTTTATCTTCCCATGCTCCATATTCTCACTTCTTGTTAGTCCCTGCAAATCAGAACATATATGAATACCACAACCTGTATCAAGGACCCAAGAATTAGAATAGGGTGAGTTATTAGACAATATAGTGTAAATACCTGCATTGTTGGGTTTTACTTTCCCATCCTTGAGATCATGCAGGTACTTCGGCCAGTTTCGCTTTCATTGCGGATTTTAATGGCAATAGAAGCATTCAGACTCTTTAGGATTGGTAGAAGGAGTGACAAAACCTTTCTTGGTTCCACTTGAAGAGGAGCCATCAAGGGACTTTCCCTTGGTACCCTTCGAAGGGCTCTTCCTCTTCTTTCCTTTGCCTTTCCCGATTGCCAAGACAGGGGCCGCAGTAGGAGTAGGAGTGGTAATAACCGATTTACTCTTAAGACCACTTTCGGTGGTCTTCAAGAGTCCTTGAAGTTGGATGGGTGTAACTTCCTCCTTATTCATGTGGTATGTCATTCGGAATTGATCATAACTTGAAGGTAAGGAGTGCAAAATGATGTTAATTGCCAACTCCTCGGGGAAGTTCACATTCAGTTTCAGCAAACGATCCACATACCTTTGCATTTTCTGCATGTGGCCCGTGATGGGTTCACCATCCTTCATTCGAGTTGTTATCATGGAGGAGATGATTTCATACCGCTCTTGACAAGCACTCTGATAGTGGCGGTTCATCAAGTCCTTGTGCATCTCAAAAGGGTAATAGTCCTCATAGGACTTTTAGAGCTCGGCTATCATTGTGGCCAACATGATACATGCCACTTTGGTAGCATGTCTCTCATGTGTCTGGTATTCAACGATCTCCTCAGGGGTAGTAGACGACTGAAGTTCCTTAAGCTCCTTGTCGAGGACATATTCCTTGTCCTCATAACGAGTGACCATCATGATGTTCCTGATCCAATCCATAAAGTTGGATCCATCGAAGATGACTCTCCCACAAAGGTTCATGAGAGAGAGAAGGAGCCGGTAGGGTTTGAGCTAGAAGTAGCATTGTTGGAAGACATATGAAAAAGAAGAAAGACAAGTTTAGATTAGATATAAAGATAGTCCTTAATAAGACACCCAAATGTAATATTAAGGCTAGGACCCAACACAATATTTTATAACTTAGAAGAGGGATGCCGTAATCCAAGCTATAAAATATTTGAAGGTAGGTGAATGACGATTCACCAATTTCCTCCATAAAAACAAAATAAATTATTAGGTTTTAATTGGTTTTGAACTCCTAGATTCTTCGAGATTCATTGAACTTTTCAATGGCATGTTTCAATCTCGAGTGTGCCCTTCTAGTTTTGTGATTGGGATGCCGAGGATCACAAAACATGGTGTGAAGTAACCATGCAAATTGATTAATTATTTTGAGTAAATTGATAAATTGTTTTGCAAGAAATCATTAAACAAATCAAATATGGATAATTATGTGATTAAATGTTAATTTTGAATTATTTGTTATTTGATCCTTGTTGTTATGAAAAGTTTCATATTTTGCCCTTTTAGGTTTTATAGTTTAAATTTGAACCCAAAAGTTTTGTTGTTTTGAAATTTAAATAGTTGAAACCCTAATGTTTTGAAAAAGGTTTCAAAACTTGCCCTCAAGTTTTGGAATTTAAATTTTGATTAAATGGTTTAATTTTTATGTATATTTAAATTCTAAACCCTAATGTGTTGAAATGTTTCAAAACTTGCCCTCAAGTTTTGGAATTTAAAAGTTGATTAAAAGTTTAATTAGGAATGTTAAATTCAAAAACTCTAGTATTGTTTTGAAAAAGTTCAAATCACACCCTTATGGTTTTATTAATTAATTAATGTGTATAATTAAAAGAAGTTTAATAAATCCATAAAAGTTTAGGTCTACAATTTAATTGAATTAAAGGTATAATTGTTAAATTAGACCACCTATTATTTTAAAAGTATAAAATACACCCTATACTATATATATCATTAAAAGTCTGACATTATATATATATGTATGAGTAAAAGTCAGTCTTACCGTTAGTAGGCCTCATTCATGAAGCTAGTCTATAAGGGGTGTTTAAGGAAATTGCCTATAAAATGGCGATTGAATGGGTATCCACTATTACCCACCGCACTCTTGACTAGTGGAGGGTCGTTAGCCGAACGGGTAGGATAGGACGAAACCTTCCATTATAAGTATAATGAATTATCAAAGTAACTAAATGTTTTATAAAATTCCCAATCTTAGTTACTTAGGCAAAAGTGAATTGATGCAATTCCATGAAATTACACTTTGTGCCCTTGCGAAGACGTTAGTGGAGCGTGTGTGGTTTACCGGCACACTAAATGGTTCTAAGCAAAGGTAGCAAAGGGTGACTCAATGTTTGTCATAGTTCGGTGGAGCGTGTGTGGTTTACCGGCACATCGAATAGGTGACTGTAACATGTGAGGGCACCATGTAAGTTTGCATGGTTATTCACACCCGCTTTGTGATCCTCGGCATCCAGTCACAAACAAGAGGGGCATATCGAGATTTAAACATGCCATTGAAATGTTCAATGAATCTCAAAGGATCTAGGAGTTTTCATAGATTTAAAACTTAAATTTTTTTCGTTTTTCGTGGTGGAAATTAGTGAATCGTCATTCACTTACCTTCAAATATTCTGCAATTAGGGTTACGGCATCCCTTTCCCGAGTTGTAGAATATTGTGTTGGGTCCTAGCCTTAGTATCTCATTTGGGTGATTTACTAAGGACTCAATCAATCAACTAACTTGAATTCGTTTTCTCCCGTATTGTAGATGTCAAAGTTTGACAACTATGGTCTTCTCAAATCCCGTGGAACAAGCATTCCACATGAAGATGATATTCCACGATTCGATCGAGGAACAAGAGATCATGCTTCACTTCCTCCTCCTCCTCCAATTATTCCCCCTAACCCACAAGTTCAAAGGCTTGAAAAGTTCAAAAATTACTCAAGCCCTTTTTGGCAAGTAAACATAAAGAAGGAAAGTCGGTGTGTGCACACATCCTAGGGATGAAGTCGCACATTGATAGACTAAGAATGTTGGGATCCGTTGTTTGTGAGGAAATAGCTGTTGATTGGGTTCTTCAGTCACTTCCTAACTCATATAGTGAGTTTGTAAGAGAGTACTATATGATGAACCGCAACGTGACCCTTATAGATCTCACCTACATGCTTATTGTCGCTAAATCAGCAATGATTTGGCGCAATGGAAAAGCAAAGTTAATTGGTGAATCTGCCTTCCAGACCTCTATGGATATAGGCAATGGCAACGAAAGACATGCTATGACAGAAAAGTTTGATCATAAGAGAAAGGCAATGTCTAAAGTAGTTCCATGTCATGCTCCAAAAGAGTCAATTTTCTTTTATTGCCAACAGAAACGGCATTGGAGACGAAGCAGCCCCATTTACCTAAGAGATCTAAGAGATGGGAGAGTCGAAACGTATGGCTCTAATTTAGGTAAAATCCATTGACTAAATCTTTTAAGCTTCATTCTAGATTCTGAATACATAATGTGATAAGATTACAATTGATGTTTTGGAGAATCAAAGAAAAGAAAGGAAGCTTAAGGGAAGAAGTGAGCAGAATCTAACCACGAAGGAATGGATTTCGATCGCATTTCTCGAAGATTAGATTCTTGAGCTACTACTTAGAGTTAGAATTAGATTGCTAAGAAATATGTATTAGCATAGTTTTTCAATGAATTGCATTGTAAGGACAAATTTTTTCCACAATAAAATAAATTTTGATTTTAAATTTTATTTATTTATCCTTACAATGGCGTGTATGAAAAATTAATGTTAAAATGTTTCTATTATTAGCAATAATAGATTTGGTTCTGATTATGTTATTTATGGAAAGTCGAGAGTTTACCAAATAGGGAGAGTTTCTCATCACCCAAAGTTTCAATTGGACAGAAATTTGGAATCACGCAACTTGGTTGCATGATGAATGAGAAATCTCATATTTGGATATTAGACTAATTCATTGACAAAGTGTCAAGTGAAGGACTAGGAGATTGAATACACAAAGTTGTGTGTTGATCAAGTTCACCATAGGAGTAACAAAGATATTCGTCATGTTTTACGAAAAGTTTAGTAAATATGATTATACTTATAAGATTAAGTGTAATTCTGAATTGATTGAAAAGGTTTAAATCAATAGCAGAACGAATAAGAAGAATCAAGTAGGCAGAAAGATAAAAGTGTCTCTAAGAAGGGAGAGTACCTTTTATCATGTTTTATGATAGGTCTTAATGATTAAGAACCATATCTCAATTGATCCTCTAAGTGAGTCTTAGTACAATTGTATGTTTAAGACGAGGAATCAAGGATTAAAGAAATGGTTAAATCAAGAAGTCAATCATACTTCGTTCCAATAACAAGTCTTAGAGTTAAGATCGCGACATTGAGTGATAAGTATTAAGAAGGTTTATAGCATTCATCAAATATGGAAAAGTTGTGATGTCTTGGATAAGACAAAGACCAACTAGGACTGATTTATGAAGTGTTTTGATAAAAGCTACACTAACTCTTGAATATTTGTTTGTCAAGAAAAGGTTATTGACAAGAGATTCTTATATGTCAAGGAGTCAGTGGGAGTCTTAATGGTCTTGAAAGGTTTCAAGAACAAATCATATAAACCTTATCGATCATCACTAGCACACGAGTTGAGGTTTACAACCTATCGTGTTGACATTATTTAGTTTCTGTGCCAATCCAATCGAGTTAATTATGCATGTGAGTCCTATGAGTTCTCATTTGAATGCATAAAAGGCAAGGACCTTGATCAATGGAAAGTACATTGATAAGAAAAGGTGAGCTTCTTAACTACTTGGAAGACATGGTGGGCAGCTGTGCTACCATAAAGGCAAGAAATCGAGAAAGTTCGATCCATATGAGTTTGCCGTAAACTTTGGTTTTGACAAATTCACATGGATAGGAACACATACACTGTTTAAATCTAAGTTTCATAAGATTTCCTCCTTCATGAAAATGATTGTGAGGAAATTCTTTCACTAAGAAAGATTTTGAGAAGATAGTGATTGTAAAATTGCATTCTCGAATTCGATTATGGTTACGGTATCCCTTTCCATAATTTGAATTGTGAGGTTTGGCAATTGTTTACACACACATATAAACTATGTAAGGCAAAGGTGTATAAGTTCAAGAAGCATTGATAAAAGATTATCAAAGCACTAAGTATTAGAGACATGAACTTAAGAAATTCAATAAGTATTGTTTTTCTGAAAGTTACATTGTTTCTGAATACATGTCGAAGCTAGTGGGAGCATAAGTGTTATGTTTTATAATAATTATCATGATAGTGGGAGCATAAATGTTATGATTATATGATTATTAAGGCACGTACTGCAAGTTGGCAATATTAATTACAGAAAACAAGAGTTATACCTTGCAAAGTCGTAAGGGTTGTAAAGTTGTTTTGCTATAATTAAGGGAGAGAATATTATGCTTCATTTCAAATCTAAAGGCTTAGGTTGTGGAATGTTAACAAAATTTAGTCAAAGGTACATAGTGTGTTCTTAAAATTTCGATTATGATTACGGCATCCCTCTTCACAATTCGAATTTTGAGAACATAGCAAATAAAACATTATGCGTCGTGTCCCATACGCTTCGGGTATAGGATCGATTGCAAATGCTTTAATGTTTGACCATTCTAAAATTTTCCAAATGTCGAGCACATTTAGAGGGAAAAAGGACTAGAATCGGTTTAGACTAAAATAATTAAACAACTATCAAAGGACAATCCAAGTTCGACGAGGATTGGTTGCTTGTGAGTAGTTGGAAGTATAGTATTGGAAGATATGGAAATTTTTTCATATTGGATGGAGTATATCGACATTATTAGGAATAGATAAGATTCTATTAAGAATAAGTTGTCATATGGAACATATGGAAGTGTGTCCATATTGGGAATGAAAATTAAAAGATCTATGTCTAAGATTAGAAACTTTTATGCAAAAGGATGTTCAAAGGAATGTACTTTGAGTGAGAGACATCATATCTAAGGAATTGTCTTGTAACAATCTCCGATAGAGGACTTTGTAATATCATTGGCAATAGTCTTTGTGACTTTGGTGCAGTGACACTACGAAAGGATAGTTGCATAGAATGTTAGAATCTAGCATATTCTATAAGTAACAAGAATTTGATATTCTTTAACTTATGAAAAACGGATTTGGAGTTGTGAAATGAGAAGGATTGGAAATGTGTTCAATGTGATCTATTTCACAAAGTAAGAACCATAGGTAAACATTGTGTGCATGCTAGGAGCATGGGACAAGTGTTGGAATTCAAGAAAGAAGTTGATTACCCGAAACGACAAATAATGAGTAATCAATATGGTGATAAATAAAAGGCGTTTTATTTATACTCAAAGGTTTGAGGCCATATGGGATTAGTATTATTCTTCTGTTTCACATTTGCATGTTTTGACTTCTAGAATAATTGAGTTTATTAAGAATAATCGAATTATTCGAACGGGCCACAGTTGTTCATATGTTGGAAGTAAATATGAATGAAGACTGTCATGAATTGGTGTGTGGATTGTCTAAAGAGCATTAGACATAAGCAAATGTTTGCTGCAACGTTCATGAGTGCTTATGAATATGATTTGAGCATTGGATTAAACCCACGCTCACTTGGATCGCTCCATGAATTGTATCACGAGTGATTGGTGAGACGATAACATCTTATATTCTTGAAACCGAGATGTGTGAGTTGTATCTTGCGAATCAGTTGCACATTGATAATATGTAAACGCACTAGTAACTTGGTGTTATAAAACATATTGTTATGTGTGATTTGGTTAGTGAGTGCAAGCGAGCATTGTATCAAAGTTTATCCGTTCCTTTTATTCAAAGTAGGATAAAAGCGATATCTTTGGGCCCCTCGATGGTTTAGTGATGACAAACGTAAATGCTCGGCCGGGCTAGGGCTAATTTGATTTGTTCAATTAGTCAGTCGTCATAAATCAGAAATCGAGATATAGTACAAAGAGAAAGATTTGAAATCATATATCATACGATATCAAGAATGGAGGAATATATGATCCCTTATCTAAGGACACTCGTATCTGATAGGATCAGAGTTGACAGCGGCTTTGGAAAGCTACGATTGCAGATCGGGATCCGAAGTCATACGCAGAATAGTTGTTAGACTTATCCAAGTGGGAGACTGTTGGATTAGTGTCTAAGTCCATAACTATTTTGGTATGTACTTGACCTGATGGTGCATGGTCCTTTTGGGTTGCCTTCACCAAAGCAACTTGATTGGAGAAATAAATAGAGAGAGAGGTTATTATGATTTATTAATATGTTATAAGAATGATATATTAAAGGAGAAATCATATTTGTTTAATTAATATTGGTCAATAACTAATTAAGAATTAATTTTGTGATCAAGTGTAATTAATTAAACTAGAGGGGCTGAATTGTAATTATGTGATAGTTACAAAATAAGGTAAGGATTATCTTAAATATAGGGTGAACGAATTTAAGGATATAATGCCTTAGAATTCGACTAGGATAAGGGTTTCTAAGACTTATCTTATGGTTGCTTGGTGGGCAAGCAACTAGATAAGGATAAGGTCTAAAACCCTAATCTTTACACCTATATAAACCCCTTAAGGCTCATGAATTCGTCTAAGCCTTCCCAAGAATTCCTAAGGACGAATTCCTACCTCTCTCCTCTCTCTTTATACCTTCTCCATTTGCTCTTGGTGTTTGTAAGCCATTAGAGGAGTGACACTTGTGACTCTAAGCCTTCCAAAGTCAATTCAAGGAGGAATTGGGATTGTTATTGCTACATAACAATCAAGGTAATGTCTTAAACCTAATTATATGTTAATATTGATTTCCATATGCTAGAATTAGGGTTTATAGTCTTGGATTCAAAGCATGTACAATAGAGAAACCTAGATCCAAGCATTAGGGTTTGTATGAGCACATAGGATGTCTTATGACCAAAAACCCATCAGATCCATGGGTATGTAACCTCCATGGACTATCCATGGAGCACCTTATGGGTTTTAGCCCAAGTCATATAAACCATGGATCATTAGCCCACTACACAAGAATGGATGATTTACACAATCAACCCCATATATTTAATTAGTCTCTTTTTGATCACTTAATTAATTCCAAATTAATTCTTTGATCAATACCAATTAAATAATATTACGAATATATTAGAACTTATAATATATTAATAAACCTTAAGTGTCCTTTCTCTCATTTAGTATATCCAAGTGTTGCAATGTCATGCAACCCAAATGGACCATGCCAACCGGGTCAAGTACATTCCAAAAATAGTTATGAACTTAGACACCTAATCCAACAGATATACAATGAGGGCAAAGTCGATTTCATAGAGTGAACCAAGTAACCTCTTCTCAAGTTATTCCAATTGTTGGTCGTGTTGTGTCATTCCATTTGAGGTGCAACACTTCGGGCACTAAGCTCTTAAAGATTCAAGACTTCAAGCTCCACCAAAAGGTATGTCATCTAACTAGACTTTTGTAGTATAGATATGTCATTGTATTCTAGTTAGGATGATGCTTTGGAATTTTGGATGTATGCATGTATAATAGAGAAAACATAGATCCAAAGCATATATGATTTCATGTACACCATAGGAGTATTAGAATGCTCAAAACCCAACAACTTCTATTATGAGTAAAGCATGCAGTGGAAACAACTTCTACCCAAAGATAGAGTGGAAGATTTGCGATGTTAAGCATGGATCGACCAGCTTCAAAGATTGTTTTGTTACGTCGTTCGACTACACCGTTTTGTTGTGGAGTATATGGAGCAGAAAGTTGTGGTCGATACCCTTCTCGGTGAGGAAGTTTTCAATGGTTGAATTTGTGAAATCCGAACCATTGTGACTTTGGATTCGACTTATTGGTAGTTTGAAGAGAACTTCTATTCCTTTGATAAAGTTGATGAGTTCAGAGGCTATTCCTGATTTGATCCTTGGGAAGAAGACCCAGGTGAACCTAGTAAAGTCATTTACAATCACAAGAATGTATTTTTTATGATGCAAACTTTATACTGTAGAGGATTCACACAGATCAATGTGCAGAAGTTCTAATGGCTAAGAGATTAATTTTTCAATGATGATGGGATGAACCTTCTTTGACTGCTTTCCATAGTCACATGTATCACATAAATGATCATTTTCAAACTTGAGAAGTGGCAAACCTAGTACCATCTCACCGGAAACAAGATCATTCATATATCTAAAGTTCAGGTGAGTAGGCCTCTTAAACCATAACCAACTGACGTCGGGAACAAATTTTGTTAGTAAGCTGAGTTGGGGCTTACCGATGATCATATTGATGTCAAGAGGATACGTGTTCTTGTTGCGATTTGACCTGATTAAACATTCCTTTTGGTCTTTGGACATGACATAGTTGTGTTTCTTGCAAAATTCAACTCATCGATTTGCTTCAGTGAGCTGAGCCACACTTATCAAATTATGCTTCAAATCAGCTACATATGCCATGTTTGAAATGGAGAAGTTACCATTTGTAAGAATGCCATAACCTCGGATATGAGAGTTGGAGTTGTTGCCATACGTCACATAGCTAACATTTGGTGAAAGTTTGAGATCTCGCAGAAAGTCCTTATGTCCCGTCATGTGCATGAAGCAAGCACTATCAATATACCATATTGTTTCTTGCTCCGAAGCACAGAATGCCTACAAACTTAGGGAGTTGTGGAGTTTTTAGGCTCCAAGTTAGGTTTTGGGACAAAGGCACGAGTCTTAGACTTCGGTTGTGACTTTTGAGCAATAGATGGTTTAGAATATTTGTTCCAAGATACTTTGCGAAATAAACAGAAATCCATGGTTCTTTCATATATCCAATAGTCATACTCAATAACATGCGGATTCAGAACAACTTTTTCTCAGACAAGGAACTTCTGGAGTAGTGATGCCTTCCGGAGTCATAGTTTCATCAATGGGATTTTTTATTTTCCAAACAGGTTTTTGTTTTGAAGATTTTTGTGAAATTGTTTTCTTGGAAAATCTTTCTTTGTTCGATGGTACACTTGATTTTGAAGGTGATTTAGGTTTAAAAATTGTACCATCGGCTTTTGCTATAAAAACAGATGAAACAATCTGATGAGATTTGGTACGGATAGATGTAGCGCTTACGATAGGTTTATTCGGAGTAGGACTGACGACTTTCTTTTGTTCTATATGACTGCAAGGATTGGAAGGTGTCTTGAGAATCTTAGTGGGTATGAAGGTGTTTTGACTCTTAGTTGATGAATGAGTAGTCCGAGATACACTCTTTTTGGAGTTCTCAAGGAATCCAGAATTTTGTCTAGACTTAACTTCCTTTTTCTGTGCATTTCGGACTTCTACCTTAGGATCGACAATATCTTTCCTATTCAACATGGGTTTTCTTTTTTAATGAGGCAAAGATTTGGAGGTTTGTCCTACTGAAGGGTTGTTGAACACAACCTTAATTGGAACTAGTTTTGTTTTGGAAATCAATAAGGGTTCAGACTCACATGAGATTGATGAATCATCGACTTCACTATCTAAAGATGCCCAAACACACTCAGAGAATTCAGGTCCAGTTGTCTCTAGAAAAATTTCATCAAAAACATAGTTGTTAGGAGGGCTTTGGTTCGGATTTTGAATAATGGGTTTTGGAATACTGGAGTGGTGTTTCGAGGTCCGATTCAGGTCCAGGTTTGTCAGAGGCGGAAAGTGTGTGGAATCATGACACTTGAAAACTATAGGCTGAAACTCAGGAATCAATGAAGCAAATTGGTTAGGAGTCTCGTGAAGGGGTGACAAAGGTGAGGCAGGGGGATCCGAATGTTTAATGTTCGAAACGCCTCCCATAAAACATAGATTCTATAACTCCCTTAAGGTACTGACAATTGGTTTTGGAAACTCACTTCCAATACCAGGAGCTTTTGACTAAGAATGATGAAAATTGTGAGTCATCCGTTCATTTGCTTCAAGAATTTCAATGGAATTGTGCAAAGCATCTATTTTAGCATTGAGACTTTTGTTGTCAGAAATTAAAAACATTCCTTTCAGAATAAGTGATTTCACATTTGTCTCTAAGAATGATACATTCATCTTTTGACATTACAAGCCCTCGTTCTAAAGACTCTATTTTTCAACTTCTTATCCTCCAAACGTAATCTAAGACGACTTAATTCACTTCCCTTCTTTTCACTGCTTTTATGGCTGACTCATAGGCTTGGTAAATGATGTCCGTGTCTGATTGGATCTGGGTTACATATGGTTCACAAAGAAAGAAGTGAAAATTATTATCAGTTATCAAAGATTTTACCTGTTGAACGATGCTTCTGCTAAGTGGATCGTTGGTATCCATATAGAAATAGTTTAGCTTAGCATATTCATCATCTCTTTCCGACCCAGATGGCCAGTAGCCTTCATCACATTCTATTTCTGGTCGAGCCATAAGACACATGTTTCTGCTAGTGGTTACGCCATCATCATCTCTAGACGATCAATACCCTTCCACACCCCTTGATACAGTTGTAACAAAAGCCTTTTCACTTTCTGCCATTTGTTGAGCTCGACGTGCATAGTAAGCAGAGTCCTTGATCTTGGGTTTCTATGGAACTTCGGCTAAGCAATCTTTGGCAAAGTTATTTTCATGGCCACATTTGTGACATACAATCTTGGGTTTTTCGAATGTCGGTATCTGTGATAATTCCGAGGTTTGATTCGGTGTAAGAACGTTAGGCTTGTAGGATGGTGGGTTTTCTGAAGGTTTGTTAAAAGATTGAGGATTGTTTTGGTGAGGTGCCTGAAAATGGTTGTTTTGGTGAGAAGCTTGGAAACGATTGTTATATGGCTTGTTGAAAGGACGGTTGTATTTCATGGAAAGTAAGGTAAACTCCTGTTGGAAGTGGAATTCGAAGTCCATTTCTTCATAGTTAAGATCACCCATTGGTTGATAGTTGTTAGAGGTGGCAGCAGGTATGGTTTGAGGTAAGGGTTGAACATGAGGAATATGAGGAACAATAAGAGAGAGAGAGAGAGAGAGAGAGAGAGTTCTGAAACAGTAAGGTTCGGAGTTTGTGGGTCGTAGGAACTAACTAGAGCTAGAGGGCCTCCAGTGAGTTCACGTAGGGTTTGTGCAACATTTGATTCATGACCTTAAAGCTCATCGAAAAGTTGGTAGAGCTTCAGATATTTCATAGATCCATTGGTCTGAAGACATGATTTCACATTTCCCCACCCCTTTCTAAGGCTATTGATGAACTTGAGATTGTACTCAAGTGGGGTTTGGACTATCCTATGAGTTGCCATATTGTTGACGATGATTTGGTGTCTGTTTGAGGCTGAGGCAATAGATTCATCGGGTGTTGTAGTGAAAGTGTCAAACTCATTGACAACCGAGGTTAGATGCTTATCCTTCATGTTCTCTGACCCTTCGAACAAATTTTGAGTTGTGTTCCAAATCTCTTTTGCAGACTTACACAATGTGATGTGCTCAAAGAGAGAAGGTGGAACACCAAACACCATTTCAGAAAAAGTAACTTGATCTGCCTGCAGCTTTTCAACATCGTCAACAGTGAGAGGTGCTTTGTCGTTGTTGATCCTATCCCAAGAGAGTTACAACAGCATCTCTAACAATGGTTCGAACTAGAACATGAGGACCTTCATTAACGGATCTCCAGATAGATTCACTTTTTCTTTTTGATGTAAAAATCTTTCCATTCTGACTTTCCAGTGATTATACTCTTCAACAACTAGCAGTGGGGCACGTGAAGGGCAACCCACACTATTTTCTATTTGCATTTAGTATATTTTGTTGAGAATTACAAACAGACATTGAAGTTAAGATATCTGGAGCAAAAGTGGTATGTAGAAGAACTTTTATCCTGAACACAAAAATGATTGAAATACCAAGGTAATCTCGAATCAACTACAATTTGTTCTTATGGATTCAAAGGACAACTACTCAAGCTCTGATACCAATTGTGAGAACAAGGATCGGATTGCGCAAGGATAAGGTTCGAAAACTCAAACCTTGAGTTAATGCTTAAGATCAATGTCTACTTCTGATTAATAGTTCCAGTGAAGTCTGGCAAGACCAGTCAAGACTGAATATGATAATCAACAAAGTACTTCAAGTATTAAATATGAGACTATGAATATGATCAAAGTAAAGATAATAAACGAACACAAGGAATATTTGAAAGAATGATTTGAGAGAAAGGTGCAATTGAAGTAAATGTGAAAATATCTATCTTTGGAGAAAACAATTTGTTATTTGGTTTGTCATTGAATGCTCCTTAAATAGGAGAACAAGTTACATCGTACTAACCAAACGCATACATAGGACTGGATAATAAAGTTACTCCTGACACTCTAATTATCTAAGTTGACAAAAGAGACTGAGTCCTATGATACGTTACATCAAACAATATGAAAAAAGTAACTAATACAGACGGATAAACTGATTCGGACATACACCTACTTGGAACATCAACTCTTGAACATATCCTTTATTCCAGACACCAATTTGACTCCGGACCACAAGCTGATTCTAGAACATGAAGTGACTTCGTAACAAGGCTGACTTCGGGACATACAAAAGATATAGATTGCTTGAGGTTCACTTTTAGGTTCCAACAATAAAATAATAGCATACGATTCAATCATTGGGCCTCGCCCGATATCGAGCCCCGCCCGGTATACATAGCAGCACATAACACATGCAAGGGTTACCCAGACTCCTCGCATCTTAACATAACTAATAAGAGCAGGTATTGGTGCCTTAGACCCACTAAAGCCAGTGAGGATACTCACCTTAATCGACAGATAAAAGATCCTACACTCGCTGCTGCCGCGAACCGACGAATCCTTAAACTATCAACTCCAAACAACATCCAATTAATAATTGGATTCTAAATCCATAACTATGAGTCCATAGTTAGAGTAAAATGACCATTTTACCCATGAACTAGTTTGGCCCAAGACTTAGGCCCAAACCTGTAATCCCAAAAGGCCCAAAATCCAACTAACCATTCAAGGCCTATACTTGGCCCAATTTTATAAATTGGACCCAAACCCATAAATGGCCTTACCCTAAATCCCAACTATTCTCCTAGTCCAAAATACTTCCACCTAGATAACCTAAAAGAACTCAAGCACTTAATCCCAAAAGAAAGGCCCAACTTCGAAGCCCAAAAAGCAAAACCTACCTGACTGAGTATGATGCGCATACTCATCTGTACGCTAAGCGTACACAATAAATGGATTATACGTCATTCCTACATACTTGTATGCCCGGCGTACTCACCCATTAAGCTAAAATCCATTTTAAGCACTTAATGCTTAAGACAATAAGTCCAAACCATAGATCTAATCCATAATAAGCTTCTAGAACCATAAAGTCACTGACTTGGTGACTTTGCATGCCCTAAAAGGACCGAACTTCAAGATATAACACTTTACTTTCACTAAATGGACATAATCTCATGCATGGGTGATTCTAAACCCTAAAGGGCTAACTTTATGGACCTTGAAACTTAGAAACACCATGATTTACAACTCATAGCTCCTGGAGAGGTATCAAACTACTACATCTCATTCATGGGGTCAAAAGGGTCCAAAACTCATATAAAGTAGATCTAAACTTCTAATGAGCAAGGTCATAGCTTTTTACCTCTAACAAGTTGGATATGAAGTAGAGAATCTGGATCCACAAGCTCTTCCTTAATCCACAACCTTACACCAAACGCATTCTTCTGGAATATGAACCAAAACACACCAAGATGCACACAATGAGCTCAAAATACAATAATGGAGGCTAAGGAACGATTTATAGGGTTTTGGAGGTTTAGGGGCTGGTAAAGAGGCCAGCCCTAATTACTTAAGGGGATTATATAGGGTGCAACACCCTAAACTATGGTTTCCTTAAATCACACGTACGCCTCGCATACGTGTCCGGAGTCACGACCAAGCCTCGCATCAGTACACTAAGTGTACCCCTTAGTACACCTCGCGTACATGCTTTACAGATTATACGCTAAGCGTACCACTTGGTACACCTCGTGTACTAGTCAAGGACCAAAATGCAACTATTAAATAACTCAAGGGACAATAATGAAACATACTAGAATTCAAGTGTTACACATATCCTCTCACTTGATGGCATATCATGTTACTTATTGGCATATCAAGTCACTTCATGGCATATCATATCACTTGGTGACATATCAAGTGACTTGGTTGCATTTCAAGTCACTTGGTAGCATATCATGTTTCAATAGTGCCACACATTGACTTCTAAGTGGTATACCAAGCATCGAATGGCACATATTAATCAAAGATGACGCATCAATGCACCATGATGCTCCCTTCCACTTTCAGGTGCTCCATACCCTCTTTTAAATGATCTGATCCTTTGTCACATGGTTTGTTTCCTTTGTCAGATGATCCATTTCCTTCCCAAATGATATGTTCATCTCTCACATGCTCGATGAACCACAAGTGCTCAAATGAATTCCAAGTTCTTCTTTGAACTCAAATCCTCCATGTAATTGCTCCAAATGCTCAAACCACATTTAACATGGTGAGCGATTGAATATGAATAATATATTAAATAAGTGAGCGATTGATTGTTTATTACGTTTGCTTATTTTCAAAGCTAGAAATTGTTCAATACCTGCTTCATGGGGGGCATATGTGTGGTTTCACAAGGGGGTGGGGGCTGCAAATTACATAACTACGAAAGTATAAGGAGCAAACATGCAAATATACAAAACGCATGTGGCCAAAGTGTGAAAACAAAAACGTATAGGGACGAAACATGGAAATAAATTGGGGCGGTAATTTATGAATTCTCTATTACGTATACACTATTTCTGTAATTTTTTTAAACATATATACCGTTTCTATAAAAAAAAATACACAATGACTTTTTTATAATTTACAACGACAATTTTTATAATTTATTTTCTACATAGTGGTCAAACCTGACAATATACAAAAATCTTATACATAAGGCCTATTTTGTTAAATAAAAAAAACTTATGGGGACTAGTGTCAATATCTAAAAACTTTGTGGCAAAATTCCAAAATTAAAAGGTCTAGTGGCAAAAGTCTATACCTCCTAATCATAATCATAAGCATTTTCAAATTAATATGAAATTTATTTTCTACATTTATATCAAACATGATAATATACGAAAATTTTAGACATAATGACCGTATCTAATAAAAAAAACATTATATGAACTAAATCTGTCTATGGGGGCGTAGCCAATATAAGACAAGAGTGAGTTTTGGTCTACCCACACAAAAATTAAGATTATATATATATATATATATATATATATATATATATATATATATATATATATATATATATATATATATATATATATATATATATATAATAAGTTAGGGTTGTGATATGGTCTATTCCATTCAAAAGCTGAAATTAGTAAAAAAAAATACGTTGTTATTTTTGTCGATTAAAATCAATTTTAGATTATTTTAATGATGTAAGACAACATTCGTATGTAACTTTAAAAAAATTAGTTAAGAATACATATATAATTACATTTTGTTATCGTTTGAAGGATTGTCACTCATTTATATTTTGTATATTATATGGCCTACCTTAAAACAAAATCCTGATCACGCCACTGTCTACCTATATCTAAAAACTTTACGACAAAACTCCAAAATAAAAAGATATAATGGCAAAAGTCTTAAAAAATATTATTCAGCACTTTCTAATTAAAATATAATATACTATTGTTATTACAAACATAAATATGATATATTATGATATTGAATTAATAAAGGGTGTGCACATTAATTCATTACTCTCCAACTCCTAACTACTACTAAAGGTGATAGACGTCGAACTTTAATTCCAAACCTCAGTTTCGTCTACGAAATTTCTTGCTCTTTTCCATACCAAGAGTATTAAAAATCTAAATATTGTGGTCGTAATAACATATATAGTTGACTTATAAATATCTGGGGTTGACAATTGATCTTCTAGACGATACCGCCCTTGAGAGATAAGGTTGCCATTACGAGAACATTTAAAAATATTGTCTGCTACCTTTGTATTGAAGTACATATTTTTGGTATTGAAGTATATATTTATCAAAGTTGTCAAGATCGAAATCTTTATGAAGACCGTTTTATATTTTGTAAAATCCTAATCACAAAAGGATCCTAAAAAATGAATTTATATTCAAATTTTCATTAAAGGTTATGGGTGTTCAACATACATGTTAATTTGATGTTGATTACAACATCAATAGTATAATCAATTTTGACTTCTTAAACGTGTATGATCATTTGTATTGATACAAAAAAATTAGAAGGAAAATATCTTTAATTCTATCTTGTTTCATATAAATACTAGTATGATTTTGAGTTTTTTTGTTTGTAGGATCTAAAAATCATAAGATATTAAAATCACAATCACGATCTTTAACAACCATGTTATTAATTAAATAAGTAAAGTGAAGTTGGTACCTATAATTGAATAAATTGAAGGGAGTCAATGCTGTTGAAGTAAAGATGACACATCATTGTTATGCATTTAAATTTGTGAAATACTTTTAGTTACAGGAATATGAATGGATTATTAACAAATTAAGTTTACTTGATAAGATATGCATAATGTTGAGTAGTAATAATCTTAGGTGTTAATTTAAAAGATGTATAGTAAAATGTATTTGTAGGAGAACGTACATGAAACTTTGGTTACCTTTTTATTATCATAAAAAAACATCCCGATCAAGCTTGTACAATCTCAGGTTTGAACTAATCTCATATGGTAAGAGAGATACTAGTATAATTTCTTTTTTGGTAAAAGTTGTTATTTTTAAATAAATTTTTATTTGTTTTTATATTATGTTATCATATAAATTTTTACTAGATCTCACAATGACCGTAGGCTAGAAAAAAATTTTGCTTATGGCTTTGTTTTTGTATAAATATCTACTTTTCATACGAACCATGTTGAATGTGACATTAAAACTTGGCAACTAATCCATTTGTTATGCATGATAACGAACCATGTTGAAGGTTATATTAAAGCTTCATAACTAACCCTATTTTGTATGTATGATAGGACATCGACAAAATATTTTGTAATTTGTGTGGGTTACATTAATTCGTTTAATAGAACATATTGTAATCATAACATATATAATACATTGTGTCAACGTGCTTGCCGGCAAGACATGTTCATTTTAATTGTTTAGTCTATTTTTCAAGTTGAAAATATGTTGCTATTAATTTATTAGTGTCGGTTTTTCATGGTAAAAGTATATTGCTATTAATTGACTAATATGGCATGATGTTTATTAGATATAAGGTTGGTAATTGTTGGTTTGTATGTTATTGTTGATCGTAATCGTGAGGGGATGAAAGAAGAGCTTCCAAAAATAAAAACAATCGCCAAGACGTATAACAAAATCCTAAAGCTCACCCAAATAAATAATTCACCCAGCTAATTAGACTTGACACTTTTGATTTTGTGATCTGGTTTTGATACTTTGAGATTCAACATGAATCCTTATTATGCTAGTCGAATATTAATATTTATTTTGGGAGTTAAAAGTTAATGTTTTGCTTTTGGAGTATAAAATTTCAATTTATTTGTGACTTATACTTATGTGATAAAGACATAATCGACCTCTAATAGACTGCTAACTATATTAAAAACCAGGAATAAAAAATTGTTCATTCACAAATAATTCACAAATAATCAACGACAAATTACGAATATAAAGAATAAGTTGTATAAGAAGGTTTTGTTTGATATAATCTAATTCATAATTTCTTTATACCCCAACCATTAGCGGGACTTGTCTAAGCATATATCCTTCTACTTCACAATTCGACTTATATTTGGTTTTATAGATCCATTAACAACCATTGGCTTTTTGATTAAGAGGAGGATTACTTATTTCCTAAGTATTATTTTCTACAAAGCCACGATTCTCATTCATGGTTCTAATCTGGTTAGGATTAATTGAGGCCTCATGGTAATTATGAGGTTCAACATTTTTTTTCTTTTAGTTCAAGAAAAACAAAAGTTCTCAGCTTTCAAGTGACAACATTTGACCACTTTTTCAATATCATATTTATGCTTTCCTTCAATGATAATGTTATTGGATTTAGCACGAATCATAGACTCTCTTGTAGACCTCTTATACCCTATAGATTCACTACCACATGGCTCAAAAATACACAAGTTATTTCCCCACATGGACGAGATGAATTCGGTGTATCCTCTAAAGACTAAGGCATATGGTACCTCGTGAACCTGGTTGATAATTGTAACAGAATCTAGTGGAATGACTCCACTAGTACTATCGGTATGATTGCTTATGCTAGACCTTCCTAGTTCTAGTATTCCATCCAAATATTTGAATTGAATAAAATTATCATCATATGAAAATGAACGCTCGCAAGTTGACTCACCAACTATGTCATAAAATAACCATATTCTTTTAAACGACCATTTTCTTTACCTAGATGAGAAGATCTCACATTGAATGGGAAAACATTTTCATAAAAAGTTACGTCAATGGAAAAGAATATAGATCCACTATGAAGGCATAATAATTTGTAGCCATTTTTTTCATTAGAGCTACCAATGAAAACAAATTTTTTAGAACGTTCAAAAAACTTATCAATAATATTTAACGTGGATGCAAAACATAACAAACTAAATACTCTTAAAGTGTCAAACTTTTTGGTGACTTCTAATTCATTTCAAAAGGATATTATCCGTTTAAAATATAGGGAGGTGGTCTCTTAATAAGAAACATTACAGTAAATACATTCTCTACCTAATATATAAGAGGAAAATATGATTTAAAAATTAAAGACCTTGAGACATTTAAAAGATGTCTTTGTATTCCATTCACAACACCATTCTAATATAAAGTATGAAAAAAAGATGTGATGTAAAATCCATTTATTTAAAAAATCATGTGATTCTTAAGAAACTCAGTTCTTTTTTTAGAACATATTGTTTTACTATAGACATTCAAATGATTATTAAGAAAATTGTTAAAAAAAGGAAAAACAGTGAAAACTTCATTTTTTGACTTTGTTAAGTAAATCCAAAAAAACCCTTGTGAAATCATCAATAGTTAGAAAGAACATATAGATATTAGCTAGTAAGTCTATATGGCCCCAAATTTCATGATGAATGATTCTCTTAAAGTAGTGATCGTATAGTGACTACAAGGATTTGACCTTATGAAAAACACCATAGTGTGGAAATTGTTCCTTTCCAAAATTGAGCTTATGTTTAGCGACATTCAAGGCTGTGTCATCTGGGTGACCTATCCTACTATGCCAAGTTTATTTAGAAACACAACATTCTGCATTATAGTATCCAAAAAAATGTTTTTACTAATAGCGTAATAGCGTATGAGATGTCAAGATAATAGAAACCATCATATTCATTACTAGTTCTCAGTGTCACCTTGGACTGTGAATCCTAAACAATACTGTTATTTTCATTAAAGAAAACTTCACATTTATTATCTTTTCGCAATTTCTAGGCAGAAATAAGGTTGACGTTTAATTCAGGGACAATAAACACATAAAATACGGTCACAAAATATATAAAAACATGTTTTCCGGTTTTAGTGAACTTCAAAGTTGATCAATTAGGGTGGTCAAATTTTAAGTCCAATTAGGAAACATTGCTTGTATTTTGAAGTAGGGATTTAGTTTAGCCATATATTAGTTTTCTCTTGAACCAATCATCCACTTCTCTTTACCAAGAAAAAGATACACGAAGTACTTGCCATGTTTGGTTGACACTTCATCAAATCCTTGATTTTTAATAATAAGGCTAAGTAGCTTTTGGAGTATTTATCACTTGTATGGAAAATTTTATTAGATGTTCCACTTTTGGGTAAGTACATAAGAGTTAGACAATGCGATAAAAACTACATAATTTCTAGAGAAAGAATACTATGGGAATCATTTCTGGTGTCAAAATCATTACAATACCAATTAGTTTATAAAATTACTTATATTATGTAACCTTGATGTTCATAATGTTTAGAAAGAAGATTTTGATTTTTGTGTACCTTTTCTTAGGGTCATAAAATTTGTTAGCAAAAAACAAAATCGTGTGTTTTATTATTAGAAATGGTAAGAGCTAACACATTTATGATGGGACTCTTCCAAGACACAATGGAAAAGGAAAACATGACACTATGAAGCGAGCCCATGAAAAGAATACGACACTTTATTTGCCTAAAAGAGTCACCAAGATAATTAAGAAACAACGTTAATTTCATTTGCTTAAAGTGGTCGATGTAATGAGTTAAAGCCTCACAAACATACTCGAGAGATTTGTGAGATTATCAAACTCTTTCCAAAACGTGTCAAGCCTAACTATAATTTGTTCCTACTTTTTAATGCTCTAATCATAAAGTCACGTCAAATCCTAAAATGTTTAGTGCCAAGAAGTTTCAAGTTAATAATAAAAGTTTTCCATTATGAGAAGGATGTAGATAAACATGATCATCAAAGTAAAAATCTCATTAGATTTACTAGAAAATTTACACAGCATCTCTCGACATTATTAGCAAGCAATACACGACAAGCAACGTCGATTCTCCCAATATAAAACAAAATCATATAACAACAAAAGTCCCAATAAGAAGAGAAAATTATGTGATGCAAGATTTGTCTCACCAACGTCAACCAATGCCACTAAATACCATTAGGGTTATGTAGCACTAGAAGGGCCAGTGAAAGGTAGTAGAGGTTTAGAGACAACAAACTCATAAACCTCTAACTTGCACACTTTTAATAAAACAAATAATTAAAAAATCAACATGCAAGGGAACTCTACTTATATGCCAAGAAGTAGATAGGCAACACACACGAGCCCTCTGTTAGTCCGAAAAACTATAGATCCAAATCAGTAATCAGTGAAGTAATAACAATCAAAATAGAATATAGAAGAAGTAGAAGAGAAATAACATCAAGCATGCACACATCTATAGCTCATAAATGTCAAGTACACCTTGAAAGTACAGACAGATAAATCACTATTCATTCGTCACTCACTTCTGACACGCTGACACAATCTAAAGCTATTTATACCACCTGTAGCAGCACACAAGAGTGCAACCGCACACGTGTGTACGACCGCACACACAGGAACGGCAACACACACTCACAGCTAAGCTATAACACACCCCAGCATCCTATCAAGACCTATACAAAAGAATGCCTAGCCCAAACCATAAAATCATAGACCATCAATCTCTCCCTTGGTTTGTGGCTAGCATGAGCTCAGGTCTTCATTCTTCAGGAGGTTTGGACAGCTTCATGTCAGCTTTTCCCATGGATCCCATCCATAGCTTTCCATTTATGATAGAGGCGACCATTCTAGTGAATTCCTTCGCAGCAACCTCCATGACATCTTTTCTGCAAATAATTTGGTGACGATCTAGGGTTCGAATGTATCTCTCCCTAAATCTCAGAAGATCCTTTGCGCATATGAGTCTCATAACAGTGTCCCTATTTTTGAACTTGATAGCTGTAGTTGTTGTTTCGTCATCAAAAGCCCAAAACTCCATATCATCAAGATATCCCTCCTGAAAATGTTGTGGAATGGGAATCTCTTTGACTTTATTGGTACCAGGCCACAACATGATCTTCATTGGTCGGATAGTCTCAGGATCAAGAATATCTTTATCCTTTACAATCATGGCTTTTGCTGTCTTCATTGATGAGAAATTATCCCTAACCTGTCTGATCAGGAACTGATGGAAATTCGTAGGGATTTGATTATTAGAGGGATTGTGGAATGGGGCTTTAGAGAGGTCAGAGAGATCGACCTTTTTCCATGAGTGAAAATCATGGATGTTTTTGTAGTGTTCTGAGTGACCATAATTCCTCTTAACCACCCATAGCTTGGACTCAAGATCGCAACCCCACATTCTAATCCCAGAGCGATCTCCATACTCATCACCAAATTTTCGTTTTTTTTAAGATCTGTCACTGTCAATTCAGGATCCTTTGGCATCCGATTTTCGTTTGAATTCTTCATGAAGAGCAACCCTTCGCTTTTGTTAGTCGTAACAGTCCTCTTTCCCTGTTTGATTGTGATGCGGGCTATGCTGCCTTCAGGTTCCTTTTCAAATCTGTCGACAATTGTCGTTGTTCTAGGAGGAGGTGGATCAAATGGAAGGTCGCCTGAAGTAGATTATGTGGGGGCCATGGGAGGATCCTCAATTCCGTGCGGCTGCTGAAATAACGCTTTAACTTTATCCCCGAAGGCATCATACAGAACGTTCTTCAAATTGAAGTAGAAGGTAGTCACAGAGCCAAGATTCATCTAGATCCTTAATCTGTTTAGACTTCTCTTCATCCATTTCTCTAAGCAATTCAATGTGAGAAGTGAGTTGATCCATTTGAATGTTCTTTTCAATCAGTTCTTGCCTGAGAACACCAATCTCTTCTCGAAGTTCTAACACTGTAGACTTGTCATCACCTGAATGCTCTTCTCTGAAAGATATACCTTTGCCACGAGAGGAAGAGGTTGGACTTCGTTGAGCAAGGTGCTTGGCGAGTCTGCTAGAGGCCTCATCAAGCGATGGTCTCGTTGGGGAATAAGATGGAATACTAAATGGTCCGTCTGTCTCATGCACGGTAATTGGACCTTCATAGGATTGGAAAGGTGGTGTTGCAACAGCTGTGGTGATAATAGTGGCTGAAACAGGTGGTGACTGGTTTTGAGTGAATACTCCCTGCCTCAAATTCTGATACATTCCTTGTACGGGAGGCAGAGAGGTATGTGCCTGTGACAAGATAAATGTAGGAGTAGCAGAGTCTAGGGGAGGAATCCTTGAATCTGTATCATGTTGACTTGAATTTTCTTCCTTTTGGGTAGACGAAGGAGGCGTAGGATGGAGAGTCTTCTTTGCAGCCCTAGTCTTGGTTGCAGTTTGTGCAACTTCATCGAACTTTTTGAAAAACCTGTCAGAGAGGTCCAGATCTGTGTCAAGTTCAATTTCCTGTTCAAAATCAAAGTTGAGGGGAATGGCAACATTGTCAAGGCCTGATAAGTCCATATCATTTAGAAATTCGTCATTTCCTTCATGTTCTTCTCTATCTCCATCAGAATCACTCTCATCTTCCACAATTTGCATCATATCATGTTCTGATGCAACTCTGGCCACATGAGATTTTAAACATCCTTCAATTTCAGGTTCAGAAGTAGAGATGACAACATCATCAGTCTCTGTAGGACCAGAAGATTCGTTGGGTTCTGACTGATCATTCTCCTCGGCAAAGATACCAAATCTGATTAGAGGAAATTTCCCTTCAAAGTTGAGCTTTCCTGATCTCTTTTGCTTCATTAAACCAAAAGCACTTGGACCGACTGACTTGATATCCAGGGTCTCTCCTTTCCTTTCAATCTCAGGATGCATGACGTTAAGGATCAGTCGGATAAACCTTGGATACATTAGAAACTTGTCCCTTTTGTTTCCTTCAACATTCAAAATCATCTCATGCAAGATAAATTTTGAAAAATTAAAGTTTACTCCGGAGGCCAAAGCAGTGATGGCACCAGTATTTGCCAGAGATATCTCGTTAGCACCAGATCTGCGTCCTAAAATACAGCTCACAAAAACATGAGCCAGATATTTCTAACAAGGTGGCAACAACTTCTTGTGGGTTGGTGGAAAGGTTCCTTCATAGCCCATTTGTCCAAGAACTTCCTTAATCTGATTATCACTAATCTCTCTTGGATATTCATGCTTGTCATCGATTTGTAAGGCTTCTTGAATGATGTCTTCTGTGACTAAAACTTTCTTTCCTTGTATATATGCCTCAAGATATTCCTCATCGTTATTGTTCCTCTTTACAGAAGCGCTCCTCCAAAATTCTTTAATCTGACATTGATAAATTGTTGGACTGAATATGAGAGCAGAAACCAAGCAACATCTTCTCAGACCATCAACAATAAATTTTAGATCGAGATGGGCCATTGGAGGATCTTCTAGTACGATGGCCAAGTTGTGCACTTTTGTTAACTTAAAGTCTCCCATGATTTTCTAAAAATAAAATAAAATAAACAACACTTTAGAAAAATCAAGAGATTTAAAAAAACTTAAATCAACATTAAATACTTATTAGCAACACATGAGTCCAACCGCACACGGATGGTGCGGCTGTACACGGGTAAACTCCACACGTGGCAACCACACACAGACCAACCGCACACACGACAGCAAACGCAACCACACACACAATAGCAAACCCATCCGCACACACGACAGCAAACGCAACCGCACACACAACAGACTCAACCGTACACGCAACCGTACTCCTTCAATATTCCAACCGCACACCTTCAAAGAACTACATCCGCACACTCAAAAACACAACCGCACAGTCAAAAGAACTGGATATTTTGGACAAAATTTAATTCCAAACTAGTAAACACAATGATTTAGTAGTTGTTCTTCAATTCAAAAGAATGAATGTATCTCAAAAACCACAATTTTCTTCAACCACACAGTCAAAAATATTTCAATTGATACCGAATTGGCTCTGATACCAATTGTTAGTCCCAAAAACTATAGATCCAAATCAGTAATCAATGAAGTAATAACAATCAAAATAGAATGTAGAAGAAGTAGAAGAGAAATAACATCAAGCATGCACACATATATAGCTCATAAATGTCAAGTACGCCTTGAAAGTACACACAGATAAATCATTGTTCATTCGTGACTCACTTCTGACACTCTGATAGAAACTAAAGCTATTTATACCACCTGTAGCAGCACACAAGAGTGCAGTCGCACACGTGTGTACGGCCGCACACATAGTGTATGGCCGCACACACAGGAATGGAAGCACACACTCACAGCTAAGCTATAACACACCCCATCATCCTATCAAGACCTATACAAAAGAATGCCTAGCCCAAACCATAAAATCATAGACCATCACCCCTTCTTCTTTTTACTAACAAAAGGGGATAATAGACTTACAACAATCAAACGACTTCAACTTTCCATCATAAAATCAAAGCCAAATAGAAAGAAAGAAATTATGATCATGAAGACTTACAGTAGTCCAAAAACATTAAGAACTTCAGGAAAAGCAATACAATGACTATGCTTTAATATTGACCATAAATAATTAGCAAACATAATGTTGATGATCGAAGTTAACATTGATCATTAAATTTATTCTTCATGCATGGTACCTTGATGATCGCATAATTATCAAAGATTTGGAGGAGGTGGCCAAAGCATTGGACATCATTACAGTGATTGGCCCAAAATTAGGCCTTCAGCTGAATATCAAGAAAACCAAGCTCTTTTGGCACTCGTGTGATGGTAGGAAGTTACGTGAGGGGCTATTCCCGGCTGACATCGGAAGGCCACCTTTGGGGGTGAAACTTCTTGGGGGAGTTGTTAGTAGAGATGCTAGTTTCATTCGAAACTTAGTAGAGATGCTAGTTTTATTCGCAAATTAGCCATAAAGAGAGCCAAAAACGCTGTGAATTTGATGCGCCTTCTTCCACAATTGTCTGACCCCCAGAGTGAGCTCCTTCTGCTTCGGTCTTATATGGGTGTTACTAAGCTTTTATTTAGGTTGATGACGTGCAAACCCGTTCACATGGAAAAGGCGGCAATATTCTTTGACAATGGGTTACGCGGGGCGATTGAGGACATTGTGGTTTGTGGTATCCCTTTCTTTGGCGACATACAGTGGCTAATTGCTTCCTTACCCATTAAGTTTGGAGATTTAGGTTTATACTCGGCAGTAAAGGCTACCCCATATGATTTTGTTTCCCCAATGGCCCAATCTTGGGTATTGCAAGATCACATCTTACGGGATAGCGGCATATATGGTATGAATTCTGATTATGATTGTGCCTTAGCATCTCTTCGTAACAAGCTTCCAAATTTTGACCTTAACAATGTTACTAATAAAGACACTTCCCCCTAAATCCCAGAATATACTGGCGAGTTCCTTTTTTCGTAAAATTGTCCAAGATATGGAAGTTCATCTCAACATGACGGCTTGGCAGAAAGCGGTTTTCCAGTGCTTACATGCACCATATGCTCAAGATTTTCTTCTGGCTATCCATATAGATGGGTTTGGCCAACATATGTCTCCCGTGGAGTATCGTACTATCCTCAAATATCGACTCATGATTCCTATATTCTCAGTTGAAGAGATATGTCCAGTGTGTCGCAAGGCATGTTTGGACTCTTTTAAAGAGCATGCAGTTCATTGTGAAGAACTCTCAGGGTTCAAATACAGGTACGATATCGTTAGGGATTTTTTGTTTGACATATTAAAGTGTGCCAGGGTTTCCGCTAAGAAAGAGGCACCTGTTAATTTCTTGATTGATCCGACAGAAGGAAGGTCAACCCTCAGACCTACTGACATTTTGATTTTTGGATGGTTCGAAGGGAAACACGCATGTGTGGACCTTATAGGGGTATCCCCTCTCGTGGGCTTGAGCGATGGGGGTTTCATGGCGAGACAGGTTGCTTTAAAAGTAGCTACAGGTAAAGTCACCAAACATGAGAAATGATGCATGGAAAATCAACACGTATTCATACCATTTGCAGTTGATACGTTTGGTTTCCTCGTGCCGGATGCGATAGAGCTTCTCAATAGAGTACATTGGATCATGCATAGTAATGTTATACCCCCTAAATCTTCAGATGTAGTCTTTAAAAGAATTAGCTTTACCATACAAAAAATGCTTAGCGGCGCAACTTGTTGCCCATTTGACATCTCACTCATTGTACAATGATAATTAAATGAGCAATGAATGGATTTTAGTTTATGTAAAAAAAAAATTTTGACAATTAAATCTAACTAACAAACATAAAAATAGTCACTGTCAAAATGAAGAACTCAAGAGATGTGAGAGATATTAACAATTATATGAAACATTTTCATAGATATTATAGAATATGTACACATCCAACCATACCTGGCTATATATCTTTTGAGGAGATTGTAAGCATCAAAATTTGTGATTTCATGAGTCAAAGTGTTTCACTAGCCCGCTTCCAAGTCTAGCTAATAGATGGAGTAACGAGATTATTGAGCCAATGCTATCAAAACCATAACGTTTGAGGAACTACAATTGGATTGAAGACTTATGCTCAAAGAAATATCCAAAAGTATTAGTGATTAGGATTGTTTAAAATTGAAGTAAGGATAAGTTTCCTTGCCTATGGGAGACTTGTTGATCACAAAAAGTCATCTTCTACAAACTTCAACTCGCATTCGTCAAACAAGTTCTCTTTGCTTAGTGAGAATCACTTTTATATTTGATTAAGAAAATCCATGATGTTCTTTTAGACCCTGGACTACACTTGATATATTCACTGATGGTTCATTTATTCCCATGAGCTTAATCACTAAAGAAGATGCTCCACCAAAAAAATATGTGTATGAAAATGCACCAATGGATAGATGAGATAAAAGAAAAGTAAATCATAAATTCAAATGTCAAAAAGGGAGGATGTCATGACATATATAGGTTATCATATGGTTAAAAACTACAACACAGCTAAAAAAATGTTGAAAACTTTGAAGGTATCATATGAAGGAACTAATGAAGTTCATGCCAATCAGGAAAATTATGAATGTAAGGATTTGCACGGACAAGATTTGAGAACTCAAACCATGAGCTAACTTAAGACCAATATCTGCTTGTAAAGAAGATCAAGTCAAGTCTGGTAAACCATTCTTGCCTCGGAATAGAGATAATCAACAATGTGCTCAAATATTAAAAAGTAGTAAGTATGAACAATGTAAAGTAATTCAAGAACAAGAAGAATGTAAAAGAGCATGATTGACTATTAGAGTGAAAAAGGTGCACACATCCCTGCTTTGATACAAGGAGGACACCTCCTTATATAGCTAAGAACTAACTAAAAGTCAAATTTGATAAAGTGTGCATGGAATGAGAGACTTTTGCAAATCAACAGGCTGACCCATATGTTACTGTTGATCTTGTCTCTTGTACTATACTAGAAAACAATAAGAACATTACAAAATAGTACTTGCAACAATTAATTCATTACATAATCAAAATACTTCAAAACAAACATAGATCTCGGAAATGTCTTTATCTTGGAACATCTTCACTTCAGATTTAATCTTCATCTTTGAAGTCTTCATCTCGGATTGCATAAGGATCACTTATTCATGTTCCAACAATCTCCCCTAAGCAACCTTAGCAATCTTTTAAATTGTCACTTGGCTTCATCAAAGACAAATAGGTAAGCACTCTGGAACCAACTTCGGACCTCTATGTACCATTGGAGATGCTTAATAAATTTTTTCTTGATGTCTTTAGATGAATCATTCTTAGAAGCATTAGAAATGAACTTTTGAAAAATCTTGGTTGGAACAAGATGTTTGTCAAGAATTCGAAAAATTCCTTCTGATTTTGTTCTTCTCTAGAGATAGACAAAACCAACTTCAGGTTTTCCAATAGGGCCATCGGCTAAGATTTGAGATTCATGAAGCTTAATGTTGATCTTAGCCAATAGATTTCTAGTTCCAAACATGTGACATCCCTGAATTTAGGTCAAAAGGTATAGACGGTTAATTCGCCATGAACCTTTTTGTAATTTAACCTATTGAGTTTTACTGCATCTTTTGAAAAATAAATAGTGTCATTTCAAATATTATAATATACCATATGGTATCTTACTTCCAATTGTGGAAAATCTCAAACAACTCAAACAGAAACCTTAGTTAATACCTCTAAAAAACTAAAATTTCGTATTAAGCAGTTGTGAGCGAAGAAAACACTCTAGTAACGTCCAAAATGAAGTTCGTGTACAAACGATACGACCGTTATAAGAAATCAAATCAATATAATACTGATTTTTTTAAAACTGCTAAAACCGTTTCTATCCGTGGAGACACTTGCACACCTTAGATGGAAATTCTGAGAGCGTTTTTGGACTCAGACTATGTTCTAATATTTAATTTCATACTCGAAATATTTTTAGAAAAAATAATTGCAAAAGTCAAAAAATCAGATGTTTCGTGCGAATTAGACATGAATCTTAAAACGTGATTTCCCAAAGATCTACAACATGAAAAATTAATTTGTTCGAGTTTTGGAATCCTTGAACTTCTCTCTATCATTCTCCACTTTCGAAAATAACATTAGGTGTTGGGATTTTGGCACACAAAACTAGGATGTTTTTTGGGCCTCTTTTAGAATGATGACATCACCAGGCCCTACCATCTTGCATGAGTGACAAAAAATCAGCAAACTCCCCAATCTTGTCCATAATCACATCCAAGACACCCTCCCTCACCACCTCACCTTGTCATTTAGGCTAGAGTGCACATTTGGTCAAGAGTACCAAGCAAGGTGGTGTTAGTGTATTTGAATAGCTAATAAAGCATGGTCTTGCGTGGTTGCATGTGACTTCCATGGGCTATAAATAGAGCCCAAAAAATGCTACTTTGAACCTTATTCTTCACTTTCAAATCACAACCATACATACATACATATATATATATATATATATATATATATATATATATATATATATATATATATATATATATATATATATATATATATATATATATATATAGGGCTAGTTTATAATGTGGATAGACAACTATTGTATGAAAGTGTAGATAATGCTATTTTATGAAAATTACTAAGAGAATATGTTGGTTAGTAATGTGACTACGTCCAATTTCACAGAGCTATTGTTATTTTAATGGATTCTCACCAATTCTAATTCATGTTTTGTTCTCATTCATCATTTTTTATTTATTTTAATTCTTACAGAATACGGTTCAATAAACATCCTGATAATATTCTGACAAAATGAGAATAATTAAAAAAAATGTATAATAACCTGATAGACGAATTAATTAGTGAAAATGCTTAATAATTAAAATATTTATATAAGATTGAACGTATTCATATTATCAAACAACATATTTTCTTTCTAATTCTCACATAATAGCATTATCCACACGTTCACACAAAAGATGTCAATCCACATTTGAACCTCTCTCTCTCTATCTCTCTCTCTCTCTCTCTCTCTATCTATATATATATATATATATATATATATATATATATATATATATATATATATATATATAGCTAAGAAATAATGAGATCATGTAGGTGAAAATGTTGGAGTACAAACATAGTAGATTACAAATGGAACCTATTTACTACAACTTCATTACCCCCTTATACACATGTTTATTCTTTGAGAATATAAATATTAAATAAAACATGCGTTGCTAGTAACTCTAACAGAATACATTTATACATGTTTTAGAATGTTTATACATATAAAAGAAAACACTGTGATTTATGTGCATTTTGTAATCTATTATGTCAGAATTTATTTATAATGCATTTTGTTAGAATGTCTTTGAAAATGTTTGTTAACAACAAGTATATTTGTTTAACGGGTTATACCAACGAGTAATGTATATTATTTTTTCAGTATTGCATGGAGAAAGAATTCAATATTGATCATATAAGAAAAATATTTGGAATCGAGTTCAACAACAAGTATATATGCAAAGATCAAGTGGATTATATGGACCACTGGAGAAGATCAAGTGTATTTGTTCAATAATTGTGTATTCAAGAAAGCTATTTTTTAATAATTTTATTCATTTTTGATGATATTTCTGTTAGAATATGTATAACTATATTAGTCTGTAAGAATATGTATGAATTTGTATTTAATTTCGGATGTATATTAAGAAATAATGCAAAAATCTTTCTTACCCTCAACGTAACTTTTGGTTAAGCCTCCAAGCATATATATATATATATATATATATATATATATATATATATATATATATATATATATATATATACAAGTTTATAACCCGTGAGAACCACGGTTACAAAATTAATTAAACTTTCATATAAAAAGTCAAAATTATTAATTAATTATTTTAAATAAATTATTATTTAAGAGAAATTTTTTTAGTTGTATAAAATTATAATCGTTGATTTAAATAAATACATAAAGTTATATCATCTTATAATATGTATTAAATTTATTTTATTTTCCAATCTAATGTTATTAATTTAATATAATTAGAGTGGGAAAATTTAAAATTTGAAATTTAAATAAAATAATCAACTATTAGTTTAATGTAATTAGAGTGAAAAAAATTTAAAATTTGAAATTTGAAATGAATAATTAATAGGTTGACAAATGGCATGATAATGAATATATAACATTAATGAGGTGTTCTAATTGTATGACACTTGTCAATAGGAGATTAAACAAATTCTTTTATTAGAATAGGGAGATATATATATATATATATATATATACACAAAGAGAGAGAGAGAGAGAGAGAAAGAGAGAGAGAGAGAGAGAGAGAGAGAGAGAGAGGGAGAGAGAGAGAGAGAGAGAGAATTACCTAGAAAGAAAATTTACAATAGTAACGTGGCAAATTGCCTTACTCTTGAGTCTTTGAGTTTAGATTTCCTGAGCTTTTCTTCATATTATTTATTCATCTTCATAGCTCTGTAGACTCTTATTCATTCAAACTTTTGCAAATTTTTGTATGCTTTTTCTATTTTTCTCTTTTTTTTCTTTTCTTACTTATTTTTTCAATACTAAAAATCCTAAAAATAAAAACATATGCTTAAGCAATGGAACTTAACTTTAACCCTTATTGGTTAAAGGTATTAGTCTAAAGTGCAATGACTCCAAAAGCTTTTATGGATACTTTTCTAGTACACAATGCTAAACATAGTATGTCCCTCAAACTAAGCAAGGCTATGTTTTTGTCCCAGGATTTCACTAGGATAGGGAAGCCACAAATACACTAGAGCATATATTGGCTCAAATAAACATTAAAGCTCGCATAACATCGTCCCCTACAATACTAGAAACCTAGGTCTCAACACAATACTAAAAAAAATTAACTAGATCCATTTTTAGACCATTAATGTGCACAAAAGTACCTACTTGTTTTAAATTTATAACCTTACTAACTTAACTAATATATGCACCAATAGGCAGTGTACCTAGTCATATTATAGAATACTTTGGGTAAGTCTAGTGTAGAACATAGGGAACGGAATTTGATTAATTAATATAACTAGTCCTAAATAAACTAAGAAAACAAACTAAATTAGGGGTTTTTACTTATTTTGCAAGATCAGAAGAACTTCATTCAAATCACTACCAAATTACCAACTAAGCAACCAAATAAAAATGAATTTACTTCAAGATTAAAGAGTACTTATATTCTGTTCCGTTTTCCCCTTCTCCTATGGTTGATTTCTAGTGGATTAAATATTTTGATTACCAATTATGATCAAATATCTAGACATACCAATTTATGAATTACCATGTAATGATCAAGCACAAGTTAAACACCAAATCGATAATAATCACAAATTAGACTACGAATGATAGTAGTTACTTTCCTATGATCTAGTTAAGCAACCAGGCACAAATTAAGATTAATTATGCTCTCTAACACAGTTAAAGTAACTAGCTTTAATTACATTATCTAAGATGTGATTAATTCTAGATCTAATTATTTAATGATTATAAACAATTAGGTGACAAATTTATACAATTAGAACGATTGATGCAGAACTTGATTAATAAGAGATAAAAACTAGAACTAAAACATGTTAGGGTTTAATTATGTAAACAAGTAAAATAAACATACATCATCCATAAATTGAAATCAACCCATAAGGAATAGGTTCATCCTCACCAACTAGAAGTATAAGGTATTCAGCCACTCAAAATAGTAGAAAAATACAAAAAAAATCCATGCTAATAAGACTAGACATTAGTATTTAGCAAACCAAATAGATCTAGGTAGAATTATTATATATCTATTCAAATTTTGACCTCCAATCGATTCTAGATCTTATCTAACTTTTCCAAAGGGTTTTTGTCGTAATCCTTCTCAGAAAATCGGCTATAAGTCTTTCCGTTCAACATACTAACCAGATATATATAGTTTCCATATATCTGGCCACCACGACGTGGTTAAAAGTCACCATGTTGTGGTCTTCATAGATATCATGTATTCTCCAAGTCAGCTCGTTGGTCGAGAATCTTCCATTTGTCACATCGTGATGGATGATCACCACGTCTTGGTCTTTTATCTTCAAGCCTTCTTTTTCGTCTTCTGCCTTATCTCATTCACTCCTGCCTCCAGCTCCTTATTTGCTTCCTTTTCATCCTAAACATGTCTTTGCTACAACAAAACATATTTCAAACATAATAAGCACCCTATGTCCCAAAATAAACATAATTGTAGCTAAAAATATTATAAATATGTACAAAATATATGAGTAAATATGCACATATAAAAATATCCCACACTTGGATTATGTTTTCCCTCAAGAAAAACTATTTTATTATTATTACATCAAAACCCTAGCCACCAATATCACAATAGACAATCCATTTTGAGCCTCTCATAACATCAAGACAACAATGTATATATTTGTGTCTAAATTTTCCTAAGAACTTCCCCCAATCCTAAATACTCACAATCTTCATAAACACTTCCCTACTTATTTTGAACAACATTCATTTAATGCATCCCTCCGATTACATCCCCAATAGTCTTTCTTAACCTCGAGGTATTTTTGCTTAAACTCCCAAGCATACATATGGGAAAATAACCTAGAAAAAAAAATTACAATAAATACTAATAACTTGGGAAATTTCATTATTCTTGAGTCTTCGAATTCTAAACTATTTTTAATATTTCTTGATCTTCATGGCTTTGTAGACTCTTATTCCCTCAAATTTTTGCAATTTTTTTTTCTATTTTTTGTATCTTTTTTTTTTACTTTTAAACTTTTTTTTCTTTTCACCTTTTTCACTCAAAATTAAAAATCCTAGAAAAACATATGCTTAAGCATGGGAACTTAACTTCAACCCTTATTGGTTAGAGGTATTAGTTTATGGTGCAATGACTACATAAGCTCTCCTGGATACATTTTGGTACACGATGCTAAATATATTATGTCCCTCAAGCTAGGCTCGGTCGTGTTTTCGTTCAATGATTTCACTAGGACAGGGAAGCCACAAATACACTATAACATATATTGGCTCAAATAAACATCAAACCTCACTTCGGATCGTCCCACACAACACTAGAAACCTAGGTTTCATTATAATTTTTTTAACAAGATTCAATTTAAGATTATTATTTCAAATCTTTCTAATAACTTTTTAGATCCTAGTCATTTTTCATTATTTTTTTATCAGTATGCTTGCATTACTATATTCGACCCCCACCCCACACTTAATTGATACAATGTCCTCATTGCATACTTAAACAATTAAAGAACATAAAACTAAAAAGGATGAGAAATTGGAATAGACTCCCTTGAGATAGTAGTGGAGAGATTAAATTTTGAATCTTGTGTGTAAAAGCTTGGACATCTCGTAATATCGGAAACAGAACTTTTGGACTCTGTTTGTGTGAATGTAAATATGCCGAAACAAAATAAACCAAAGAACCATCTTCAAAAATTGTGTAGAACCTCAGCCTCGACGCAGGATAACAACGCCAAGTCGTGGTGTTGAGTAAGAAATCGTCATCGTGAAAAAAAAAACCACGACGTGGCCTAGTGATGCCACGTCGTAGGTATAGGTCTAATGGAATTTAGTCATGATAAAAATAAACTCCACCGCATGGATATGATAGCCACGTCGTGATGACTTCTCAGAACGTCATTAAGAGCAAAAATTATGAGTCGTTTCTTCTTAATGGCTGAGGACCTTTCCCGACCTTTTTCTTCTGTAACATTCCTTTAAATCTCTTTTCTTCACCTAGTGGTGACCCCACACTTATTCAAAAAATGGTCTTAAATTATAATATTAGAAAATCTCACGGCTTTTGCATCAATTAAGCTCCTTCACTTCTTCACTTTTGTTCAAAACTACAAAATTAGATTAAAAGACTACAGAAACACATAACCTTCTAGTTAAACTAAAATAAAGACAAAACAAAAAATTAAAAGAAAATGAAAAAGAAAAGAAAATGCAAACTCTCAAAAATCATGTTGCCCCCCGAGAAGCGCTTCTTTTTTTTTATGAGGAGTCGTGAGCCAATCTCATGTCCACTCTACGTTATTGCAGTTGGGAGTGAGATCTTACTTTTGAAACATCCTAAAAATACGGTCCAAAATTTTCATTTTTAATTTATTAATAAAACCATAGTAACCCAAATAATCTAATAAAAACATAAGTGATAGTATCTCAAAACATCATATCAAACACTGTATCAAAATCACATGTCCAAATACCAGAGTAAATCATCACGGGCTAAACGTTGTGGTGTGTGCAATGCAGTCATCCCGAGCTCTTCCCCTTACTAGCGGAAGTATATGAAACCAAAACTTAAAACTATAAGCATGAATCTTAGTGAGTCTCCCCAAACTACCACATATCATACACATAATCACATAAACAAATAACTTGGGCCTAGCCCACTAAATCGGGCCCCACCCGGCATCAAACCGAAATCCGGCATCAAGACCCGCCCGACATCGAGCCCCACTCGGTATCAGATCGAAATCCGGCATCGGTCCCCATCCATCATCGAGCAAAGCTCGGTATACAAAAGCATAATAACGAATACATATAAAGATAAACCCATAACATAAGCATATAAACATTCCTCGGGCTTGCCTAGGCATCAGACCGAAGTCCGGAAACATTTAAACAGACACATGCAAGAATCACGAAGACATCGAACATACAAACATTCATCGGCCTTGCCTCGGCATTGGACCGAAGTATGGAAACATATAAACCTACATTGGGCACAACCCGTCATCAAACCTTAGTCCGGCATATACTAACATACATAAACAAGCTTGCATTGGTGTCATCGACCCGTTCCTACTCGACGAAAACTCACCTCGCAAAGCTGACTGCGAAATCTCGTGGTGAGGAATCTCTAACGGTTGCTCCAACGACTCCTTAGCTATCATTATTAAAATAACACTTCGTCAAAATAAAATAATCCCTCTTAGGGTAAAATGACCATTTTACCCCTCGTCAAAGTCAACATTCTAGGTTGACTCAACTTACCGAGTTGACCCATCAACTCGCCGAGTTCTATAAATCAGAAACCATGAAATCGCGATCCAACTCGTCAAGTCATCCCCCTGACTCGCCGAGTTCCCTTGCTACTCGTAGTCATCATAAATCGGGTCAATTCGTCGAGTCCCTCCTCAGACTCGTCGAGTTCTACCCTATTTAGAATCGGAATAAATCGACTCAACTTGTCGAGTTCCTCTACGGACTCGACGAGTTCCTTATTTTGTTTGGGCCCTCTTAATGGATTAAGCTCCTACTCTACAGTTCTAAGCTTCATGCTTCTCATATACTTTGAAAATGTCCTTTTAAGGGTAAAGTTTCCAACTTTACCCATTAATACCTTTACTTAATGTGTTTAGCTCAAACCCTAACTCTTTAGGACCTAGAACTTGGTCCACAAACCATCCATACTCCAAACTAAAGCATACGAATAGAGATCTAGACCCTAAACACTAGATGAACACGTAAAGCTTCCACCTTTCTCTCCATGCATGGCCTTTTAGAGCTTAAAAGGCCAAAATGACATCCTATAGCTTGCATGGGGCTTCAATGGCCATAAAGTTTGCACCTTTATGCCATGAAAGCCCTCCATGGTTCTAGATCTGATGGTTTGCTCCCTTGGGACGTCCATATACCAAAGATCAAGCTTCTTGGACCAAAAACCCAATAAAAGTGATAGAGAAGAGATCCAAGAAATCATTAATCAAGTTTGAGACTTGCTTACCAGAAAATGTTGAGAATGAAATGAAGTTGTTGGATCTAATACCTCCTTCTTGAGTCGTCAAGCTTCACCTTCTTCCACAAGCTTCACATGCACAAGATTTCTATCAAAAATAACTCACAAGCTCACACAATGCATTAAGGTTTCGAGATCTAGGTTTTGGGATTTGGAGGCTGGAAATGAGGTCAGTATGTGGGGATTAGGATGCTTGAATATAGTGTAAAACCCCAAAATTAGGGTTTCATTCTAGCAGCCCTGATCGTCGCGTTGGGGTTATCAAGTCGTCGAGTAGGTTACTTAAAACCTGCGTCACTTCTGGTCTCTACTCAACGAGTTTGGGTCTCCCAACTCGTCGAGTTGCTCTACAAAAATGAATAAATTATAGTTTAAATGTGTACCAGGAACCATGCATTACAACTTTTCTCCTTTTGCTCTTTCCACATACGCTTGTATGCTTGAACCCGTCGAATGTATGCTTTCTTCGAGTTTTCTTTCTTCTTTTGATCATTGTCTTCTTTATTTTTGCGTTTCATTCCCCTATTTTTCCCTTTCATCTTCGTATTCTTCTTCTCATCTTCTTTATGATTTTTTTTGTTTAACTCTATCTTTGTAATTAATAGCTCCTTTAATTCTTCACCTATTTCTACGTCATTTATCGCACCATTATTACCCAAATCATCTTCTTATTCATCACTTACCTCTTCCACTTAAGACTTTGGTGTAGTGAACATGAACACCTCAAACATCATAGGAATTGAAGCTCTTGGTTTGGAACATTTTACTTTTGGCACATGAAATTTCTGCCAAACTATCAACTCTTCTTCCATCAATTTTTCAATCTCTCTTAACTTATTAAGGCTTTCTTCTTCCAAATTATTCATCCTTAGCAGTTCATTTCTTAACTCGTCATAACTCACTTTTGGATTCATTTCAAAAGTGATTTCTTCATCTTCTACTCAAAGTGTGAGCTTTGTGTCATGAATGTCAACAAGGGCCCTTACGGTACTCAACAATGGTCTTCCCAAAATTATGGGAAGGTCTTCGTCTTCTTTCATGTCCAATACCAGAAAATCAATTAGAAAAATAAATTTCCACACTTTCACCAACAAATCCTCAATGATTCCATGTGGGTTAATGATTAAGTGATCCGCCATTCGAAGTGCCATATTTGTGTTTTGGAGACTCGGTAGACTGAACGTCTTGTAGAAAGCATATGGTATAAGATTTATGTTTGCCCCCCAATCGGCTAAAGCTTTCATGGAAGTGGAATTGTCAAATTCACAAGGCAAAGTTATTTGGATTGGATCTCCCATTTTGATTGGCAAACCATTGATGATTGCAGCTGAACAAGACTCGTTTAGCACAATTGTAGATGCTTTCTCCAATTCTCTTTGATTAGTCATCACATCTTTAGAAAACTTAGCAAGCTTGGACATAGATTTGAAGAAAGAAGTGTTAATTTCAAGAGATAGCATAGGTTCCAAGAATTTCTTCTATTCCAACTCCATATTATGCTTAATGGTCGAGTTGGGAATGGTAAAGGAGGCTGATACAAATTTAAAGGAGAAGAATTTTGATTCGCCAGTAACTACGACGTGACAAGGTCACCACGACGTGGTGAATCATCAGAATGGGACTCGAATTTTTCTTTTTATGCTTCGGAATTCTCTTCTTCCAAATACGAATTGGGCTTCTTAGTAGCTTTATCATGGATCATTAACTTCTTTTCAGTGTAAATTGGCATTATATGAGGTTGTGATTTTGGGTCAGGATTTCTAGGTGGTAACCTTTCATTAACAAGTTTCGTTAATTGGCCTAGTTGGGTCTCAATGTTGTTTATGGAACCTTGATGATTTCTTACATTAGCATCAGTAGTATCGTGCCTTTTTTCAAAGTCTTCCATAACCTATTAAGTATTGATTCAAAATCCAATTTCTTATCGGGCGTTGGTTGTTCTTTTTGGTAGTAGCCTCGACTGGTTTGTCTATATTTCTCTTCCTTTTTCCTCTTGTACTCGTCATAAGGAAACCACTCCTTTTTTTGCTTTCTCCATTATTCATCATATTTGTCACCACTAGAGTAAAACATTGTGCTCATCTGAATCACAATCCTTCGTTAAATATGGTCCATGGCAATTCTCACATCCAACTTTTATGGCATGTATAGATTGATCCAATTTCATCATTCTCTTATCCACATTCTCCAATTTAGCAATGATTGCAGCCATGTTCTCATTACCTTCATCTCCTTTACCTCTAGTAACATCTTCTCTTGGGTTATGATATTCACATGACTGCTTTGCAAATTTCTCAATTAACTCTTTAATAGTGGTCGGTTCTTTCTTTGTCATGGGTCCTTGAGAATCAAGAAGTTGTCTCATTGTAACATTCACCCAAACATAGAAAATAACGCTTCTTATTGGACATTTAGATCATGTGACGACAACTCCTAAGCAAGCCTTTGTATCTCTCACATGCTTCATATAAGGACTCGCCATTGTTTTGTTGGAAATTAGCAATATTCTTTTTGAGTTTAGATATCTTTGAAGGCGGCCTGAATTGATCAATGTAGGCTTCACAAAGATTTTCCCAAGTAGTAATGGATTCAGGTACGAGTGATTTCAACCAAACTTTAGCTTGGCCAATAAATGTCATCGGAAGCATCCTATGTAACCCTGATTTTCGTGGCATGTTTGGAACGTTGAAGTAGTTTGCAATGTCCTTTACTACATCGATGTGTTTGAATGTGTCTTCATATTCTTTCACAGAAAAAGGTATGTCCTTGAGTATTGATAGAATGCGCCCCTTGAGCTCAAAACTTCTTTCAGCTGGAATCTCGAGCGGCACAAGCCTTAGTCCATTATCCTCACGGGTCTGCTTCTTGTAATCTATCATAGTCATTCTTGTGATGTCTGACATTTCTTCAACCTTGCTTTTTATCTCGTCTTCTAAACTTCCTTCAATAGATGTTTCTAGCTCGGATCCTACTTCCTTCTTGCCTGAAGTCTTTTCAAAAAGTTTCAATTTTTAACCTTGAAATGTATTGCTAGATTCGCCAACCTTCTTGTCTTTCTTCTTGTGAAAAGCTGATTCTGGATTTGTCAATGGTGGAATTATTGGAGTGTTAGATCCTTGGGTCATAAATCACTAAAACAAAAAAAACAAAAGATGTAAAACGAATACAAATAAATAAACTAAAGATTAACTGAAACATAACCATGACATGGAAAACATGACCACGATATGGTGGTTGCTCAGACAGAAAAGTAATTGCAAAAAAAACTTTTTACGGTTTTTACCCCACAAAAAGGGTCAACTAACTAAAAGCAATGAAACTAAAAATCAAATAAGTCGTTCCCCATCAACAGTGCCAAAACATTTTATGTGGGCAAAAATGCATACATGTTTTAAATTTCTAACCTAACTAACTTAATTAATATATGCACCTATTGGTACTGCACCTAGTCAGATTATATAACAGCTTGGGTAAGTCAAGTGTCGAACATAGGGAATAGAATTTATTAATTAATATAACTAATTCTAATTAAACTAAGAAGACAACAAAATTAGGGGTTCTTACTGATTTCCCCTTATCCTATGGTTGATCTCTAGTGGATTAAATATTCTTATTACGATTTTGTTAACTAGCTATTGTGATCAAATATCTATACATACCAATATATGAATTATAATGCAATGATCAAGCACTAGTTAAACACTAAATCAATAAAAAGCACAAATTGGACTATGAATGATAGTAGTTACTTTCTGATGATCAAGTTAGCACAAATTAAGATTAATTATGCTCTCTAAAAAAGTTAAATTTACTAGTTTTAATTACTTTATCTAAGATGCGATTAATCATGGCTCTAATTATTTAGTGATCATAAACAATTAGGTGATAAATTCATGCAATTAGAATGATCAACTATCACACAGAACTTGATTAATAAGAAATAAAAACTAGAACTAAAACATGTTAGGGTTTAATTATCAAACACAATTAAAATCAACATATGTCATCCATAAATTGAAATCAACACATAAGGATTAGGTTTATCTTCACCAAACAGAAGCATAAGGTTTTTAGCCTCTCATAATAGCAGAAAAACACACAAAATCCATACCAATAAGACTGGACATGCATATGCTAGCAAACCGATAAGATCTATGTAGAATTATTCTATATTTCTTCAACTCTTGAACTCCAATAGATTCTAGATCTTCTCCAAGGTTACCAAATGGTTTTTGTCATAATCCTTCTCAGAAAATCGGTTGTAAGTCTCTACATTAGAGCTAATAACCAGATATATATAATTTCCGTATATTTGGCCACCACGGCGTGGTTAAATGGCACCATGTTGTGGTCTTCATAGATATCTTGCATTCTCAAAGTCAACACACTGGTCGAGAATTTTCCATTCGCCACATCATGGTGGATGATCACCATGTCGTGGTCTTCTATCTGCAAGCCTTCTTTGTCTTATTTTGCCTTAGCTCATTCATTCCTACTTCCAGCTCCTTATTTGCTTCCTTTTTATATCGAGTATGTCTTTGCTACTACAAAAAAAGATTTCAAACATAATAAGTACCTTATGTCTCAAAATAAAGATAATTGTAGCTAAAAGTATTACAAATGTGTACAAAATACATGACTAAATATGCACATCAACCATTATTTCAAGTCATTATATACTAAAAAAAATCATATCCATTTTTATCATTATTTTGCATTCTTATATGCAATCCCTACCCAACACATATTTGATGCAATGTCCTCATTGCATGCTTAAGCAATAAAAGAACATACAAATAAAGAGCGAGATTCGAACAGACTTCCCTAGGATAGTTTTGGTGAGATCGAATTGTGAAACTTGTATGGAAGACATCTCGTATAATTTGTTGGAAAAACAGTACTTCTAGTCCTTCTTCTCATTAATTTAAATCTGTCGGATTAAAATTAACCAAAAACCATTTTCAATAAGTTTGTTGAGTTGGGCCATGACATGGAAGTGGTGGCCACATCGTGGGGATGTGTCTGATAGAATTCAGTCGCGATAAAAATAAATGCCAAAGTGTGGAGATTATAGCCACATCATGGGGGATTCTCATAATGTCTTTTAGAGTGACAATATGATGTGTATTCACTTCTTAATGGCTTAGGACCATTCTCGAACCCTCATTTCTCTAAAATTCTTCCAAAATCTTCACGTCATCAAGTTGGAACCCCACATATATTCAAAAATATGATCTTGATTGCAATCTTCCAAAATGTCACAGCTTTTTGCAATTAAGCTCCTTCATTGCTTTCACTTTCTTAACACTGCAAAAATATGATCAAAGGACTAAAGAGACACATCATCATTTGGTTAATAAAAAATAAACTAATCAACAAAAACTAAAAATAAAAAAACGAATGAAGATGCAAACTCTAAAAAAATGTCGGGTTGCCTCCTGACAAGCGCTTCTTATTGAGGAGTCATGAATCGGATACCCTCCCACTCTATGTTGTTGCAAGCGGGAGTGGAATATCCCACTTCTCATTTTTGATCTTTGATCTTCTCTTGTACGCTTGTACTCTCCTTATGTACGCCTTTCTTGAGTTTTCCTTTTTATTTTGATCGGCTCTTTCTTTGTGTTTTCGTTTCAACCATTTGCTTTGCCATTTTTCTCCTTTTTGTTCTCGTTCTTCCACTTCCACTTTGTCAATGATTAGATTGTTTTCCTCTTTTTCAATCTCCTCCTTGCTTATCTCTTCATCATTATCCGAATCAAATTATTCTTCTTCTATTGATTCATCCACTTGAGCCTTTGGATAATGAACGTGAATACTTCAAAAATCACTAGAATTGAAGCTCTAGGCTTGGTAAGCTTGGTTTTTCATGTTAAGGATTTTCCCAAGATTTCAACTCTTCCTCCATCATCTTCTCTATCTCATTTAACTTGTTTGGATCTTCTTTTATTATTTTACCATCCACATCATTCACCTCTAGCATCTCAACTAAAGGTTCTTCATTATTCACTTCTTGGTTCATCTCAAAGGTGATTTCTTCGTCTTCTACATGAAGCGTGAGCTTAGAATCATGGATGTCAACAACTACTCTTGCGGTATTCAAGAATGGTCTTCCCAAGATTATGGGAAGGTCTTCGTCTTCTTTCATGTCCAACACCACAAAATCCACTATAAAAATAAATTTCCCAACTTTCACCAATAAATCTACCACCAATCCAAACATGGAAAACCAAAATTTTAGCTCACACTCATCCCCCCCCCCCCAACTCAAGCCCTCCCTAGGCTCATAACAACCCGTCATCATCTGATTCAAATTCCAACACCTACCCATTCCCCCACCTTCGATAGAACATCCAATCAGTAATCGTTCCAAGAGTGGTATACAAAAACCAAACCCAAAATATTCCCTCTATACCAATAATATTTCTCCATTTCCTTCTAGTCATAAGTCTGTTCTTCTTGATAAAAATTGGAATTGTGCTATGAAAAGTGAATATGATGCTTTACTTAAACAGGATACATGGGATTTGGTTCCTAGACCATCTAATACTAATGTTATTGGTTTTCATGGACACAAGTTTAACTTAGATGGTTCTCTCAAACGATACCAGGCTCGACTCGTTATTAATGGTAAATCCCAATCGTTATTAATGGTAAATCCCAATAGGTAGGTGTCGATTGTGATGAAACCTTCAGTCACGTGGTCAAACCCGCAACCATACGAATTGTTTTAAGTCTTGCTCTAAGTCATCAATGGTCGGTTCACCAACTTGATGTTAGAATTACATTCCTTCATGGAACTCTTAATGAAGTTGAATACATGCATCAACTATCGGGGTTTTCTAATCCATATTTTCTTGGTTATATTTGTAAGCTACGCAGATCACTTTATAGTTAAAAGCAAGCACCACGGTCATGGTATCAGTGGTTTTCGCATTACTTATTGTGCATCGAGTATGTGTGTAGCAAAAGCGACACATTGTCACACCCCCGAACCAGACGACGGAAACGTCCGAGGGCTATTGTGACTCAATTGAATATCATCACAATTATTATACATGAATCATAACATCATTCATCACCATGCATTGTAATATTAAAACTGATATTGTTTACATTCAGTACATTGTTTTAAACATTACATTTCCATAACTTAAACCGTTCGATACTAATTTAAACAAAACACCATGACATCACTGGATACATATTCTTCAATTTACCTGTTACCTGAGAATACAAGTATTTTGGAAAAACGTCAACATATGAAATATTGGTGAGTTCATAAGTCATGTTTGAAAAATAATGATTTTTGTGTAGTTTGAAAACCCAGAAAATCCGATATTTTCTAAAACGAATATTATATATAAGAAAAAGTGTGGAGATCCGTAGTATGCTTGTCGATTTTTGTAAACGTGTATAATTGTTAAACCTTGTATACATCACTTAGGTAAAAGTGTTGGACTTCCCGGGAAAACCCGATGTTTTCCTCATACATAAAATTTCGTGTCTTGTTATTGTTATATCGATACGACAATTGTTTCCGATAATTCCAGGTGACATTGGATTAATTATGGGTTGTGATTCGTTATAATCACGCATTAATGAAGATGACTAGTTTATAACTATCAAATACAAACGATCCCTTAGGCTTCGTCCGTACTACTCACTTAATCCAACCACCCTGACTTCTCATAGCCCCACAACCGAGGAGAAAGGAAGGTACGAAGCCCCCATTATTTTCATAAGTCGTTCAAGGCTATCGGGAATGCGAAAGGCACTTGGCCCGACTCGCATTTGACTTCTCGACTTTGCTAGCAGTACCAATGGGCCCTTGGGGCCCAACAGCACAATAAACCTATTGAAAGTCCTTTTACATGGAATTAGGTCATAGAAGGCCCAATAACATGTAAGCGCGTTCCCTTCGGGCCTAAAGATCATGTTATTGGGCTAGCTAGGCCCAACAAGCACGATATGAAACTTTCAAGCCCAAAGATTGAATATTGACTTCTCGTAAATTTCACGTGTTTATTGAAGTACTATTGTTTATTGATTTTTGATTCGTTATTGATTCGAGACCGAATCAATTCGTTTGGTAACGATATTGGTGTTGAAAGTGCATTTATTATTATGTTTCCCCAGTAGTCGTGGTGCTTGTATTTTATCTTAAGGGATTTATTTGTTTAAAAGTAAGAGTTTACCTTTTTATGACCCTTCCTAGATAAAATTTACACTTTTAATCCATTATATAGAAGATTTTCCATTTTAGTCCTTAACCCATTTTTCTTGACACTTTAGTATCAAAACTTATTGAAAACACATTTTCAGCTCAGATTTACTTGATAAACAGCTTAAGTCCTTCAAAAATGAAGTTTTCTCGGTTGGAACCCTCATTTTCGCAAACTTTACAGTTTTGGCCCAAAATGGAAATTTTTTGCATTTTTGATCCTTTTTTACTTTGAAAAACATTTTTGACCTTTGAAATGGTTTTAATACACTTGTAATCCTCTGTTTTGTAGAAAGTTACTTTTCCAGCCCCGCAATTTCAAAAATCTCGCAATTTGGGGCTTACTGGGCCGAAAAGCCCATTTTAGCCCATTATGTTCAAAAATTACATTTTAAGCCCCTCAAAAGTGTTGATATTCAGAAAATATATATTAGAAACTGTTTGGACTCTTTTCAACCTCCAGAAATTATCATTTGTCGTTTTGGGCCCTTAGTTTTGTATTTTTGACAATTTGAGCCCAAAAATGTGTTTTAAGTCCAAAAATGTTCATTCTAACCAAATAAACTATTTTTCTTGACTTGATTAGTGTAAAATGATATAAGTTATGTTTAGTTCATTCCTCATATTGTAGATCTCGGTTTTTAGGCTCTTTTTGGCTAACATATTCATCACAAAACACATAAGATCATACATACAAGCATAAAAATCGCACAAGGCATACAATTACTCATAGATCTACACATTTGCTTGTATTCTCCCCCACAAAAACTCATAAAAACCGAAAAAGAGGGGGTATGAAGCTCACCTTGAGTTGTTGTTTCGGTTTTGAAGAAGATTGGAAGGAGTTTGATGTTGTTTTCGGCCCTAACAAGCCTTCCTTTGATGACTTTGAACTTAGAGGGTTTCTAAGAGAGTGATCATGATTTTTGCATGGATTAGAAAGAGATTTTTGATAACACAAAGAAACTAGATCATAGATCCAAGCATGATCTTACCTTACATGAAGAATTTGTGGAAATATCTTCTTGAAAAACCTTCTAAATTTCAAGATCTTGATGAAGAGTGGAGGGAGTTTCCTTGAGAGATTTGTGAGAGAATTGTGTGTGTGTGTGCTTGGAATCGGCCGAGCACAAGAGAGAGGGAAAGAGAGAGATCTTGAAGTGATGTGTGCATGGAAACATGGGATAAGATGCATGGAAGACCATAATGTAAAAATGAGGTGGCCATGAGAAGTCAACTCTCCCTTTTTACTTGGGCTTGGGCTGAGAATTAGAGAGGAAGAGAAAAGAATTTGGGCCTTGTATGCTTAAGCCTTTTTCATGGTTATGTTAAGTGATGTTTGGTCCAAATAACAATAAATAGGATTCTTATGACCTATTAGGGCTACATTAGGTTAATTTTGGCCCAAAATGGTTCATATAATTAATTTATTTCATTCTAGGCCCAATATGGCCCAAAATATTGAAATAAATGGAAGTGGGTCCAGTTAGAGCCCATTTAAGAGTTCTAAGCCCAAGATGGTCAAATTGGAAGCTTATTGGTCCATTGGGCCCAATAAGAAATTCCTAGTCCAAAATGGACTTAAACAAGAACTCCTAGGGTTTCCAATTGCTTATTGACTACTTGAAATGCTTGCATGGGGTGTTTGTTTGAAATTTTGTTGTCATAGAGTATGCATCATACATGCTCTTATGTCTTAGATTCACAATTTGACTTAAGTGTTGTAGTTACAAGGCACAAAAATTTCTAGTTGTGACATCATCCCCCCGTTAGAGGGAATTTCGTCCCGAAATTCTTTTGAAAGCTAGATTTGAGAATGCTAGAATGGGTGAGGGTACTTTTGCTTCATTTGGTCTTCGCGTTCCCACGTGAATTCTAGCCCACGCTTCGCGTTCCACCGTACTTTCACGATCGGGGTGCGACTTTGTTTAGTACGCTTCACCTCCCTGTCCATGATTTCGACTGGTTCTTCAACGAACAGGAGATTCTCGTTGATTTCAATCTCGTCAAGGGGAATGATGAGAGTTTCATCTGATAGCCCCTTCTTTAGATTGGAAACATGGAACACAGGGTGTACACTGCTTAGCTCAGCGGGTAGCTGCAGTTTGTACGCCACTGGACCTATTCGGGCAACGATCTCGAAAGGTCCAATGTATCGTGGGTTCATTTTTCCCCGTTTTCCGAAACGAATGACCCCCTTCCATGGTGAAACTTTTAACAGCACTCGATCCCTGACCTGAAACTCTAAGGGCTTTCGCCGTTTATCAGCGTAGCTCTTTTGTCGGTCGCACGATGCTTGTAGTCGGGCTCTGATTTGAACTATCTTTTTCGTGGTTTCACGTATGATCTCTGGTCCCGTTAACGCCTTGTCCGATGCCAGTTTCTTTGCTAGCTGGGTGTCGCCCACCTCAGCCCAACACAACGGTGACCTACACTTACGTCCATATAGTGCTTCGAGAGGAGCGACTTTGATGCTCGAATGATAACTGTTGTTATAGGAGAATTCAACTAAGGGTAAGTGGGTATCCCAAGACTTCCCAAAATCTATCACACATGCGCGAATCATGTCTTCGAGCGTATGGATGGTTCGTTCGCTTTGACCGTCCATTTGTGGGTGATAAGCGGTGCTCATGTCGAGATAGGTTCCAAGTGCTTTCTGAAGTGATTGCCAAAAACGTGAAGTGAATCTACTGTCTCTATCTGAGATAATAGACACTGGTACTCCGTGAAGTCTCACGATTTCCCGAATGTATAATTGTGTCAGTCTCTCCATTTTGTAGGATTCTTTTATTGGCAGGAAATGGGCGGATTTCGTCAGTCGGTCAACTATTACCCATATGGTGTCTAATCCATCTGACGTCTTGGGTAGCTTGGTCACAAAGTCCATAGAAATCCCTTCCCATTTCCACTCGGGGATCAGCGGTTGCTGTAATAACCCCGAGGGCTTCTGGTACTCCACCTTTACTTTGACACAAGTAAGGCATTTGCTGACATAGGTGGCAATTTCTGCCTTCATGTTAGGCCACCAATAATGTTGTTTAATATCCAAGTACATCTTGTCCGAACCGGGATGGATGGAGTATCGCGTCTTGTGAGCTTCATTCATGACTACCTCCCTAAATCCTCCGAGTTTAGGGACCCAAATACGGTTCATGAAATAGTATACTCCATCCTCTTTTACTTCTAGATTCTTCTCCATTCCGCGGAATGCTTCGCTTGCTCTGGTTTCCGTCTTCATGGCATTTGACTAGGCTACCCCGATCTGAGTGGTTAGGTGAGATTGGATGGTTATTGAGAGAGTTTTCGCACGACGATTAGAGTACTCCTTCCGGCTCAAGGCATCAGCTACCACGTTGGCCTTGCCCGAGTGGTACTTGATTTCACACTCGTAATCGTTTAATAGTTCAACCCATCTTCGTTGCCTCATATTCAGCTCTTTCTGATTCAAGATGTGTTGGAGACTTTTGTGGTCCGTGAAGATGGTGCACTTCGTACCATAAAGGTAATGCCTCCAAATCTTCAGAGCAAAGACCACCGCTCCCAATTCTAGATCATGGGTTGTATAATTTACTTCGTGTGTTTTTAATTGGCGGGATGCGTAAGCTATCACTCTTCCACGCTGCATGAGAACGCAACCTAAACCCTGATTCGACGCGTCGCAGTAGACCATGAAATCTTCTGTTCCCTCTAGTACAGATAGTACCGGGGCACTGCAAAGGGCTTGCTTCAGGGTTCGGAATGCAACTTCTTGTTTGTCCGTCCATTTGAATGGTACACCCTTTTGTGTAAGCGAGGTAAGTGGCTTGGCGATCTTCGAGAAGTTTTGAATGAACCTCCTATAGTAGCCTGCTAGGCCTAAGAATTGGCGGATTTCTGTGGGTGTCATCGGGACTGCCCATCCTTTGATGGTTTTGACCTTAGAAGGATCCACATGAATTCCTTCCCGACTAACAATATGACCTAAGAAGTTCACGCTACGGAGCCAGAACTCACACTTAGAGAGTTTTGCGTATAGCTTTTCCGTTCGCATGGTTTCTACGATTTGTCGGAGATGTTGGCCATGCTCTTCTTCACTTTGGGAATAGACTAGAATGTCGTCAATGAAGAAGATGACAAAGTTGTCGAGGAATGGTCGACAGATTCGGTTCATCAGGTCCATAAATGCGGCAGGGGCATTTGTTAGACCGAAGGGCATTACAACAAATTCATAATGTCTGTAACGAGTTCGGAAAGCGGTTTTGGGAATATCCTCTTCCCGGACCTTGAGCTGATGGTACCCGGATCGTAGATCTATCTTAGAATAGTAACTAGCCCCTTGGAGCTGGTCAAATAGATCTTCAATTCGTGGGAGTGGATAGCGATTTTTGACGGTGAGCTTGTTTAACTCTCTGTAATCGATGCACATTCTAAAAGATCCGTCCTTCTTTTTGACAAAGAGGACCGGAGCTGTGACAACCGTCAAATTCTGGTCAATTCAAAGTCAACTTAAGTCAACAAGTCAAACCGTTCAACTCAACTAACACTTGTGTACTATGGCTTACGTTATGTAATTACTAAACAACTCGCTATTCTAATGAGAGATCATAAATCGAAAAGTACGTACATCTAGATCTCTTTAACCTAAAACTGTGGTAGGTGACGAGCCAAACCGATAAAACAATGTTACATACACATCGGGAGTGTGTAAGATCCTTAAACAAGGCTTAACGGGGTTTACGGACCTTGCATTGCGAAGCCGGACACTCAATAAGGTCACAAATGAAACCTCTCTCAATCGTTTCCACTTTATCTCTTCTTATCGAGAGTCTCTCCCAAATCTCTCTAAGTATGTGGAATCTCTCCCAAATATCTCCTTGTATGTGAAATCTCTCCAAGAATGTCAAATCTCTCCCAAATCTCTCTAAGTATGTGGAATCTCTCCCAAATATCTCTTTGTATGTGAAATCTCTCCAAGAATGTCAAATCTCTCCCAAATCTCTCTAAGTATGTGGAATCTCTCCCAAATATCTCTTTGTATGTGAAATCTCTCCATGAATGTCAAATCTCTCCCAAATCTCTCTAAGTATGTGAAATCTCTCCCAAATATCTCTTTGTATGTGAAATCTCTCCAAGAATGTGAAATCTCTCCCAAATCTCTCTCAAAAGTTTCCGTAACTTTTTGAAGTCATTAGGGTCATTCCGACCCTTAACCGGGTCAAAAACGGCTTAAAACGGGGCAAAAACGGACAAAAAGGGCTTAAGGACCCGAAACCCCTCTTAAGGACCCGAAACCCCTCTTAGGGCCGAAAGTCCTATTAGGGACCGAACCCTCCTGAGCCGAACCCAAACCTGCTGAGAACCGAACCCGAAGGGTCCTCTCGGGCCCGAACCTCGCATGCACACCCGAACCCGAAGGCTCCTGGAACCAAACCCGAAGGTACTGTTCACTTCGGTCTATCTCGCTTCTGACCCTTCACTTCCTGCTGACCCTCGCTTCCTTTCGCTTCGGACCCAGCATCAGAAGGGACCGAACCTTCGGCCCCCTTCCGAGAAGCTTCGCTGTTAGCCATTTTCTTTCCGGTTTTCGACTACGACTTCATTTTAGCTTCGTTTTTAATTGTTTTAATGCGGGATTTTCACTCAAAATTTTATTTTAACATATAAGGACCCATAATTATTAAATTGTCACGTTTTGAAGGATAAAACCTTATCCAAAAGAGTGGGTGAAGTACAAAAGGTGGAGTGTTGACTTTCCTTTATTTTATGACACAAGCAACCACCATACCTACTCCATGACTAACCCACACTCCTCGCCACCATACCTTGTCACTTCCTTGTCCTTTTTACCTCACTCACAAGCCATCCCCACGTTTTTGAGAGCTGGAAACTCAACCTCTCTCCTCATTTCTTTCACTTGCTCTCATTTCACCAAAAATCAAACACAACTTTTCTCTCAAACTTTTTCTCTCTATTTCAAGGCTCTAAGGCTGATTTTCAAGCTTTATTCTTCTCTTGGTAAGTATAATTCATCCTCCTTGTGATATTACACTTGATTCTACACAAATCATTGATTGCTTACACAAATATCGTCATATTTGTTGATTAGCTCCACAAATCTTCAAGCATCTCCTGAGTGTTCTTGAGTTGAACACTTCTTTTCTCAATCATCCATCTTCTGAAATCACTCAAGGTGAGTTCATACCCCTACATTTTCATGTTTTCTAAATTTTTTAGGGGGGTGGGGGGGGAATACAAGTTAAAACACCAAGAACATAACTAAACTTTTCTAACCGCCTTCATCAGAAAAGTTCAACTCCATTCACGGACTGTTTTGGACAACTTAACCATTTTAGTTTTCAAAATTGTTTTAGGTTCAAGTAGTTCCACTTCTTAGCTTTAAAATGACTACTTGCACATCTCCACACGATTTTTCTACAATTTATGGTGATTTTTACAAAACAGCCTGTCTTTTCAAACACAAATCCGGACCAGTCTGTGAATATGAGAATTTTAATACAAGTTAAAGGCTTCCAAAAATCATGATAAAAATTATGAGTAAACTAGACGCATTTTAGGAACTCTCAGAATTTACGGATCTAGTTTTCGACTTCGTATGATTTTTCTAAAACAGTGCAGAAAGGTTAAATTTAGTTAACAGCTTATAACTTTCAAAACACTTTGTAACATGTTGAGCAAAGTGTTAAATCTTTGATGAATTCATATATTACATGTATTTCTTGTAATGATATATTTATATTATAGGAAATTACTTACTGAATTTATAAGAATCCTCCATCATAACCATTAGTACAAAACAAAGCAAGATAAACATAGCTATATTGTACTATACATTTGACTTACATAGAAAGGGTTCTTATACACCACAAATAAACATACTAAACTATAATAAGTATAGTTAGGTTGCATATACATTTCAAACATTTTGATAAACTATAATAGGTATAGTTTATGATCATTTACATTACAAAAGGTTTTCACACGAATGGGGTACATTCCAAAGTACCGGCTTTTCATATAAAGGGGGTACATTCCAAAGTACCGGGTTTTCATATAAAGGGGGTACATTCCAAAGTACCGGGTTTTCATATGAATGGGGTACATTCCAAAGTATCGGGTTTCATATAAATGGGGTACATTCCAAAGTACCGGGTTTTCATATAAGTGGGGTACATTCCAAAGTACCGGGTTTTCATATAAGTGGGGTACATTCCAAAGTACCGGGTTTTCATATAAATGGGGTACATTCCAAAGTACCGGGTTTTCATATAAGTGGGATACATTCCAAAGTACCGGGTTTTCATATAAGTGGGGTACATTCCAAAGTACCGGGTTTTCATATAAATGGGGTACATTCCAAAGTACCGGGTTTTCATATAAGTGGGGTACATTCCAAAGTACCGGGTTTTCATATAAGTGGGGTACATTCCAAAGTACTGGGTTTTCATATAAATGGGGTACATTCCAAAGTACCGGGTTCTCACAAAATAGTTATTATATTTCATCTAGAATTGTTAGACTTCAACTATAATCGTTGAGCGTATATGCTAGAGTCGTATAAGAATCTGGTCTTGATTGGCTTAGAATTGGTGGTGCCCGCCTTACTTCTTGTTCCTCGTTGGGTTGTGGACCTAGGGTAGACCCACTATATTCAACGTTTTATCTAACTTAAATCCTATATAACTTATATACGCTGGATGATTATAGGGGAAATCTACGGGTCATTCCAGGGTTCATTAACACATCATATAGGAATATTCTGTTCACACTTAACTAAGAAAATATTGGATTTTCTGGAAATCAAACTCTATCGATTTTACAAGGAAAACGGTTTCTACTTCAAACAAAACTCTTATGAACTCACCAACTTAATTGTTGACACTTTTTCAAAACTACTTGTATTCTCAGGAAATCAGTGAAACAGGAAAAACTTTAGCGCTTTGAGGATGGGACGTTAAACCGTCAACAATTTATTTTTGTCATCATAATGTAATTGATTTTGAAACATGTAGACATATACTTTGGTGTAACTTTTTCAATTATATTTATGATGGTTGTATTTACTTTGAGCACTATTATACACGTTGTTGTGATACTGTACATGAAGTCCTCCACCCCCGGACGTTTCCGCCATCCTTGGCTTGGGGGTGTGACAGATTGGTATCAGAGCATTGTTTATAGTGAACTCAGTATATCGAACCACATAAGATATACAAACTATAAATGCAATGGGACTAGAGTCTCTGATTTAAAGTTTTCAAAACAACTATACTTTTAGAAATAAATAGCTTCTTATTAAAAGTATACATGCATGCATACATACTAAGGTCAGCATCATTCTATAACAAAACAAAAGTAATGATTGTTGGATATCACAGGTAAGCTCGGGGATGTATGGTCAGTCTTGGGAGTGGCATAGCCTGATCAACTATGCTAGTCCGAGGAGTAATTTGCACATGCCCAAGAATGGTTGTGATATGGCAACAAGTCTAAAAACTTACCAACACTACCACAATGAAATACCATAGGGGTATTTGGTGTTATTATAATTACTTATTTGAGAACTAACTAGATTTTTATCAATAGGTCAATAATTGCTTAGTGGATACATTAAAATTATATGTATTCAGGACGTCATAGACTTAGAATCTGTGGATCTTTGCTTTACTTCCTGTTCTCGTTGGATTGGGGATTTAGAGTTAGGGTCGCTTATTCGAAGGTCTATCCTGTCCCAAATACATATGACTAGTATGCACTAAACAATGTATTGAAGTACCTGATAAAGATCATCTTATAATTATCTAATTAGTACGTCTACTTAGTTATTTCTTATATCCCCATTTCTCGCGAAGATATCATGGCTGGACTGCATCCCCACGACGACCCATGCTACCCCAACCACGGCAATACTGAATGGCTCGGAGAGGATCCAGAGATTTATTACCCAATCCATGTGGATGGTCACCAAGCTAAAGGCTTTGCTGATGGTTCTGACTCCGACCCTGAAGTGGAGAACCTACCCTGATGGCCCTTGTTCCGAATCCTAACCCTCGTTCGATTTTTTTTCAAGGCCCGACGCCTCCTTGGGTAGAGTGCTTGGAAACCTAGAGCGAAGAGCAAGACCAACCTATGCCGTTTAATGGAGACCGAAGCTTCTACAACATAAGCGAAGGAAGCTCAGTAGATAGAATTCTTCCAATCCTGGTCCATAGCGTTGCCCGAAACGAGATTCATGGCAGAACAACTCTCCATTGTATCGCAGAGGTTGATGCAAATGCAAGAATACATACAATCCGCATCAATCGCCTTGAGCAAACTCGTGAAAAATATGAGAGAGACCACGAAACCCTGCTGCAAACACTGGCTGAAACACGTACCGAAGTCATAGAACTCTAAGTACGCTAGAGGGTATATGAAAGGCACCTGCCTGATAAGGAGCGACAACTAGCTGAACTAAGGGATCACCAGAGGGATGACCGCCGCCAGTAGTAGATGCCTTACTTTCTTTCCCTGTTAAAAAGGAATCATTTTTCCTATCAATTTCCTGTGTGGCATCCTCTATGAAACTATCTTGTACTATAGGTACTTTTGGTTAGGCCTTTAGGCGGCCAAAAACTCTCCTGCTCCGGATGTGATGTGAGATCCTCTACAAGGTCAATTTTTCCCCAATTGGTTACATCTTAAACAACAATGACATTGTCATTAGGCTAAATTCTGTGACACCCTTTGTCCAAATACTTCCGTCGTGCTACCATATGAGTCTATCTGAAACCCACTCTAGTCGAGTTGTTGGACTAGAGTAATTTTAGCTCCGGGATCGTCCCAATTCTCTTTCAAAGGTTGGATCATGTTGTTCACCAACCAATGGAACCCGGTTTGAACGACAAACGTCATGAGACCATTCTATGAACTTACTTCTACTCCGTGATAGGACTGCATCATAGGGATGTAGGTCAAACCTTCGAGAACATATTTCTACTCTATAGGTGAACGGTCGAAATACATCTAGGTTCAATGATAGCCCTTACTAGGAATTCTAGTTCATTAAGAAGGATTAGTAAGAATGTTATTTTTTATGATTTCCTCACTTATACATTCCCCAGTTATATATAGCGAAGACCTGGTAGACAATAGAATGTGAGATTTCTAACTTAGTTTCTTTTCCTCGTGGGGTTGTGAAACTAAAGTAGAATCACACATTTCACTATCTGCCCAGTCTTGGTTATATCATAATGTGTATAAGCTAAGTTTTCATGTATAATAACTCATCTCTTAGTCAGAATCAAAATAATATAGAGCCAACTGTAGTCACCCACAAACTCCTCGCCTAAATTCAAATTTTGGGACGAAATTCCCTCTAACGGGGGGATGATGTGACAACCGTCAAATTCTTGTCAATTCAAAGTCAACTTAAGTCAACAAGTCAAACCGGTCAACTCAACTAACACTTGTGTACTATGGCTTACGTTATGTAATTACTAAACAACTCGCTATTCTAATGAGAGATCATAAATCGAAAAGTACGGATATCTAGATCTCCTTAACCTAAAACTGTGGTAGGTGACGAGCCAAACCGATAAAACAATGTTGCATACTCATCGGGAGTGTGTAAGATCCTTAAAAAAGGCTTAACGGGGTTTACGGACCTTGCATTGCGAAGCCGGACACTCAAAAAGGTCACAAATGAAACCTCTCTCAATCGTTTCCACTCTATCTCTTCTTATCGAGACTCTCTCCCAAATCTCTCTAAGTATGTGGAATTTCTCCCAAATATCTCTTTGTATGTGAAATCTCTCCAAGAATGTCAAGTCTCTCCCAAATCTCTCTAAGTATGTGGAATCTCTCCCAAATATCTCTTTGTATGTGAAATGTCTCTAAGAATGTCAAATCTCTCCCAAATCTCTCTAAGTATGTGGAATCTCTCCCAAATATCTCTTTGTATGTCAAATCTCTCCAAGAATGTCAAATCTCTCCCAAATCTCTCTAAGTATGTGAAATCTATCCCAAATCTCTCTCAAAAGTTTCCGTAACTTTTTGAAGTCATCCGGGTCATTCCTACCCTTAACCGGGTCAAAAACGGCTTAAAACGGGGCAAAAACGGACAAAAAGGGCTTAAGGACCCGAAACCCCTCTTAAGGACCCGAAACCCCTCTTAGGGCCGAAAGTCCTCCTAGGGACCGAACCCTCCTGAGCCGAACCCGAACCTGCTGAGAACCGAACCCGAAGGGTCCTCTCGGGCCCGAACCTCGCATGCACACCCGAACCCGAAGGCTCCTGGAACCGAACCCGAAGGTACTGTTCACTTCGGTCTATCTCGCTTCTGACCCTTCGCTTCCTGCTGACCCTCGCTTCCTTTCGCTTCAGACCCAGCATCAGAAGGGACCGAACCTTCGACCCCCTTCCGAGAAGCTTCGCTGTTAGCCATTTTCTTTCCGGTTTTCGACTACGACTTCATTTTAGCTTCGTTTTTAATTGTTTTAATGCGGGATTTTCACTCAAAATTTTATTTTAACATATAAGGACCCATAATTATTAAATTGTCACGTTTTTAAGGATAAAACCTTATCCAAAAGAGTGGGTGAAGTACAAAAGGTGGAGTGTTGACTTTCCTTTATTTTATGACACAAGCAACCACCATACCTACTCCATGACTAACCCACACTCCTCGCCACCATACCTTGTCACTTCCTTGTCCTTTTTACCTCACTCACAAGCCATCCCCACGTTTTTGAGAGCTGGAAACTCAACCTCTCTCCTCATTTCTTTCACTTGCTCTCATTTCACCAAAAATCAAACACAACTTTTCTCTCAAACTTTTTCTCTCTATTTCAAGACTCTAAGGCTGATTTTCAAGCTTTATTCTTCTCTTGGTAAGTATAATTCATCCTCCTTGTGATATTACACTTGATTCTACTCAAATCATTGATTGCTTACACAAATATCGTCATATTTGTTGATTAGCTCCTCAAATCTTCAAGAATCTCCCGAGTGTTCTTGAGTTGAACACTTCTTTTCTCAATCATCCATCTTCTGAAATCACTCAAGGTGAGTTCATACCCCTACATTTTCATGTTTTCTAAAGTTTTTAGGGGGGTGGGGGGGAATACAAGTTAAAACACCAAGAACATAACTAAACTTTTCTAACCGCCTTCATCAGAAAAGTTCAACTCCATTCACGGACTGTTTTGGACAACGTAACCATTTTAGTTTTCAAAATTGTTTTAGGTTCAAGTAGTTCCACTTCTTAGATTTAAAATGACTACTTGCACATCTCCAAACGATTTTTCTACAATTTATGGTGATTTTTACAAAACAGCCTGTCTTTTCAAACACAAATCCGGACCAGTCTGTGAATATGAGAATTTTAATACAAGTTAAAGGCTTCCAAAAATCATGATAAAAATTATGAGTAAACTAGACGCATTTTAGGAACTCTCAGAATTTACGGATCTAGTTTTCGACTTCGTATGATTTTTGTATGATTTTTCTAAAACAGTGCAGAAAGGTTAAATTTAGTTAACAGCTTATAACTTTCAAAACACTTTGTAACATGTTGAGCAAAGTGTTAAATCTTTGATGACTTCATATATTACATGTATTTCTTGTAATGATATATTTATATGATAGGAAATTACTTACTGAATTTATAAGAATCCTCCATCATAACCATTACTACAAAACAAAGCAAGATAAACATAGCTATATTGTACTATACATTTGACTTACATAGAAAGGGTTCTTATACACCACAAATAAACATATTAAACTATAATAAGTATAGTTATGTTGCATATACATTTCAAACATTTTGATAAACTATAATAGGTATAGTTTATGATCATTTACATTACAAAAGGTTTTCACACGAATAGGGTACATTCCAAAGTACCGGCTTTTCATATAAAGGGGGTACATTCCAAAGTACCGGGTTTTCATATAAAGGGGGTACATTCCAAAGTACCGGGTTTTCATACGAATGGGGTACATTCCAAACTACCGGGTTTTCATATAAGTGGAGTACATTCCAAAGTACCGGGTTTTCATATAAGTGGGGTACATTCCAAAGTACCGGGTTTTCATATAAATGGGGTACATTCCAAAGTACCGGGTTTTCATATAAGTGGGGTACATTCCAAAGTACCGGGTTTTCATATAAGTGGGGTACATTCCAAAGTACCGTGTTTTCATATAAATGGGGTACATTCCAAAGTACCGGGTTTTCATATAAGTGGGGTACATTCCAAAGTACCGGGTTTTCATATAAATGGGGTACATTCCAAAGTACCGGGTTCTCACAAAATAGTTATTATATTTCATCTAGAATTGTTAGACTTCAACTATAATCGTTGAGCGTATATGCTAGAGTCGTATAAGAATTTGGTCTTGATTGGCTTAGAATTGGTGGTGCCCGCCTTACTTCCTGTTCCTCGTTGGGTGGTGGACCTAGGGTAGACCCACTATATTCAACGTTTTATCTAACTTAAATCCTATATAACTTATATACGCTGGACGATTATAGGGGAAATCTACGGGTCATTCCAGGGTTCATTAACACATCATATAGGAATATTCTGTTCACACTTAACTAAGAAAATATTGGATTTTCTGGAAATCAAACTCTATCGATTTTACAAGGAAAACGGTTTTTACTTCAAACAAAACTCTTATGAACTCACCAACTTAATTGTTGACACTTTTTCAAAACTACTTGTATTCTCAGGAAATCAGTGAAACAGGAAAAACTTTAGCGCTTTGAGGATGGGACGTTAAACCGTCAACAATTTATTTTTGTCATCATAATGTAATTGATTTTGAAACATGTAGACATATACTTTGGTGTAACTTTTTCAATTATATTTATGATGGTTGTATTTTCTTTGAGCACTATTATACACGTTGTTGTGATACTGTACATGAAGTCCTCCACCCCCGGACGTTTCCGCCATCCTTCTCGTGACACATAATTTCAGAATGGTAGGGGCTTAACCAGTCCATGCCAATAATCACATCCAAACTCCTAATGGAAACAGGCATTAAGTCTATTCGAAAGACGTGTTGGTTCAGGGTTAGGGTACATCCGATGTAGATTTCCCCAGTGGATTCGGTTTTCCCATTGGCCATTTCCACCGTAAAGGTTTCATTGAGCTTCTGGGCTTGTTGTTTTAAATAATGTTTAAACTTATTGCTCACAAAGCTTCGCTCTGCTCCGGTGTCAAATAGGATGCATGCATAAGTGTGGTTTAGGGGAAACGTACCGGTAACAACAGCGGGATCCTGAATTGCCTCCCCCTGACCCATGGCCAGCACCCTTCTTGTCCCTCCATTTCCGGGATTGTTGTTGTTAGGGCAATCTCGACGGAAATGCCCAGTCCTTCCACACTCATAGCAGGTGTGGCTAGGTCCGGCATTGTCGCCGCCGGTGTTGGTGTTGTTGTTGTTGCGATTGTTGTTGTTGTTGTTGTTGTTGCGGTTGTTGTTGTTGTTGATTCTGAGGAGGGTAAGTCCTATAGTACCTTGCCGTGTGCCCTTTCCGATTGCAACTGGTGCACTGCATCTCCCTGCACTCTCCATTGTGATGGAGGCTGCACTTGTTGCACTTGGGAAGATTACCGGAATAAGGTCTAGGAGCATTTGGAGCAGCTGAGGCTGGAGCATGTGGTGTGGCCCGAACTTGTGTGGTGGCAGCATTAACCGCCACTGTCTGCTGCTTCTTGGAAGTCTCGGAGCCTTGACGCCCCTTTCTCTTGTTGTTCTTTCCCTTCTTGCCATCACTTTCCTTCTTGGCCTCGATCTCCGCTGGCTTCTCACCCTTCTTGTTGTTGTGGTCATAAAGCTTCTTGGTCAATCTGTTAGCACTGTCGAAAGTTTCAAGATTTGCAGCTATCACGTTTCCTTGGATCGGGGAGGTTAGTCCCCAGATGAATCGCTCGATCTTCTTTCCTTCCGAGGTGATCATGCCAGGACACAACAGAGATAGTTCGCTAAATCTTGATATGTAGGCATCTATATCAGCATTCCGGACAGTGAGGTTCCACAGCTCTTGCTCCATTTTCTGAATTTCACCGCGAGGGCAGTATTCGGCCATCAACATTTCTTTCATTTCTGTCCATGGCATGGAATTGGCTACGGGGAGTGTCATGGCTTCCACGTGTCCGTTCCACCAAGCGAGCGCTTGGTCAACAAAAGTGCATGCAGCAAACTTCACCTTCATCTCTTCAGGGCAATCGCATATCTCGAACACCGATTCCAACTTTTCGATCCATCGTTTCAGGGTGATCACTCCTCCAGCGCCGTTAAAGGTTCGTGGTTTGGCGTTTGTGAAGTCTTTGTAGGTACATGTTTTGGTGGGTCCTTGATTCATTCCGTTGTTCGAACTCCCGGCCCCTTATCCGTGGACTCCTCCGTTGTTCCCTTGGTGAATTTGTGTCATTGTTACGGTGACCGCAGCAGATACGGCTGCCTGGAATGCAGTTGAGTCAACTTCGGGTGGGGTTGGTCCAGGGTTTTCGCGAGTAGGTCGTCGAGGCATCTTTCTGTCATGAAACGGAAAGATGTTGAGTGTATGTGGTTTCTGTGAGGTTGTGATCCTATGAGCTAAGTGTGTGGCACTAACTTAGGTACTTTCACAATTTAGCATACAATCATGGATTTGCAGCACATAGCAGATTATAACATCAAAGTAAAACACATAAAAGTTTACTAATATTATCCGCATTTGATACATGAAAATTTTGCTCGTAAGAGCATACATGAGTGATATTAGTTCGACAGCATAACGGCTCTATGAGTAGTGTAGTCACTTAAACATAGAGTCGGGGTACATAGCATAGATCCTAATGACCTAGTAAGATAAGTCCATCCCTAATCGCGATGATCTGTGCTCGGGGGTGGTGCTGAGGAAGTGGATGCTCCCTGAAGGCGAGCCACCAGTCGTTCTGCGTCCTAGAGTCGAGACTCCCACCTCACCTGCCTCATATGGAACTCCCGAAGAACATCACGTGTCTCCTGCTCTGCACGCTTGAACCTAGTCCACAGCTGGCGTACCTGGTCAGCGGTGCTCTGAGCGAGGTCGCCGGTGTTCTGTAACCGTCTTACCATGACCGGAAGGGCTCGATCGGCCGGTCCTCCGTCCCTTAGGTCAAAGAACTCGCGTGACATGCCGAACGGGGATCGTTGTCCTTGTTGTCTGCTCCATCTCCAAAGATCAATACCCCAGGGAGGTGTAGGACCAGTGGGGCCTACCCTGTAAGCGGGCACCCTAATCGGGTAAAGGGGGTTGATGACTTCGGACTCCGCATCCGAATCACCCCCTTCGCCATCATCGGGTTCCTCCTCAAAGCTTCCTTCATCTTCTTCCTCCTCCTGCTCTTCTTCTGGTTCGGCAGGTTCTCCCTCGACTCCTGCCTCCGGTTCCCAGTCAGATTCCTCCTCGGGGTCTTCCTCAGGCTCCTCGTCTAACCATCCGTTATTTCCCTGGTTAGGGAACTAAGGATCTCTGGGGTGATGGAAACCAGCCATGCTGTCTGCGAGAGTGTATAAATATGCTAACATTATTCCTAGGATGCTACAACTATTGTACGAACTAAACAGATGTTCTCTTTTTGGTGATAAAGGGATATGTTTTTAGGTTCCCTAGCTATCACGATCTCCTCAGGACGTGTGATAGTTATACCTTGGAGGGAATGTAGTTGATCAGGCTACATCCGCTCCTTGATACAACTAAGAACAGTCCTGGATTAACCGGGATACTAGCATTATCTTGTTTGGTTCGGTGTTATGTTCTTTTTCCTAATACAAGCAAGGGTGTTTTTTTGTTGTTATCTTTTACTTGTTTTGTTCAGAGTTGTGTTAGTCCCTCTTTTGTTTTATAGTTGCATATCAATGTGTGGTTAGATATGCTAGTTCACTATAAACAGAGCTCTGATACCAACCTGTCACACCCCCGAACCAGACGACGGAAACGTCCGAGGGCTATTGTGACTCAATTGAATACCATCACAATGATTATACATGAATCATAACATCATTTATCACCATGCATTGTAATATTACAACTGATATTGTTTACATTCAGTACATTGTTTTAAACATTACATTTCCATAACTTAAACCGTTCGATACTAATTTAAACAAAACACCGTGACATCACTGGATACATATTCTTCAATTTACTTGTTACCTGAGAATACAAGTATTTTGGAAAAACGTCAACATATGAAATGTTGGTGAGTTCATAAGTCATGTTTGAAAAATAATGATTTTTGTGTAGTTTGAAAACCCAGAAAATCCGATATTTTTTGAAATGAATATTGTATATAAGAAAAAGTGTGGAGATCCGTAGTATGCTTGTCGATTTTTGTAAACGTGTATAATTGTTAAACCTTGTATACATCACTTAGGTAAAAGTTTTGGACTTCCCGGGAAAACCCGATGTTTTCCTCATACATCAAATTTCGTGTCTTGTTATTGTTATATCGATACGACGATTGTTTCCGATAATTCCAGGTGACATTGGATTAATTATGGGTTGTGAGTCGTTATAATCACGCATTAATGAAGATGACTAGTTTATAACTACCAAATACAAACGATCCCTTAGGCTTCGTCCGTACTACTCACTTAATCCAACCACCCTGACTTCTCATAGCCCCACAACCGAGGAGAAAGGAAGGTACGAAGCCCCCATTATTTCCATAAGTCGTTCAAGGCTATCGGGAATGCGAAAGGCACTTGGCCCGAATCGCATTTGACTTCTCGACTTTGCTAGCAGTACCAATGGGCCCTTGGGGCCCAACAGCACAATAAACCTATTGAAAGTCCTTTTACATGGAATTAGGTCATAGAAGGCCCAATAACATGTAAGCGCGTTCCCTTCGTGCCTAAAGATCATATTATTGGGCTAGCTAGGCCCAACAAGCACGATTTGAAAATTTCAACCCCAAAGATTAAATATTGACTTCTCGTAAATTTCGCGTGTTTATTGAAGTACTATTGTTTATTGATTTTTGATTCGTTATTGATTCGAGACCGAATCAATTCGTTTGGTAACGATATTGGTGTTGAAAGTGCATTTTTTATTATGTTTCGCCGGTAGTCGTGGTGCTTGTATTTTATCTTAAGGGATTTATTTGTTTAAAAGTAAGAGTTTACCTTTTTATGACCCTTCTTAGATAAAATTTACACTTTTAATCCTTTATATAAAAGAATTTCCATTTTAGTCCTTAACCCATTTTTCTAGACACTTTAGTATCAAAACTTATTGAAAAGCCATTTTCAGCCTAGATTTACTTGATAAACAGCTTAAGTCCTTCAAAAATGAAGTTTTCTCGGTTGGAACCCCCATTTTCGCAAACTTTACAGTTTTGGCCTAAAATGGAAATTTTTTGCATTTTTGATCCTTTTTTACTTTGAAAAACATTTTTGACCTTTGAAATGGTTTTAATACACTTGTAATCCTCTGTTTTGCAGAAAGTTGCTTTTCCAGCCCCTCAATTTCAAAAATCTCGCAATTTGGGGCTTATTGGGCCGAAAAGCCCATTTTAGCCCATTATGTTCAAAAATTACATTTTAAGCCCCTCAAAAGTGTTGATATTCAGAAAATATATATTAGAAACTGTTTGGACTCTTTTCAACCTCCAGAAATTATCATTTGTCGTTTTGGGCCCTTAGTTTTGTATTTTTGACAACTTGAGCCCAAAAATGTGTTTTAAGTCCAAAAATGTTCATTCTAACCAAATAAACTATTTTTCTAGACTTGATTAGTGTAAGATGATATAAGTTATGTTTAGTTCATTCCTCATATTGTAGATCTCGGTTTTTAGGTTCTTTTTGGCTAACATATTCATCACAAAACACATAAGATCATACATGCAAGCATAAAAATCACACAAGGCATACAATTACTCATAGATCTACACATTTGCTTGTATTCTCCCCCACAAAAACTCATAAAAACTGAAAAAGAGGGGGTATGAAGCTCACCTTGAGTTGTTGTTTCGGTTTTGAAGAAGATTGGAAGGAGTTTGATGTTGTTTTCGGCCCTAACAAGCCTTCCTTTGATGACTTCGAACTTAGAGGGTTTCTAAGAGAGTGATCATGATTTTTGCATGGATTAGAAAGAGATTTTTGATAAAACCAAGAAACTAGATCATAGATCCAAGCATGATCTTACCTTAGATGAAGAATTTGTGGAAATATCTTCTTGAAAAACCTTCTAAATTTCGAGATCTTGATGAAGAGTGGAGGGAGTTTCCTTGAGAGATTTATGAGAGAATTGTGTGTGTGTGTGTGTGCTTGGAATCGGCCGAGAGCAAGAGAGAGGGAAAGAGAGAGATCTTGAAGTGATGTGTGCATGGAAACATGGGATAAGATGCATGGAAGACCATAATGTAAAAATGAGGTGGCCATGAGAAGTTAACTCTCCCTTTTTACTTGGGTTTGGGCCGAGAATTAGAGAGGAAGAGAAAAGAATTTGGGCCTTGTATGCTTAAGCCTTTTTCATGGTTATGTTAAGTGATGTTTGGTCCAAATAACCATAAATAGGATTCTTATGACCTATTAGGGCTACATTAGGTTAATTATGGCCCAAAATGGTTCATATAATTAATTTATTTCATTCTAGGCCCAATATGGCCCAAAATATTGAAATAAATGGAAGTGGGTCCAATTAGAGCCCATTTAAGAGTTCTAAGCCCAAGATGGTCAAATTGGAAGCTTATTGGTCCATTGGGCCTAATAAGAAATTCCTAGTCCAAAATGGACTTAAACAAGAACTCCTAGGGTTTCCAATTGCTTATTGACTACTTGAAATGCTTGCATGGGGTGTTTGTTTGAAATTTTGTTGTCATAGAGTATGCATCATACATGCTCTTATGTCTTTGATTCACAATTTGACTTAAGTGTTGTAGTTACAAGGCACAAAAATTTCTAGTTGTGACACACATCCCTTTTCACCTATAGACGCAACAATGATTACGCTTATCTCCTCGTTTATGTCGATGATATTGTGCTCACAACGCCTTCTTCAAAAGTTAAAGTCGATATTATTGACTCCTTTAAATCAGAATTTTAACATGAATGATCTTGGTAAACTCACCTATTTCTTAGGTATTTCGGTCACCTATTCAAAGGGTAACATGTTTTTGTCTTAAGAAAAATATGCAATTAAGATTATTAAACGTGACAAGATGTAGATTTCAAATCAGCCACTACAACCATTGATACTAACTCCAAATTAATTTCTTCTTCGGGTGATCTAGTTGCTAATCCTTTCGCTTACCACGACCAGAAGTCGACCTTCAATACATTACATTTACTTGCCCGGATAAATCATATAAATGCTTTAAAATGGATCATATGATATTCAAACGGTAACCTGCACTTTGACTTACACTTGTACTCGTCTAAACCTTCTAAGCTTGTCACCTACACCAATGCTGATTTGGGTGGTTGTCCCAACACTCGTCATTTAACATCTGACTACTGTGTTTTGCTTGACGATAATTTGATTTCAGGGTCTGCAAAGCGACAACCTACATTATCTCATTGAAGTGTCAAAGTTGAATACCGTGGCGTAGCTAATGTTGTTGTTGAAGCTTGTTGGTTGCGTAACTTACTTCTCGAACATCGCTCGCTACTCAATATTGCTACGTTGGTTTATTGTGATAATGTCACTGTTGTTTACCCACGTAATCCATTTAAACACCAACGAACAAAACACATCGAAATGGACATATATTTCGTTCACGATAAAGTTTCTCTTAGGCATGATCGAGTTCTACATGTTTCCTATGCTTACCGGTACGTCGATATCTTCACCAAAGTTCTTCCACGCCAATTCTTTTGGAATTTTTAGATCCTTTTATTCCACTGGGGGGGGGGGGGGGGGGGGGGGATATTAACAGAGATCTTGTATATATACTATATTGTATTTTATATTGTATTTTATATTTAGTTGGGATGTCTTCCTAAAATAGAGGGATACTATGTATTGTATATATATTTTATACTTCATAGGAATTAATGAGAAGCAAGGGAAAATATGTATCGTATTAGTAACAATTGTTGAAACTTTTTAGAACCATGTGCGGTATCATTTGTAACAACTTTTGACATCATTGGACCCAAACAACTAATACCAATAACTATTCATTTGGTATAACAAATATTTGCATTGAAGGTCTTTACCTATCAAATGCCGCTACTATATATGCTATTTGCATTGAAGGTCTTTACCTATTAGATGCCGCTACTATATATGCTAGGATCAATGTTGTTTCTACTCAACGTGGCATCAATGACTTGGTCACCCATGTTATAAGAAACTTAAATTGGTTAGTTCTGATTTTTCTTGACCGCTGAAATGAGTCGCCAGAATTCAAACGACATTTGTAATAACTAATACATTAATAAAAGAATTGCTAAAAAAGAAAAGTAAGAAAAATAACCTCTACTATACAAAAACTTATAAAACCAAATTTATTTGGAATTACATGAATTAATCAATTAATCGTCTTTAAGGAAAGGAGCAAAGTCGGCCAATTTTCTAATCCCAGCAGGTAAAATTCTCCCATAAGAAAACATTGTCATGTACAAACTTAGTTGTTTCTAGAAAAGTACAAGGTGGTCGAATTGCATTTTTGTGTGATTTTAATGATCTTATTAAGTGCATATGCCTTTTCTTTTTTATAGGTTTCGGTTTGGTAGGCCATTAAAATTTGGACATTGGTAGATTAGGTTATGTGTCACCACTAGAGTTTGCGTTTTTAATTCGTAGAAATTGCGTTATGAATGAGTTTAATCGTAGAAGTATCATGAATGATGTTTTTCGTTTGCTTTTATTTAAAAATTGTAACTAATTTGGTTTTGTAACAACAAATCTTGTTCCATTTCGGTTTGAAACCTTAACCAAGTTAAGAATGGAATGTCTATTCATAAAACTGATATTTTAAATTACAAGAGCGTTGAAAACGGATTCAAGATTTTTAAGTGGAATCCTAAAAACCTTTTTCTTACTTTTGAATTAGAAATGGATTAATATCATAAAATGACAACTGATTATGTAATGTTTGTTATTTAGATCATCTATATTTTAATTATATTTAATTAGGGGTTACAACCCCTACTTAAAAATGCATGTTTGGATTGAAATTATAAAATTTGATTAAAATAATGTTGTGGGCATAAGGTTATTTGATTGATTTATTTAAAGTCGTTTACTATATTATATTGGACAAATAAGTATTTTGTCTAATTTTGTATTTTGGTAATATTGTATATTATGATAAAATTTGAAAATATCGTTGAATGTATTTGACTTATGACAGATTACAATAATATATATTTGACTGATTTATTTAAAGTCGTATACTACTTAATATGGACAAATAAATACTTCATGAATTCTGTATTTTGGTGATATTTTGTATTTGTCTATTTGATGATTATAAAGATGGACAAATAAATACTTCATGAATTCTGTATTTTGGTGATATTTTGTATTTGTCTTTTTGATGATTATAAAGAAGTTATCGTTGAAATTTGTATTTTATGATATGTATATAATAGTGTTATTTTTATTTGAATAGATCAATATTTGGGTGTCATATTTAATGTAAAATGACAAAATATTTATTGAATTCATGTGGATTTGAACTTCATATTTTCAAAAGTTTGATGTACTAAAAAACGTATTATGCAACGAAATAAAGAAAAATAATATGGAACGATAAAAAACCGAATCTTGAAACCAAAAAATGGTTATCGTTGAACTTGATGATTTATAAAGATTACAAATATATAATTAGTTTCGAAATCGGATGATATCCATAGGACATGTTTAGTCTAAAATGGTCATTGAGGTTGTTAAATTCTATTAAATTTAATCCTATGATACTTAATATTTCGAAAATATGATTACAAAATAACCATAATTTCTGACAACGTACATAGAAATGGATTTTAAGACTTAAAATATGTCATCTTTGATGTATATCTGATTAAGATAATTTTATATGTTATAGTATAATATTAAAACAAGACGATTTATATATAATTATATTATATATATATATATATATATATATATATATATATATATATATATATATATATATATATATAATAATTTTTACTAAGAATTAGGTGGTATATGTTTCCACAGGTAAACAAACCAAACAACCAAAACTATTTTATTATACTATATATATTAGTTGTGATACCTATATATTATACGAGTTGATTAAAATAAAATGTTAAATAAGAATGATTAAATGGAAAGTTTATTTGAATTTGAAATATGAAATAAGTGAAAATGATGAGAAAAAAGGAACATGCGAAAAATAAATAAATTAAAATTATGTGTTTGTTGTGAGGCCTGTGTACTAAACTAGTCATGTAACACCCCGACTCCCAGATATAAAATTTAAAGCCTTACATTATATTTTTAGACCTACTCGACAAGTTGGATTCCCCAACTTGTCGTGTAGAGACAGTTAAAGCCGCATGGATTCTAGGACCTACTCAACAACTTGGAGGACCCCAACTCGACGAGTAGAGGTTGTGCATGAAAACCCTAATTTTTAGGGTTTGCACCCTATTTAAAGGACCTTAAGCCCTTTCACCCAGCCACCCTTGCCACTTTTCATGTCCAGAGGCGAACCCTAATCGATCTAACCCTATTTGTGTGTGTGTGTCAGGCTAAAAGTGTGTGTTTAGTGCATTTCTTGAAGAGGCTTGAATATTTAGAGGCTTGGAACAAGAAGAAGCTTGTAGATCCAGTATCTACATTGTTTTGGCATCCAGTTGAAGGTAAAAAGTCTTTACCTTGGCTTTCCATTCCTTAGATCTCTTATTATGTTCGTATATGGACATTTTGGTGCAAAAAGGGGGTCATACTCGAGTGTGAGCTTGTCATGAGAACATGGTTTCAAATCTGGACTCCTATAGGCCCTTATAGACATAAAGCCTCAAGCTTTATGAAGCTTTGGCCCCCCCTTCATATCCAAAACCCCTTCCTAAGGCTAGTTATCAGTGTTTTAGCTTCTTGGAACCTTGCATGCACGTAAAGTTAGCAACTTTATGTGGCAACTATACCTTAGGAGGCTAGATCTACAATTTGGAGCCTTGGTTTCGCTTAAAAGCGTCTGAATAGGAAAAGAACTGAAGGAACTCGACAAGTCGCATAGTCAACTCAACGAGTTGGATGAGGGTTTCCTGTTTTCTGGATTCTAAATGAACTCGACGAGTTAGTGAGTTTAGTCGACAAGTGGGTTAGGGTTTTTGCGACATTATGGACATTGCATGGACTCGACGAGTTGTCTGGAAGCTCGGCGAGTCGACTGGGGTTTTCGCGATTCTTCGAGTTCTGAAGTAACTCGACGAGTCAGTAAGCTACACTCGACGAGTTAGGTCAACATGGATTGTTGACCTTGACCATTGATTTTGACTTTGACCAAGGGTTGACCAGTTGGACTTCTGAGGGTATTTTAGTAAGTTGGGGATTTATGGAATTGGAACAATGTTTGTTGTAGGTGTTGGTGTTTGGAGCCGTATTTCGAGAGTTTGATATTTCAGTTTCGATCGACATTGTGAGGTGAGTTTTCCTCACTATACTCAAAGGTCGAAGGCACCAAGGCCAGCCCTTTGGATTGTTATCATGCCTTATTGTTAGTGTGATCTGTTAGATCGGAATCCTGGTAGATATGATGTTTCTATGTGGTCAACATCAGTTAGATAAGTATCTTGGTAGATAGGATGTTGTTATGCTTAGTGATCTGTAGATCAGCTTGTCTGTCTGTAGAATATTATGTGATTATCTGATATATGTGCCCATGATTGATTGGTGGTTGAGGCTTATCTGCTTTGTGCGAGAGCCAACAGACCAGAGCACTCCAACCCAATGGTTGTGGGCCGAGTATTCCATCCCGAGGATGATTGGACTCATAGTATGTGGGCATTCCAACCCGATGGTTGTGGGCCAAGGGTATACAATCCCGAGGATGATTGGACCCATAGTACGTTGGTATTCCAACCCGATGGTTGAGGGCCTGGGGCATTCCAACCCGATGGTTGATTGGGCCCATAGTATGTTGTTATTTTATATGTGTTACTTGTGCGAGTATTTTGGGGGAACTCACTAAGCTTCAACCTTATAGTTTTGGTTTTGATTTCAGGTACTTCAGATGATCGCAAGAAGTCGATGGCTTGATCGTGCACCTCCTCATGTTTTTATGACTCTGATTTCTGGCATACTCTGATATGAAACTATTTTGAAAACATTTTGTAATAAATAATGATTGTTGGATGTTTGAAAAAGTTTAAAATTTTTGTGAAATTTATGGATGTTACAGGTTAATTTTAACAAACTGTTAAATACAAAAGTTTAAACTGTAAATTTATTTGAAATTTAAATTAAAATTTAAAATTAAAATCTGAGAACTAAAAATGAAACATTCACTACAAAAAACTTCATTTAGTGGCATACATTTTTAATGGCATATGTTTAATGTGCCGCTGTATCATGTTTTTAGTGGCATATACTATATGCCACTATAAAAATTAATGGATTTAAGGCCACTTAAAATTTTATGTCACTAAATTTCAAGACTATTACTAGATAATGTTTTAATATGTTACCAAAAGTTTTATTCTAACCCTTTATACTATAAAAAGTAATAAATTTAGTGGCAAACAAACAATTTTACCTTTTCACGTAGTTTATAATTTTCCCTTTCCCACTAGTAAAACCCTTCACAAGTAACGATTTTAACAATTGATAAACTTGCCTCTTCAACTCACACCATCCCCCTACCCCGTAGCCACCATCGTCCCTACTACATCGTCGTATTCGTCCAACTTCGCCACATGCTCCATCATCGTTGGCGCATTCATCCATAATACTCACGATTCTTCCCCTGAATGATTCTTTTGCTTTGAATATTTAATATTTGATTCTTCTTTACCACAAAGATGGAGCAGAGGACACAATCTTTACGGTTAATTTTACTATAATATATGTTTTGTTCTTTCCCTAGGTTGTGACAGGTTTGTTAGATTTATTTAAGTTTTGTTTTCTAGTATACTTCCCATCGACTTTTCTATCTAAACACATTAAATTTGATGCAATCCCCGCTGAAAATCTCTATTTTAGCTCCAGATTGAATATCGAACACATGTATATAGAATATCGATGCCCTATGCCTAATTTTCTAACCAATTTTATAGATTGAACAACGTTTTATACGGAAAGAGGGCTTAAGCACATAGTTATGGTTGATCCAAAGTATGTTGATAAAACATGGAGGTTACTTGAACATGGCATCAACGATATTTATATTCATAATGCCAGTGGATTTAGCTTCAAAGAGCTTTATAGGTCTATTCCCTTTTATAATTTCTGGATAATTACATGCTAATCTAAAAATTGTCCAACTTTATTTATCATTTGATTACTCATTCCATTTTGTATAATCTATCCTTGGCTTTATCACTTCCAATAGAATTGTTTATATAAAACTTCCTAGGTATTATAAATGCTTTAATAGTGTTACAATAATGATCTATTAGTGCTAACAACAACCTGAATACATTAACATAAACAATAATAATATTGTTAAATGCATATGTTGTTTGGATACTACATAATACTTATAGGCTTCAACAATTTTAATTGAATTTTCTATCCATTGTGCATAACCTGTTATCTTTTTCATAACTTTTATTATTGTTATCTTCTTTCCCTAAGTTATAACATTTCAGTTTGACTGATCTAATTTTTGTTTTCTGGTATTCTTATGTTTGGACATTAATCTTTCTATGAGCAAGTGTACATTCACATTCGATATAGCTGATGAAAGGAATTGTTGCTTCACAAAACCAAACATTTAGCAACAATTGTACATGATTCTGACTATGGTGATTGATATGTAAAAACTTAATTTGAAGATTCTTGTGTAGCTTAGGGTTCTACAGCTTTACATTAAACTATAATCTTTAGTTAAACTAGCTTAATGCAATGTTACATAATAAGTTCTAATAAGGCTACCACCTAAATTCTGATGTTACTACAAACATGATGCCATGCCTTACAATGAGTTTTACATTTAATAATTACTATTATTTACTTTGTTGTATCACATACAAAAGACATTGAATAAGATGATGAACTTTTATTGCATGAGTGATCCAATTTGATCTCGTGATATGTTATTTAGATATTTGATAATTGACCTTGGATTAACGTATGCTATCTTTAACTTGCAGCTCTACTTACTTTGAGAATATTTTTAATGGCATGTTAAGTTTAGATAGTTAAACTGAGTATCATTGGTTTATCATGCTTGCAAAAACTCATATCATATGATGATGTAGCCTCATCAGCTTTAACTAAGATTCTTGCTACCTTAAAGATGTAAGTGCCATGTATCTTTCTTCTTTACTATTAATTGTTTCATAACCGTCACACCCCCAAACCAAGGATGTCGGAAACGTCCAGGGGTGGCGGACTTCATGTATAGTATCACAACAACGAGTATAATAGTGCTCAAAGTAAATACAAAAAATCATAAATATAATCAGAAAAAGAATTACATGGTTTCAAGTGTTACATATTTCAATGATTGATTACAACATGATATAAAAATAGTTGTTCAGTGTCGTAGCGTTCCATCCTCAAAAGCTTGTGGTTACCTGGTTTCGTTGATTTTCTGAGAATACAAGTAGTTTTGAAAAAGTGTCATCAATTAAGTTGGTGAGTTCATAAGATTCTTAGATGAAGAGTTTGGAAACTGATCTTTGTAATGTGTTGTGTGTTACCAAGAAAAATCCAATATTTTCCTTACAAGAGTGATGTGTAGTCTTAAATACCAAGACCGAAAGTGTATAGTAATATCCGTACTTATTGATATAAAAAAGTGATTTTAAATCGATATAAAACCCTTTTTTGATTTATGAAAATCCCCGTAAACTTTATGTGTTGTTAACTCCCTATGTGAGTCGCTATAACCATACTATGACTGAATGAACCTGCCACGATGTTTCTCAGGCGTCGAAAAAGATAATGACACTTGTCACCCCAGACCTGCCGGTCTAGTTGTTGCATGCAGCTCAGGTGTGGTTTGTCAAACCCAATATAGATCTATACACAACTATCACGTTCTCCCTACAAGAGACTCTAGTTATAACTACCAGGAATTTTAACCCGTACTCTAGGAGTACTAAGAAGAATGTCTCACAATTTAAGTTAACAAGTTTACGTGTAGTGTGCGTGAGTGTAAAACCTTTTCTGTGGGAATAAAACCTGCCGAAATGTGTTTGTTGTGTTAATGGAAACATAAAATATACCTATTATAGTTTATCAAATAATGGTAGTGGTAGTTGAACATAAACTTCACTTATTATAGTTTATCAAAACTTTTAACTGTAATGGTTATAACTTTGTTTATTATAGTTAACTACTATATTTGTAAAGGTAAAAAGCCTTTTGTTTACTGATATATACCTTTACTAAGGTGAAATAATATGTAATATAACAACATGTAGTTACATAAGAGTACACACCTTGCTCAGCAAGTTACAAGGTGTAAATGAATTTGTTAACTATTTTTCTAGTTTTAGCTTTCCTGTTGTTGTTCTTAGAAAAATTATAGAAAAATCATGAAAAGTTGAAATCAGAATCCGTAAATTCTGAGAGTTTAGAAAAGGTTTCTAGTTTGTTCATAAATTTTATTATAATTTTTAGTGACCTCTAACTTGTGTGAAAAAGTCCATATTCACAGACTGGTCCATATTTGTTCTTGAAATGATAGGCAGCTTTGTAAAAATAACCATAAATTGTTGAAAACTAAAATGTTTAAGTTGACCAAAACAGTCCGTGAATGGAGTTAAACTTTTCTGATGAAAGTTGTTGGATGAGTTTAGTTGTGTTCTGGGTGTTTTAACTTGTATCCCCCCCTCTTAAAACTTAAGAAAAACGTGAAAAAATAGGGGTATGAACTCACCTTGTGTGGTTTCAGTAGATGGATGATGAAGAAAAGGAGTTTCCAAGTCAAGAACACTTGGGAGATGCTTGAATATTTGGAGGTTCTATGAACAGATATGATGATATTTGTGTAAGCAATCCATAATTTGGATGAAGGATAGTATAATATTTAAGTGTAGGAAGAAGATACTTACCAAATGCGGAGGAAAAACCCAAGATTAGCCTTTGAATCTCCGATTTTATGGAGAGAAAGTGAGAGAGAGAGAGAGATGTATTTGTTCTTCTTGAGAAAGAGTGAATAAAGTGGGAGGAGAGATAAGGATTTTTCTATCCTTGGATCAAGGTGATTGGTTGGAAAGAGTGGCAAAAGGACGATGGAATGACTAGGTATGGTGGAATAGTGACTGTGGATGGTCATGGAGTGGGTATGGGAGGTAACTTGTGTCCTTGCCCAAAGGATAAGTCAACACTCAACCTAAATATCTTATCAACTAGATTTTACTCTTAGGCAATGATTTTCCTCAAAATATGATTAAAATATGAATATTTAGGGTCTCTTATGTTAAAATACGAGTTTGGGTGAAAATCCCGCGTTAAAATCACGAAAAACAGGCTTAAAACGCTAAAAGTATTGAAAACTGGGTAAAAGTTGTGAATATCTGAACTCTGGGCCGGAGGTTCGGTCCTTGGTGCTTAGAACCGAAGGGAGTGTTTAGCTGGTGGTCTTGCAGGCGAAGCCGTCAGAGGGAACCAAAGGCGAATGGAGCGAGGAGAAGGCGAAGGGCAGTTCGGGTTCGGTCTTATGCAAGGTTCGGTCCTCCTAGTCTTCGGCTTCAGTCCTTCAGCAGTTCAGTCCAGGAGGCTTCTTGGGGTTTCGCTTCTTAGGGTTTCGCCTCTAAGAGTTTCGGCTCTAAGAGGGTTCGGCCCTAAATGGTTGTTTTTCAAATAAACTTCCCGTTTTGCGCGGTTTTTGACTAAATCAAGGGTCGGGATGCCCCGGGTGATTATAAAAAGTTGAGAGAGATTTGGGAGAGTTTTCACATACTTAGAGAGATTTCTCATACTTAGAGAGATTTGGGAGAGATTTTACATACTTAAGGAGATTTGGGAGAGATTTCACATACTTGGAGAGATTTCTCATACTTAGAGAGATTTAGGAGAGATTTCACATACTTGGAGAGATTTGGGAGAGATTTATGGTAGCGAAAGATGGAGCGAGAGAGATTTGAGAGAGACTTCATTTGAGACCTTTTTTATTGTTTAGCTTCGCTATGCAAGGTGTGTAAACCCCGTTTTGCCTTGTTATGAGCTTTATACGCCCTCGATGGGTATGTATTAACGTTTTTATCGAGTAGTTCCATCTCTTACCCTAATTTGGGTGTGGATTTTCTAAACACGTGAAACTTCTAAGCAATGTTTTGTATTAAGATGGTGTGTTGTACAATAGTAAACATAAGGTAAACCCTAATACACAACGGTTAATTGAATTGACCGGTTTGACTTGTTGAATTTATTTGACTTTGACTTGACCAGAAATTGACGGTTGTCACAATAACACAATGGATTTTTCTATGCACTAGTGTTCTATAATAAGCAAAATGTGTTGGTTTGTGCATGCATACATACATACATACATATTTATGATTTTTTTAATTTTTCTAAAGAGTTCCATTTTTAGGCTATCTAATTAAGAGAGATACCATGCTTGTTGTTCATATTCTTCTATGCGATTAGACAATTCTTATCACTCGTTTCTAGGTTTTTAATTGAGGAAAGTAACAAAATAAAATTTTACACTAATGCAATGATGGAATAAAAAATGTGGCATACCTTCTGTAGAATTTTCTTCTTTTATTTATTGATTTTATCCATGTTGAATGTGAAAACCCTCTTGATTTTTTGGTATGTTGTATCCCTAGATTTTTGCATATGTTTTTATATTAGTTTATTTCTTGAATATCGGCATACCATAAATTTTATTGAAATGTTTTCTTTGTAAGCCAACTAAGTTCATTTTATTTCCAATATATATTGTTTTGTAGTTGTACCTTTATATTTTGATGTTTTCCAGCATGGTGAGATAGAAGATGAAGGTGTTCATCTGAAGACCCTTCAAAAAGTACTCATAATTTTTCAACCTGATAGTGAGGTGAGAATTCAAAAGACGATTTTATACTCTATCTTTACTGATTTTTTTCTTTCTTTATCTAGTTTTTCCTTTCAAACTGTTGTATTTGTTTATTTTTTCAAGCTATCTATATATGTTTGTTTTTTCCAATGTATTTATGTTTGTCTACTAATTTGGTCTTTCTTTTTATGTATACGGTAGCATCCCAATGATGATGTACTTCTAATTTTGGTCCTATAATTGAATTATATTGCATTTTGGTCCCTAAGTTTAAGAAATATTGCAAAAAGAGCTCACATTGGCATTTTGGTAAATATGGGACTTGAGGAGTACGTTGTGCTTGTGTATGTACGCTAAGCGTACTAGGGTGCACCTTAGTATGCTGGGCATACACCTCGTATGCAGGGTGTACGTGGAAAGCATGCAAACCCTAATTTTTAGGGTTTTGGCTCATATTTAAGCATCCTTAAAGCCGCACAATGCATTCTTACCCAGCCTCCTTCTATGACATCGAGCCTCAAGCAACCCTAACTGAGGATCGGGTTAGGGAGATCATTTAGGAGGAGGTTGTTTCCCTCTTTTGGGCGTAGTTACCGGAGATGTTTGGATCTATTAAGACCGCTATGGTAAAGTACTTTGATAAGCGATACATTGCTCTTTCTAAGACTATTGCTGCTGCCGGGATTGTCGCTGGGAGAGCCTTCCTATACCTGGAGTTCGACAATACGAAGCCCCGGGCATTTGATGGAGTTTAGGATCCGATCATAGCCATGAGGTGGCCGTCTGATGTCAAGGGATGCTTCTTCACTTGCTCTTGCCGATCTGACAAAAAGGTCAAGTGCGCTCTGAACCTTCTTCAGTCCGGAGCGAAAGATTTGTGGAGACTTGTTACTAGCTCGTATTCGCCTGAGCAAAGGACTGTCGTGACTTGGGAGAAGTTCTCTGAGATGTTCCATTCTCGATATGTTCCTCTAGTGGAGCAAGAGAAGTTGGCCCACGAGTACTTGGATTTGAGACTAGCGACTAAGTCGGTGACGGAGATCACCAAGATGTTTATATAGAGAGAACCATGTGTTGCCCTGAGCATGATGCTTCTGAGCAAGCTCAGATGACCCGGTACTTGAGCATGCTCAAGATGAACATCTGACAGTTTATGTCCATGCAACGCTATGGTTCTTTGGTAGATTTGTAGGAGGCTGCTTGTCACACCCCGCTAAAGCGGATACACGAGGCGCAACAGTACAAAGGGTTTAATTTAATACTTATAATACCATTTGTCTGAAAACATCATAGTACTAACTTATATGAAAACCAATGTATCCATAATCAAAACATATCATGACAAAATAATATCAGAGTATAAATCCCATAGATCTCATGTGCAAAAATCCTAGTGTGATGCGCTACAGTCATGCCGGCTCCTTTCCCTTTGAAGAGGAAGTACTTGAAACCAAAACTGAAAACCCTAAGCACAAAGCTTGGTGAGTTCCCCCATCATACCACATACCATACAATAAACATAATACCAGGCATATATGGGTACATAACTTACCCTACTGAGCATAGATGGGTGCTCAACCTACCCTTGTCAGGCATACCGAGGTGCCTAACCTATCCCTATCAAGCACATATGGGTGCTCGATCTACCCTACCAGGCATATCTGGGTACCCGACCTACCCTCCAGTTTATTTCAACCGGCTACGGGGACTATTTCACCCCTACCACTACCACATACTAACATATCATAAACATATTGTCAGGCATATCTGGCTGCCCGACCTACCCTCCAGTTTATCTCAACCGGTTACGGGGTCTAATATACCACTCCTACCACTATCACATAATATCATAGCATACTAGCACATAAAGCATAACAGATAGTGGCATACCAACCAATTATCACAAAGACAAACATCTCAACTATAATCAACTTCTAGTGGGTCGTCGTTGGTACCTTCGACCCACTCCTAATGGAAGATAACTCACCTCAAATGTCGTGAAGTAACTGAACTGTCCTCGGCTCTAGAATCAACTCCTCTCAAACTCCTACACATAAACATCTCCTTTAATTACCCTTTCATACTCATAATCCCTTTAAGGGTCAAATATGGTCAAGGTCCAAGTCAAAGTCAACAATCTGGTCAAAGTCAACGTCCTGGGTTGACTCAACTCACCGAGTTGGTCCATCAACTCGCCGAATTCCATAAATCATAAACCCTGAAATCGCAACCCAACTTGTCGAGTTCTTTCAGGAACTTGTTGGGTTCTTTCATGAACTCGTCGAGTTCCTTCTTACAATAGAGTCGAGACATTTCGCTACAACTAGTCGAGTCCTTCCTTGAACTCGTCGAGTTCTTTAATCTTCAAAACTCGGAAAACCTTAACCAACTCGCTAAGTCGTCTCCTAGACTAACTGTGTTTGCTCAAGAATTAGAAAAGTTTGGGGATCACGATCCAACTCGCTGAGTTGCATGAACAACTCATGGAGTTCCTTTAGTCTAAACCTATTCAATCGTTTCCAATCAATTTCAATGCTTCCAAACCATAGATTTGGTCCCCTAGGACTAAGTTACCACGTAAAGTTGCTAACTTTACGTTCATGCATGGTGTCATGGATCTAGAAACACCAAAACTAAGCTATATAAGAGATCTAGGGCATGGGGAATGGCCAAGGCTTAATAAAGCTAGCAACTTTAAGCCTCATAAGCTCATGAGTGCCTATATTTGAATTCACAACTTCATGATATACTCCAATCCCGAAAATGACTTCAATATGGCCCAAAAGTGAAAACATACTACCCTAAATGAAGATCTAAGTAATAGAAAGCCAAGGCATCAACTTTATACCTCAAATGAGTCAGAAATGCAGCTCAAACTATGGATCTACTCTTCTCCTTCACTTCCTTGCTCATTCTTCAAGTCTCTTCTTCTTCAAAACCTCAAGAAAGCACCAAGAATGGCTCAAAACTCTCAAAAACGTATTAGGGTTTCGTGGCTAGGTTTTGTGATGATGGAGGCTGCAAATGAGGCCAGCCTTTGGAATTTAAGGTGTTTAAATATGGTGCTAATCCCCGAAAATTAGGGTTTCATTCTGGCAGCCCTACTCGTCGAGTTAAACCTTCAACTCGTCGAGTAGAATTTAAGTTCTGCGTCCAAAATCCATTCCTACTCGACAAGTTTGGGGACTCCAACTCGTCGAGTTCCGGAAAAAAATGAATAAATCTTATTTAAAATACATACCAGCAACAGGGAGTTACAGTTCACTATTCAACGTTCGAACGGTTTCGCTTTCGACATTCCTTTGAATGATTAAGAAGGCATTTCGTTAACAAGCTCTTGCACCTAAAAGCGAAACTTGTTGATTTCGTTACACGTGTAACAAACTGGGGAAGATAACCAAATGTTTCAAAATTGATCCCTGAGGTTTCGAAGATATGGAATAAATGGTCTAGTTTCGGATTTGCAGCAATAATTGAAGAAGAAAACACAACTGTTTCGAAACTTACCCCTGAAATTTTGAAAACATGGGAAAATTGGTCCAAGTTCGAATTTGAGCAAAAATTGTGAAGAATCCAGAAGTTTTGAAAAGAGTCCCTGTAGTTTGGAAATTTTGAAAGAAAATACCCAATTTCGAATTTGGGGTAAAAAACTAAGAAATTGAAGATTTTACAAGATTAGTCCGTGCAGTTGGTGCGAACTTACACTTTATGCCCAATTTTGCAAATGGGGGAGTGTTTCGCATCATAGACTTTTTTTGGCGCAACGGATCCCTGCAGAATTTAGAAAGTGACAGTTTTTACCCAGATTCTGGAAAATCTTGCAACTCTCACCCAAAAGTCTAAATTTTCATAAATTGGAAGTTTTTTCGAGGCTTTTTCGTGATTGTTTTTCCGTGCAAGTTTTTCGGGTGTTTCATTTTTGGTACACATCAAGGGGGAGTATTGTGAAGATTAATCCTCGGGAGCTTCTGACCCTCAATGGGTTTTAAAATCAATTTTTGATTATAAAAAGGGGGAGAATGAAGAGTAGATATTCGAAGCGGGTTTTTCGGGTATTCATTTGCGGATTCGAAGACCGGTGTTACTTCGAGGGGGAGTTTGGTTTTGATCGTGCAAGCTCGTTGGATATTGAAGTCGGGACATCCAATCCTAACTTTCAGGGGGGAGAATATTAGGGTGCAAATTCACGCTTGGATGTAGAATGGTAGGCTTACTATCTTATATCTGTAAATGGGTTGAGTCTTTTCTATAAATAGGAAGTGAGTGACTCCCATTATGTAAGCAACCATTTGGAGGGTTAGACTAGAGAGAGAATTTGTACTATATCCATTTTGTATGTTCTTTCTAGATCTAATATGAGCTTAAAAGTATTTATTTACTCCATGTGTTCTTGATTTGTATGATGATTCACTAGATCTTTTTAACTCCGCACATGTCATCATAATCAACACCACTTACCTTTACCTTTGCCTCAATGGGCCTCCCTCCCTCTAAGGCCCAAATCCATAAAAAGCCCAAAAAGGCATCCAAGCCCAACTACAAGGCCTCTAAGGCCCAATATGGCCAAAGAACACCTAACATGGCCTTAGGCCCAAAAATGACCTGCTTCAACAGGTGGGCCCGAGGTCCAACTTATACAAGTTCAAAGCCCGACACTAATCGAGCGCAAAAATCATTTAAGCCCACAGACTATGTACGCACGACATACACGACTCATATGCCCAATGTATGTTGATGACCATCCGGAGTCAGGACACTCACTATGTACGCGCAGCGTACTCTAAAGTATGCCCATAGTATTGGCCAATCAGCCCAAACTCATTCCCATGTCTTAATCCATTCAGCCTTTACGTCCAAAACTTAAATCCAAGCTCAAAATAATGTCTTAAGCCATAAAGTTGCAAAATTTATGCTTTTTCATGCATGGATGAGGCTCAAACCATGAACTGAGTCCACTAACTCACTTGGATGATTACTTACACTTGCATGGTTGAGTCTTAACCACCAAAATTTGATTTTTATGACTCAAAACACTTCCAATAGTCCAAAAGGACAACTCCAATGGCCTAGAGTTTCTCATACTCCAAGAGACCAAGCAATTAGACCAAAAGACGCCATATTCTACCCTAAACCTAGATCTAAGCTTGTAACGATCAAGGTTCAAACTTTATACCTTCAATAGGCTAGAAATGGTGCACACACTCTGGATCTACAAGCTCCTTCTTCTCCTTTGCTTCTTCTCAAACCTCCTTCTTCTTCAAAACTACCAAAGAACACTATAACACTCAAGGTAAGCTCAAAGATGCACTCAAGAAGGCTAGGGTTCGAGATTGACACTAAAAGGGCAGTGGAGGCTGAGAGTGTAAAGGACTTGAGGGACTTAAGGTCTTTAAATAGGGTGAAAACCCTAAAAATTAGTGTTTGCCCGTGACTTGATTACACCCAACATACGAATGGTTACGCCCAACGTACGCAGGGGATCACCCGATGAAGCGCATGCAAGGTGTACGTTGTGCGTACCAAATGTATGCCCAACATACTCATGAGTCCCCCACCATCCTTTTACTTGAATTAAAATAATTAATCATTAACTCATACCTGACGACTCAGGTGCTACATACCTATTTTCTTTTTTTGAACTTTTAACAAAATACTTTAACAATGATATCTAATATTTTAAGATATATAGTCTCATCATGTTCCAACAAAGTTTACGGCATGTAAAAAGCCTTATCTGGTCCACTCAACCCTTAAGTCAATATTTATTTATTTCCTTACTAGGTTCTTACTTGCCCTATGTATGATCCTTCGTACTCAAGAACGTCACCAACATTCCATACTTTATTAATTCCATTAGTAAGTCATTATCCAGTCTTAGCTTCCGATATAAATTTTCATCTTTCCGTTTTCGATACTCTATAGTAATAAAGTCTCAATCATAATATAGTATCATCAACTTGGCATGAACGTCTGCCAAAACATGATTCATATGGTCCACATACTGATATCTCATATGCTTACATGCCAAAACATATTATGGTGCACCAACTATTTCATTTCTATTTCTATAACTATTATTAATCCATTGATAGATTATATACTTAGAGTCTCATCAGTTTTCATGATCTCTCATTTCTATACTTTCTTTTTTCTACACTTAGGGTCTAAATTTTAAAAAATATAATAATAATAAATCTAATTTTTAATAAATATAATTAGAAAATCATAAGAATAATAATCAAAATAATAGTAATAATAATTATTATATTTTGTATTAATAATAATAAAAAATATTTATTATTATATTTATATTAATTATATTATGTAATAATAATTGTTATATTTATAATAATAATAATATAAAATAATAATAAAAGTAATAATAACAATATTTAAAAGAAAATGGGGGTAAGGAAAAAAAAAAAAAAGGGGGAAAAGATTTTCATTTACCGGTAATTTTATTTCCTACAAATTTCCTACAAAAGATTAATTTTAAATGTTAATTAGTATTCCGTTGGGTTTTTGTCGGATATTTCCGACGTGTTTCCAACGAACTTTTTGTTGTTTCTATATTTGTAGCTATATTGTTGGAATTTTGTTGTATTCCTTTTTTGTTGCAAGTTTGTTGGAAATTCGATGAAAATTACCAACAAAATATTTTCGTTGGTATTTTTTCGTAGCTAAAAGAAAATATTCTAGTAGCGCTCCTGGAGCCGTTGTGATAAAATAGACCAAAATATCCTTGTTTCTTAGGCACTTGGTTTGGCATTTCTTGTAAGAAACCGACATGATCAGCCATTATGAGACTTGTTAACAACAACATTGAGAGATTTTTGAATTTATAGGACATTGTTGAACACTTTTACCGGTCAAAATAAAATTTGAATAAAATCAACTAGAAAGAATTTAAATAAAACACAAACTAATTGGAAATTGTAAAAAATGATTTTTATTATTTTATTTTTTTTAATTAACTAAAACTAATTAAAACTTTGAAAATTAAATTTTTTTATCTAATTAAAAAGAAACAAATTTAACAACTAGCAACAAGAAAAAAAAAGTATAAAAAAGAAAATTCAACTTAAAAGAAACCTAAATAACATTTTGAAAATTAATTTTTTTTGTGAAGTTGTTATTCGGATTTCGGATCATAGTAGTTGTTGACTTTCCCTTTTGAAGGAAATCTTTGACAGCAATGACAAACTATCCTTCACACTTTTAATTGTTTTTATTTGCATTAACCATGTTACTACAAAAACATAGGAACAATAGTCATGCACACATTTTCTGCCTTTGTAACCATTCAGATACCACAAATCGATTAGAGAAAATGGTAGGGGTGTGTATGGAACGGTTTAGTTCGGTTATTGGTCAAAACCGAACCATAACCATTATGATTGGGTAATGCATTTTGGTAGCCATTGGGTATGGTTAATATTGGTTATGGTTAATGGTTTTTGTCGGTTAACGGTTGTGGTTAATGGTTAATATTGGTTAACCGTAATGTTACAAAAAATATAAATGGCGAAAATATATTGACATAAAAAATGAAAACGGAATACAAAAAAGTCCTCGATGTCAATGTTTGTAACCTAACTTATAGTAATAGAATAAAATGTGTACCTTTGATACTCAGAGTAAGATTACACATAGTCACATTCAAAATCGAAAACATTCATTAAAAATATAAAAATTGACATTAATAATTTCATATATTGATAATTGATATTAACATTAAAATAAAGCCAAACATTCATAGGCGTTCAATGTGATTAAATCAAAAACTATAAAATAAAATAGCCAAACATTTATATTATGTGTTATCTGGATAAAAAAAATTCAATCATTCATATACATTCGATGTGATTAAGTCAAAAAAAATCCTTTGAATAGGTCTATAAAGTCAAAACAATCTTTGATTAGGATTAACGGTGTGACAAGCATCCATTTAGGATTATGAGTGTGAAGATTAAACTAATTGTGAATATGTTTACAAATTGTAGAATTAGCCGATTAGGAATTACAACATTAATGAATAATCTAACTATTGACATGATTGGAAGATTGTGTGTGTCTGCGTGATCAGCCTTTGATGGTTTGATTGCTTGTTCTCTCCTGATAAGTGAGGATTCATGAATTATATTTCGGAATTTTAATGGGTTGACTATATTATTTTGAACAAATTACTGAAATCGTCCCTATGGTTTGGGTAAAATTGCGTGTTTGGTCCCTAACTTTTTTTTTGCACTCGGACCATCCTTATTGTTTATATTTGTTGCACGTTTAGTCCTTACCACACCTGAAATGACTAAAATACCCTTTCTTTTATTTTTAATTTGTTTTTCTAATTTTCTATTATTGATTTGAAATTCTAATAATATTATCTTTTTAATAAAAAAAGTTTAATAAAAATCTTCTCCCCTCCATTGCCTCCCCTCAGTTGATGTTCCAGATTTGTACCCCAAAATCAGCCACCGTGGGTTCATCTTCTCTGACTGACATGTTCTCCGGGGGCCTTCCATCTCCTATACCGTCGGCAACCAGTGAACCCCTTGTTGGATTAGTGTCTAAGTCCATAACTATTTTGGTATGTACTTGACCCGATGGTGCATGGTCCTTTTGGGTTGCCTTCACCAAAGCAACTTGATAGGATGAATTATGGAGAGAAAGGATTAAATATGATTTATTAATATATTATGGGAATGATATATTAAAGGAGAAATCATATTGTTTAATTAACATTAGTCAATAATTAATTGGTAATTAGTTTTGTGACTAAAAGAGATTAATTAAAACTTAAGGGACTGAAATTGTAATTATAAGATAATTGCAATTTGGGCCATGGATTGTCTTGTATCAAGGGTTGGACGAATTCTTATGGAAAACCCATAAGGAAATCGTCCAAGGGCTTGATTAAAGGAGTCTATGAGTTGCTTAGGGCTTAAGCAACCAAATTAGGGTTTCCTTGTTAGATAACCCTAATAGCCTCACTATATATAGAACCCTTAAGGCTAAAAAACGTGGGGAACTTCTTTTCTAGGGTTAGAACACGTTTTGGGCAGCCTCCATCCTTTCTCCTCTTCATCCTCTTGCTTATGGTGTTTGTGAGCCATTAGAGGAGTGACACTTGTGACTCTAAGCCTTCCAAAGTCAATTCAAGGAGGAATTGGGATTGTTATTGCTACATAACAATCAAGGTAACATTATAAACCTATTCTAATATCTAATATGATTACTTGTATGCTAGAATTAGGGTTTATAGTCTTGGATTCAAAGCATGTACAATAGAGAAACCTAGATCCAAGCATTAGGGTTTGTATGAGCACATAGGATGTCTTATGACCAAAACCCATCAATGGTATCAGAGCCTAGCTTGGTTTCAATTTTATTGATGCATTGTATAACTGGAAAATTCGATTTTTTGGATTCTGGAGGCTGGACTCGCTGAGTTCATGGCTGAACTCGCCGAGTCCATGCAGACTCGACGAGTCCATGCCTGACTCGACGAGTCAACTCGTCAGATGGAGGGTATTTCGCGATTTCTTGCTGTTTTTGCTTGTGGATAGTTACCTTATCATATTAGATCAATATAAATCCGATTTTTTGATATATATGACTATATTTTTGATCTTGAAGATATTTATCAATTAATAAGATAATTGTTTCCTTATAAGATAATTGATTAATTATTTTGACTAAATTGATAAATTGTTTTGCAAGAAATCATTAAACAAATCAAATATGGATAATTATGTGATTAAATGTTAATTTGAATTATTTGTTATTTGATCCTTGTTGTTATTAAATGTTTCATATTTTCCCCTTTAGGTTTTATAGTTTAAATTAGAACCCAATAGTTTTGTTGTTTTAAAATTTAAATAGTTAAAACCCTAATGTTTTGAAAAAGGTTTCAAAACTTGCCCTCAAGTTTTGGAATTTGAATTTTGATTAATAGTTTAATTTTGATGTATATTTAAATTCTAAACCCTAATGTTTTGAAATGTTTCAAAACTTGCCCTCAAGTTTTGGAATTTAAAAGTTGATTAAAAGTTTAATTAGGAATGTTAAATTCTAAAACTCTAGTATAGTTTTGAAAAAGTTCAAATCACACCCTTATGGTTTTATTAATTAATTAAGGTGTATAATTAAAAGAAGTTTAATAAATCCATAAAAGTTTTGGTTTACAATTTAATTGAATTAAAGGTATAATTGTTAAATTTGACCACCTAATATTTTAAAAGTATAAAATACACCCTATACTATATATAACACTAAAAGTCTAACATTATATATATGTATGAGTAAAAGTCAGTCTTACCGTTAGTAGGCCTCATTCACGAAGCTAGTCTATAAGGGTGTTTAAGGAAATTGCCTATAAAATGGCGATTGAATGGGTATCCACTCTTACCCACCGCACTCTTGACTAGTGGAGGGTCGTTAGCCGAACGGGTAGGATAGGACGAAACCTTCCATTATAAGTATAATGAAGTATAAAAGTAACTAAATGTTTTCATAAAATTCCCAATCTTAGTTACTTAGGCAAAAGTGAATTGATGCAATTCCATGAAATTACACTTTGTGCCCTTGTGAAGACGTTAGTGGAGCGTGTGTGGTTTACCGGCACACTAAATGGTTCTAAGCAAAGGTAGCAAAGGGTGACTCAATGTTTGTCATAGTTTGGTGGAGCGTGTGTGGTTTACCGGCACATCAAATAGATGACTGTAACATGTGAGGGCACCATGTAAGTTTGCATGGTTATTCACACCCGCTTTGTGATCCTCGGCATCCCAGTCACAAACAAGAGGGGCATATCGAGATTAAACATGCCATTGAAAGTTCAATGAATCTCAAAGGATCTAGGAGTTTTTCATAGATTTAAAACTTAAATTTTCTTTTCATTTTGATGGTGGGAAATTAGTGAATCGTCATTCACTTACCTTCAAATATTCTGCAATTAGGGTTATGGCATCCCTCTCCCGAGTTGTAGAATATTGTTTTGGGTCCTAGCCTTAGTATCTCATTTGGGTGATTTACTAAGGACTCAATCTATCAACTAACTTGAATTCGTTTTTCTCCCATTTTGTAGATGTCAAAGTTTGACAACTATGGTCTTCCCAAATCCCATGGAACAAGCATTCCACATGAAGATGATATTCCACGATTCGATCGAGGAACAAGAGATCATGCTTCACTTCCTCCTCCTCCTCTAATTATTCTCCCTAACCCACAAGTTCAAAGGCTTGAAAAGTTCAAGATCACTCAAGCCCTTTTGGCAAGTAAACATAAAGAAGGAAAGTCGGTGTGTGCACACGTCCTAGGGATGAAGTCACACATTGATAGGTTAAGAATGTTGGGATCCGTTGTCTGTGAGGAAATGGCTGTTGAGTGGGTTCTTCAGTCACTTCCTAACTCATATAGTGAGTTCGTAAGAGAGTACTATATGATGAACTACGACGTGACCCTTATAGATCTCACCTATAAGCTTATTGCTGCTGAATCAGCAATGATTTGGCGTAATAGAAAAGCAAAGTTGATTGGTAAATCTGCCTTCGAGACCTCTATGGATATAGACAATGGCAACGAAAGACATGTTATGTCTAAAGTAGTTCCATGTCATGTTCCAAAAGAGTCAATTTGCTTTTATTGCCAAGAGAAAGGGCATTGGAGACGAAGCTTCCCTATTTACCTAAGAGATCTAAGAGATGGGAGAGTCAAAACGTATGGCTTTGCTTTAGGTAAAATCCATTGACTAACACTTTTAAGCTTCTATTCTAGATTCTTAATACATAATGTGATAAGATTACAATTGATGTTTTGTAGGATCGAAGAAAAGAAAGGAAGCTTAAGGGAAGAAGTGAGCAAAATCTAACCGTGAAAGAATGGATTTCGATCGCATTTCTCGAAGATTAGATTCTTGACCTACTACTTAGAGTTAGAATTAGATTGCTAAGAAATATGTACTACCAGAGTTTTTCAATGAGATGCATTGTAAGGACAAATTTTTCCGCAATAAAATAAAATTTTGATTTTATACTATTTATTTATCCTTGCAATGGCGTATGTGAAAAATTGATGTTTGAATGTTTCTATTATTAGCAATAATGGATTTGATTCTTAATTATATTATTTATGGAAAGTCGAGACTTTACCAAATAGGGAGAGTTTCTCATCGCCCAAGTTTCAATTGGACAGAAATTTGGAATCATGCAACTTGGTTGCACGATGAATGAGAAATTTCATATTTGGAAATTAGACTAATTCATTGACAAAGTGTCAAGTGAAGGACTTGGAGATCGAATACACAAAGTTGCGTGTTGATCAAGTCCACCATAAGAGTAACAAAGATATTCGTCATGATTTACTAAAAGTTTAGTAAATATGATTATACTTACAAGATTAAGTGTAATTCTGAATTGATTAAAGGGTTTAGATCAATAGCAGAACGAATAAGAAGAATCAAGTAGGCAGAAAGATAAAATTTTCTCCATTCTAAGAAGATAGGAGAGTACATTTTATGCTTTATGATAGGTCTTAATGATTAAGAACCATATCTCAATTGATCCTCTTAATGAGTCTTAGTACAATTATATGTCTAAGAAGAGGAATCAAGGATTGAAGAAATGGTTAAATCAAGAAGTCAATCATACTTCGTTCCAATAACAAGTCTTAAAGTTAAGATTGTGACATTGAGTGAAAAGTATTAAAGGTTTATAACATTCATCAAATGTGGAAAGTTGTGATGTCTTGGATAAGACAAAGACCAACTAAGACCAATTTATGAAGTGTTTTGATAAAAACTACACTAACTCTTGAATATTTGTTTGTCAAGAAATGTTTTGACAAGAGAATCTTATATGTCAAGGAGTCAGTGGGAGTCTTAATGGTCTTGAAAGGTTTCAAGAACAAATCAAATAAACCTTATCGATCATCACTAGCACACGAGTTGAGGTTTACAACATATCGTGTTGACATCATTTTGTTTCTATGCCGTTCCAATTGAGTTAATTATGCATATGAGTTCTATGAGTTCTCATTTGAATGCATAAAAGGCAAGGACCTTGATCAATGAAGAGTACATTGATAAGAAAAGGTGAGCTGCTTAACTACTTGGAAGACATGGTGGGCAGTTGTGCTACCATAAAGGCAAGAAATCGAGATCAAGAAAGTTCGATTCATATGAGTTTGAATTTGTCGTAAACTTTGATTTTAAAAAATTCACATGGATAGGAACAAATACACCGTTTAAATCTAAGTGTCATAAGATTTCCTCCTTCATGAAAATGATTGTGAGGAAATGCTTTCACTAAGAAAGATTTTAAGAAGATAGTGATTGTAAAATTGCATTCTCGAATTCAATTATGGTTACGGTATCCCTTTCCATAATTTGAATTGTGAGGTTTGGCAATTGTTTACACACACATATGAACTATCTAAGGCAAAGGTGTATAAGTTCAAGAAGCCTTGATAAAAGATTATCAAAGCACTAAGTATTAGAAACATGAACTTAAGAAATTCAATAAGCATTGTTTTTCTGAAAGTTAAGCTGTTTCTAAAGACATGTCGAAGCTAGTGGGAGCATAAGTGTTATGTTTATAATAATCATCATGATAGTGGGGGCATAAAAGTTATGATTGTATGATTATTAAGGCACGTATTGCAAGTTGGCAATATTAATTATAGAAAACAAGAGTTATACCTTGCAAAGTAGTAAGGGTTATAAAGTTGTTTTGCTATAATTAAGGGAGAGAATATTATGCTTCATTTCAAATCTAAAGGATTAGGTTGAGAAATGTTAATAAATTTAGTCAAAGGTACATAGTGTGTTCTTAAAATTTCGATTATGATTACGACATTCCTCTTCACAATTCGAATTTTGAGAACATAGCAAATAAAACATTATGTGTCGTGTCCCATACGCTTCGGGTATTGGATCGATTGCAAATGATATAATATTTAACCATTCTAAAATTTTCCAAATGTCTAGCGCATTTAGAAGGAAAAAGGACAAGAATGGGTTTTGACTAAAATAATTAAACAACTATCAAAGGACAATCCAAAGTTTGACGAGGATTGGTCGCTTGTGAGTAGTTGGAAGCATGGTATTGGATGGACCATATCGACATTATTATGAATAGAAAAGATTCTATTAAGAATGAGTTGTCATATGGAAATTATGGAAATGTTTCCATATTGGATGGACCATATCGACATCATTACGAATAGATAAGATTCCATTAAGAATGAGTTGTCATATGGAAAATATGGAAGCGTGTCCATATTGGGAATTGAATATTGAAAAATCTATGTCTAGATTAGAAACTTTATGCAAAAGGATGTTCAAAGGAATGTACTTTGAGTGAGAGACATCATATCTAAGGAATTGTCTTGTAACAATCTCTGTTAGAGAACTTTGTAATATCATTGGCAATAGTCTTTGTGACTTTGGTGCAGTGACATTACGAAAGTATCGTTGCATAGAATGTTAGAATCTAGCATATTCTATAAGTAGCAAGAATTTGATATTCTTACACTTATGACAAAGGATTTGGAGTTGTGAAATGAGAATGATTGGAAATGTGTTCAATTTGATCTATTTCACAAAAGTAAGAACCATAGGTAAACATTGTGTGCATGCTAAGAGCATGGGACAAGTGTAATAATTCAAGTAAGAAGTTGATTACCCGAAACGACAAATAATGAGTAATCGATATGGTGATAAATAAAAGGAGTTTTATTTATACTCAAAGGTTTGAGGACATATGGGATTAGTATTATTCTTGTGTTTCACTTTGCATGTTTTGACTTCCAGAATAATTGAGTTTATTAAGAATAATCGAATTATTCGAACGGGCCACAGTCGTTCATATGTTGGAAGTAGATATGAATGAAGACTGTCGTGAATTGGTGTGTGGATTGTCTAAAAGAGTATTAGACATAAGGAAATGTTTGCTGCAACGTTTGTGAGTGCTTATGAATATGATTTGAGGATTGGATTAAACCCACGCTCACTTGGATCACTCCATGAATTGTATCACGAGTGATTGGTGAGACGATAACATCTTATATTCTTGAAACCGAGATGTGTGAGTTGTATCTTGCAAATCGGTTGCACATTGATAATATGTAAACGCACTAGTAACTTGGTGTTATAAAACATATTGTTGTGTGTGATTCGGTGAGTAAGTGCAAGCAAGCATTGTATCAAAGTTTATCCGTTCCTTTTATCCAAAGTAGGATAAAAGCGATATCTTTGGGCCCCTCGATGATTTAGTGATGACAAACGTAAATGCTCGGCCGGGCTAGGGCTAATTTGATTTGGTCAATTAGTCAGTCGTCATAAATCGGGAATCGAGATATAGTACAAAGAGAATGATTTGAAATCATATCTCATATGATATCAAGAATGGAGGAATACATGATCCCTTATCTAAGGACACGCGTATCTGATAGGATCAGAGTTGACAGCGACTTTGGAAAGCTACGATTGCAGATCAGGATCTGAAGTCATACGCATAATAGTTATTAGACTTATCCAAGTGGGAGACTGTTGGATTAGTGTCTAAGTCCATAACTATTTTGGTATGTACTTGACCCGATGGTGCATGGTCCTTTTGGGTTGCCTTCACCAAAGCAACTTGATAGGATGAATTATGGAGAGAAAGGATTAAATATGATTTATTAATATATTATGGGAATGATATATTAAAGGATAAATCATATTGTTTAATTAATATTAGTCAATAATTAATTGGTAATTAGTTTTGTGACTAAAAGAGATTAATTAAACTTAAGGGACTGGAATTGTAATTATAAGATAATTGCAATTTGGGCCATGGATTGCCTTGTATCAAGGGTTGGACAAATTCTTATGGAAAGCCCATAAGGAAATCGTCCAAGGGCTTGATTAAAGGAGTCTATGGGTTGCTTAGGGCTTAAGCAACCAAATTAGGGTTTCCTTATTAGATAACCCTAATAGCCTCACTATATATAGAACCCTTAAGGCTAAAAAACGTGGGTAACTTCTTTTCTAGGGTTAGAACACGTTTTGGGCAGCCTCCATCCTTTATCCTCTTCATCCTCTTGCTTATGGTGTTTGTGAGCCATTAGAGGAGTGACACTTGTGACTCTAAGCCTTCCAAAGTCAATTCAAGGAGGAATTGGGATTGTTATTGCTACATAACAATCAAGGTAACATTATAAACCTATTCTAATATCTAATATGATTACTTGTATGCTATAATTAGGGTTTATAGTCTTGGATTCAAAGCATGTACAATAGAGAAACCTAGATCCAAGCATTAGGGTTTGTATGAGCACATAGGATGTCTTATGACCAAAACCCATCACCCCTCACCATCAAAAATCTTCTTCGCCTAGATCCACCCTCCACCCCGTCATTTCTTTCTACCTCCTTCTACACCTACTAAAATCAAATCAAAATCAACTAAAATCAAATCAAAATCAACTAAAATCAAATCAAAACCAAATCAAGAAATGAAACCTGCAAAAAAACCAACTGAAATCCAAATCAACGCCAAAAAGCAACAATGGAATGCAGATTAAAGAAGAATTTATTCAACACATATGGGTGGAGACAAATGACAACCCCGATATCCTTTCACGGAAACCCAAAATTGGAACCTGCAGAAGAATGTGGAAGTATGTTTCTCCTGGTTCATCAACAGATAGTCAAGAAAGAAGACAATCGAGAGATACAACGTAAGTGTTCTGTTCTTTTACCGATTTGGGAAGGGATTGAGATAGTCGAGCAGAAGAAAACCATTGAAAAGGGTTTTACTAGATATTTAGCCGTGGGTTGGGGTGGGTGGTGGGAGCTCAAGCCAACTGAGGATGGTGAGGAAGCGGCGATGTAAGGTAGAAGAGATGGTCGTCGTTTGGAGGTTGGATGGTCGGAATCACATCAATCTCAAAGGGAATCACAACAAGAAAACGACCTCCTCCCCTCCATTGCCTCCCCTCAGTTGATGTTCCAAATTTGTAGTTGATTGATCATTGATCATTTTTTGTAGGATTTGATTTTGATTTGTGGTTTGGCTTACTATTGATTGAAGGTTTTGATTTTATAAAGAGTAGTGGGGGTAGTTGCAAGTTTTCATTTTATAAACCAAGGTTGCCGGAAGTAGATGGAGGTTGTCGGAGGTAAATGGTGGAGGTGGAAGGTGGAGGGGAAGGGGAAAATTGTAGTTGGACCCACTTATTTATAAATTACTTATAATTTATTTTCTTTAATTAATAAATAATTTACAAATATAGAAAAAATGAAAAAGAAAATGTCAAGGGTAATATAGTCTTTTTATCTCTACAAGGGACTGTAGGCATAACAAAATGATATGTTAGGGACTTTCCGAGTGCAAAAAAAAGTTAGGTCCCAACGTGCAATTTTACCCAAACCACAGGGACGATTTCAGTAATTTGTTCTATTATTTTATATATAATCTATAATTTTTATATATTAAAATATAAAAGCGGTTTGGTTAATAATGGTTCGGGCCTATAAAACCATAACTGAAGCGTTAGTTATCGGTTAACAAAAATTAGAAACCGAACTAACGGTTTTTAAAATGGTTTGGTTATATCGGTTAATTTGGTTTTGGTTCGATTTTTTGGTTATTATGCCCACCCCTAGAAAATGGAAAGAAAAAACATTTCTTTAATACAAAGATACCTATGATACTAATAACCAATGGATATGGACTGTCAGAGGACTGCATAATACTTCAGCTACTGCATGAAAGAGACTCTTCATGCATAACAGTTTATTGAGTCTAGAGAGCAATGAAAGCCTTTTCTCTTTTTCAATCAAGAACTGAGAACAAATTATTGTTCCTCTAAGAGTCGTTGAAGTCATTAAAGACCATAATATCCATGCTTTCTCTTTTTTTACTCAGCTGACAGCTTTTTCTGCGAACTTTGGCTGCATGGATGAATCTAACCCTTTTGACCAAACTTAAATGTACTCTACGACAACTCATACTACAATAGGAAACAACAACCATGCCCTTTATTCTTAACTTGAGACAAATTTCAAGAATGAAATTAAATAATAAGTTGTCATTTTATTCCTTTTTGTCTAGACCTGAAGCTACCTTTGTGAACATGTTGCTTCTTGCAGTAAGAAGCACCCATGAGTGTACCCTTGAGAATCGAAACACATGGACATGATTTTGAGACCATCTGGGAATGCTTTTGTAAGACTTAAACCTCTGCCTTTATTGAAAAAAAGCAAACGGTTACATCCTTTGAAATCTTCTTCCCAAGAAATTAATCAAGAAAAAAATGATGCTTTTTGGAAAATAGTGTCAAAATATCCTTTATAATACCCCATGATCACTTTTAAAAGAATAAAACCATTTGATACTACTTTCAGCTTTTGAATCTACTACTTATGAACAAATCTTGTACAAAAATCTTTTGACAAGAAATAACTGAACAAGTCTTACAAAAATCTTTTAGAATCATAAATAATTAGAGCAATATAGACACACTTTTTAGTGAGTGGGAGAGAAAACTAATCATGAACTTTGAATACTTCATAGTCTCTCTCATTACTTCAAATTTAACAAGATCGGTTAGGAACCCATTTGAATACTTCATAGTCTCTTCAGTCTTCGACATTTGCACTAGAGAACTAACATATATCTTCAATATTTGTCTTCAGATGCATTATTATATCTTCGTATAAACAAACTCTGATAGATTAGCTTGTCTGACTTGTGTTATTTAGCCTTGCTTAGACCTGGCTATCTACAATGAGCAGTAAAACTATAACTATAATGTATATATTTTGCATCATTAAATCTATACAAATATGTATCCCAACAACAACCCCATTTAAGCTTTTATGTTTTCAAGGAACAATACATGCACAACTCGTCATCACGTTTCTATAAACACTAATACGTTTGTTAAACTTTATATAATTCAATATTTTTGTTACATATAACAAATGGTTGTTAAATATGAAATAAATCAACCCATATATATATATATATATATATATATATATATATATATATATATATATATATATATATATATATATATATTCTATTCGAACTAATTATTGTACATTTATCGTATGCTATGAGAATTACTAAAAGAATAAGTTGTTTAGCAATGCGAATACGTTCAACCTTACAAGAATATCGTCATTTTCATGCATTCTCGTTAATTATTATTTTTTTTGTTCTCAAACATCATTTTTCACTCATTTTCATTCTGACAGAATACGACCCAATAAAACAATCCGACAACATTCTGACATAAATGAGAATAATAATAATAAGTGTATAATAACCTTATAGACGATTTAATTAGTGAGAATGTATGTTAATGACAATAGTTATGTAAGATTGAATTATTTATATTATCAAACAACATATTTTCTTTATCATCCTCATAGCATACAATATATGTACAATAATTAATTAGAATACTTGACCTAGCTTATATATATATATATATATATATATATATATATATATATATATATATATATATATATATATATATATATGAGTAAACATGATGATCTTTTTGTTGTTTTAAATAAATAAAGATATTGTTTTGTGATATTTATAAACAATAATAATTAATTTATCGTTTGTAAATATAACTTTCAAGATAGTCGTTAAATGTCATGTTTACTCATAAATGATATTTTTACTGTGTTATGAACTTGTATATTATTTGGTATTGTGGTTTTACATTGTGTAAAACATGATTTGTGTCAACATATATTCGTTATGCTGTCCAATTTTTGTTAGAAAACTTTTATTGTAGTTTTTACACAACAAATGAATGATTAGTCTAGTAAACTTTATTACTTAAGGTTTTGAACTCGTAATCAGACTTTTGAACGATTTGAACTACACAAATGAATAATTAGTCTAGTAAACATTATCAATTAAATTTTAGGATGCACAAGCACACTTACAGGACGGTCTAAACTGAATGCATGAACGATAAGTTAGGTACTTTTATTAACTTAAAGTTTAGGGCGCATAATCACACTTATAGGACAGTCTGAACTAAATGAATGAACGATAAGTCTGGTAACTTTATTAACTTAAAGTTTAGGACACACAATCACAGTTATCGGATGATCTTAACAGAACGAACGAACAATAAGTCCGGTAACTTTATTAACTTAAATTTTATGACACACAGTCACTTATAGGACGTTCTAAACTAAACGAATGAAAGAGAAGTCTGGTAACTTTAGTAACATAAAGTTTAGGATTGACAGTCACACTTATAGGATGGTCTAAACCGAACGAATGAACGATAAGTCTGTTAACTTTATTAACTTAAAGTTTACGATGCACAATCACACTTGTATGATTGTCTGAATTGAACAAATGAACTATAATTCAAGTAACTTCATTAACTTAAATTTTAGGACGCACACTTAGAAAAATAGATAAGTATTGGTATTTTATAAGTAAAACAAATACTTATAAATATACAAACCATGCTAACTTTTTTGTTATAAAACCTAGATTGTGATAGGACTTAAGTTGATCTATTTAGTTCAAAGATAAAAGAGTAACATGTGGAATGCTTCTCAAATAGAACTCATGAGAAACAAATCGAAATAGAAAATATACATAACGAATGATAGTGATGAATTTTTTTTTTTTTTTTTGAAACAGCGAATATTATCGAAAAAACTCAACCCACGACTAACAAGTAACTAGCGAGGGGAGGAGGAAACCAACAGAAGAGCATACATAATAACAAGAACAACATGAAAGGAAAATACAATGTTATGGAACACGGAAAGGGGAGGACTTCCACTCTTCACATTTACAAAAATCGCCAATGCCCCCACATTAAAACTAGAAAAACAAAAACACCAGAGATTTTACTTTTTCAGCACCTAGCGTATAGAGTTTATGTGATGAAGTTACTACCTCATGAACAACTATGCTAGATAAATTTATTGTTTTTCAGATGTTGGTAATTGTGAAGTTTATTAATAGGTTTGTATTTGTTAATTTGTTTCAATTTTCATTCCTATATCCATATTGTTTATACTTGGTCGTTAACATCATGTAAAATTAAAAATTTACCCATAATTTATATTTATTATTGATCTTGGTTTCAAATATCTATAAAGTACACTGGAAAATAGTCATTTTATGATGTTTCGTTCTTTGATTTGGGTTCGAAAATGAAGGATGGACATCATGAATGTTCTTATACCAAGAATAAAGAAAATCTAAAAATCATAACCATAAACCATATAAAAAAAATTTAACAAATGAACCCATGTTGGTATGTTGGAGATGAAGCCCATGTAAATTAAACAGATTCTCAAATATAAATGAACCCCAAATGAAGAGGAGGAGGAAATCATAGAGTTAGGTATTTTCTTCGTTAAGGGTTGAAATTGTTATGTATGTCTAGAGATTTGTGTTTGTTAAGGGTTAATTTTCTTTATCTTATATTCTCTTCTTAAGGGTTAGTTTTCTTGCTCTTCTTTTAGATATGTTTACAAGTTTGTATCCACTTCCATTCCTTTGTTTGTAAATGAATCGATTTTTTATTTGATGTTTCTAGATAGAAGATGGATGGGGTCTAAGATCATCCATTATGATTATTAAAAGTGAGGTCCAATATTTTATGGAGTTTTCCAAGATTTTCACGTTTTAGTGGTTGCTTCTAATTTGCATAAATAAAAGAACATGCATGGAAGAAAGGACGATTATCAAGATTGAGGTAGGACTATAATATCATCCACTTATGATTATCCAGATTGAGGTCCAAAAATTTATAGAGTGGTCCAAGATTTTTAAGCTTCAATGGTTACTTCGATTTTGTAGAAATGAATAACGGGTAGAGAAGACGAAAATGGGGGTTTAAGAGCATCCATTATGATTATCAAGATTGAGATCCAACAATTAATGGAATCTTCAAAGATTTTTAATATTTATTCATTGCTTTTATTTTCTACAAATTAAGAAATGGTGTGGAAGGGAACAAGATGGTGGGTGTTTAAAGGAATCTAATATGATTACCAAGATTGATGTACAATGGTTTATGGAGTGATCCAAGATTTTTAAGCTTTGATTTAGCAAAATTGAAGTATACACATGGAAAGAAAGACGATAATGGGGATCTAAAAGCCTCCACTATGATAATCAAGATTAAGGTCCAAGATTTTTAAGCTTCAATTTTGCAAAAATAAAAAACCAATTATAGAAAGGAATATGATCTTAGGAGATTAATAGCATCCATTATGATTATCCAAAATTGAAGTTTAAGAATTTATGGAATGTTAGACTTTTAAGCTTCGATGGTTGCTTAGATTTTGCAAAAAATAAAGAATGAGTGTGAAAGGGAATACGATATCCAGTTAAGAGCATCAACTATAATTATTATTATCAACTAGGCGAATGTTCGCGCGTTGCGCAGAAACACCTATGTAGTTGAAGTCTTTACAAATATATGATTTTTTTGAATATAACGATAACGTTGTTGTTAAATTTGATATAATAATTTGTATATACTAAATTGATATAATATATTGATTATTTTGAACTATATGATAATATATACATTTATTATAACTTCATAATCTCAATCGTTTGAATGACTTCTACCCGCGAGTTACACATGAATAAAATTAAATATAATATATGATTTGATGATATTTATAGTTGTTTTTATTGTTAATTAATTTTTAAAAATTTATTTGCTTAATATTTTAATTTCTATCATTATAACTATTTAAAACATCAAATATTGTTTTTTTTATTTTAAAGCTAACAATATAATCATTTATATAAAGTTGTTTTTAACTATTGTTATTGTAAATTATTTTAAACTACTTATTTCGAAACTTTTAACGATTATAAAAATATATTTAGGAAATATTTTAGTTAAATTGAAATTACAATTTAGTTTTTACTTTTATCACTACAATTTATCACTTTTAACTATTTATAAAATATTCTTTAGTTTTTTTAAATGGAACTGAAATTTATATTTGAGTTGACATTGTAATGCGCAAAAACACCTATATAGTTGAAGTCTTTACAAATATATATTTTTTTAAAATATAACACTAACGTTGTTGTTAAATTTGATATAATAATTCGTATATTAATTTGATATAACATATTGACTATTTTGAATTATATGATAATATATAAATCTATTATAGTGTCATAATCTCATTCGTTTGAATGACTTCTACTCGCGAGTTACATATCAATAAAATTAAATATTATATATGGTTTAATATTATTTATAGTTATTTTTAACTAATTTTTTAAAATATATTTGCTTAATGTTTTAATTTCTATCATTATAATTATTTAAAACATCAAACATTATTTTTTGAATTTAAAGGTAACAATACAATCATTTATATAGAGTTATTTTTAACTATTGTTATTATAAGTTATTTTAAGCTGCTTATTTGAAATTTTTTAACGATTATATAAATATATTTAGGAAATATTTTAGTTAAACTGATATTACAATTTAGTTTTTTGCGTTAATCACTATAATTTATCACTTTTAACTATTTACAAAATATTATTTGGTTTTTTTAGTGGAACTGAAATTTATATTTAAGTTGACACTGTAATGTTATATTTAAATTAACAATTTAAGTATTTTGTCCAAACTGTTCAAAAATTGTAGCTTTAAACTGATAATGGTTTACATGCAACAACATTTTAAATCTAATAAATTAAGTATAATATGTTAAAATTTAAAGACATAACTTTATAAGTAGAAGTAAAGATATTATTTTAAAATTGAAATTTAGTCTATTTATGATTACACTTTAGGTTTGATATTTATTTAACCTTATTAACCAACTTAGAATCATTATTAGAAAGACACTACAATTTATCACTTTTAACTATTTATAAAATAATCTTTGGTTGTTTAAGTTAAATAAAATTTATATTTTAGTTGAGCCTATAATGTTATATTTTAATTAATAATTTAAGTATTTTATACAAATTGTTCAAAATTATACCTTTAAAATGATAATGGTTTACATCCAACAATATATTAAAACTAATAAATTAAGTATAATATGTTAAAAGTTAAAAAAACATAATTTTATAAGTAGGATTAATGATATTATTTTAATATTGAAATTTAGTTTATATATGAATACATTTTAGATTTGATATTTATTTAACCTAACTACCAAATTATAATTATTATTATAAAGAAATTGAAAAGTCATGGGAGTTTCAAATGAATGTGGTGAAGGAAAAAAGAATGGGGGTTTCAAATGCATGAGATTCAAGAAAAAATGCTAGCTTTATAAGTATGTATGATATGAGGTCCAAGAATACCTAAAGGGGTTTTAAGGTTTTTAAAGTGGTGTTTTGTTAAGCTTATTAATGGTTTATTTTTCGAGTTTATTTTTTATAAGCTCATTTTTTCTAGTTTATTTTTCATGAGCTTGGTTTATTTTGTTAATGTTAGTCATAATAAGCTCTTAAGTTCGAAAATAAGTTAGAAAAAATAGGTTTATAAAAAATAAGTCCTTAATAAGCTTAGCCAAACATCCCTAAGATTTGATGGTTGCTTTGATTTTGTAGAAACGAATAACGTACATGGAAAAGAAGATGACAGTGAGGGTTTAACACTATATGAGTTTCAAAATTGAGGCCCAAGAGTAGATGGATTTAATTAATTTATGCTTCAATTTTGACAAAATAAATAAAGAACATGTGTGGAAAGGAAGACAACAAAGGGTGTTATTTTAAAAGGATCATTATAATTATTATAATTTATGTAGTAGTACCAGATTTTAAGCTTCATTGGTTGCTTCGATTTTGCATATAGGAAAAATGGGCATGGAATGAAGATGAACATAGGATTTCAAAGCTCTCATTATGATTATCAAGAGTGATATACAAGAAATTATGGAGTTAGCCAAGATTTAACCCCCATAGTGAAATTTGATTTCATTATTAGAATTTACATTACATGATGTTGTCTAGTAGTTATCATAGAGTTCTTCAAATTTGTGAAATAACCAAAAAAGGGAGGGTGTTTGAAGAAAATGTCCAAGAAAATGGAACTTTCATAAAATAACCATGATTTCCGTAGAGAGTCTCTGCAGAAGTTGCTAAGCTCTGAGCAATTGGACACGTAGGGAAAAAGACAAAAAATGACGGCTGAGAAATGGTTCCGTAGAGAAGGTTTTTACGGAAATGTTGAATGCTCCGTGGAACCGGTAGCTAAAAGCACTAAATTATGTCTAACATTTCCACCGAGGGATAAGAGGATCCGCAAAACAGTCCTCTTCAAATCTGTTATTCAAACACATGCCTTTGAGGAATTGTTATTCGCTTAACCATGGCCTAAAACGATTATCATAACTATTTTCTTCTTAATTTAACGAGGTATAACCATTCCACACATATCATTTAGTCAATATACCAATTTAAACTATAAAACTATGCTTCTAAGACAATTTATAAGCCCTCCCTCTTCGAATCTGCATACACTATCGGTTTGCTTATTTTATTTTATTTTTGTGTTTTTACAAATTTATCTCTGCCACGTCATTGCTTCGGAGATTTTCATCTTCCTCAGAGGCTAATGAGTTCCGCAGAGATTCTCTTTACAAAAATCATGGTCATTTTCTGAAAGTTCCATTTTCTTGGTCATTTTATACACACATCCCCCTTTTTTCATTTCACAAATTCTCTTTTTTAGCTCCAATGGATGCTTACATTTTCCAAAATTGAAGAACATGCGTTAAAAAAAAGACAAGGAGGTGTTAGTTCAAAAGCACCATTATAATTATTATGATTGTGGTCCAAGAATTTATGGATTGATACTAGATTTTTAACCTTCATTAGTTGCTTCGATTTTGTAGATATGAAAAACGGGCATGAATGAAGACGATAATGGTGTTTAGAAGATCCAATATGATTATCAAGATTGAGTACAAACACTTATGGAGTTTACAAAGATTTTTAAGCAACATAATGAAGCTTGAGTTCATAATTAGAATTTACATGACTTGACGATGTCCGAGAGTTATCATGGAGTGGTCCAAGATTTTTAAGCTCCAATAGAATCTTCAATTTTACGAAAATGAAGAACATACGTGGAAAGGAAGATAACAAGAAGTGTTAGTTTAAAAACACCATTATAATCATCATGATTGAGGTCCAAAAATTTATGCAATTGTACTAGATTTTTAAGAATCGTTGGTTGTTTCGTTCTTACATACATGAAAAACATGCATGCAATGGAGATGACGATAGGGTTTAAAAGCATCCATTATGATTATCAAGATGAGCTCCAAAAATTTATGGAGTTTGATTAAGACTTTTAGCCCCATAGTGAAGTTTGAATTCATGATTAAACTTATGGATGTCATATCATACTTACCATACAATATCATACTTACAATACTATGACAGTATCACGTCATCATTATGTGATTTTTCCCTCACTCCACAAAAATGGTGGGTGTCATACCACACCTTTACTTCACTTATAGTTTTTTTTTCTTTTTAATCGGTCAAAAATGGTCAACAACCACAAAATGGAGAAAAAGGTGTGTTAAGCTAGCTTCTTGCGGTGGCCATACCGCAGTGAAAATTGAGGGGTGGATGCAGTGTTTGCCGCACATTGCGGTGCCAGCTCAACAACCTTAGTGTGGAGTTAGGGTGTCTCAATTAGCCTTAAAGTTTATACATGAAGATGTCTAAAGACCCTTCAAAATCTACAATCCCCTTTTCCTTTTCCTTTTTCTTTTTCCTTTTTTTTTCTTTTCCTTTTTTATATTTTTTAATATCATTATGCAACTCTCTTTTCAAAGTTTCATTTTTCCCGAATAATTTCAATAACATAAACAAATTACACTACTAAATTATTCCATCTGTATGTTTAAAACAAGACCAACATTTAATATAAAACAACTTAATTTATATTTTACTAGTAAAAAATCATTATATTTACAGCAAAAGTGGTAACATTTCTGTAGGCATTGTATTTTATTTAAGAAGAGTTAGTGTATCGAATCAAAGAAAATTTGGCAATTATCACTATCAATAAAGTTCAGCTCAAACAAGTCTCCCAATTCAATTCAAAAAGCATCAACAACCCTGATTTTGGGTTTTGAACTTCAATTTCATAATCTATGTAGCAGAACGATAACAAGTAACATACAAATCCACGGCTTTGGAACTTCAAATTTAGAATTTTTGTGAAATTAGAAACCAATTTCATATCGACTTTCATTTCAGAGCCCTAATTCGTAGTCAATTAGGGAAAATAGTATTAGACAGAAATTGAAGAGAAGAACTGAAACCTCAGATTCCTGTTGGGTTTCTGTTGTAATTGCTTCAGCTGCCGGAGCTGGGTTCCGAGATCTTGTGGAGTCGTGGATGAGTTTAGTGTGGGCGGAGAGCTTTGGTAGGGTGAAATGGAGTGATTCGCCATGAAATGTTGGAGACGAAGAGATTGAGCTCCTCACATCTAATTGTCTTGTATTATTAGTTATTTTTTGAAATTAATTATTGTATTAAAAAAAATTAAAAATCCTTATTCTAATAAAAGAATAGTTTTATTCTCCTTTTGACATGTGTCATCCTATTAATCATCCTAATTAATGCATATTTTATTTTCCTTTTGCCACGTGTCACCTTATTATGTCTCCTAATTAATGTATGTCACTTGTCAACTCCATTTCAAATTTCAAATTTTAAAATTTCTACTTTAATTACATTAAATTAATAACATTAGAATAAAAATTAAAATAAAAATAATACAAATTATATAATTTCACATATTGATTTAAATCAATGATTAAAATTTATATAACTAAAAAAACTTTTAATTAATAATTTATTTAAAATAATTAATTAATAATTTTGAGGTTTTATTATAAAAATTTAATTAATTTTGTAACCGTGGTTCCCACGGGTTATAAACTAATAATATTATTATTTATATGACTAAAGTAATTTATGGTTATTAATCCAAGAAAAAAAATCACATAAGATTAGATGCTCGTTTTTTCTTCTTCATTCCATCATAATTTCGTTTAATTTTTTTTCGACCTTCGAATAACAAATACTATCTTATTTTGTCTACACTCTATTATTCTCCAAACTTAGAGTTTATGATCGCTTTAGAATTAACAATGATTTCTTCATGAAAGTTGTATTGTTTTTGAGAGAATTAGCGTAAAGTTTTATTGGTGTTAAGAGAATTTGCGTAATGAAAGTCATATATTATTATGTAATATCAAAGGACGTGTGACGCAACGTATGAGTTGCATTAAAAGGGAGTCCATCAACCAATATGTTGAATATTCAAATCATGTAAGAGACATATGTGTATATTTAGGAATAGAATTGATAGGTGTTTGTTTGTTTGTTCAAATCATAAATGTGTATATTTAGGAATAGAATTAATATGTGTTTGTTTGTTTGTTTTTGTAGAACAACTTATATATGTATCACTATTTTACTCCTACATCCACATTTTTCATTCCAAACAGGACTTGAACTCTAAACAAAAAATATATATCTATCAACTCTTGATACCACTAACCCAAAAATCCTTTGGTAGGTATTTGTTTGTTAATTTGTTGTATAATAACAATGTATACATCTAAAGTTGTTACTAAATGTAAAAACAACATCACCAACATCTACTCAATAGTCTAGATAAAGCAACTTACCGTCCGTTGTTTGGGTTGGTCGGTATTTTTTGTATGTATTATAGTAAACATGTCATAAGTTGTTTGAAATATATTTTTATAAAATGAAAACATCTTAAAATCATTTTCTACAGAATTTTATACTATTAATTTAAAATATCTATTCTATGTATGCTAATAAAAAAAATAGTTGTTTATTTCACGTGCCGTTTTTCTAAAGCTTATGTCATGTATCATTTTTTTTTCTGCTCCTCTCATTGGTTCCCGCTCAATCTTTTTCAATCGATTTCTTAAATCCAATAAAATCTACTAAATTTTTAATTGGATTTCAAAATTCCAACCTAATCTCGACACTAATTCTCGATTTTCTCTATATCTAGGGTTTTAATTTTCATGGTGGAGTCCAAGGGCGGAGCCACCTTAGGACCAGGGTAGGCACGTCCACCCTCAACTTTTCATTTTTATTTTGTATTTAGAAATATGAAATTATTTGGGTGTAAGTTACTTAAAAAACACATGTAGTTCACTAGGCAAGGTGTTGTATCTCTTAGAGTTCGATCCCATTGTCTTACATTTGCAATGTATTTTTTTTAAGTAATTCATTTTTAAAGTTACATTTTAGCCCCTTATATTTGAATTTTTTTTTTTGTAAGTTTTCAGAATTTACATATTTCAAACCTCCAATATTATAAATTTGTATGATTCCATTTTTCTCTAATTTAATTTAGTTTTTAGTTTTTCTTTTATATATATATATATATATATATATATATATATATATATATATATATATATATATATATATATATATATATATATATATATATGTAGGTTCAGGTTCATTTGAGACCATTCTAATTTTGTGAGACCATGATACCAAATCTAAAAATAATTTTAAAATGCAAAATAAATGGAAAATTCCAAAAATTATTTTTTTAAATATTATTTTCGGAACTTGAATTAACTAAAAAAAAATAAAAAAAATAAAAAAAATAATAAAAAAATCTCATTTTTTTTTTGAAAAATACGTGAAATATTCTAATAGAATATTACATTGTACATATTCTAAAAATAATTTGAAAATGCAAAATAAATGGAAAAATCTAAAAAAAAAATTAAATATTATTTTCGGAACTTGAATTAATTAAAAACAAATAAAAAAATCCCATTTTTTTAAAAAAAAATACGTGAAATATTCTAATAGAATATTACACTGTACATATTCTAAAAAATAATTTTAAAATGCAAAATAAATGGAAAAATCCAAAAAAAAAATTTAAATATTATTTTCGGAACTTGAATTAACTAAAAAAAATTAAAAAGTATATATAAAAAGTAAAAAACTATGTCTCACGGTCTCACAAAATTAGGCCGTCTGACATAAACCTAACCATATATATATATATATATATATATATATATATATATATATATATATATATATATATATATATATATATATATAAGGTTCTAAATGGCGTGAGGCATGACGTGGCGGCAAGGTCAATCCTCAAGCTTAACGAGCCATGACGTTTTTCAAAGCGTGATGTATGACGGCGATTTTGTATTAATTTAAAATTATATTACCACATAAATATAAATTTATATTAAATGTAACTATTTTTTATAAGTGTTAGATCAATAACTAGTAACAAAATTTTAACGAAAACCACAATACCTGTATCTTCGATTAGAAAAGACATAATAAAGAGAAAAAACGTGCCTCAAACGAAAAAACATGCGCCATAACACGCCATAACGCGCCATATCACGTCTTGCCGTGCGCCACGCCTAACAGCAACGTTATGAGGCTTTTCGTAACGACCGAGCCACGCCTCACGCTATGGAGCGCCTTTTAGAACACTGTATATATATATATATATATATATATATATATATATATATATATATATATATATATATATATATATATATATATAGAGAGAGAGAGAGAGAGAGAGAGAGAGAGAGAGATTTTCTTTTTACAACATTACACGTTCATATAATTTTTACTAGGCATTGTACGTTGAAAACATATGCCCAATTAATGGGTAGCCTGCTAAACTTTAAACCCTTGACAACACTTGATGAATAATTTCAATGAATAATTAAAATTGTATAAATTCAAAGTTCAAGGACCAATTTTCACAAAGGAAACTTTAATACCAAAACCAAACTTGTTAGACTTTAATGAATAATTAAAATTGCATAAATTCAAAGTTGAAGGACCAATTATTACATTAAAAACTTTAATACCATAACCAAACTTGTTAAATTTCAATGTATAATTAAATTTGTATAAATTCAAAGTTGAAGTACCAATTATTACCAAGGAAACTTTAATACCAAAACCAAACTAGTTAAATTTTAACACTCATCTCATGTTTTACTATTTACCAATAATATTTTTAGTGTAACAAATGGTGGTAGGTTGAAGCAACTTCACACCAAACTTGATGCAAAAAATAGGATTTAGTGTTAGATTGTAAATGCCCTAATTTGCTTTTTTCTAGAATCCAAACAAGAAAAAGTTATCAAATCCATAGATTAACTTGGTTTATAATAAAACTAGTACATAAACTTTATGTCTACATAAGTTTTGTTGAAATAAAACTAAAAATCTAGACATTTTAGCAAATTCCATAGCATATGTCTAGAAAAACAAACATATTTAGACTCCAATGGGTCTCTTCGCGTCTTCTTGAAGTGAGTATTCTTTCTTCATTTTCTCCAAAACATTGTCATTCGTGCTGCAACCAAATCAACCATAATTAAGACCTAATTGCAGAAAAAGTAAACAACTTTAAAGGGTTTGAAGAATGAACTTACAATTCATGAAGACAGTTATTCAGTTCTTTAGCTTGTTTACGACATGCCCATACAACAGAAAATGTTCTTCCTGAAGCACACTCAGCATATTTCGCAGTGTAATAATCACATTCCTTTAGTGCTTTTGCCTTCATTTTGCTTCGTAAAGCTGCAGATAATGAACAAGAAAGCATAGCTTAAAGAGAAATAAAGAATATCAGATCGATTTATTGAATTGTGGAGATGATTTTGTAATGTTTGATGTTTCTTCTTAATTTGACAGAGATTCATATTAATTTGGAAAATGTTCGGATTTTTGGTGGAATAGAGGGAGTTGATTGAAGATTATACACGATGAAGCGAAAGAACCCTAATTATGTTTCCTAAATAGCCGCTTGATGTGTGAATTTGACTTATTTAGTTGAAAATGTCATTGCAGGGTTAAGAAATCATGATACTCAAATTCGTAAAAACGCTTAGGATTCTTACATAAACCGGATAACATTCAACATATAAATTGGGAACAATTTAGAGAGAATCATTAGTAATAGCAACAATCGTGATTAGAATTGGAAAGTGATGGTGGTTTAGGGTTTATACCTTCTTCGACTTTCTTCTTCACGTGATTCTCTCTTGCTTCTTGGACAAAACCCATTTGTGTTAACGAAGATCTGAAGAGAGGCTTCTAAAATCCCCAAATTGAATTGCTTCGTTCTTGATCAAGAAACGCTTCTCCAATTGGGGTTTTAGGGTGTGTTTTGCACGTGATATCGTTGTCCGATTTCAAGTTCTAAAATTATCAGATTTGCATTTTGGTATATAAAAGAACTTTTATTGTAAATTTATCATTTTTTTTTATTTCGTTGTAGAGTGGTCTCTTATCCATTTATAATTTATAATGATTAGAGGTGTACACCGAAACCGGATATCCGGTAATTTAGGATGATAATCGTTTTGTATTCGGGTGATATGTAGTAAACCTTTTTTGTGTTCGGGTTGAGTTTTCTTAAATTCGGAGAAAATTTAATTATATGGGTTCGTGGGTTAATGACAAGAAGTCTAAATATTATATATTTACTTATTAGTCTTTACTTTTTCTCCTTTACTTAATAATTATATTTTTTTCATTTTTTTAATTTAATAAAATAATCGGGTTTGTGGGTAAGAAAACTCAACCCGAACACGATTCATTTAAATCTTTGTGTCGCTTTGGTAAACCTAATTGGGAAAGACGAAACTCGGACTCAACCCTTATAACTCATTTAATTATTTGGGTTCGTAGGTCACAAGTAAGAAGTCTAAATAACATATATTTACTTATTACTTATTAGTCTTTACTCTTTCTCCTTTATTTAATAATTCTATTTTTTTTGCATTTTTTTAATCTAATAAAATAATCGGATTTATAGGTCAACTTGCAAAATTATATACTAACCCGAACATGACATATATACTAAATAAGTTGTTGGGTTAGAAAAATTTAACTCAAACTCGTTTATCTTTGGAGTGATAAAAAACCAAACTACAAATTGAAAAACCGAAAAATATACACCCATAAAAGGAAACCAAAAATATAACTTATTGTAACACCAAGAATTTAAAAATAATTTTTCGCATTTTATAAAGGCAAAATTCATTTAATATTCATAAAAACATCATTGTTTGTAATTCATTTCATAGCATACAAAAACCCCAAGATCACATAATATAAAATCCCGCGTGTGTGCACTGATCAGGCCGGCGCCTTCCCGCGATCCTCACTAGTACCTGAAACAAATAACACCAACACTGTAAGCATAAAGCTTAGTGAGTTCCCCAAAATACCACATAACACATATTAGCCACTCGAGGCTATAACTCTGTGGGTCCGTGCACCCATACTCTGCGAACCCTCAGGTTCTAACTCTGTAAACAAGCATAGCATAAATCATATAGAAGAATGTAGTGCAACACATAACATACATAGCATACAAATACTCTATCATATAACTCTGGTTACCTACTCAAGGTAAAGTATAGTGAGAAGACTCACCTCGCGTGTCTAGATATCTCACAACCCTGGGAATCCCTCGTGCCCGATCCTCCGAGCTCTAATCCTCCTATAACATCATATGTCCCTAGTTAACACTTTATATCTCTAATGTTGACTATCCCTAAGAAGTCAACACAGGTCCACTCTGGTCAACGGTCAACAGTCAACTTTGACCGGACTCGGCGAGCGCTAGGGCGACTCGGCGAGTCTAGACGTTCTCACCAATCCTCTGAGATTCCCTTTCTACACGTCGAGTATCCCCCCTGACTCGACGAGTTCCTCCTGGAAGAATCACGGGGCCACCCCGACTCAACTCGCCGAGTCTGAAGAACAACTCGGCGAGTCCCAGTTCGACTCAGACCACCTGTTAACCCTCTCTAACTCGCCCTGACTCACCGATCCAACCCATAACCCGGACATGACCATTCTAAGGCAATCTTCAAGCTACTCGCCGAGTCTGTTCATCGGACTCGGCGAGTCCATGCCATGCAACCGCTCAAACTGCTTTCTAAGGTCAGATCTGCTCCGGCAGTTCATAGGTCTGGCCTTCCTAGACCGGTTCATCACGTAAAGTCCTTATTTCGGTGCTTATAATACACCCCATGACTCATAATTGACGTTTTGACCTAAGGCATAAGGATTCCAATCCAAAACCTCCCTTGATTCCCGAAAAGCTCAGGCATGGGACACTCTGGACTTCCAAGGGTCCTAATATAGGGTTCCAATCGCTTGGGGGACTAAGGAAACACTCAATCTAGCCACAAAAGGGTTCAATAAACCCTAAATCCATATACACATCAACATAGAAGGAAACAACTCGAAAATATTACCTGGATAACGTTGCTCCGTGTCCCCAACTCTCAGAATATAGCTTCTCCTGTTGTTCCCTTAACCAAGCCTCCTCTTCCTTGCAAAATAACACTTCCAAGATCAATAATGGTCTTCTACCTTGCTCCAGATGCTCACAATCGAATTAGGGTTTCACTCAAAGGGCTGGGGTGAACAATGACGACCATAAGGCCCCTTATATATGTCCCAAACCTAGAAAGTTAGGGTTTCGCTAAACAGCGCGGACTCGCCGAGTCCATATCCGGACTCGCCGAGTCCAGTCGCGAACCCGCGACCAGATCCGCGATCCTACTCGGCGAGTCTGAGCTCCAACTCGCCGAGTCCCCTCTTAAAACACCCAAAATCATAAATATAACAATACCTGGAATTCCGGGCTGTTACAACTCTCCCCCACTAGGACTAGACTTCGCCCTCGAAGTCTCACTCTGAAAATAGCTCCGGATGCTGCTCCCGCATCTCACACTCCGGCTCCCAGGTCATTTCCGATCCCTTCCGGTGCTGCCACTGAACTAACACCAGAGGTATCTCCTTATTCCTCAGGACCTTGATCTTCCGATCTCTGATGGCCACTGGTCTCTCGGCATAATTCAGGCTCGCATCCACCTGAATGTCCTCTAATGGAACCACTGCCGACTCATCGGCTATACACTTTCTCAATTGCGACACATGAAAAGTGTCGTGGATCTGTCTCAATTTCGTTGGTAACTCCAAACGGTAGGCCACCCGGCCTACCCTCGCAATCACACGAAAAGGCCCGATATACCGGGGCCCCAACTTGCCCCTCTTCCTGAATCGAATCACTCCTTTCCAAGGAGAGACCTTCAGGAGTACGAAGTCGCCGACCTGAAACTCAAGCTCGGACCGACGTCTGTCTGCATAACTTTTCTGTCGGCTCTGGGCGGTCAATAACCTCTGTCTAACCTGTTGAATCTACTCTGTCGTCTGAAGCACGATCTCTGTACTGCCCATCACTCTCTGTCCCACCTCTCCCCAATAAATGGGGGTCCGACACCTCCTACCATACAACAGCTCAAAGGGCGGCATACCGATGCTCGAATGATGGCTGTTGTTGTAGGAAAACTCCGCCAAGGGCAAATACGCATCCCAGCTACCCCCAAAATCCAGCACACACGCCCGAAGCATGTCCTCGAGCGTCTGAATCGTCCGCTCACTCTGACCGTCTGTCTGGGGATGATATGCGGTATTAAAATGCAATCTAGTACCCAACTCCTCATGAAATTTCTTCCAGAACCTGGAAGTGAAACGCACATCACGATCTGAAACAATCGAGATCGGCACCCCATGCCGAGATACTACTTCTCTCACATACACCTCCGCCAATTTCTCTGCTGAAGAACTCTCACTAATGGCAAGGAAGTGAGCGCTCTTCGTCAATCTGTCTACAATCACCCAAATTGCATTAACTCCTCTGGCAGTCCTCGGCAATTTGGTGATGAAATCCATAGTGATCTGTTCCCACTTCCACTCGGGAACCTCCAATGGCTGCAACTTGCCATGCGGTCTCTGGTGCTCGGCCTTAACCCTACGGCAGGTCAAGCACCTCTCGACAAACCACGCGACGTCCCTCTTCATGCAGGGCCACCAATATTCTCTCCTCAAATCCAAATACATCTTTGTAGCCCCGGGATGGATCGAGAATTTCGATCGATGTGCCTCCTCCATCAAAGTAGTACGTGTACCGCCCACAAACGGTACCCAAATCCGACCCTGAAAGGTCATCAACCCTCGAACATCCGTAACGAACTCTGAAACCAAACCAACGACCCGTTCCCTCTTCTGCATTTCCGGTTGCTTAGCCTCAGACTGTGCCCCACGAATGGCATCCAGTACTGGAGCTATCACGGTCAATCTCAAACATACATTTCGTAGTGGAGTGCTCTCCCCCTTACGGCTCAACGCATCTGCTACCACATTAGCCTTGCCCGGGTGGTACAGGATCTCGCAATCATAATCCTTGACCACATCCAACCACCTCCTCTGATGCATGTTTAGGTTGGGCTGGTCCATCAAGTACTTCAAACTCTTATGGTCCGTGTATATCGTGCAACGAACCCCATACAAGTAATGACGCCAAATCTTGAGGGCGAACACTACCGCCCCCAGTTCTAGATCATGCGTGGGATATCTCGCCTCGTGAGGCTTCAGCTGCCTCGATGCATATGCTATTACATGCCCTCTTTGCATTAGAACTGCACCCAACCCCGAAATAGATGCATCACAATAAACTACAAAATCCTCCATCCCTTCCGGGAGAGCTAACACCGGGGCTTCGCACAATCTCTGGCGAAGTGTCTCAAAAGAGGTCTGCTGCTCGGGTCCCCATGAGAATGCAACCCCCTTTCGGGTCAACCTAGTGAGTGGCATTGCAATTCTGGAGAAGTCCTTAATAAATCTCCGATAATACCCTGCCAACCCAAGGAAACTCCTGATCTCAGAGGGTGACTTCGGCACCTCCCAACTCATCACCGCCTCAACCTTGGCCGGATCGACCAATATCCCTTCCTGATTAACAAGATGTCCTAGGAATTGAACCTCCCGCAACCAGAAGTCACACTTGGAGAACTTTGCATAAAGCTTCTCCGATCTCAAAACCCCAAGGACCTCCCTCAAATGCTCCTCATGCTGCTCTCTAGATCTCAAATACACCAAAATATGATCGATAAATACAATCACTGACCGATCCAACATCGGCCTACATACCCTGTTCATGAGATCCATGAAAACAGCCGGGGCATTGGTGAGCCCAAAAGGCATCACCACAAACTCATAATGTCCGTATCGCGTCCTGAACGCTGTCTTCTGGACGTCCTCATCCCGCACTCTCACCTGATGATATCCCGACCTCAAATCGATCTTGGAGAACCAAGATGCTCCCTGCAACTGATCGAATAAATCGTCGATCCTCGGTAATGGGTAACGGTTCTTGACCGTCAACTTGTTCAACTCCCGGTAATCAATGCACATCCGGTGTGAACCATCTTTCTTCTTGACGAACAGAATAGGTGCTCCCCACGGCGAGCTGCTCGGCCAAATGAATCCCTTCCCCAGCAACTCCTGAAGCTGCGAGGATAACTCTTGCATCTCTGGAGGTGCAAGACGATAAGGCACCTTAGCGATAGGCACGGCCCCCGGAATCAAATCAATACCAAACTCCACTTGCCTCACAGGAGGTACTCCCGGCAGCTCCTCGGGAAAGACATCTGGAAACTCATGCACCACCGGTACCTCCTCAACTGAACTCGGTCTCTCGGAAGTCGCTCGCGTATCCATCACATACGCCACAAAACCCTTACAGTCCTGCTGTAGACACTGCCTCGCTCTAGCGGCCGAACAAAAGGCTGATCCCGAACGTGTACCCTCGCCGTACACCGAAAGAACTCCCCCACTAGGGTCTCGTATAGTCACCAGCTGTCGCTCGCAGTCGATGACTGCGCCTAATCGGCTCAACCAGTCCATGCCCACAATGACACAGACATCACCCATCGCCATAGGAATCAGGTCAATCGGAAACTTAACCCCGAAAATCTCTAACACACATCCCCGGAAAACCCCCGTGGCACAAATCACTCTATCATCAACTATGGAAACTCTCAGAGGCCGACTCAACGCCTCACGACTAACACTGATATGCTGACTAAAGGCCAAAGATACAAAAGACCGACTCGCACCCGAGTCAAATAACACTAAAGCAGGCACAAAATTCACAAGGAAGGTACCTACACATAACCTAATATAAGCATAATATTTCAACATCAATACAAATGCATGAAAGGAAACGTACCAGCCACCACATCGGGCGCAGCGCGGACTTCCTCCGCAGTCAGCTGGAAGGCTCTCCCTCGAGCTCTCGGTGCCTCGGTCTTCATAGGCCGACTCTCTGTAGCTCTGATGGCGGCAGGAGCAGATCCCTGAGGTGCTCCGCGCAGCTGCGGACACTCAGCCTTCCGGTGTCCAGTCTGGTTGCAGTGAAAGCACACTACGAACCCCTTGGGGCAGTCCTTGGCCATGTGCCCCTCCTTGCCACATTTGTAGCAAGACCCCGCTCGGCAAAATCCGTCATGCTCCTTGCCGCACTTTCCGCAAGTGCGGCCCTTCTGGCTCCCTGGTCTGGGATCAGCAGGCTTGGCCCGCTTGGCGGCCGGCTGCGACTGTGCCGGTCGCCGATCCCTCCCCTGAGACTCCGCCTCCTCCCTGGCCTGAGTCTCAAGCTCGATCTCCCTCTTCCGGGCATTTGCCTGAAGCTCGGCAAATGTACGGTACGAGGAGTTCGCAGCGAACTCCCGAATATCCCGCCTCAAGATGCTCAAGTAGCGGCTCATACGTGCCTGCTCAGTGGGCACGTGATCAGGGAAGAACATCGCCCTCTCGTGGAACATCCTCGTGATTGCTGTAACAGACTCAGTACCCTGCTTGAGGGTCAGAAACTCCTGTGCTAAACGCTCCCTCTCCACCTGGGGAACGTACTCATCTCGAAACATGGTGGTGAACCTCTCCCAGGTCACCGCAGAAAGCTCAGCAGGCGTATAATGCGCCGTTGCAAACTTCCACCAGTCCTTCGCTCCCAAGCGAAGCTGGTTCAGCACGAATCGGACCTTCAAATGCTCAGGAGACGAGCAAGTGAAGAAGCACCCCTCAATATCAGATATCCACCTCATCGCTGCCACCGGATCCTGGGTCCCATCGAACTCTAGTGGTTTTGTGTTGCTGAATTCCCGGAATAGTAACGCATCCCCACCCTGCGGCCTTGCAGCAGTCACCGCTGCGGTAGCCGCTGCAGCAGCAGCCTCAGTAAGAGCGGCATAACGCTCGTCGAACGTCTCAATCAGCGTGGTCTTTATGGACCCAAACATCTCCGGAATCCCTGCCCTGATGGCTGCAGCTACCTCCTCCTGGATGATCCGGCGGATATCGTCCTCACTGGTACCACTGCTCTCGGGCGTCAAACGTGTCCTCACCATGATCTACCGCTGAAATACGACATACAATAAATTTAGAATCCACACGAGCACACTCACACTCGTCAACTCTTTCCTCCTTGATTCTTGGCATTCCAAAGATTCTTACTTGGGCTGCACCCCGCTCCGGTGCTTCCAGTAGTACGGGCCCAATACTACTGTCCGCATCGCACCAGAATACACTCCAAGTCCTCCTCTTCAGATTCCAGGTCTCAAGTACTCTATCATGCGTAGACCACTCTCTAATAGATCTCTCATAAGTCCCTCGCTGCCACCTACTCACTCTCAAGCATCTCATAGCAGCTCACCTCTCCCTAGGCTAAGGCATCACAAATCAGGCCAATCTAGTTCTAATAGCAATGCCTAACCTACTCTAGCATGCAGTTACATCATATCAATATTAACATCACATAATGTAAGGGTATTTTGGGAAATCACCGTTCGGGCGCGGGCTGATCGTACACACATCTCTTGCTCTGCGTCTTTTCAAAAATCTTTTAATCTTTTGAAAATTACATCTCAAATCCTCAGTTTGAGTTCAAATACGCCTGAAGGTGTACTCGAATCCCTCAAACCTAGGCTTTGATACCAAATTGTAACACCAAGAATTTAAAAATAATTTTTCACATTTTATAAAGGCAAAATTCATTTAATATTCATAAAAACATCATTGTTTGTAATTCATTTCATAGCATACAAAAACCCCAAGATCACATAATATAAAATCCCGCGTGTGTGCACTGATCAGGCCGGCGCCTTCCCGCGATCCTCACTAGTACCTGAAACAAATAACACCAACACTGTAAGCATAAAGCTTAGTGAGTTCCCCAAAATACCACATAACACATATTAGCCACTCGAGGCTATAACTCTGTGGGTCCGTGCACCCATACTCTGCGAACCCTCAGGTTCTAACTCTGTAAACAAGCATAGCATAAATCACATAGAAGAATGCAGTGCAACACATAACATACATAGCATACAAATACTCTATCATATAACTCTGGTTACCTACTCAAGGTAAAGTATAGTGAGAAGACTCACCTCGCGTGTCTCGATATCTCACAACCCTGGGAATCCCTCGTGCCCGATCCTCCGAGCTCTAATCCTCCTATAACATCATATGTCCCTAGTTAACACTTTATATCTCTAATGTTGACTATCCCTAAGAAGTCAACACAGGTCCACTCTGGTCAACGGTCAACGGTCAACTTTGACCGGACTCGGCGAGCGCTAGGGCGACTCGGCGAGTCTAGACGTTCTCACCAATCCTCTGAGATTCCCTTTCTACACGTCGAGTATCCCCCCTGACTCGACGAGTTCCTCCTGGAAGAATCGCGGGGCCACCCCGACTCAACTCGCCGAGTCTGAAGAACAACTCGGCGAGTCCCAATTCGACTCAGACCACCTGTTAACCCTCTCTAACTCGCCCCGACTCACCGATCCAACCCATAACCCGGACAGGACCATTCTAAGGCAATCTTCAAGCTACTCGCCGAGTCTGTTCATCGGACTCGGCGAGTCCATGCCATGCAACCGCTCAAACTGCTTTCTAAGGTCAGATCTGCTCCGGCAGTTCATAGGTCTGGCCTTCCTAGACCGGTTCATCACGTAAAGTCCTTATTTCGGTGCTCATAATACACCCCATGACTCATAATTGACGTTTTGACCTAAGGCATAAGGATTCCAATCCAAAACCTCCCTTGATTCCCGAAAAGCTCAGGCATGGTACACTCTGGACTTCCAAGGGTCCCAATATAGGGTTCCAATCGCTTGGGGGACTAAGGAAACACTCAATCTAGCCACAAAAGGGTTCAATAAACCCTAAATCCATATACACATCAACATAGAAGGAAACAACTCGAAAATATTACCTGAATAACGTTGCTCTGTGTCCCCAACTCTCAGAATATAGCTTCTCCTGTTGTTCCCTTAACCAAGCCTCCTCTTCCTTGCAAAATAACACTTCCAAGATCAATAATGGTCTTCTACCTTGCTCCAGATGCTCACAATCGAATTAGGGTTTCACTCAAAGGGCTGAGGTGAACAATGACGGCCATAAGGCCCCTTATATATGTCCCAAACCTGGAAAGTTAGGGTTTCGCTAAACAGCGCGGATTCGCCGAGTCCATATCCGGACTCGCCGAGTCCAGTCGCGAACCCGCGACTAGATCCGCGATCCTACTCGGCGAGTCTGAGCTCCAACTCGCCGAGTCCCCTCTTAAAACACCCAAAATCATAAATATAACAATACCTGGAATTCCGGGCTGTTACACTTATGATGTGGTTTTTTATTTTGTAAAAACAAAACTGTACCAATGGTCCCTTTAGTTTGCTGAAAATTGACATTTTAGTCCAAAAACGTTTGGACTAGCACCACAGGTCTAAAGGTTTTATTTTGTTGCGAATTTGACCCAATTTACTTTAAACTTTTTTGTAACGACGATTTTACCCTTGTTTTTTTTTTTGCTTTTTTTTTATTTATTTAAATATTTTTATGATTAAAAGAAAAATATAAGAAAAATACCTCTCTCTCTCTCTCTCATCAATGAACACAAAATCAAAAACCTTTGTTCTTGCTTGACTGCCTTACCACTACCGAAGAAGTCTCTGGTGAAGATCTACAAACACCCCTGCAGCAAAACCTCCGCCAACCACCACCTGTAACCTCCGACAACACCATATGTAACCTCCACCTTTATTCTTATAACATTACCTTCATCTCCTTATTACCCCACCGGGAACGCACATAAGTTTTCGAACACGTCTTACCGTCGAGCCTTCAACCATCATTTGTAGATCTGGAAACCCTAACCCCATCTTCCATAGCCTCCGTCCTTGTTCGCAGATCTGGAAAGTCACTATTGTCGGTGAGATCTCTAGCAACGACGATAACGACGATGCTAGACGAAGTCGAAAAAGTGGCGATCGTTTGGGAAGGAAGTTTCATATATGAACAACCACCAGAGTTGTCCTTCTCCGACTCGATCTGTTGAAGTTTGGTCATAAGAAGACGAAGGGTGACATCATATTTCTATAGGTTGTTTTTGGCAGCGTCCGTCACATGTGACCTCCTATAGGCAAGTTGGCGGATCTACGACACATCTAAAAGGTAGGTTTATAGGGTTTGCGATTATGAGAGAGACATAGAGAAAGGTTAGCAGATCTTAAAGAAAGGGATAGAAGGGCGACAATCTGAGAACACCATCCTATTTCACCGGAGCTAGGGTTTTTAGCGGTGGCTTCCTACGTTGGGAAGAAGATGAAGATTCATTTTTCAGATTGCAATTTGACTTTTTAGATCCAATCTTAGAAAACGATGAAAAGAAAAGTGTTAGGGAAGGTTGCAGAAAGAGGGAAAAAGAGACGTAATTGTATTTATTTTTTAATTAAAAAGTAATGGAGGAAATAAAAAGAAAATAAAAAAACAAATAACAAGGGAAAAAAGTCATTTTAACCCCTTTCAATTTTAAAACAGATCAAACTCGTTACAAAATAAAAATTTTGGACCTCTGATGCTAGTCCAAACTTTTTTGGACCAAAATGACAATTTTGAGCAAACCACCGGAACCATTTGTGCAGTTTTGTCTTTTGTAAAAACTGAATATTTATGTTGTGGTACAGTTTTGCATTAAATATTGCACCCAAAAAATGTATTTCACGCACTTTATAACCTTTTAAATATTTGAATATACATTACCTATTTTTAAATTTTAGTTTCTAAACATACAAATATATATATATATATATATATATATATATATATATATATATATATATATATATATACTAGGTGTAAGACGCATGTATTACATGAGTTCATTAAAAAGAAAAAATAAATATGACATTCATTTGAGAAGTTTGAATTTATGTGAAAAATTAAAAAAAATATTGAGTTAATAAAATAAAGTGTTTTTTTCTCTTTTATATTTAAACAAATAGTTTAGATAATAGTCATTTATTTAGATAAATAAACAAAGAAAACTAATAAGGCTTTAATTTAGAAATTTAAAAATTAGAAGGAAAGTCAATTAATGAAATTGATATATATTTTTTATTACATTTATTGTAATTATTATATTTAAATATTATATGTAATTTTAAAAAAATAGAAAAAACCACAAAATGCCATGTGGAAAAAATTTAATTTAAAATAACCACAAAATGACATGTGGCCAAATCATTGAAAATGTGACATGTCGCAAAAAGATTTTCATTTATTAGCGTATATATATATATATATATATATATATATATATATATATATATATATATAAATATTACATGTGTTCATTTAAAAAAAAATTAAATATGAAAATTTTTAACATTTGAAAAAATTTGATTTTATAAGAAAAATTAAAAAAATATTGAATTATTAAACTTAAAGTGCTTTTTTGTTTCTATTTTAAACTTAAACAAATAATTTAGATAAATATATGCAAAGAAAACTAATGAAGTTTTAATTTAGAAATTTTAAAAATAGAAGGAAAGTCAATTATTGAAATTGATATGTATTTATTATTAAGTTTATTGCAATTATTATATTTAAATATTATATAGAATTTAATAAAATGAAAAAAAAACATAAAATGACATGTGGTCAAATCAATGATAGTGTGACATGTGGCAAACATATTTTTATTTATTATAGTAGATTAGAAAAATATTGAATTATTAAAATTAAGGTGTTTTTTTTTCTCTTTTAAATTTAAACAAATAATTTAGATAAATATATATAAAGAAAACTAATGAAGTTTTTATTTAGAAATGTTAAAAATAGAAGGAAAGTCAATTATTGAAATTGATATGTATTTATTATTAAATCTATTGCAATTATTATATTTGAATATTATATAAAATTTAATAAAATGGAAAAAAACCATAAAATGACATTTGGCCAAATCAATGATAGTGTGACATGTGGCAAAAAGATTTTCATTTATTAGAGTAGATGATATATATACACACACTAGCCGAATTCCCGCGCGTTGCATAACGTAGGTTAAAAATGTTAGAATATAGTTTTCAGACACCTTTTAGTTAATTCGATTCATCAATTTAGGTTCTTTTATTATTATTATATTTAATGTTTTATTTTTAACTATGTTAAAAAATATATATTGATTTTTTTTAAACATTATTTGATATTTTACTTTAGGTTTTAAATTTTACACTAAATTTTTAAGCTTATTTGATATATTAATGTAGGTTATTTATTTAACTATATATTGAAGTTAACAAAGTAACTATATCATATTGATAAGTCACAAATTCTTCCATTTATGATAATGTTTACAACTAAAAATATATTTAAGTTAATAAATTAAGTATATTGTATGGAAATATGAAAAGTTAGGAGTTTCAAATGAATGTGGTGAAAGAAAATATGTTTCCTTTATAATATAGTATGATATGATGATTATAGTTTTAATTGTTAAGTCATTGTGATATATACAATTATTTGATAATTTTATAAACCGTTTAAAATTGTGTAAATTATATATCAAACATATGATAATCTATATATAACGGGTAACAAAATGTATGAATAAAAATATGAACTACAACTTTTGGTGGCATAAAAATACAAAAACATCTATTATAACATTTGTATTAAAAAAGATATATATATATATATATATATATATATATATATATATATATATATACAACGAATAATAAAAAATATAAAAAATAAACACTACAACTTTTAATAACATAAAAACACTAAAATATTTATTATAACATTTATATTAACTTTTCATATTTAAATCACAAATCTCTTCAAATACATTAATGTTCTTAATGAGCAAAACTTTACAACCTTATAAAAGAAAGGAAAATAAAAAGTTATTAGTGATTACTAACTAATAATAATAAGTTAAAAACTCTTGAGTAGTAACATTCATAAATATACATAAATTAGAAAACTCTTGAGTTGTAGTGTGAGTTTCAAATGAATAATAAAAAAATATAAACTACAACTTTTAGTAACATAAAAATACAAAAACATCTATTATAACATTTGTATTAAAAAAGATATATATATACAACGAATAATAAAAAATATTAAAAATAAACATTACAACTTTTAATAATATAAAAACACTAAAACATTTATTATGACATTTATATTAACTTTTCATATTTAAATCACAAATATCTTCAAATACATTAATGTTTTTTAATGAGCAAAACTTTACAACCTTATAAAAGAAATGAAAATAGAAAGTTATTAGTGATTACTAATTAATAATCATAAGTTAAAAACTCTTGAGTTGTAACTAATAAATATACATAAATTAGAAAACTCTTGAGTTGTAGTGTGAGTTTCAAATTAATACAGTACTTGGAAATGTGTATTTATTATTATTATTATTATAATATTTGTCTAAATAATTGGTTTTGATGCATCATTTTAATCCCTTCAATTATTAAACATAAAGATATTTAATTATAAATTTATAACATACATAGGTGCATATATATGTTACACAAATCACATATAATATATATTTTTGTAAATGTCATATGTAATTCTTGTAGTAATATGGATAAATTAATTTCATATGAAGAACATATCATGATAAGTCATCCTAATTACATATCAAATGTTAAAAATTATGTTATATTTTAAATATTGTCTTGTAAATATGTTGTGTAAGATAACCCAACAAAAAAAATAATAGAAAATAAACATAATCAAAATAGAAAAACTACAATCAAATAAATAAGAACATTGGATGGTTGAATATGTAAATAAAAATGTTACATAAATATACATTTAAATCAAAAGAAAAAACTAATATTCGTCTACTTTGCTCAAACAAAAAAAACATATATCCGTTTTTGAATCTTCTTTCTTTATTGAACGCCATTCAACCATAGAAACTTGATGACAATTCTTCACTAACCTGCAATCAAAATGTTTTTTCTTGAAAAAGAAGAATAAGAAAGATATTCCAAACAAAACATTGATGTTTGGAGAGTCACATTCAAGATTGAATCATACATACAAATCATATATAAATGTCAAATGAAAAATTGAATATAAAAAAAGAATAGAAAATATTCATTTGTTTTGGTTGAAAGAAAAAATCATATTACAATTACCGTCGATGCGACATAACCCATTTCTTCAAATCATCATATTTGGATCGTGAATGCTTCAACTATATGAAAACTTTTGAATCATAACATCTTCAACCAAATGACGATTTTTTGTAAGAAAAATATACTAATATAACTACATATATAATGAAGGTGAAAGGGTGTGGGGGTTTGAAATGCATGAGGTATTGAACTTATAGAGTGTGTGATTTTCTTGGAATGAGATTATGTGTGATTAATTACTTTGAAGGTGAAAGGGTGTGGGGGTTTCAAATGCATGAGGTATTGGCAAATTGTTATGGGGGTTTCAAATGCATGAGATTCAAGAAAATATGCTAGCTTTATAAGTATGTATGATATATATATATATATATATATATATATATATATATATATATATATATATATATATATATATATGGCCACAAAAATATTGTTTTATGTAACGAACCAAAATTTTCAAATAAAATTTTCATTTTTAATTAGCCAAACATTCCCATAAAATGTGAAGTAACATTAACTACTGTTTTCAAAATTCAAAATATTAAAATTTTAATCAAAACAGAGTGTCTCATCAAAACAAATACCGGAGAGTGCATGCCGCATCATCAAACCTTGCCATTGCCCTTAGGCTCCGAAGTACCTGAAACAAATCAACAAATTGTAAGTTAATGCTTAGTGAGTTCCCCATAGCATACGCCACATACAATCCACATAAACACATATCATATTAGCTATATAAGTTACATATACACATAAGCCATATATACAACATATATATGGATGTCGTGGGCTCGTCCCCAAGGTCTTACTCCAGGATGCCATGGGCTCCCCACATGGTCTTACACCTAAGTGCCATGGGCTCTCCCATGGTCTTTTGTATGGAAGACCATGGGCTGGTATCAGAGCCTTGGTTTGAGGGAGCACACTCTCAGGTGTGTCGGGATTCAAACTAAGGAAATGGTAAAATTGTTTAAAAAAAAGTTAAAAACTTCTTAAACTGGAAAAGAGGAGAATGCAATGCGCGTGATCGGCCGAGCCAAGTAAGTAGTTCCCTAATGTGTTAGCCATGTTATACTGATATGTGAGTAATGATAATCGTATGAATCTTGCTACGTGCATGCTTTCAAAGTTGTATACGGTTAGGGTCTTATAGACTCAGAATGATTGATTTGGCCTTATTTCCTGTTCCTTGTCTAGTGCGGTCTTAGGGTAGAGTCTATTATTCGAAAGTCTATTTGATCCTGTTCTGTGTATAATTTGCATGCATAAGGCAACCTGTTATGATTGAGTACTGGCTTGATATGGATGGAGGAAATCTTAGGTTAGCCTAGGATTTGGGCTATGCAATAATTCATGAGATATGATTTGTTTTGGGATGAATTAGAGTTATCAGGTATATGGGTCAGAATTATTTAGTCCGAAACCGAAAAGCTTGAAATCCAAATCGAACCGAAATCTATTTCAAACCGAACCATGGTTAAATTCGGTTTTTGATTTGGTTTGAGACCAAACAGAATTGTAAATTTGGTTTTTGGTTTGAGTTTCAGTCTCATGAAGTTTAAACCAAACCAAACTGAAAAACCGAATTTCATAAATCAATTAATTAAAAATATATATTTTACACTTTATATTAAATAAAAATAATAATTATAAAGTAAAAATTATTTTAACTCATTTACTCTTTGGATCATTTTGTATGAAACTTTAGATCTTTTTGTTTGTAAATTTAGGTTTCTATGTTAAAATCATTTTAATTTATGTTTGAAAATATTTTAAGTTAATATTTGGTTTCCTTGGTTTTCAAACCGAACCAAATCGAATTAGAATTCGGTTTTTGGTTTGATCTAGATAATTTGAATTTGATTTGGTTCGGTTTTTGAATTGGACAAAAAAAATTTCAAACCGAGAAAACCGATTCGAAGAAATCGAAAAACCAAAAAACCGAACCGATTCCCACCCCTAATCAGGTAGGACCTTGGGAAAGGTACACGTAGGTGTGGAAGGTAGTATTGGGCCCGTACTACTGAAGGCACAGGCCCCATACCTTAACCAATGTTAGACCTTGAAGCTCTAAGGAGGACCGGTGTGGGAGGATCCCTTTTATAGACATACTGATCATTATGTTTTATGGTGTTGCAGAGCAGTGTGGTGGTGACACGATTTGGAGAATGGGGATCAGGATTGGGATTTGGATTTAGGTCGGGTGATGGTACCAAGCCCATTGACGAGAGGTTGTGTGAGCTTATTGCAGTAGAGGTTATGAGGGGCATCCTTTACGCTACCCCAATTATCTTTGGGACGGTCAAGGAGGGCATGATGGAGATCATGGAAGAGAGACTCAGGGTATTCAGAGCCGATATTACTGCGGGCCAGGTCAGGGCCTAAACTCCCTCGTTCCGGGCGTTCAAGGCGTGCGGGGTGCCAAAGTTTTTAGGGGTCAGGGACCCCATTGTTAACCAACGCTGGGTGGCAGACATAGAGAACGCCCAACTCACGAGTTCATGCCCTGATGCGGTGAAGGTGGGGTTCGTTTCATGTATGATGAGGGATCGGGCCTGAGATTGGCAGGGAGAAGCGACTAGCCAGGTGGGGGCAGCCGATGTGGCTAAAATGATGTGAGCCGAGTTTGTCAGGCAATTTAATTTGGAGTTTGCACCACTTATTGAGGTGCAACGGCCGGTGAAGGAGTTTCATGAGCTTCAACAGACCATCGAGACTATGGCGGAGATCACCGCCAAGTTTCGGGAATGGGCATTGTTGATTCCACAGTATGCTGCTGACGATGACATGAGGAGGACGAGGTATAATTCCATGCTGAGGGATGATATTTGTGAGTTTGTGAACTTTACAGGGTGCAAAACCCTGAACGAGATGGTGGAGAAGGCCTGTGAGCGGGAGATGGAGTTGGACTTCCGCACCAAGCGGAAGCCTGAGTAGGAACAAACAGAAGCATGTCATGCTAAAAAGCCTAAGACCTCGGATTCTTCCAGTAGGGGCCAGTAGGGCCGTGGCTGGTGTGCTAAGTGTGGTAAACCGTATAGTGGGGTTTGTCGAGCGGCATGCTCGGGGTGCTATGGATGTGGCCAGTCGGGTCACGTGATCAGGGATTGGCCCAAGAAGGGCTTGATATGTTTCCACTGCATCCAGACCGACCACAAACAGGCTGATTGTCTGAGGTTGCAGGGAGGGGGAGGAGCAGTGGCGGATTTTGAACCCGTCATGATGAGGATTACTGATGATCACCCTACTAAGGTGGATGCTCCCATGGCGAAGAGCCGCACGTTTCAGTGGACTACCAAAGAGGCGCGGGCAGTGCCAGACGTTATGGCTCGTACGTATTTTATCTTCCTACTCTATACTTATTACATTGCTTTTGTGTATATTGTGCTTATGTATAGGGACCTTTTTGTTCAATGGTATGTCTGCCCACGTATTGTTCGATTCGGGAGCTACCCGATCGTTTGTATCTCTTGCGCTTAGCAAGAAGTTTCGGGATGCATCGGGGACTCTGAATTCCCCGCTTGAGGTCAAGATTGCGGATGACCGCAATGCGAGTGTTACGAGGGTGTATCGGGACTGCGTCCTGAATGTGCTTGGGGAGAGGTTTTCGTGTTGATCTAGTGTCAATATAGTTGCGAGGGCTGAAGGTGATTGTCAGGATGGACTGATTGGGAGCCAACGGGGCCATGATTGATTGCGGGCGCCAACTGATGAGGGTTCGAACACTAAGTAGGGGAGAACTGGTTATTCATGGAGAAAGGGCCTCGCAGGGGCTAACCTTCTGTTCAGCTATGAGGGCTAGGAGACTTCTTCAGTAGGGTTGTTCAGGATTTCTGGCATATATGTCGGATACGAGGGTTGAGGCCACGACGGATTTGGGTAGTGTACCGGTGGTACAAGAGTTTCCGGATGCCTTTCCCAAGGAGTTACCTGGAGTGCCTTCGGAGAGGAAAGTGGAGTTCCGCATTGATTTAGTGTCGGGTGTCGCTCCGATAGCCAAGGCACCGTACCGGCTAGCTCTGCCAGAGATGCAGGAGCTATCTACGTAGCTTCAGGAGCTGCTAGACTGAGGGTTTATCCGTCCTATCAGTCCCCCGTGGGGAGATCCGATCATGTTCATGAAAAAGAAGGACATGTCTTATATGATGTGCATTGATTACCGGGAGCTGAAGAAACTAACCGTGAAAAACCATTATCAGCTACCAAGGATCGATGATTTGTTTGATCAGTTACAGGGTGTGTCTTGGTTTTCCAAGATTGATCTTCGGTCGGGGTACCATCAGATGAGGATTCAGGATGAGGATATACCGAAGACAACCTTCAGGACGCGGTATGGGCATTATGAGTTTGTGGTGATGCCATTTGGGCTCACCAATGCCCCAACAACGTTTATGGACCTCATGAACAGAGTGTGTAGACCGAAGCTGGATCGACCGGTGATAGTTTTCATTGATGATATCCTGGTCTATTCTAAGAACAAGGAGCAACATGAGCAGCATCTGAGGGAGGTATTGGAGTCACTGAGAACGAAAAGGCCTTATGCCAAGTTCTCAAAGTGTGATTTTTGGCTGCGTGAGGTATAGTTTTTGGGCACATCATCAACCAGGAGGGCATTTCGGTTGATCCGACCAAGGTTGAGGATGTGATGAGTGGGAAATACCGAAGAACGCATCAAAGATTCATAGCTTCTTTGGTTTAGCGGGGTACTATGGGGGATTCATCCATGATTTCTCCAAGATCGTTGTGCCTCTGACTCGCTTGACCAAGAAGAATGTGACATTTCAATGGGGCACGGATCAACAGTTGGCTTTTGAGACCACGAGACAGAGGTTATGCGAGGCTTCGATTCTAGTACTACCTGAGGGGCTGGATGATTTGGTGGTGTACTGTGATGCATCAATTTCAGGGTTAGGCGCAGTACTGATGCAGAGGGGGCATATGATAGCTTACGCCTCAAGGCAGTTGAAGCCTCATGAGGTCAACTACCCCACTCATGACCTGGAGTTAAGGGCAGTAGTGTTTGCCCTGAAGATTTAGAGGCACTACTTGTATGGAGTACGGTGCACTATTTATACTGATCATAAGAGTTTGCAGTATTTGATGGACCAGCAGAACCTCAACATGCATCAGAGGAGGTGGTTGGATGTGCTGAAAGATTATGACTGTGAGATATTATACCATCCGGGGAAGGCAACATGGTGGCTAATGCTTTGAGCCGCAAGATGATGGGTTCTCTGATTGGGAACGTTTGTTTGAGAATGACTATGGTCTCTCCATTTCTAGAAATGATCAAGAAGGCTCAAATGGAGGGTTTGAAGAAAGAAAACTGGAAGATAGAGCATATTTAGGGGCAATTTCCCTTGTTTGTTCGAGATGGTCGGGGGCTCTTGACACAGTGTGGCCGGGTCTGGGTACCGATCACCGGGGGAGTGAGACAGAAGATATTGGAGGAGGCGCACAAGTCCAAGTTCTCTATACATCCGGGAGCTACAAAAATGTATAAGGACTTGAGACTGAGTTGCTGGTGGCCCTGTATGAAGCGGGAGATCACCTGGTTCGTGGAGCGATGCTTGACCTGCCGGAAGGTTAAGACCGAACACCAGCGACCGTATGGTAAGGTTTAGTCGTTACCCATTCCTATGTGGAAGTGGGAGGAGATCACCATGGACTTCATCACGAAGTTACTGGGGATAGTGTGGGACGTGGATGACATATGGGTGATTGTGGACCGGTTGACGAAGAGTGCCCGCTTTATTCCAATCTCCGAGAGCATCTCCGCTGAGAAATTGGAGGATATTTATGTGCGAGAGGTGGTGGCTAGGCATGGAGTGCCATTGTCAGTAGTCTCTGACAGAGATGTTCGATTTACATCTAGATTCTGGAAGAAGTTCCATGAGGAACTGGGTACTTAGTTACGTTTCAGCATGACATACCACCCCCAGACAGATGGTGTAACGCCTGTGTTTCCGGGCTTGCCGTTTTTAGCAATGTAATAGTCTAGGTTAACCTTTGTAACCCATTTTGAAATAATAAGAATGTATTATTTGAGTATTATGTGTTTTGTGCTTAATTTCTTAATTATGTGGTCTGATTAATTAAGAATAAAAATAAGCGTCAAACTTTAAGTGTAAAATAAACTTAATATCTTTGGATAATGTTGTAGTAGTTGAAACGAGGTTTCCGAATATATATAGAACGCCCAAATCTGACTTCGTATGAGGAAGTTATGATTTATCGAAGTTTCGACTTAGCGGTATGCAGCCTGAAATACTCGATTTGAGATCGAGCGGTTTTTAGCCGAAGCAATCTAAACGAGGATCGAAGGTGTCGTTGTTGGTATCGAAGCGATAAAAAGTTAGGCGAGAACGGACGTCAAACGAAGAAGTTATGAATTTATAACGAAGTTTTTCTGTCGCGGCCTATTAAAAATAAATAATAAAAATAAAGTCGAAATTAGCCGACGAAGTCTAGACGAAAGTTGTAGAGCGTAGTCTCACCTTCGCGTGGATATAAAGAACGTCGAAAACGGAGTTCGTATGAAGAAGATATGAATTTCCGAAGTTTATTAATTATTTTGGAATTAAATTAAATCATTAAATCGGAAGCCTTATCCGAAGAGTAGTCATCGATCTGATCCGAGGTACGCGCCGCGTACTCGAGTACGCCCCGCGTACTCCGAAGGTGTCGACATCGCAGCAAGTGGCTTCGGATGACGCATGCAGTGACGTTTCTCGGACCAGTACGCCCCACGTACGTGTGAGGCTCAGCCTCTATAAAAGGATTCCGAAGGCAGCCGAGTCTTTTGCCAATTTCTTCTCTTCTCTCTCCCGTTTTGCATCGTTTTGCGTGCCAGAAATACCCCGAAGCCCCGGTAAGATTCCCGAGTCCCGAAGCAAGTCCCGAGATCCCGAAAATCCCGAGAAGTGCGGTTCCCGAGCCGAAGCTCTGCCCGCGAGAAGTTCGATTTTTGTGAAGATCTTCCAGATCTGCTGAGGATTACTACTTCTGCAAGTCATTGTGCTGTCCGATCGTCTTCTGATCAAGTGAGTGTATACTACCTTTCATAAACACAATAATAATACAAGTATGGTTCGAGTGTATTAAGTATATTGTTGTTTATATGTGTGAGTGTGTAGTTACTTTCTTCTAACGCATGATTAAGGAGTATTTTATACGAAATACGTGTTATGTGTAGAATTTGTTGTTATGTGTGTGAATGTATGTTCACCCTCTTCCATCTCATAGATCTGAATTGCTTTCTGTGAAATACATGTTACATGGGTATGCCTCATCTGTTATGTGGAATATATATTCAATGAAAATGCTATACAGGTTTTAAACTATGTATGAAAATATATATTTTATCTACTAATATGTTGGGTAGAACATGGGTAGATAGTTGGTGTGTAATAAACAGATGAGAGGCCTTGATGTTGTTGTTGTTGTTGATCTAGTTATTCAGCGGAGTATGGATAACGACCACGGACTCTTTCTAGACAGTCCAGTGGAACGCTAGCAGGTTCATAACCTGTAGGTGTGGTGAACGATGTGTTCACCGGTGTACTCTATCCCCCTCATGGTTGCCTTTAGGATATCTATTGTTGAGGAAACCCCTTAGCAGTGATGTCCGTCCCGATGAAAATCCTAGATTAGGTCCCTTGAGATAGATGTTATTTTAGGGACGTGAAGTGAGGATCACGGGAATGGGTAATCGGGATAGTGATTTGGTTGGTGAAATTAAATATAACTTATTTATTGTGGGTTGAAAACCCTATATGCTCACCAGGCTCCCAAGCCTGACCCACTCAGTTTTATTTGTATTACAGGTAGTGGCGCGAGGGCATAAGATGGTTGAATCATCAAGTTGTTTTGTTTACAAGTCTGTATATGTATATATTTATTGAATGACTTGTAATGTTATCGTTTATGCTTTATGGTCTGTATCGGAACATGACATCCCGAGTTTTGATTATATAATGAAAATGCATCTCTTGATGAAATGCTTTGATAAATATTATTTTATCATGTTTTGTTTTGGGAACAAATTCTGCAACTCTTTTAAATCAAAAGGATTTACTCTGAAATTATTTAAAAAACATAAATGAAATCGGTCTTTTCTGGCCGAGATTTTGGGGATGTCACAGATGGCCAAAGCGAAAGGACGATCCAGACACTCGAGGATATGCTTCGGGCATGCGTGTTGGATTTTGGAGGTAGTTGGGATACATACCTTCCATTGGCAGAGTTTTTATACAACAATAGTTACCATGTCAACATCGATCGACCTCTGTTTGAGATGCTGTATGGTAGGAGATGTAGGACCCCGGTTTGTTGGGGGTGAGGTAGGGCATCTGGTCATAGGGAGCACCGAAGTGGTGCTCAAGACTACTGACTTGATTCAGCAGGTGTGTGATAGACTACGAATCGCATAGTGTTGGATAAGGTGTCTAACTCCATAACTTATTTGGTACATACTTGACCCGGCCCGGCATGGTCCATTTGGGTTGTACTTCACCCAAACGATTTATGGATAATTTTATGAGAATTGTATACTTACGATTTATTAATATATTATAAGTTATAATATATTAATATGAAGTCATGTTATTTAATTAGTTTTAGTCTTAAATTAATTATGAATTAATTTAGAGATTAAAAAAGAAGACTGATTAAATTATGGGCTATTATATTTTATATAGTGTGGGCTAATACTCATTTGTTAATGGGCTAAGCTAATATGAAAGTCCATGGATGATCCATGGAGCTTTTAACCCATGGATCCTTGGAAAGGAAAAGACATGGGTTATTAGGGTTTCACCCTAACCATGCACACTATATAAAGAAGCATATGATGCAAGAAATGACACTAGTAGTGTGAGACTTAGTGGTGGCCGATTCCACAAGAAAGTATACTACTCTCTCAAAGTTTTCCAAGTGTTTGTGGTGATTTGTGATTCCATTTGAGGCATTCACACTATTGGTGCTTGGCTCTCAAACTCCAAACAATTAGCCATCATCAAAAGGTATGTATTTCTACTAGTACTTTTATGATTCATAATCCTTATGCTATGCTAGTTAGGAAGAAACCTTGGAAGTTATTATTTGCATGTATTTTAGAAGAAAACATAGATCCAAGGTTTATTAGGGTTGCATGTACACTTAGAAAGTGTTAGATTGCTTAAAACCCAACAGTGGCATCAGAGCCTAGGCTTGTTTTCTTGAATAGTTGATGCAGATTGCTGAAAATCGAAGTTTATGTGCTGTCTGCACAGCAGACTCGCCGAGTCCATGAAGGGACTCGACGAGTCCAAGACAAAATTCATCCAACTCGGCGAGTTGGTTCATGCACTCGACGAGTTAGAACCCCAGACAGCATATCTTCGAGTTTTGGTGCTGGAATTGGTCTAGAATCATTACCTTAAACTGTTTTGGACTCATAAAACCTGTTTTTGATGTGGTAATGATGATGGTGGACCAATTTCAAAGTTATAATCAAAATTTCAAGTTTTTATGTGTTCATATGATTCTTGAAATTGTTGATGTGGATGATCATGTTCATATGAGTTTTGTTAGATCATAGGAATTATTTGCAAATTGTTTGTTAGTTAATTCTTGATCTTAATGTGTTTTAATGGAATTCATAATTTGTTCTCAAGTTATGGAATTCCAAAAGTTTTTTCTTTTAAATGTTTTTTTAAGAAGTCATAAGTTACACTTTAGAAGAGTTTTTCTAATAAATGCTTTTATGGACTTCATAACTTGTCCTCAAGTTATGGATTTCCAAGAGACTCTTCATTAAAAGTATTAAACACTTAATTAAAACTCATAAGTTATGAATATCCAAAAGTTTATGAATTGTTCAAAACTTGCCCTCAAGTTTTGGAATTTGTAAAGTCTCACACAAACTTTAATTCCATACCCTAGAAGTTTTAAAAGTTAAAATTCTACCCTTATACTGTTATAATATTAATGGTTAATTATTATATATATATATATATGTATAAGAACAAGTCATTTTACCGTTAGTAGGCCTCATTCACGAAGCTGGTCTATAAGGTGGGTATAAGGTTGTTGCCTATAAAATGGCAACTTAATGGGTGTCCACTTTCACCCACCGCTTGCTTGACTGGTGGAGGGTCGTTAGCCGAACGGGTAAGACAAGGACTTATAAATTATCATTAAGTATGATGAATATTATAAAGTAACTAAATGTTTTATTTAATTCCCAATCTTAGTTACTTTAGGAAAAATGTGAATTTGGTGCTAGCCCATGGAATTCACACTTTGTACCTTACCAAGTCGTTGGTGGAGCGTGTGTGGTTAACCGGCACACTAACTTGGACTAGTAAGGATCACAAAGGGTGACTTAATGTTTGTCATAGATCAATGGAGCGTGTGTGGTTAACCGGCACATTGATTGGGTGATAATATTAAGGGTACCAAGTGAATTGGTATGGTTATTCACACCTTGTTTTGTGATCCTCGGCATCCCAGTCACAAAATTTGAGAGGGCACACTCGAGATTGAAACATGCCATTGAAAAGTTCAATGAATCTCAAAAGATCTAGGAATTTCAAATCCAATTAAAACCTAATAAATTATTTCATTTTTCATGGTGGAAATTGGTGAATCGTCATTCGCCTACCTTCAAATATTTTATAGCTTGGATTACGGCATCCCTCTTCCAAATTATAAAATATTGTGTTGGGTCCTAGCCTTAATATTTCATATTGGGTGTTATATTAAGGACTTTGAATCAACTAACTTGATTTTCTCCCATTATAGATGTCTGGTTTAGACAACTATGATCTCCCCAAATCTCTTGAAGATGGTGTCCCTCAACATCATGCTTCACTTCCTCCACCTCCTCCAGTTATTCTCCCTCACCCACAAGTTCTTGAAAAGTTTAAAGTCACTCAATCCCTATTGGCAAGCATAGTCTATGTGTGCTCACATCTTGGAGATAAAGTCACATATTGACAAGCCGGGAGAGTTGGGTGTCAAAGTCCCATGAAAGTTGGATGTTCAATCACTTTCTTAGTAACATAGTGAGTCTCTTTGGGACTACTATGAGACGGACTATGACATGACCCTTAATGATGTTATCTATTTGCTTGGTGTTGTGGAATCAGCAATGATTTGGAACACCAGTAAAGCAAATTTGATTAAAATAACAACTTCCCAAGTCTTAAATGGAGATTGACAATGGTAGCATTGGATATCTAGAAAAAGATTTCTCTTCCTAATGGAAAGAGATAGGCCATAGTCAACTCGGTTGACCAAATGGTAAAGAGAAAGGCTAAGTCTTAGATAGTCTCATGTGCCATTACCAAAGGGTCCATGTGTTTTGTTGCCAAAGGAAGGGGCATTGGTTGCGAAGCTGTCCTATTCACCTGAAAGGTCATAAGGTTGATCAAGTCAAGAGGTTTGACTCTACTTCAGGTAAAGTCCACTGTCCAACTCTATTAAGTTCCTATTTGGAGATTCTTATTACATAATGTGAATGGGTCACATGCTGATGTTTTTAAGAATCAAAGAAAAGATAGGAAGCTTAAAGTAAGTATATGTTGATTCTGATTGCAAAGGTGGGTTTTCGATCGCATGGTTCGGAAATAAGAATTTTGAGCTGTTGCTTAAGAGTTATAATATATTGCTTATGAATAGATAACAACAAGGTTTTCATGTGGATTGTAAGGATAAGATTTTCCGCAAAGTTTAAAAAAAAAAAAAAGGGGTTTTAATTTTATTTATTTTAAAAATATCCTTACAATGGCATCTGTGGAAAATTGTTGCTTATATGTTTCCAGTAATAGCAATATTGGAAAGTGGATTTGATTCTTTTATTTGTGATAGTGTCTGAATTTACCAAATGAAGAAAGTTTTTCATCACCCAAGTTTCAATTGGACAGAAACTTGGAATCATACAAGTTGTATTTTATGATGAATGAGAATTTTCATCTTTGAAAATTAAGACTAATTCTTTGATCACATGTATATGTGAGTCAATTGAAGGACTAAGGAATTAGGTACACTGGGTGTGCGCTGGTCAAGGTCCACCACAAAGATTGATTTGTCATGATTTACTAAAGATTAGTAAACTTATGAGGTTAAGTATAATTCTGTAACATTGGAAAGGTTACAATGTATGACAAAACAAATGAGAAGAATCAAATTAGGCAGAAAGATAAAAGTTTCTCAAATCTGAAAGGATGGGAGAGTACTTTAGTATCGTATTTCATGATCATCTTAATGATTATGAAACCATATCACAAATTCATACTCTAAGGACGTCTTAGTGCATTATTATGGATAAGAAGAGAGGTCATGAATTGTTGGATTGGTTAAGATCGAGAAGATGAGTCATACTTCGTTCCAAAACAATTCTTAGAGTCATACTCCAAGATTGTAACATTGAGTGACATAAAGTAAGGTTTAAAACACTTATCAAATGTAGTATGTTTCTACCCTTGTACATTTGAGATTGGTAAGTTGTGATGTCTTGGATGAGACAAAGACCAACTAGGACCAATTGTGTGAAGTGTTAGTATTGATAAGAATCCGCACTATCCCTTGAATATTTGTTTTGTCAAGGAATGGTTCTTGACTGGGGAAACTTATATGTCAAGGGGACAGTGGGAGCCTTAAAGATCCTGAAAGAGTTTCAAGATTTAATCAAGAGTATAACCTGTAGTTTATCACTAGCACACAACTTAAGGTTTGCAACCTATCGTGTTGACATAATTCTTATTTCTGTACCGACTTCAAATAAGTTGAATTTGCATGTGAGTTATCAGAGTTCAACTTGGAAGCATTGGTGGGCCTTGTACTACCAAGGTGACAAGAAACTAAGATTGAACAAGTTTAATCCATGTAAGGCTGAATTTGTCACTAACCTTATCTTGTGATTATGGTTTTGACAAATTCACATGGATAGGAACTCATACACTATAAAATCTAAGTGTCATAAGGTTTCTCTCCGATTCATGAAAATGATGGTGAGGAAACGCTTTCACTAAGTAGATTTTACGTAGATATCAATTGTGTTATTTGCATTTTCAAAAGTTGTTAGTGGAGCGTGTGTGGTTAACCGGCACACTAACATGGACTTATGAGAAATAGCAAAGGTCTAAGAAATTAAGACTATGATTAAGGTATTCCTTTTCATAGTTCTGAAAATTGTTTAGACACACATGTGAGCTATCTAAGAAAGGGTGTATGAATCTAAATTTCAGAAGTCCAGCAGATTTTTGGAAATATGTCAGAGCTAGTGGGAGCATAAGTGTTATGCTGATAATCATCATGTTAGTGGGAGCATGATTATTACGTTTAGTGTTGCAAGTTAGCAATGTTAATTATAGAAAACAAAGTTTCAATTCGTGAAGTTGCAAGGGTTGAAAAGTTGTTTTGCTATAATTAAGGGAGAGGAAATTATACTTCATTTCAATTCTAAAGCTTAGATTGAGATTTTAATCATCTTTAGTCAAGAATATATATATATATATATATATATATATATATATATATATATATATATATATATATATATATATATGAATTTTATGTTGGAATGGTTCAACTTGAAGAAATTCTATATATATATATATATATATATATATATATTGCGTTTTCAAAATTCGATTATGATTACGGCATCCCTCTTCATAGTTAAATTTTGAAAACATGGCAAATAAAAAAATATTGTAGCAAAAGGCTGGTCTAGTATCATGTCTTTATGTCAAACATCATGAATCGTGTCCCATATGCTTCGGATATAGGATCGATTGCATGTGCTATAATATTCATCTTTTCTAAATTTTCCAAATGCTTAAGGCATTAAGAAGGGAAAAGTCTAGAACTGGATATGACTAAAGTGATTAAGCAATTGTCGAGGACAAATCTGAGGTTCGCCAAAGATTGGTTGCTCAGGGAAAGTTGGAAGTATGATGTAAGTTGTCGGAAAGGACCGTATTGACATGTTCTGAAAAGAAGTAACTCTTGTTCGGAAGTGGTAGTCAAAATGGGACTATGGAAATGTCTACATAGGTGGAAGTTATTCAATCTATGTAAGATTAGAAAACCTTAATGCAAGAAGGATGTTCAAAGCAATGTACTTTGAATATGAGACTTCCGTTCCATAGAGGTTGACCTTCTTTGGAATACTCTGTAATGACTGGTGACAAGGTTTTGGTGACTTTGCGCATAATCATTACAAGAGGAACATTGCATAAAAGTTTAAAATCTAACAGATTTTTTGGTAAATGATAGGAATCGGGGATTCTCACATTTACAATAAGGATTTGGGATTGTGAAATGAGTATCAATGGAATCATGTTCAGTTGATCTACATCACAATGTAAGGATCATAGACAAACATAGTGTGCATACTTGGAGTATGGCATAACTATTGTTTAGAAAAACAAAGTGTACATGCTAGGAGCATGGGACGACTGTTGTTTTTATTCAAGTCTTAAGTTGATTTGTTGAAACATTATACAATGAATAATGTGTAATCAATATGGTGATAAATAAAAGGTGGTTCTATTTATATTCAAAAGGGTTCTGAGACCATATTGGATTCGATTATTATTGTGTTTCACTTTGCATGTTTTGACTTCCAAAATAGCTAGGTTATTCTTTCCGAATGACTAAGTTATTTAAACACTCCACAGTTGTTCATATGTTGGAAGTAGGTATGAATCAAGACTGTCATGAATCGAGTTTGTAGATGGCTAAATGGGTTTAGTCATAGCAATGGTTGCTACAACATTCATGAGTGCTCATAAGTTATGAGTATTGGAATAAACGCACGCTCACTTGTATCACTTCATGGAATTTATCTCGAGTGATCGTGAGACGGTAATATCATATAAATCTTCAAACCTAGAGATATGAGTTGTTACCTATGAGTTGGTTGTGCATTGATTGCACGTAAACGCATCAGTAACTTGATGTTATAAAACGTGCCTTTGTGTACAATTCAACAAATAGTAGAACAAGCATATGAGTCGAAGTTTATCTGTTCCTTCTAGAAATAGAAGCGATATCTGGGCCCCTCGATGATTTTGTTATGACCTATGTACCGGCTAGTCAGAACTAAATTGATGTGTTCGATTAAGTTCTTTGTCAAACAAATCGGAAATCGGGAAAAAAACTGCTGGACAATAAGTACGACGTTGTTCCCTGTATTTGTCCGGCTGATATCATGAGAACAGAGGATTATATGATCACTTATCTAAAATGGCGCTTCATATTCAACAGAGTTTTCGAGAGCTACGATTGCTAGTTGGTTCCTGAAGTAACATACGCAAATATAATTATTAGACTTATCCAAGTGGGAGTTTGTTGGATAAGGTGTCTAAGTCCATAACTTATTTGGTACATACTTGACCCGGCCCGGCATGGTCCATTTGGGTTGCACTTCACCCAAACGATTTATGGATAATTTTATGAGAATTGTATACTTACGATTTATTAATATATTATAAGTTATAATATATTAATATGAAGTCATGTTATTTAATTAGTTTTAGTCTTAAATTAATTATGAATTAATTCAGAGATTAAAAAAGAAGACTGATTAAATTATGGGCTATTATATTTTATATAGTGTGGGCTAATACTCATTTGTTAATGGGCTAAGCTAATATGAAAGTCCATGGATGATCCATGGAGCTTTTAACCCATGGATCCTTGGAAAGGAAAAGACATGGGTTCTAGGGTTTCACCCTAACCATGCACACTATATAAAGAAGCATATGATGCAAGAAATGACACTAGTAGTGTGAGACTTAGTGGTGGCCGATTCCACAAGAAAGTATACTACTCTCTCAAAGTTTTCCAAGTGTTTGTGGTGATTTGTGATTCCATTTGAGGCATTCACACTATTGGTGCTTGGCTCTCAAACTCCAAACAATCAACCATCATCAAAAGGTATGTATTTCTACTAGTACTTTTAGGATTCATAATCCTTATGCTATGCTAGTTAGGAAGAAACATTGGAAGTTATTATTTGCATGTATTTTAGAAGAAAACATAGATCCAAGGTTTATTAGGGTTGCATGCACACTTAGGAAGTTTTAGATTGCTCAAAACCCAACACACAGATCCATAAGAAAAGCTATGTTAACCGACGTCGATCGGATCGTGAGTTCTAGGTGGGGGACTTTATGTTATTAAAGGTGTCGCCATGGAAAGGGGTCATCAGGTTTCGTAAGAGAGGCAAGTCGGGGCCACGATATATTGGCTCGTTTAGGATTTCGGCCCGAGTAGGCAGGGTGGCCTACTGCTTGGATCTACCGGACGATCTTAGCCAGATACACAACACCTTCCATGTGTCACAACTTCGGAAGTATGTCATCGACGAGGCCACAGTTGTTTCACTGGACGACATTCAGGTGGGCAAGAGCCTGGACTACATTGAGAGGCCTGTTGCAATTTTGGATATGAAGACAAAGGTTCTTCGGAACAAGGAAGAGAAGCCAGTGAAGGTGTAATGGCAACACCGAAGAGGCTCCGAATGGACATGGTAAACGGAGGATGAGATGCGAGATCACTATCCGGACTTATTCGCATCAGCAGACTTCGAGGATGAAGTCTAGTTTAACTGGGGGGGGGGGGATGATTTGTAACACCTATTCCAGATATCATTTAATTTATCAAATTTTTAGGGTTTTGTGCTTGGACTCGGCGATTTGGGGAGCTCCAACTCGTCGACTAGAGTCATTTATGAGGACGCGGGATTTAGATCATACTCGATGAGCCGGAAGGCTCCAACTCGACGAGTAGACACTGTAACAAGAAACCCTAATTTTTAGGGTTTTGTACTTTATTTAAAGAACTTATGGCTCATTTGCAGCCTCTTCCATCATTCCTACAGCCATAGAAACCCTAGTTTGAGGCTTGCACCTTTTTGAGAGAGAAAAAGAGCTTTAGAGAGTGATTTTTTGGTGTGATTATGAAGATTTTGGAGCTTGAAGAAGAAGGAGCAAAGAGGGAAGCAGTCGATCCGACATCCACTTTGTATTGGTGACCATATTGAGGTATAAAGTCACTATCTTGACCTTTAGTTGCTTAGATCTCTTTTTCTTGGATGTAGATGGTCACTTTTGGTGCCAAAAGGGTGTCATCTTCGGATCTGGACTTGTCACAAGGATATGGTTGTAGATCTTGACCCCTCTAGGTCTTCAATGACATAAAGTTGCTCACTTGATTCTGCTTAGGCCATTTCCATGCATTAAAACCTTGTAGGAACCTTAGTTTTGGTGTTTTAGCCTTGTGAGGCTTTGCATGTACGTAAAGTTTTCAACTTTATGTGGTAACTACAGTAGGAGAAGTTGGATCTGAAGTTTGGGACCTTGGATCTCACTTGAAAGGACTGAACACAAAAAGGACTGAGGGAACTCGTCGAGTCCCTTAGACAACTCGACGAGTCAAGAAGGGTTTACCTATTTTCGAGATTCCAAGTGATTTCTGTGAACGATTGTGGTTTCGGTCTGCATGCGTTTTCAGTCTTGTGGACATTGAGGAACTCGATGAGTTACATAGGTAACTCGGCGCGTTGAAGAGTTACTCGTGTAACTCGACGAGTTGCTGGATGCACTCGACGAGCTGAGGTCAACATTGACTGTTGACCTTGACTGTGATCATGTTGACTAGGGTTAACTTTGAGGATAATTATGCTAATTCGGTAATGTGACAAGTCAATTACATGATGATTATAGGTTGTTGAGTTGGAGCAACACGTGGGATTTATCTGATCTTATCTTGTCAATTCAGTATTCACGACAGGTGAGTCTCCTCACAATACCAATGGGTCTAAGGCACCAAGGCCAGGCCATTTTATGATATACGGTACACTAGCTGAAGTTATACTATGAGGCATGATAGTTGCTTATGTGCTAGGGAGTATGCTAGTTGTAAATGTGGTATGATAGTATGGAAGACCATGAGAGAGCCCATGACACCTGGATGTGAGACCATGGGAGAGCCCATGACTTTCCTACTAAAGACCATGGGAGAGCCCATGGCAACCGGATGTAAGACCATATGGAGAGCCCATGGATTTCCTATTAAAGACCTTAGGAGATCCCATAGTACTTAGGTGTAAGAGCATGTGGGGAGCCCATGGCATCCTGGAGCAAGACCCTAAGGAGGAGCCCACGGCATCCCTATATATTGTATACATGGCTTATGTGTATGTGTAGTTGTTATAGCTAATATGATATGTGTTTATGTGGATTGTATGTGGGGTATGCTCTGGAGAACTCACTAAGAATTAGCTTACAGTTTGTTGATTTGTTTCAGGTACTTCGGAGCCTAAGGGCAAGGTTAAGGCTTAATGGCGTGGCATGCACTCTCCGACATTTGTTTTGATAGGACACTCTGATGTTTTGAATAAAATGTTAATGTTATGAATTTTGAAAACAGTGGTTAATGTTACTTTAGATTTTATGGGAATGTTTGGCTAATTAAAACTGAAAAACTTATTTGAAAATTTTGGTTCGTTACATTTTATGTCGTCTCAAATATGTATTAGTCATCATTTCGATAGTTTCTAACATTTTACTCGCTAACTAGTTACAATGTCGTTTTATATTTGTGTTTGATTTACTATAAGCCTAAACAAATATGAAGATGATCCATCAATTTTGCGGTTTTAAAACCACCCAAATGTAAAAACTGTACCATGCCTATTGCGGTGTATAAATCAAAGCAAAACACATAAAAACTAAATCGCAGATAAAATCGAAAACTACACCAAAACGCAAATACCGAACGGTGTGGTTTTAACAAGATAAAAATCGATTTATGCAATTTTCAATGCAATTTTAGCCCAAAACTACACCATGCTCACCCTAATGGATTCAATATGATACTAAATCTGAATTCTGTCAAAACTGGATTTTGACCAAATTGGACCGAACAATCAAATCCACCGGATCCTAACCAATCATAAATTCATACCCATATTTGGATTAACCCCAATTTATCAAGAATATGGATCGAAACTGAGTTTAAAATCATACTTAAATAGTTAAAATTGGATTTAAAACATATCTTATTCTTGGTGACGTCATCCGAACTAGATTGGATCAGATTCATCAAATGTGTACCACTAACAATGATTGCTTCACATCTTATTTGAGTTTATCAACTATTTCTTATACCCTCTATTATGGATCAAATAAGGTTCGAACCAAAATAGGGTTGTGGATCAAATATTAACATCTGACAAGTTGGCGTTGAGTGGTCTCTTATGTACTCAGTTATCGATCAAATAGGGTTTGGACTAAAATAACATAACTAGATTAGAGGATGTATTTCTTCTGCTTGGGCCTCATTAAATAAGTGTTCAACTAAAGTGATAAAAAATACTATGACAAATAGAAAGATTATGGAATATTATACACTTTGCAACTTATAGGCATCTTAAACGAGAAAGAACATACCTTAACGTAAATGAACATTATAAGTATAACTTAGTGAGAAAGATATTAGTATTTAACTTAATATGACAATGAGTTACATTGTTATCCACATAATCAACTGATAACTGGGTTGACTTCTTATTGAAAAAAAGAAGAATCCATCTTGTAAAATAATACACTGACATAAGAATGATTGTGGATCATTATTTGGATTACACGGATAACACAATGGCATCTTTATCAAACTAATTGTCTTTTTCAAGTTTACAAAAACATACAAAACATAAAGTCAATTTCTTTGAACAGCTTTGGCTCCGCATGACTTCACTTTTCGATCTTCGCTCAAGCCACTTCTTTGGACACTTCTTCCAAGGACCACTTACGTCGATCTCACTTCCAAATTCGAAAATCTCCTTCTAAGTGAAAGTAGCATTTATTACTAAGCTTCATAGGATTATACTAGGAATTCCATCACATTCTTAAAGGATATTCGAATATCGAACATCTATTTGATATGTCTTGTTATTTCAAGCTTTACTCCGACAGAGGATTCCACAGAGTCTAGGGCAACCTTCATAATAACTTTAAGGAAGGTATTGGAGCAACTATGTTTCTAACTAATTCGAAAAAACATTTACTGATCTAGTTTATCTAAAAAGTAGATAACCCTTAACTCTAGATTGTCAGTGATCCCAAAATCCCCTTCTTATATACCATCCAACCTTGTATCCACTTCCTTACACACTATTCTCTAGTTTTTTATGAGGGAAAGGAAGAGGAAGGAGGGGATTAGAAGGTAATTATGCGTTCTTGATTTTTTTAGAGGGGGAGTAAAGGAAAAGTAAGGATTAGGAAGGAAAAGGAAATAAAGAAATTAATGTGATTTGTATCCGCCGAATTTTGGGCGGATTGTGAAGGAAAGCAACAAAATGATTACCCTTGCTTCATCTTCAGTCTCCTGCAACTTTACAACATATATTCTTCATCTTCATTCTCACAGGTTCTTCCTTCTCATTGTATCTTATTCTTCATTCTCATAGATCACGTTCTTCATCTTTCGTTCTTTCTTTCTCTCTCACCCTCTCTCTCACATACACACACTTCATCATCTTCACTTCTCCATTTCCTTATCACCGTCATCTTTTTCCATCTGATGAAATCTAACCTGATGAACCCTAACCAGGGTGAAAACATCATAACCCAAGACCCACAAATTTGCACTTGCATTTCACACCAAAACCTTTTGATTCCCGACGAACCCTCACTTGAACGATATAAATGTTCCCAAACCAACTCTAAGACTACCAGTCTCACACTTGGTCCAACCACCAGGTTCCCAAGAGCCCAAACAGCAAGGCGACCCAACCACTAAACCCCTCTACGCCATACACTGACCATCCACTTGATCCTACAACTCAAGATCCATTACGTTGACCCAATGGTCTCTACCAGATCCAACCTGTGTTGCCATAAACACACAGGGCCTCACCCATAACCCCACCCATCGAGGTCTACTCAGGTCCGACCCCGCCTCGGACCCCAATGGCCGTCATTTTTAAACAAAAAATACTCCTCGACAATCATGTCTGGTCTGCCCAAGGCACGAACTGATTTCCCTTTTTGCACTCATGACCACCTCCGACGATAATCTACCTCGAACTGGCGATTGCTATGATCCCATCTCAGTCTTACAACACCTATAAGCAACCATGGCATTGTCACACCCTAATCATCACCACTCCACGCATCCTGAGCTGCAACCTGCATCCAACTGCATCCCAACAGATTTCTGGGACATACTTCGAATGCCAAAGTCCTCACCCTGGACTCAACCACAAGACTAATATGCATATTAAAGGAGACGTCAATCAACGGTTCGAAGTTTCTTAAACTCCTACCGACACCACCTCAATCTGAACAACCCCTTAATTCGTCTCTCTCCCCCTGCCCATGATTTGAAACTTGCCCTAGTTCCACGCCCTTCCAATGTTCCGGGAATCCTGATCGATTCTCCCCTACTAGGATTCGACGAACCTCACTCTCACCTCTTAATTCTGATGGATCTCTGACACACCTACCACAAATAATATGAACAGTCTTTGACCTGCGTTAAGTAATACTAGTGTTCCATTGCTAGCAAACTCTATGATCACCCAACTCCTGAAACCCTCAAGGATGCTCCTGAACCTTAGCCAATATGATAATCCAAATCACCTCCCACGATACCATACCAATTCTCTGATTTCTTATGCTGGCGGTAGAAAACGATAGTCCTTACCTTGAGCTGATGAATCCTCATACCATATCCTACTCTCGAAGAATCTTTGAATTCTATTAGATTGCAACCAGAGAAAATATAAAACTCCTTTGACATTTCCCATGACCAACAACTCACGCAACTGACACCACCATCTCCTTGCCACCGCTCCCTTCCTAGCAATAGTAGTGTTTGAACCCCAATAATTCTTCCATAAGAAACTGCCACTCCTACCAGGACAAATACAAAACCATCGAACCTTTATTATACTGGGGAATTATCCCGCTGAATCCTGACCAAAGATCTTCCACACATCACCCCTGAACCGAAATCGACCGAACCCAGAATAACAACCGAACAAATTGGTACCCACTACACGAGATACAACTCCTCAATAACCCATAAATGATTTAAGGCATGCAAAAGAAATAACACAAATCTCAAACATATATCCCAACTATCAGATAATTAACCAAAGATAACACTTACCCAAAACAATTTAAAATTCCAAGCAACGAAATATTGATAACATCCGAAAAGAACACAAATGATAACATACCCACAAAATCACCTGTTGGAACACGGACCTCCCTTGTCTGACACTGCAATCACCACTCTTCTCTGCTGGGGCTCCTGCCCTACCCTCATAACTATTAGAGATCCGCAAAATAGCCGGGATAGGTGCACTTACTACTCCTCTCCTCCTTAGACAAACGACCCTCTTAAGACCCACTAGATCGCAGAGAAAGCATAACGGCCGTGCCCCGTGAGGACAATCCCTGCTGACATGATATATCCTACCACAGTTGTAGCAACCCCTACCCCTGGAACGACAAACTGCATAGTGCAGTTTACCGTAAGAGCCATACTGACCCCTGCCGCACTGGCTTCCCAATTGCTGGTCCGAAGTCATGGGTCTTTTCTTGAGACCCTCCCTTTTCTGCACCTGATCTGGCCCCTCTTCCCCATGTTCTCAAAGTCGATCTCTTGCTCGTAGAATGATAGAGTGAAAGATCCAATGTTGGCCATAACCTTAGCGAAAATTGCGCCCACGCGCTCATTAAAGCTCTCCAAAATCCCCTCCTTAAATAAACCGAAGATTACAAAAGTCTGCTTCAAATTACTGTGGGTAATCCATGACGAGATAAGCTCCTGTATCTGCTCGCTAATCGGCTCAGTAGCTTCACCTGAGCCGGAACCAGGAGCTGAACCTCCCTCCAAGAAGCTCATCACCAAAATAAAACACAACATGCAAAATGATCGGACAAACCCAAGAATCCTCTTCCCACGCGCTTCTTAGATTCTCCAAGACTCTCCCTAATTCGAGTATGGATCCTGTGCTTTCAGTAGTACGGGCCCAATACTACCTTCCACACCTATCCATACTTTCCTCAAGAATCATCCTGAATCCTCTAAGTAACGTTCTCAAACTGATGTAACCAAATCTCACTAAACAATGCAACAAAACCTATTGAAGCACTTCCTAGGCTCTCCTAAGTTCCCGACCTCACCCTTCCATCATCTGCTGAAGAACTCCCATAATTCTAGTCACACACCTCATGAATACATTCATATTCACTTAGTGGCTAACTCCCATTACCAAAGAGTTCCACAAAGCACAAAGCAAGCAACATTCGTGCAATAACTCTCTAATCGATAAAAAGGTCATAAAATATTCAACCCACATACCACAACTCACACTAGAAATTTCCACCATTACTGCCAGTTGCCTTATGCATGGAAATTATACATAGAAGAAGATCAAATACACTGCCAAATAATAGACTCTACCCTAGAACCACAACCAGACAAGGAACATGAATTAAGGCTAAATCATTTATTCTAGCGCTATAAGATCCTAACCATATATAATTTTTAAAGCATACACTTAGCATTTACTGATACCCGTAGATATTTTCATTAAAGCATAGTATTCAATACTCCCAAGACTATAAAGCATCACCCATATCAAGCCAATCTATCACTGACTAATCAGCTCTAGCATGCAACTCTACTAGCGCATAAGGTAAACATACAAAGGCATCTCCCCTAACATTCTACCGTGCAAAAACTGAGCAGATCCTTAGCCCTAACTAGCATATGATTCACAAATTCATAAATCAAATCATATCAGATAACACACATGGGTATTTTAGGAAAACTTACTTGAGATCGGCTGATTACATGCACCACACCCTTTCCTTATCTTAGAATTTTTTTTTCTTAAAAATAATTTTCTTTTGAAAACTCTACCAAATCCTCATTTTGAGCTCAGACACACTCGGGAGTATGTCCAAATCCCTCAAACCAAGGCTTTGATACCAACCTGTAACGACCCAAAAATCATGACATAAAATTTTCTTGTTTTTAGATTAATAAATCGTTAACACATATCTTCCCATAAATCCAAGGTAAACAAGTTCTAACAAAACATCATTAGACCATAGTAATTCACAAAATGCGAAAACATGTGGTGTATGCACTTCAATCATCCCGAGCCCTTCCATTTGAAAAATGGAGTACATGAAACATAAACTAAAAATTGGAGTGAGTTCCAAGAAATACCATATGACATATAACCACAAATTATCATGAAACATATATACATATAGTCAGCCATATCCGTAAAATTTCCATGTTTTGCAGCTTCAGAAGTATGTGGCAGATGATTCAGAAGTTTTTCCCTTAGGGGATATTCAGGTTGATGTTCGCCTAAATTATATGGAGAGACGAGTGTCAATCCCAGACTTGAAGACGAAGACCTTGCACAACAAGGTGATATCTTTAGTCAAAGTTCAGTGGTAGCATCAGAAGGGTTCTGAATGGACATGGGAACCCGAGTCAGAGATGCATGAGCATTTTCTCGAGTTATTCACACCAACGGCCTATGAGGACGAAGTTTAGTTCAAGTGGAAGAGAATTGTAACATTCTGATGATGAGTTATTTTCAATTTTAAACCTAAGTATGAATTGTTTTTTTTTTTCATTTCAACCATTATGCATGAGAAAGCTTGCAAAATGGCCCATTGTGACGTTTTTGTAATTTTGTAGCGGACTCATGTACGCTGGGCGTACCTAGCATACGTAGGGCATACGTGTGTGATCCATTGTGTCATACCCCTCATTTCGTCCTTTGCAACCCTAATCCCTTGCGTCACACCCCCGACCGAGGCGGCAGAACATACCAGGATGTATTACTAAGTTCATGGATCACAGGTAAATTGAATATATAACACAAGTACAACAATAAACAAAATAGCATTTGTGTTCCATCTAGATATTTGAATACAAGGTTTTTACAAATAATAATAATGCATGAATTGCCTTAACATATAGGCATACAATACAACATCAAGTAAACTAGGTCACCTATAATTCAATCTGTCTTGAATGTCTGTTTAGTGATTTTCTGAGAATACATGTAGTTTTGAGGGCCAACACGAGGTTGGTGAGTGTTACAGGGTTTCTGCTAATACCAGTAATACTTGTAATAAGTCTAAAATGTATTTTCTTTGTATGTATAACAATAGTTAGAACATTCTTTGCAATAAGTCTTTAAAAGCCAAAATGTATCTTTGTATAAATAAATCAATACTTAAAAACCGTAGTTGTAAAGAATCTTTGAATATCCTTGAAAACCAAACTATACCGTTACATAAGTAATTCCATACTTAAAATAGTTTTAAAAGCAACCAAACCCATGATTGTTGTGATATATATATATATATATATATATATATATATATATATATATATATATATTCTAGTTAATGTTGATAATGAGTCCTATAACTGAGCTATGTGACTGAGTGTACCCCTACAACGCTTCATTGCATGTTGTAGTAACAATTGTAGACACCTATCACCCGCTTCGATTGATCGGTTGAAGTTGTAGCTAGCCACCGCTGGTGGCGATGTCACCCCGTATAAATCTATCTATCTATCTATATATATATATATATATATATATATATATATATATATATATATATATATATATATATATATATATATATATATATATATATATATATATATATCGCTCCGAAGATTAACGGTTATAGTAGTGTGTATGCTAAGTGTTTAGACTCAGCTAATGGATAATGTTTCATGAAAAAGCCATTAACTAAAAAGTTTGCGAACAATTCTTAGCCCTAACTTAATTCTGATTAAGTCACTAGGCATAATGAATATCGTTGTATAAGATTTATAAAAGCCGATTATGTTTGACATGTATGTAAAAGTGTAATGTGCTTGCTTTTATAAAAATGAATGTTTCAAATTAATGAACATATATACATGTATAAACGTTGTGTACTTAAACATATAAATAAACATGCATAGTAATAGCTTGAATCTTTGAAATACTATAGAGTTTTATAACGTGCTTGTTATAATATACAATGCCACATAAAAATCAATTAATTTTGTATCAAGTAGTATTTGTTGTGTGAACTGATTATTTCACGATAAAATAACCATAATACGTATACGAAAAGTTTATACTAGTTTATTCGTAACAATATGATAAATTGTTAAATAGTAATATATTTATAAACTAGATTTATTGTATTTTCGAATAAAAAGGAAATTGATTTGTATAAACAAAATATTTAGGCACATTCCCCCCCCCCCCCCCCCCCCCGCGGCGCGAAATAATTAAAATATTAATAATGGGTCGTAAGCACTCAAGCGTTAGTTCCAATTGTTCGAATTCATTTGTTTTGAGAAGTTTGACGGGAGAAACTGCAAATCCACAATTATTGAATATTTGAAATACTTTCGAGTCCATTTCGTAACGAACTTAAACTATAGTGTTTTTTTTTTTTTTTTTTTTTTTTTTTAACTTCACTAAACTATTGGGGCTATTTGGTAATTTATTTGAATGAATATGACTGCTTTGGTTGATAATTTTCAAAGTATGGATTGTTTTTGAATAAATGGAACCATTATTTGGGTATTGGGACTGATTTTGATTAACGTAATCAAGGGAGGGGTGATGTTGTTCCTTTTAAAACAAGGTTTGAGTCCTTTGACCTTTGACTTGGTCAAAATCAGAAACACGTTTTTAGGTCGTGTTTCGTGTTCAGTCGATCAAAAGGGGCTCCAAGAACAAAAGAGGCGTCGTCCTCTTTATGGATCGGGAGAGGGAAGAATCGAGCGATCAAGCGGTGAACGGAGGTGTCTTGGTGGTGGTAATCGATCGGAATAAGTGAGCATATCCGGTGTTTGTCCGAACCAAATGAAGGAAGGCACGAGGCAGCGAGATTTTGCTCTTTCTCGTTCGAATGGGAGGTGCGAAGAAAGGAGGAGCGATCGGCGACGAGGGGGGTTGTCTTCGGGGTTTGACGAGGCCGAAGTGGAGAAAATGGTGGAGTGTCACGAGCAGCAGCTGCGAAGGAGTCGGGGTCCTCGGTGGGTGCAACGATGAGATGCGATCGGGGGTTGAAGAGGAGGCACCTTCGGTGCTTGGCTGGACCGAAGAGAAGAAGAAAAAGAGAATCGAAGCAGCGTGATGTGGGGTCTGCCATTGGTTTCCGATGACAAAGCCCCGACAATGGGCTGTTTGGTGATCGGGAAAGGCAGCAGCGATCAACAACAGGTAAGGGTGATTTGGAATCAATGTAGGATAAAGATGGATGTTTGGATTTGTTTTTGATAGAAATTGATAGGCTTGTTGTTGTTCGACAAGGGAAAGCAGGAAAACAGATGAGGAAAGGGGTGTTTGAGTGGTGCTTGTCATCGAGGGAGAGGGAGAATGGGGCTGCCTCTTCTTGACTTTCACAGGTAAAAATCCTAACTTGCGGTGCGTGTTCTTGGCTGAAACAACAAAAATTAGAGGATATACTAGCATAACCGATTCCTCATAAATGAGATGGGTGTTGATGTGTTGTTTATTGTGAGCTTTATTGACAGGGAAATGAAAGAGAAGAAGGGTGGAGTGTTAGATTGAGGGTAGAGTGCGGAAGATGGTAAACGTGATTGAAGCAACCGGGATGATCTTTATTTGATTGTAATTGTAAAGATTGATCTTGTAGCACATGTAGCTAATTTTTAATTAAGATATGGGGGGATATGGGGATGTGCTTGATAGATTTAGGATGATATTTGGGTTTTAAGATTTGTATAAATATTTTTATGATTTTGGGGAAGATTTTGGTTGTATAAATACATGAGAGATAGAATATGAGTGTAGCATTGGTAAAATTAAAATGTGAAGGAAAATAATATATTTTGATTCGTTTTCTTTATATATATTTGGTTATTTGGATATGGGTATTTGTATATGGGTATTTGTTTAAGACTTTTGAAAATCACCATACATTAAATGTATATAGACATAAAATAGTTTGAGACATTTGCAAGTAATGTTTTAATTTATTATGTCATGGTTCTTTACCGTTCTCTTTGTTACATACATGTATATACGTTAGTGTTTTTATTATTAAACATATATATTGTGATTCTATGATGTCTATTTGACAATATGTTGTATATTTATAAAAGAAACTATACCAAAACACTTTATAATTGATTATAAATTGTGTTCCATATATATATATATATATATATATATATATATATATATATATATATATATATATATATATATATATATATATATATATATATACTTGTACACACATTTAGAAAAATACGGCTATTTTTTTCGTTAAAGTCCACATCAACCAGATTTCGATTTATATATTAATCTGGGATAAGTTACCGATAATAGAAATCATGTCGAAATAAATAGATTAAGGTTTCGCGATTAAAAAATCTGAAAACGTTTGATTTTTCAACTTTTATAAATATTAGGCTATGACCCGAGTTCAAAAATGCTTTCAAATTTTACATTTGAGGTGTGCAAGTCGCTCAACGGATAGAAACAATTCTGACAGTTTTTAAGAAATAAGTATTATACTGGTTTCAGATTCTTAAAACGGTCGTATCTTTTGTATACGAACTTAGTTTTGGGTGTTCTTTATATTTCCGGAAACAGGGAAACACGTACTATGGGACTAGAATGTTTACTTTGCTCACAACTGCTTAAAATGATATTTTAGTTTTTCAGATGTATTCCTAGGGTTGCAGTTTGAGTTGTTTGCCAGATTACATATTTGGAAGAAAGATATCATCTTATATCTTATAATAGTTAAAATGAATTCATTTATTTCACATAAGATGCACTAAAACTCAATGAGTCAAATTACCAAGAGACTTATTGTGAACTTGACCGTTCACAGTCTTTGACCTAAATTCTGGGATGTCACACCTTGTATGTGCTCCTTTGAGCTTAAAAGTGTGTTTTGTGGTGCCTTTGAAGCAAGGTGAAGAAAGAAGCATCGATTTGGAAGGCTGATATGTGTATTTTTATATATATTTTTATACATTATATCTTAATATTTTAGCCTTTATTATTCTCTTTTAGAACTAAAAAGTACTTATAATGCTTTGAATTATGATTTGCAGTTATTATTTGTCGATAGAGCACAAAAGAAAAGACTGGAGCAGAATTAGGGCTTACAAGCTAAAAGAAAGAAAAAATGTTGGAAGAGTCAATTACGCCCCGCGTAATGGACAGGTACGCTTAGCGTAATGGCAAAACAAGGGTTACGCCCAGCGTAATCTATAAGTACACCTAGCGTAACTGCTGCATCCGGATAACCTCTTCGCGATAAGTTTCTAAGTACGCCCAGCGTAATCCGACCTACGCTCAGCGTACGTAAGTCGGTTCCAAGGGCTATAAAAAGTGATTATCAGCTAACCAGAGAGGGAGATTCGACTTCTAACCTAATTTAGTCGATAATTAACTTCTGTTAAGCCGTTTTGAGGGTCTAGAAGGCGGCCGGAAGGCCGTTAAGCTAACGGGAGCAGAGATCGGAAGGATTGGAGAGCGGATACATGTCGGTAATCATATGGGTTGTTAACGTGACCATGTTTAGCATTCCATTGTGATACTATTATGTGTTTAGTTTTTGATTTAGGTGTAAAAACCTTTTACTTTGCATTTATGATTGAATGAAACCTTGATTATTGGACTAATTACTATATTGAATTGTTTGTTTATGTTTAATTTATCTTGCCAAGCTTGTTAAAAGATCCTTATGTGTTAATGATAATTATTTGCTGTTAATTGTCAAGTAAATTAAGTTGTATGAACATCTGCTTGATTACTTGTGTCTTATGACTTTGATGACCATCAATATTATAAGTCTAGAAATAGCGAATGCGAAACTAAGATTAGTTTGGAAATAAGTAAGTTAATGTGTGAGCCTTGATTGATGACCATCAACAAGAGGTTAATTGAATGAACAATTTGATTAACTATTATTACAAGTCTTGCTCGATACGAACTGAACATGTGACATCCCTAAAATCTAGGCCAGAAAAGACCGATTTTCATTTATGCTTTTAAAATAATTTCAGAGTAAATCCTTTTGATTTGAAAGAGTTGCGGAATTTGTTCCCAAAAACAAAACGTGATAAAACAATGTTTACCAAAACATTTCATAAAAGAAATGTATTTTCATTATATAATCAAAACTCGGGATGTCATGTTCCGATACAGACCATAAAGCATAAACGATAACATTACAAGTCATTCAACAAATATATACATATACAGACTTGTAAACAAAACAACTTGATGGTTCATCCATCCTATGCCCTTGCGCCACTTCCTGTAATACAAATAAAACTGAGTGGGTCAGGCTTGGGAGCCTGGTGAGCATATAGGGTTTTCAACCCGTAATAAATAATTATATTTAATTCCACCAACCAACAACAACCCAATTACCCATTCCCGTTATTCTCACTTTACATCCCTAAGACAACTGACATAAGGGACCTAGTCTAAGAATATTTCATCGGGGCGACAACACATGCTTCGGGGGTTCCTCAGCAATATAAGTCAAATAAGGCAACCATGAGGGGGATGGAGTACAACGAATGAACACCCATGTTCATTAACACCTACAGGTGGCGAGCCTGCTAGTGTTCCACATGACTGTCTAGAAAAGTCTGTGGTCGTCATCTAAACTCCGCTAGATGACTGGATCAAAACAACAACGAGGCCTCTCATCTGTTTATTACACACCAACTATCTACCCATGTTCTACCCAACATATTAGTAGATAAAAATATACATTTTTATACATAGTTTAAAAACCTGTATAGCATGCTTTAATCAATACATATTCCACATAACAGATGAGGCACACACTCATAACACGTATTTCATAGAAAACAAATCTGATCCATGAGATAGAAGAGAGTGAATATGCATTCACACATATAACTCAAAATATACACATAACACGTATTTCGTATAAAATACTTTATAATTATGCATTAGAAGAAAGTAACCACACACTCACGCATATAAACAACAATATACTTAATACACTCAAACCATACTTGTATTATTATCGTGTTTATGAAAGGTAGTATACACTCACTTGATCAGAAGATGATCGGACAACACTACGGCTTATAGAAGTAGTATTCTTCGGCAGATCTGGAAGATATTCACAAAAAACCGGACTCCTCGCGGGCAGAGCTTCGGCTCGGGAATCGCACTTCTCGGGATCTTCGGGGCTTCGAGACTTGCTTCGGGGCTCGGGAATAATATCGGGGCTTCGGGGTACTTCTGGCACGCAAAACGATGTAAATCGAGAGAGAGAAGAGAGAAAAAGAGCAAATGAGTCGGCTGCCCTCGCATCCTATTTATAGGAGGCTGGAGCCTCGGAGTACGCTGGACGTACAACAGTACGCGGGGCGTACGCGTCCGAATCGTCACTGCATGCGTCATCCGAAGAACTCGAGTGCAAGGCGTGTCATGCTTCGTTGTACGCTGGGCGTACGCTAGTACGCTAGGCGTACTTCGGATCAGATCGGTGACTCCTTCGGATATACATCCGAATTAAAGATTAAATTTAAATACAAATTATTTAATAAACTTCGGAAATTCACATCTTCTTCATACAAACTCCGTTTTCGACGTTCTTTATATCCACACGTAGGTGAGACTACGCTCTACAACTTTTGTTTAGACTCCATCGGCTAATTTTGACTTTATTTTTTATTAAATATTTTTAGTAGGCCGGGACAGAAAAACTTCGTTATAAATTCATAACTTCTTCGTTTGACGTCCGTTCCCGCCTAACTTTTCATCGCTTCGATACCAACAACGAGATCTTCGATTCTCGTTTAGATTGATTCGACTAAAAACCGCTCAATCTCAAAGCGAGTATTTCGGGCTGCATACCGCTAAGTCGAAACTTCAGAAAATCATAACTTCCTCATACGAAGTCAGATTTGGGTATTCTTTATATAATCGGAAACCTCGTTTCAACTACTACAACATTATCCAAAGATATCAAGTTTATTTTACACTTAGATTTTGACGCTCATTTTATTCTTAATTAATCAAATCACATAATTAAGAAATTAAGCACAAAACACATAATACTCAAATAATATACTTCTATTATTTCAAAACGGGTTACAAAGGTTAACCTAGACTATTACATCGACGAAAATGCCTAGCCTGGAAACGCGGGCGTTACAATTCTCTCCCCCTTAGAATGATTCCGTCCCCAGAATCACACATCAACAAAAAAATGCGGATAACAACTCAACATGTCACTCTTCGTTTCCCAGGTGAGATTTGGCCCATTCGAATGTTTCCAATGAACAAGCACTAATTCGACCATCTTGCGTCGAAGCTTCTTAGTCTTTCGGTCAACAATTGCCTATGGTTCTTCAATTAACCTCTTGTTTTCATCAATTATCAATTTAGAAATTGGATTTATATCGGGAACTTCTCCCGTGAACTTCCACAAATAACACACATGAAAAGTGTTGTGAATTCCATTCAGTTCCTCTGGTAGTTCAAGCATGTAAGCTTGGTTCCCAATCTTCTGAAGAACTTTAAACGGTCCAATAAACCTTGGACTCAACTTTCCCCTTTTACCAAATCTTATAAGTCCCTTCCACGGCGAGACTTTAAGAAAAACCGAATCTCCAACTTTGAAGGTCATTGGCCTTCGCTTCTTGTCAGCATAGCTCTTTTGACGATCTTGAGCTGCTAACATTCTTTCTCTAATTATTTTCAACTTTTCAGCGGTTTGATGGACCATCTCGGGACCTATAAACTGCTTTTCTCCAGCCTCAAGCCAACAAGACGGCGTACGACACTTCTGTCCGTACAAAGCTTGATAAGGTGCCATCTTTATGCTCGAGTGGAAACTATTATTGTAGGAAAATTCTACCAAAGGTAAATGTTCATCCCAGTTACCTAGGAATTCCAGGATACATGCTCTCAGCATATCTTCAAGTGTTTATATTGTTCTTTCACTCTGGCCATCAGTCTGCGGATGGTAAGCTGTACTTAAACACAACTTGGTACCCAATTCCTCTTGTAGACTTTTCCAAAACCTCTAGGTGAAACGGCTATCACGATCCGACACAATCGTTAACGGAACACCGTGAAGCCTCACAATTTCCTTCATGTAAGAATTTGCAAGCTTCTCCATAGACCATTTCTCCTTGGCTGCTATGAAATGCGCACTCTTAGTGAATCGATCAACGACCACCCAAATCATGTCGTGACCATTCTTTGTTCTGGGCAGTTTAGTGAAAAAATCCATAGCAATGTCTTCCCACTTACCCATAGGCACAGGCAATGGTTCTAAACTCCCGTACGGTTTCTGATGTTGTGTCTTGACTCTCGCACAAGTCACACACTCGGCCACATACTTTGCAACATCAAGCTTCATCGTCGGCCACCAGTAGTAGGGTTTTAGGTCCCTATACATTTTAGTGCTACCGGGATGAATCGAGTACATGGTTTTGTGTCACACCCCAAAACCAAGAACGGCGGAAACGTTTCGGGGCGGAGGACGTCATGTATAGTATCACAACACAGTAAATGTAAATAAGCAACAACATCATCCATTGCATTAAATATATAATTTTAATACAAGTGTGTTCTGTACAGTTATAAAATAATGTAACACAAAATAATATGAGATGAGTCTTGAATGCACTCCATCTTCTCAAAAGCTGGCCTCGGTACCTGTCTACTGATGACCTGAGAATACGAGTTATTTTGAAAGAGTTTATCAGCATTAAGCTGGTGAGTTCATAAGTATTTTAGTGTCAATGTTTCCTGTAAAAAACGTTTGAACCTGTCTCAATGTATAAGTTTGTGAAAATGTAAGTAAATGTTTGAAAG